>NC_133171.1:35086854-35692409 GCF_040802235.1 Manis javanica | reverse complement strand
CAATCCCAAATGAATAGTCTAACATCACAATTATCTAAACTGGAAAAAGAAGAACAAATGAGGCCTAAAGTCAGCAGAAGGAGGGACATAATAAAGATCAGAGAAGAAATAAACAAAATTGAGAAAAATGAAACAACAGCAAAAATCAACGAAACCAAGAGCTGGTTCTTTGAGAAAATAAACAAAATAGATAAGCCTCTAGCCCAACTTATTAAGAGAAAAAGAGAATCAACACAAATCAACAAAAATCAGAAATGAGAATGGAAAAATCATGACAGACTCTACAGAAATACAAAGAATTATTAAAGACTACTATGAAAACCTATATGCCCACAAGCTGGAAAACGTCGAAGAAATGGACAACTTCCTAGAAAAATACAACCTCCCAAGACTGACCCAGAAAGAAACACAAAAGTTAAACAAACCAATTACGAGCAAAGAAATTGAAACTGTAATAAAAAAACTATCCAAGAACAAAACCTCCGGGCTGGACGGATTTACCTCGGAATTTTATCAGACACACAGAGAAGACATAATACCCATTCTCCTTAAAGTTTTCCAAAAAATAGAAGAGGAGGGAATACTCCCAAACTCATTCTATAAGGCCAACATCACCCTAATACCAAAACCAGGCAAAGACCCCACCAAAAAAGAAAATTACAGACCAATATCCCTGATGAATGTAGATGCAAAAATACTCAATAAAATATTAGCAAACTGAATTCAAAAATATATCAAAAGGATCATACACCAAGACCAAGTGGGATTCATCCCAGGGATGCAAGGATGGTACAACATTCGAAAATCCATCAACATCATCCACCACATCAACAAAAAGAAAGACAAAAACCACATGATAATCTCCATAGATGCTGAAAAAGCATTTGACAAAATTCAACATCATTCATGATAAAAACTCTCAGCAAAATGGGTATAGAGGGCAAGTACCTCAACATAATAAAGGCCATATATGATAAACCCACAGCCAGAAGTTATACTGAACAGCAAGAAGCTGAAAGTTTTTCCTCTGAGATCGGGAACTAGACAGGGATGCCCACTCTCCCTACTGTTATTCAACATAGTACTGGAGGTCCTAGCCACGGCAATCAGACAAAACAAAGAAATACAAGGAATCCAGACTGGTAAAGAAGAAGTTAAACTGTCACTATTTGCAGATGAGATGATAGTGTACATAAAAAACCCTAAAGACTCCACCCCAAAACTACCAGAACTGATATTGGAATACAGCAAAGTTGCAGGATACAAAATTAACACACAGAAATCTGTGGCTTTCCTATACACTAACAATGAACCAATAGAAAGAGAAATCAGGAAAACAACACCATTCACAATTGCATCAAAAAAAATAAAACACCTAGGAATAAACCTTACCAAGGAAGTGAAAGACCTATACCCTGAAAACTACAAGTCATTCTTAAGGGAAATTAAAGAGGACACTAACAAACGGAAACTCATCCCATGCTCTTGACTAGGAAGAATTAATATCGTCAAAATGGCCATCCTGCCCAAAGCAATATACAGATTTGATGCAATCCCTCTCAAATTATCAGCAACATTCTTCAATGAACTAGAACAAATAGTTCAAAAATTCATATGGAAACACCAAAGATGCTGAATAGCCAAAGCAATCCTGAGAAAGAAGAATAAAGTAGGGGGGATCTCACTCCCCAACTTCAAGCTCTACTACAAAGCCATAGTAATCCAGACAATTTGGTACTGGCACAAGAACAGAGCCACAGACCAGTGGAACAGACTAGAGACTCCAGACATTAACCCAAACACAGTGAGGAAAACCACCAACAAAATAAAAAGGGCAACGTGCTGACAAAAATACAAAAAGTAGCAAGTGTTAGAGAGGATGTGGTGAAAGGAAACCCTTGTACACTGCTGGTGGGAAGGTAAATTGGTGCAACCGCTATGGAAAACAGTATGGAAGTCCTCAAAAATTAAAAATAGAAATACTATACCATCCAGTAGTCCACTTCTGGGTATTTACCTCAAGAAAATGAAAACACCAATTTGAAAAGATATAGGGTGAAGCTGAAGGAGTAAGATGATAGACTCAAATTTCCAGTGCAACTCAAAGGCTCAATTTTATGTTTTACATACTCTAAAAGTTTCTGAAATTTAACTTAATTAAAAGGATTTAATTTAACATTCTTTGAAGAAAAAGGCATGTTTCTTAAAAAGAAATTTAGATTTGGAAACCATATCGGATGATTCCTTTCCAAATGCTACTCTAAGTTTACATCAATATGTCAACTCATACTAAGCTGAAATCAAAAGATGGCTGCATTTGGGTAATTCAGTATTAATCAAATGAGTAACAGGTATGCATGCTAGTCCCTCTGATCTCAACTGCATTATACACTCCACAAGATTGATACACTCTAATAGTTATTAACTGATATTAATAAAATATATCAGCATACATTGGTGGCCTGATCACATAAGTTACAAACAAGATACCCTATGTACATAATTATAATGATGAAATAGTGACTAGATAGTTTATAAATAACCTAACAAAAAATGTTAACTAAATAGAATTTGTGGGATTTCATAAGTACCCTCGTGCTGGAATATTCATGTGTCTTGCAGACTTAACCACCTCCTCAAATTTCTCCAAACTTTCTTCAATAGAACAGTTAATATTCTTCTTGCTAAAGGATTCAGATGCAGCACCAAAAACTGATACCTCAGAGGCTCCAGCAGCAACCTGAAAAATATAATTTAGAGGAAAAAGCTAATAATTTCAAAAATGTAAATGATAGTAGAAGAAACATTAACTACTCTATAAAGACATAGTTGCATTAACATTTGCCTTAGAATTTAAAATTAGATTCCTCTCATCCTGCCATAAACCATCTTTTGAAATGTAAAAGTTTTTATAACAGCAAATAATTCCATAAACTGCAACACTCATAAATCTATGAGGCACATGCAACAGTGATGATGTTCCAATTTAATTTGCCTTTCCTAAATTACATGTTATCAAAGGTATATGTTAACCTTAATTATGGAAAATACTAGCACCCAATGAAACCTCTTAATATATATATGTGGAAAACATTAGTTTAGACCAATTATTAAAATACAGGATAGTAACTGCTGTTTTTATTCTCTTCTTATAATCCAACAGAAATGTGTTTCAAAACCACCATCTGGATTTTGCCCCCAATTTTCCTCCTACCTCTTAACCTAGTTCCCATTGTTTCATACCTTCACTGTTACGACCATACTCTTGATTGTCTAATGCCTTCATCCTTTTGCCAGCCCTTAAATCCAAAATATTAACCTAATTAATTTTCCCTTTTGCCCCTTTTGCCATCTTACCCCACCCTCAAGGCTTCTTCAGTGACTTGTAACAACTATCAAACCTCCTACTTTTCCAGATGGATTTTTAAGACTCTCTATCAATGCACCTCTAGCACTTTGCCTAGATTCCCCCCTCTCTCTCTGATGTCCCATTAATTTATTAAGACAAAAAAATGTCATCTTACCTCCAACATTTAAAAAAAATGGCTTCTACTCCTCCATAATAATAAATTTTAACCTGTATAATGAAAATTCTATTTATGAATACCTACTATAAGACAGTAGTGTGTTAGTATTTTGCATGCCCTATTCTGAATCCACAATTTTGTAAACTATTATTGTTTTGCAGATGAGAAAAAAGCCAAAATCAAAAGATGGCTGCATTTGGATAATTCAATATTAATCAACCAAAAGAGGCTAAATTACTACCATAAGGTTGCAAAACTAGTAAAAGTTGTGGTGCCATGTTTTGGGCCCAGACTTGCCTGACTTCCAAGCCAGTATTTGTTCAACACCATTACCTGCCCTTCTAAGCCACCATGAAGGTGTCTTCTGTTAGCACCTTTTTCAAGGTGGATACATTTCCTACTTTGTTAAGACCAGATGATAGCAATATTTAAAATTTCTTAAAATGCCGCTTTCTGTTTTTGCAGCACCATAAAAAATCTTACCAAATCAAGCAAAAGAAAAGTGGTTTTAACAATAAACATTAACAGGGAATATATCAACTAGAACCCACAACTTCAACTTTATGCAACACAGTCCCAAATACAAAAGTGAACATATTAATACCAGAATTAGCTGCTGCAAAATTTTTAGAACAGAGCCATGTAAGCATAACAATTCAAGCCTTTACTTAAAAATGCATTCTTCTTATATGTGCAGTAATTAAAGCCTTTTTCAGATAAATCCCTAAGTCATATGCGATTGGAAGAAACAAGCCATAGGCAGTTCCAAATAGAGGCAGTTCCAAAGCAGTGATTAGCACCTAGAGAGAGGGAACAACAACAGAAAACTGACCCAAAAAACTGACAGGAATAATTATCCACTACAATATTAATAATTATATATTGAAAAATGTTTAAATTATATTATGTATTTCTTATTTAAGAGGGAAGCGTGAAATATACTTTCAGAAGAATTTTATCAAAATGGGTAATTCTATCTTTGTGTTTTGATTCTTGAATGGTTAAACTGGAAGAGCCTGAACACAGAACACTGAAGTGCCTAAAAATGCTGTAAGGTTATTACTGATCTCTGTGCATCCATGTGAGTATATCAGCATAGCATTTATGCAGAGTAACAAGTGAGTTACATACGGCACAGTTTTAACTTTGTAAAAGTCTTTAAAACAATAAGAAGCATATTAGTTTTAGGAAAATTAGTAGCACACTTACAGCACGGTGGAAACCCGGAAGATTAGGAGTAAGGACAGGATATCGAACTCCTGGATACTTATGAATGCCTTTCATCACTTCAGTGTGATCAGCCATCTTAAACACATTAACAGTTACACATAAATATGTACCTTTAAATATTGTGTCAAGATGTTTTTAGTTTTTCAGGAAGGTTATATTTACAGATGCAATTATATTCTACAAAGTACTGTTTGAAATAATAAAACTAAACCAATGTAGCTAAACATAAGTAGTTTTTAATGTCAAGAATACATGATAACCAGATCTGGGTTTAGTTCACATACCAGGATCTGGTTAAATGGGTTACAAATAATCAGGAATTTTGAACTGTATTATTTTCACTTGACTGGTCTTCATTCTCTTCTTTTAATTTCATGGCCCAATCCACAAATAACCCTGAGATTAGGGTGACTATGAAAGGCAACATGCTATGCATTTACCTTCCACATGAAAATTTTCTGTCCAAATAATTTACAGTGTTTGGAATTTTATAGTGTTTAGTAAAATGTAATTACAGGTCTCTGTTAGAATTATTTATCAAGGCTGAGATCCAGTACATTCTTTGATTAGCACAGATATTTTAGTTTAGTAAAAGTTAGTAATTGTTAGTAATAGTCAAAATTATTTATGCAATACTATTATCATATTACTATTTGTTCTCATGATGCAAATAAATGAATACAATGGAGTACACAAATTTAACCCATTCTGCCAAGACTTTATTTTTCTGTATTTTTTATGAATCTATAAAAAATCAACTTTAAATTAAAATACCAAATTTACTAGTTTGGCACAAAGCCTGTAAATTATCCTCCTGTAGCAATAACCGATGATCAAATCCTATAATTATCACAAAGAGAAATTCCCATTGACATTACCATGTGCTTTGCATATTTCAGAATAACAAATTATGGCATGAACAATAAACATAAGGAAAAATGCATAAACAATGAAGTGTAAAAACTGAGCATGGAGAAAGCTATAAAAACATACAGCAACCCAAAATCTGTACCTTCAATATGGGAATGGATGAGGGAAGACGTGTTTTGTCTCTATACATCTTGGCTTGTTATAGCCAATAAGCATGTATTGTTTTTAATTTTAAAATAATACAAAAGTGAATAACTAAATTATAAATTCTTAATATAACCCCATTGAAAATTATGGAATATTACAATATTTACCCTTATTGGTCCACTGGTCTTATTAACTCTCAGTTAAATGCCAATATAATTCAGTATTTTCAATGAATATAATGCAGATTAAACAAATTTTAAATAAATGTTAAATTTAAAATTAAATATTTAAGATGCAAAAGAATACCTCCCATTGTCTTCAAGCATTACTGGCACTTAAGCTGTCATGTTTCATTCAGTCCAAGCACATTTATTTTTGTCTAAAATGTGATTCTTGCTTGTCTATTTCTTAGAGATCACAACTACTATCTCCCATTCCCTAGCTGCATCCTTTACAAAGACTATCCACCAAAGCATCCATCAATAGATATGGCACGTATACACAGTGAAATACTATTCAGGCATGAAAAAGAAATCCTGCCATTTGCAACAGCATGGATGGATCTAGAGGGTATTATGCGCAGTGAAATGAGCCAGGCAGAGAAAGACAAATACCATATGATTTCATTTATTTGTGAAATATAAATACAAAGTGAAATAGAATGAACAAACCAGCAGTAGACTCACAGACACTGAGAAGTGACTGGTGGTTACCATGGGGGAAGGATTGAGGTGGGTGGGTGAGGAGGTGAGGGGGATACAGGGGCACAAAAATTCTCAATCATAATGTAAGTTGGTCACAGGGACAGTAGTACAGCATGGAGAATATAGTCAGTGATTCTGTAACATCTTTTTATGTTGACGGATAGTAATTGCACTAGTGGGGGTGAAGATTCAATAATATGGGCAACAGTTGAACCACTGTGTTGTATACTTGAAACCTATATAAGATTGTATATCAACAATACTTCAAAAAAATAAAAAGACTATCCACCACCACACTCATCTACAATGCACACACACAAAGTCTCTCATTTCATTCTAAGCCTATTAGACTTTAATCCAGAAATTTATTGAGTACCTACTATGTCGAAAGCCCTACGCTATGCCCTTTGGGAGATACATATACAGCAAAGTAAGGTCCTTGCTGAATAATTTGCAGCATGGTTTGGGAGGCAAAAACACACGCCCATGGAAAGTTAACAATTCAAAGGAATACACCAGTCATCAATGAGAGCACGGGTTATAAGAGGTCAGAGTGAGGAAAGCCTGTAACTGTCTGGGAAGGTTTAAAAGCGTACTGGATACAAACATGGTCCCTGAATAGGGTATATTAAAATTTCCCCCAAAATGGCCACAGCAGTATTTCCAATTTTGTATGCTCTTCCAGAACCTCACCAATTCCCATCAGGAGAGGTGGACTCTATTTACCTTCCTCTTGAAACTGGGCAGAATGAGATTGCTCCAACCAAGAGTGTAACAGAAATAATAATACGTGACTTCTGAGGCTGGGTTATAGAACAGGATACAGCTTCCAAGTACCTTTCTCTTTGAGGAAGCTGCTGTGGAAACAACTAGCTTATGTTAGGGAGGCTATGTAAAGAGACTCACATGGAGAGACCCATGTGAAGAGGAACTGAGGTCCCCAGCCAACAGCCAGCATCACTCCCAAAGTCTGTGTTTGAAAGAGACTTCAGGATCCAGCATTCAAGTCACCCAGAGGAAGGTCCAGACATTGTGGACCACCTGTCTGCCTGTAACCTGTTCAAGTGCCGAGCCTCAGATTTCATGAGCATGGCAAATATTTACTTACACCATCAAGTTCTCAGGTAATTTATTACACAGCTATAAAAGCTTAAACACTAAAAATATCAACAGGGTTAGAAAAGAGGGAAGGATGAAAATCCTCCACCACTAAGAACACAGTACCTGGCTATAGAGGACAGTATTGATAAATAATCAGAGAAAAAATTATAAATGAAGACAGGGGGTCACATACTGTGATGTGTCTTTGAGTTAGGTTTATGTTATTCTAAAAATTCAGGGTTTATTGTGAAAGCTACAGAAAGCCATAAGAGTGGGCATTGAACTAGTACCAGAGGATTGTAATATATGCAGAATTTTAAAAGATTAATCTGTGAGAGGTACAGAAAAGAGATGCATTTCTCAGGGAATTGTGAGAATCTAGCTTGTGACAAGTTCCGTTATAGAAAATAACACTGGGAAAAGAACTCCCAAAGAAAAATTAATAGGACACAGCAGCCAGTAGTACAAGGGTAATGACGTTACTCAAAAAATATAATCAGTATTTTATAGCCTTCTTTTTTGAATATTTAAAATTTGTGCATGTTTTGACACCATTCTTGATTACATATCCAATAATTTAGCCTCTGTACCAGATGCTAGGGTACGACTGTCTTTCCCTCTGTGCCTCTTTCTCACAAAACACACACACACGTAAATGCAAATATGCACACACAAATTACAATAAAAAATTTTGAGCACTTATTCCTAATTTCATGTGGAAAGAAAAGCAAAGCTACTACTAGTTTTAGGACACTGTACTGACACTCTCTTACTAGAGAATAGCATTAACTGAATTGCTAATATTTAAGACAAAACATAGTATGTTTAAATATTTACTAGAGCCATTTATATTAACATGATAACAGAAATGAATAAGGAGTGCTTCTTTAACAAAGTCTGACAGTGAGTCATGAAAGCTAAAAAATCAAAATTTAATCTTCAAGAAATATAGGTCATATTAACCTATAAGTGGTTATAATTTAATGAAAATCTTGAATCATTATGAAGAAACTCATGTAATGAAGCAAATTCCTAGGTCATGAAAGCTAAATTTTGATAATCACTGAAGGTACCTTAATGAAATTATAATATATTAACTGGAATCCAACAATTCAGTACTTTTTCCACAATATATGAAATCATCTAAGAAATAATAGCATTCTGTTATTTGGTCAGAATTAGACCACATTCTAAATTTGGTCAATAAAGACAATTATGTAAAGAGATTAGGAAATCCTGGGATATAATTTTATTACAATGAATAAAATAGAGCAGGTTTCAATTAAAGGTATAAAATCCTTGCCTTAATTTTTTTTTTTTTTTACTTTTCAGGAGTTTATGCTATACTTCAATTTTGATGTTTTTTTAATGTCTAAAGTTTAACTATTATTCAAACAATAATAGAACTATTCATTTACAGTACTATTTTGACATTTTAATGAAAGCTTTCTACATCTGGTTTGGTTTAACATATTTTTAAGGTTTTCTTTCATTGAAGATCATAAAAATCCCCATGATTTGGTTGGTAACATGTTTTGCCATCATCTGGCCACAGTCTGGAATAGCAATACCTGTGTCTATCTAGCCAATAAAACAGACTATACCATAGTTAATCAATTTCTTAGGTATGCACATTTTGATATGGATTCAAATAATCAGAATATTTGTACAACACTTTGCAGGAGTCTTAAAGATATGCAAAGGATTGCAAGGATTAGAATGCAACATGGTATAGTTTAGAGGTTTTATTTTATTTGCTGCTAACTCTACATTGGGGTGATTAAATTTGGAAATCCACATTATACATATTTAGACATCTTCCTAATATTTTGTCATTCATTATCTGAATACTATAATCTTTGCTAAATATTTAGGCTTTCAGTGTGTTCTCCAGACAACATAAATGGCTAAATTACGGTTTGAGTATTGTTCAGTGCCCACAACTCACCCAATTTCTCTGAGATTACTGGAATGTCAAGATAACGCATATGAGAATGCAGTCATAAACAATGACAAAGGGTTTCTCATAAACTGAAGAGAGGGAAAATATTGGAAGTTCCAGTTATAGTTGGTAAATAGACTATGAAATTTATCATTGGGGGAATATAAAAGTTAATTTAAAATATGAGATCTTAAAAAACTGATTTTTAAAATTCATTTCAATATGTGAATATTGACTCATCTCAGTATTTGGATACTGATTTACTTCATTATCTTATATACTTACTATATCCTACCATTATAGCATAGAAAAATGAAGCAGATGCAGTTCATATTCATACTTATATAATACACATGTTGGTGGAGTAAGATATATATATATGTGTGTGTGTGTGTGTGTACACATCAAAAATACAAAATGATACAAACACTATGTGATCTGAAGTTCGTTTAAGCACAAATAAGGAACTATTTTTCTTTGCAACTTAAATGAGAATAATGACAAATATTTCATCTAAGCTTTGTCTATGTTAAATGTAAATAAGTCATGGGCCTGTTTTTCAATGAGCAAAATAATTCACAGGGCTTGAAAGTATGTTAAAATATTCATAGAGCAAAACTATTAATATATACATATATATTTTCTATGAAAAGCAACCTTCCTAGTGTACTATAAGACCTAGTGTACTAATAAACCTAAACTTAAAAAATAGTTGTTGATTAAAATTTTTTGGATTACAAAGTGAAATACTGTTTAGAAAGTAATTTGTAAAGTCATACAATTCTTTCATTTACAAGGTCCCATAAAATGGAAAGTAAAAATAACCATTATCCTTTATCTGTCTTCCAAGCAACAGCTGAGAGTGGAAATAGAATAATCACTGAGTAAATTTTGTTCAGTTCCAACTGAATATATATTGTGTGGGATGTTCAATAAAGTTAAATAAATATTTATGGTATACTTTAAAGTGCAGTAGAAACTGAGAGGTTCTATTTTTTTTAGAAGAACTGATCCTATTCATTTAGAATCTAATCAGTAATTAACATTTTTTTCTCCTTTTCCCAGAACAAATGCAATCACAAAGATACCACACTGTACAGGTCTCTAAGTTCCAGGGCTTCATTTATTACAAAATTTTATGTGAAAATCTCTTATACTCATTTATGATACACAAAACTGCTACATTTGTTATTTTAATTCAATAAGAGATTAGTTACTAACAAGATTGCCAACTTGGTGGCAGAAGCTGGGTCATTTTGCATCACCATAGCAATTATTCACACACCTTTGTGGTTCTGTTGAAGATGAAACAATTGTATTTTGTGATAAGGTGGAAATATTAAAAGTTTAAAGTTAGCATCAGGCTCATAAATGCTAAGTATTTAGAGCAGAATCTAAAATTCACGTGAGAAAAAAAATGTTAAGATATTCCATCTTTACAAGGATATCTGCAAAAGTCTAGAACTTGACCACCTCTCTTATAACTGGATCCTGCAACCTAAATACAGAACTCTGCTTTTTCTCCTCTTCTCCCTGGTCCAGTCAATATGAACAAGTCAAGCATCATCATCAATGGGTGAGCATTACCCACTGTTCCTTCTTTCACTCCATTCATCTGCTAAAGAATGCTAATTGTTTCCCTCTCCCGTCCTCTAACAAGAGTCCTATGCCAGATTTCTTGTCACAGTATATTAAGTAGAAAGAGAAAGCTGAGAATTGCTAGGACAAAAAAGATGTGAAACACAGAAAATCGAAATAATTTAAGTATAAAGAACTTGGAGATGGAGAGAATAGGGCTTGAGAATTATGATTTGGTGGACAAATGCTTTTACTGCCCTTGTGCGGTACGTAAGTGTGAGAAGAGAAGACAAAAGGGCAACTATACAGTGTTGCCTTAAGCTCTAGAACTGTGTCCTGTAATGGTCTTCAAATAACTCATTTAAGATGGAATGTAATTTACTTAATTTAGGTTGCTATCTTACGTTTCCTCATGTGTAAATCCAGGCACAGACTTTGCCACTTAGGAGAGCTCACAATCATTGCACCCTTCAAGAATACTGGTGTAAATGCTATTTTATATTTAAAATATGTAACATAAAATACAGTACCCAATTGTACTTCCTATTCAAGTTGTCACTCTGTAGTTAAGTCAAGAGTCCATATTCACCAAGTCCTACAATATCTGGCACAAGAAGTATGTAAATATATGGGGAAAAACAAGTTTTAATGTATTTAGCCAGAAACAAGTCTATAGAAAATTCTTCTAAACATTATATATGTAAAATTGTGACTGAGTCAGTTTTCATCAATGTCAAATGAAATGGAATTTCTTTCTTATCAGAAACATTCAATGTACAGCATATACAATTATAAACACATTTATATTCTCTTTATTTTTATGAAAATCACATTATTAGAGTATACATTGAAATGATTCACTATGAAGGGCCCAAAACTAATATCAACTTTTCTGAAACAATGTATCTGTGTATAAGGTTGCACATCACAAATTATTAGATTATATCATAGCATGACATTACCAATAATGGATTATGAAACTGGAATACAGAATCCTAATCTGTCATAATAAAAACAATCATGATTAACAATGCAAGAGAAAAGACTGAATCGGTATTCTAGCCTCTCCCTAGAAAAATATTACAAAGAGCTCACATAATAAAGAGGCAAACAAAGAATATGCAATCAAAAATACACAGAAAAAATGAAGACACAGATCAGAACAGGACTGTAACTAGCAGAGATTGAATCAGTAAGCAAAAACCTCCAAAGAAAGAAAATTCCAGGATAAGATGACTTCACTGGTAAATTTTACCAAACATTTAAAGAAGTCTTAAAACCAATCCTTCTTCAAACAGTTCCAAAAAACTGAAGAGGTGGGAATACTTCCAAACTCATAAGACCAGCATTAAAAGCTGGTCTTGGAAGACCTGACACCAAAACCGGTCAAGACACTGTAAGAAAACTATAGGCCAATATTCCTGATGAACACAGATGTAACAGTCTTTCACAAAATATTAGCAAACCAAATTTAGTAGCACATTTAAAGGACTGCACACTATGACCAAGTGGGATTATCCCTGCAATGCAAGGAAGATTCAACATACACAAATAAATTACTGTAATACACCACAATGACATAAGGAAGGATAAAAAGCATTTGATCACCTCAAGATATGTCAAAATTTGAAAAAAAAATGTTTTGTTAAAAAACATTTGGCAAAATTCAACACGTTTCATGATAAAAACTCTCAAACAAATAAAACTCCCTAGGAGTACAATGAAATGATCTCAACATTATAAAGGCCATATATGAAAAGCCCACAGCTAACATTATACTCAACCATGAAAAATTCTTCCTCTAAGATCAGGAATAAGAAAAGGATGGCCTCCTTTGCACTTCTGTTCAAGATAGCATTGGGAGTCCTAGCCAGAGTAATTAAGGCAAGAAAACGAAGCAAAAGCTAAAGTTTCCAAACAAGAAAGGAAGAAGTAAAATCTCTGTTCACAGACAACATAATCCTGTATGTAGAAAACTCTAAAGATGCCAAAAAGAAAAAAAAACTAAGAATTAAAAAGTTCAGTAAAGTTGCAGGATACAAATTCAACATACAAAAATCAGTTGTTTTTATACACTAACAACAAACTATCTGAAAAGGAAATTGAAAAACCAATGTCATTTACAATAGAATTGAAAAGAACAAAGTACTTAGCAATTTAACCAAGAAGGTGAAAGACATGTACACTGGAAACTATAAAACACCGATGAAAGAAACTGAAGAGCATACAAATATATAGAAAGACACCCTGTGTTCATGGATTGGAAGATTTACTATTGTGAAAATGTCCATACTACCCAAAACAATCTACATATGTAGTGCAATTTCTACCAAAATCCTAAAGGCATTTTTTTACAGAAATAGAAAAAGCAATCACAAAATTTATTTGTAACTAAAAGGAACCCAAAATCAATCTTGCAAAAGAATTAAGATGGAGATAACATACTTCCTGGTTTCAAAATATATTATGAAGCTACAATAATTGAAACAGTATGGTACTGGCATAAAGACAGATATGTAGATCAATAGAACAGAATAGAGAGCCCAGAAATAAGCTCATGCATGTAGAGTCAACTGAGCATTGACAAGGATGTCAAAAATACACAATAGGGAAAGAACCATCTCTTCAACAAATGGCTGTGTGAAAACTGGACATTCACACAAAAAAATAATGAAATTGGACCCTGATCTTACATAATACATAAAATCCAACTGAAAATGCATTAAAGACTGAAATGTAAGACCTAGAACTATAAACTTCCTAGAAGAAAACATAAGGAAAAAGCTCCATAACATTGATCTTGGCAATGCTTTATTTGATATAACACCAAAAGGACAGTCAACAAAAGCAAAAACAAAGTGTGACTGTACCAAACTGTAAAGTTTCTGCACAGTGAAGAAAACAATTAACAGAGTGAAAAGGAAACCTATGAATTAGGATAGAATGTTTGGAAACTGTATCTGATAAGGGGTTAATACCTACAACTCAGTAGCAAATCATAGTAACAACAATCACCACCACCACCCAATTAAAAAATGTATGAAGGACTTGAATAGATGTATCTCCAAGGACAACAGATGAATGTCCAACAAATATATGAAAAGATGCTTAATGCCACTAATCATCAGGAAAATGCAAATCAAAACCCCAATGAGATATCATGTCACACCTGTTAGTATGGCTATTGTGAAAAATCTAAAAGATAATAAGTAATGTCAAGGATGTGAAGAAAATGGAATCCTTGAACACAGTTCACTGGAAAGTAAAATGATGCAGCCACTATGGAAAAGCTTGGAGATTCCTCAAAAAATTAAATATAGAAATACCAGCAATCCCACTTCTGGGTATTTATCCAAAAGAACTGAAATCAGAATCTCAAAGAGATATTTGCATTCTTGTGTTCACTGTAATATTATTCACAATATCCAAGATGTGGAAACAATCTGTATGTTCAGGGGATGGATGAATAAAGTGTGGCATACACATGCAATAGAATATCACTCAGCCTTAAAAATAAGAAGGAAATTCTGCCATACATGATTAACATGGATGAAACTTGAGGACATCATGCTAAGTGAAATAAGCCAGTCACAAAATAATAAACGGTGATTCTACTTACATGAGGTGTTTAAAATAGTCAAACACATAGAAGTGGAGCATATGGTGGTGGCTGTGGAGGGATGGGGGTAAGGGGCAAATGGGGAATTGCTCTTGAATGCATACAGTTACAGTTATGCAAGATGATTAAGTTCTGGATCTCCTGTATGATACTCTTCCTATAGTTAGCGATGTTGTATTATACACTTAAAAACTTGGAGTAGATCTCCTGTTACATTTTCTTACTACAGTAAATAAAAAGAGCAAAGTAACCTTAGATACTTAGCTGAGTTTTTAAAGCACTTTTTCTTGATTTGAGATTTCTGTGCTGTTGATAACTTTTAAAATTTTATTATTTCATGAGTTTTTTTCACATTCCAAATTTTCGATTTTCTCCTTAATTTTGTATTTGACATTAAGCATTATTTTCTTGATAAGAGTCCTCCAAATTGATACCCTCAGGCCCTTTAGTTCCCTGCAGGTGGTCGGTCTGTGTCACCTAGTGATTCCCAGATCTCGACCAGAGAGAGATGACCCTGCACTGTTGAAATATTACCAGTTAGCAGCAGTGCAGCTGATGCTGCATTTGGAGTGATGAGGCCTTAGTGCTGGCCAACTACTCTCAAAAACTGAATGACTTCAGGGACCAGACCGCACTTTGTACCTTACCAAAAAACACAATCCATGATGAGGAAGGAGACTGAGCCGTACCTGATGCTTATTCCCTTGACATCTGCATATTCCCCAGTTCAAACGTTTGGGATGAGGGACTTTGATGGAGGCACTAAGGTTAAATGTGACAGCACTTCGGAAGTATGGTATAGGAAACACACTTACCAAGAGAAGGAGAAGAAGGGGATAGACTATAATACAATGGGTCTTTGAACAGCATGATTAATACTGATATCTTTTGTGGAAGTAGAAATAGATCAGAATAATCCTTGGGTATGAGCAGCTGAGGCCTCTTTATGACCTCACCACCTTCCACGACCCTGCCATGATTCAAAGAAAGCTCTGTCGTTGTCAGCACAGATTCCTCCCTTATCCTGACTTTCTCCCTGCTGGTCCAAGCCAGGTACCTACTGTGATATGGAATCAACAAACTAAACAAAAATATATAGGAACCAAGAGGCACAATGGAAAATAAGATCATTTAGAGAGTGAGTCTCTAAAACACAGGTGGGGGTATAAGACATTTGGAAAGGTAAGGAAACCGGACTTTCAAAGTCCTGTGGTAGGATATAAATCTTTTAATTTTCTAAATGATGCACAAATAAAGATGAAATGACTTTCAATTATTCTGACATTTTGAATGAACCTATAAATATGTGAGTTGTTGCCAAGCAAATGACCCTTAGGACTCCACATTTTAATTACATCAATCTGAAAGAATTAAGACCTTTCATCTTATAGCTGTAATAAAGACTAAAAATCTTAGAAAACCCGTGTTCACCAAGAGGAATGAGCAGGGTTCAGTGTGCTGAGAGAACTGCTTCCTAAACACTGTGATCTGAGGACTGCCCAGGTGAGAATTATCTGGGATGATTTTTAAATGTCTGTTTTTGCATTCCATCGCAGCCCAATGCACCAAAATCTCGCAGAGCATCAAGTAGAAATCAGCATGTTCAATATGTTCCTTGTGTGATTTATATGCATTGTTTACAAGAGTCCCTCCCTGGTATGAGGAATAAAAATTTTAGGGTGAATTTCTCCTTCAACCCACATAAACCCTATGGAATAAGATTTGTTTGCTTTATATGAGCATCATCATTGTCCAGAGTGCCATGGTCAGGTTATAACCATCCCCAACTATTCGGACTCCAGGAAGTGTGTCATCTTGGATCAGATGACTATAGCTGAGGGCGGCCTTATATCAAAGTTAAACATTCTTCGGCTGGAACCTTCTATCGTTCCCCTACTTCCAGAATGGTTTTCAGCTAAGCCCTTGAAGGTCTTCAGAACTCCAGACCCTATTTCACTCACCAGCTCATCTAGTTCTTGTGGAAGTGCTCCCAGCTCCCCTCTAGCCATAGGAAAGTGTTTGCAATGCTGTGCCAAGCTGCATTACATCTCTGATCCTTCGCATTATCATTCAACTGCCTAATAACCATTCTTCCTTTTTTCATCCATTTTATTTCAGCCTCTACTATTCAACTCAGCTTCTCTGATTATAAGATACAATATGTTCTCATATTCTCATCCAATTCCTTGATTCATATCTCTATACCTCCCATAGCTCTCTAGGTAAATACATACATCTATCATTGCTCTTATCAAGTTTTGTGTAATTTATGTTGATTTATGTGTCTCTCTCCTTGACTGAATTTTTAGCTCCTTGAAGTTTTTACATAAAAGGGGCATTTAATAAATGGTTGTTGAAATGAATTGAAATTTCTTTTCCAGGCCATTTACTCTGGTTTGAATTCATTTGAACTCAATCCATTTTGAATCATGATTCTCTTTCTCTGCTAATTCTTCTATGATGTTGTTTGTTAGTAAGATGGTGATAATGATAAAAGCAAACATTTACTTTATGTCACCTGTATGTTAAGTCTATATGTGTTAAGTTCTTTATATGCATTACCTTTTGAATATTTTTAACAACCCAATAAAAGGGACAGCTTCTGTGGAAGAAGAGCTAGACACAGATATTAAGGATGAGGAGGACAGGGACAGGGTGAGCCAGGATGGGACCCAAACCTATTTGACAGTAAAGCACACTCTCTAATACCTCCTTGATAAATATATCCTCTATATTTTCTATCTATCTTCTACATCTTCACCTTAATTCTAAAAATGTTGTGCATCACAATGTCAAGGGAAGACCTCGTAGAAAACCCCCACCCTCTGGTTGAATAGTTGGATGTTATGTTTTATCATCTAACCCAGTGTCTTCCAAACAGGATTTGTCATCATAACTTTTTGAGGTACTTAGAAAAAAAATACAGATCTCTTGGACCCATCCATACAGATTCTGATTCTGCTCTGCTGTAGGACCCAGAACTCTGTAGCCCCGACAGCTTCTCAGGAAATGCTAGACATCAACAAAACTGGGAATCACAGCGGATTCAGTCCCAAAGGCTGACGCTGGGGCTTGCGGAGTCCAGATCAGTGCATTTGAGCCTCCAGCCCTGCTTCAGGAAGGAAGCGTCATTTTATTTTCACTCAGAGGTAAATATAGATTTCTGTGGGTCTGAAGTGGTTGTGATTTGGGAGGGAGCCTCTTTAAGAAAAACGACACAAAAATATGTAACTTTTATAACTTTCACTAAAACATATAACCAAGTGAGTATATTGCTAGGGCCCCTCCCAGGGCCTTGAGAGGGGTCTTTACAAATATTTTATAGTCATTATCCTGATTGTATCATATATTAAAGTTCTAAACAAAGTTATTTCCAGGGTGAAAAAAGTCCCATGGATGAAAAAATAAAAGTTTGTAAAATACCAGCCTTGGTGAGATTCTCTCCCTTGCTTTTACCAATAACGTCAAGATGGTCAAGGATCTTCCTGAAACATACCCATGCTGTGTAGTATTCCTTTTCTTTACCACCCCAGAAAGGCTATCAAAAGAGAGGTGAAATCAGTTTAGTATGTCTCATTCTTAGCATATCCATAATATTTCTGAGTATATCTATTTTATAAATTCTCTGCTTTTAACACCATTTTAAATTTGCCAGGAAACTAGTGGACCTATAATCCTCATTTTTCCCTGTTCACTAATAAAGTTTGCTGAACTATTTTTAAAAATATTTTTGAAGGATTATTTGTTTTTGTTTGCCCCCCCCCACACACACCCACCACAACCATCACCCAGGACAACATTCATATATCTTCAAAATATGCAGGAAATGTCAGAAGGTATTTGCCTACAGTCTCCACTGGCCAGAGGAGACATAACTGATGGTATTACTCTCTGTACACAGGAGGGCACCAGGGAAGATGGATATAGAACTTGCAGTTTCTTCAACACATGCCATCAATTACTATAAAAATGTAAATAATGTGGTTTCAGACGCTATAACTCAAAACTCAATTTGAGCAGTAACTCCTTTTAAAGGTAATACGTTCGTAAATTCAGTAATGAGAAAAAAATGAGACTAGAGCGCTTCTTGACAACCCTCAGTAAAAACGCTCTACCCAGCTATGAATAGCATTGTAGCCTGGGTACTATAACCCTGCCTCATTCACAGACTCTTTGCACAAACCCCATATATCTTAGCCTCAGTAGCACAGAGGAAATCTTGGTCTGCTTGAAGAAGTAAGACAGTTTTAATAAATCACAGTCTTACAATAATAAACACAGGAAATCTCTGGAAAATTGAACATCCAGTTTCTTTTTTTTTTCCTACCCAATACCCTGTCTTGGCGGCCACTGCTAAAGTGATCTGACACCATATTCACAAAACTTCTTAAGTCCAGAAGCCTTAAAACTAATTTGGTCTGGTGTATAATTTCCTATACTTTCTTATTCAACATTACCTTTGTGTTCTAAGGACTTGTGTACTGCCCTCTATTGGATGGAACACACATTCTTTTCAAGAGTGACCAAAGCAAGCAGAATATGACCCTTATTCTTACTGTGAATGCAGGCAGGCCATTTTAATCACAATCCATTAATGTCTACAAATGTTCATTTTGACATTATAAACCCACTCTACCCAATGGTTTTGGGGGTTATAAAATGGGAGACCAATATTCCAGGCAGGACCAAAGTCATTTTATTCAATAACTTTTCCCAGTTTCCTAAGATAAACATAAAAAATATTCATTAGTTGCTCTTGGTTCAGGTCAGTGCCTTTTGTGACCACCCTCCCGGTCTTCCCACGTCAAAGCAAGCATGTTCCCGACGTCACTCTGAACTGGGGCAAGAAGTCTCAAATCTCCCAGTATAATTTTCTTTCCATTCAACTGTGTTGTCTCTCATATATCATGCCTTTGTGTTTGATAATAACACTGCCACAGTTATTTCCCATGCAGGGAAGCAGGAGTGATTTTTAAAATGTCATCTTTAATTGTGCTCATTCTATACTGACTGTGAATAGAGCTCCCCTCCTATACTTACACTTTTATTAGCCGCCTCTGTCCACAGCAGAAAGCTGCATGGATGAGAAGAGAGGGTAAGCCTGCATTGTTTGAAGAAAATTATCTCACTGACAATAAGAAATGGCTGTAACCAAAAAGGCCTTATTACCTTGCCAAGTAATACCATTGCTGACATAATCAAATTACAATGGTTAGACCATCACATGGATCTGGAGATCTCTGCTTTGGTAAACAGTACAGAAGGTAGAACTTTATGAAAGGTTTGCCAGAGTGACCAATGACAAACTGCATAAGATAGAATGGTGACTAGTTTCTACTTCATTATAACTAACTTACAGACAGTCACTTGATTTTAAAGCCCCTTTGTATGACCTTTAATTTGTTAGGGATTTCATTTCCATTATCCATTTTAACTTGACAATGGTCTTTTTATACAGATATTATGTTTATTGTTAGCAAGTATGTGTTATTTCATTTTTTAGTCCAACAATGAACTTGATATAATTTTTAATAGAGGTAATATAAAAGCAGTGAGTGTGTGAATGACTAAATGGAAAGGATCCAAGGCACAGAGAGAGAAAATACTTTACTAAATCATGTGATAAATGAGTAAGAGTTAAGCCCCAGGTTTTCTACTGTTCCATCAGAAAATGTGTACATTGTTATATATAAACAATAGGTATAATAATGACACTAAAAGCTCAGGGAAGCTGCAACCTGGAAGATTTGGGGAGAAGTAAGTATTTTGGGGTTACTAAGACATTTCCTACTGCATACTATAAGCTGAATTGAATACAAAATTCATCAGTCTTAACTAAGAGTAGCAGTATGATTTATTAATGGATCCCACATGACAGCCAACAAGAAGGTCTAGAGTAAGCTGTTCTACAGTTATTAGAATCTGCTGCAACATGCTGATGTTTCAAGGAGTGCTTACTTATGTAGTTTAAAAGGCAATCATAAATGTGAATACCTAGAAGAATTAAAACCATAAACTATAAACCTCTGCAACTACCAATTTGAAGTTGTCCAAGATTTTGTAAGATGAACAGCATTCTTTAGTCGATTTTATATAAGCTAAACAGTGAACAAATGTCTAAAGTTATAGTAATTACAGTCTACTATTCTAAAAAGATTGTGATTTCTATCAGCCTTTCAGTCTATCAATTGAGTATTCAAGATAAATGAATTTGGGTAACGTTTTTAAAGTATAATAAAATGTTTTATATAACATGCTTTCTACTTGAAGGTAAATACTAAGTGAAAAAATATAAATTTATAGTCCTTTTATTTTATCAAATATAGAAGTGATATGTTAGCATACATGTGTCTCAGTATGTAAGTTTTGAAATATAAAACTTACCATTTGTTTAATGTGATTTTTGTCATGTAATGTTATTTTTAGTATTCAGTCTTATCTAATTCTCCATGTTTACTACATAGTATACCTAGAGAACTTCCCAAAAATTTAAGCAGGCAATTTGAGATCTCTTTGTGTGCATCTAAAAATTAGAAAAAAATTAACTAGAGATAAAATTCTTTATAAACATACAAAAATATGTTTCAAAAACTTATCATCTATTTCGGCATGCTCATTTTCAGTGCTCAGTGTACGAGGATCATCAACTCTTTAACACAAGTGCTACTTGAACATATTTAAAACCGGTGAGCAAACCAGTTCATGGTTAGTGTCTTAACAGTATAAACTTTTCACTAATGGCTGTGATTCTCCAGGTAAGAGAGACCTAACGGGAAGTACTCCAGCTCCTTCTAGGCTAGTGCACAGTTCTCTGCTTCTCTTAGAGTGGATGGCATTTAAGTGGCTTAGTCCAGAGTCATATCAATGGAATGAGTTTACCCTAAAGTAAGACTGCCAATGTTTATTAACAAACTAATTACAATAATGCATAAAGACCATTAAAAAGTTTGACTCAAGTTTTTCTGTGCCAAACTGTACTTCTATTCAGCTTTCATGCAATTACTCTATAGACCTTTAATACACTTAGTTCTACAAAACCAAATTTTAAGATAACTTTAATGAGATAGAAAAATGGAATTTTAATATGATCGAAGTGGCTTCAAAAGTTTCTTTCATGAGAAAACTTGATAAATATGATATACTCAACATAACTGAGAAGGTGAGGTAAAGTGTTTTAACATTTTGTTATGGTTCCTTTTATAAATCTAAGGACAAAAATTTGTTAGTCAAAATGTAATTGATCAAATTAAGTAATTAGAAAAGCAGTACATGCCGAGCATAATAAATTTTTTGTTATAATCATAGTTTTTGGCCTCATGGGGGGAAAGAAAAATCCAAAAAAACTATTGAAATATACCTTCAGTAAGAAAAAGTAAGAAAATATAACCAGTAGAATTACTGACATTATTGCTCATAATTATAAGCTTTGCTTTTACTTTGGATAAAGTAGTGAAACTACATTTTAGTTGAAGAACGGTGTTGAATGCTGAGTAATATGTACCATGTTAGCAACTCATATTTTTTCTACTTTTATTTAAAAGTATAATAACTTTATACAAGTGCAAAAAGAAAAAAAGTAGTGCCTATTATTCCAACCAAAAAAATCATTTTCATATTTTCATGTTCAGACAAAACTTCTCTTAGAAATGTGAACATGCTTTAGAAAGCTTGCTTGCTCTATATGATAACAGTAGCAAAGATTTAACTGTACAAATGGAACGACTTTTAAAAACAGTATTTCAGGTTAATCACTGCTTAAAAACACAGAAAGTGATTATGCAAAGCTCCACGATTTGGTCAGAGCAATGCAGGAATTTAATCACCACTAATCTGTAAAGCTATAGTGAGTAATCCCACTATTATATAAACAGCAATTGTATAGCATATAAATTAAATTCAACACCATATTGTAGAGAGCCTAGTACAGTATTCAGAATGCAGGTGACTATTCTCATTTAAAAGGAGAAAACTTTGGTCGTATATCTAGAAAAATATTTTAAAACAGCAACTTACAATAATGCAGGGTGTTTGGGGCTGACAAACAGCAACAAAAATTCAGTTGCTACTTTTCATTCCTGGAGTATACTGACATTTGCTCAGAAAAAAAAAAAAGGTCTCCTGCTCTTTATTCTTTCAAAAGTAGGCATTATCTAAATAATGGAACATATTGAGCCAAATCATGTATACATGCCAGTCACACCCAAGAGGCTACAACAGACTCTCTAAAAAGGTGTCAGTCCAGAAGATGGGACTCAGTTGAGCAGGTGCACACATGGAAGGCACAGTTCAGGCGCACAGAGAAGTAACACATTCTGCCATGAAGGTGGTGACTCCTGCAGCTGGGGGTGCTCACTGTTTTTAGACAAACAGTAGGGATTTGAGGGAGGGAAAGTGTGCGCTCTAACTTTCGCCTTTTGCTTTCTGGGTCTTTCTTCCCCCTTGGTTCCCTCTTTTAGCAAGGAGCTTCTCTCCTCCTGTGACCTTCTGACTTGGGCTACAAGTTTAGAAATCGGTGTGCAGGGCTTCACTCCAGGGTGGAAGAGGTTACGAGGCAAAGGCCCATGGCTCTGCTGCGCCAACTTTTACCTCATTTCTGCCTGAACCAGAAGTGAGGATGAGAAAGGTGCAGAGGGGCTGTGGAGGCAGCTTTCTCCCCTCATCTCTTCAGTTGTCCAGGCGACACACTTCTCCCTCAAATACCAACATGAATCCCACTTGTGCAGTAGTTAAACAGATCCACAGCTAGTACAGAAACAGCACAGGGAAGGCCTAAAGGTCCCAAGTGGGACAGCAAGTGGGTCAGTTCGTCACAGCGTGTGGCAGAAGAGAGGGTTCTAAGCCACCATCTGAGCTAAGTCAGCCTCCTTAGGAAAGAGTTTGGGTTCAATCTTGCTTCCTTTTCAGCAACCACCCCCATCCCAACAAACTAACAGGGTAAAGAGCTCCTGTAGTGTCATGAAACAGGAACCGGGGTGGTCTGGGTAAAACTTCGGGATCCTCTAGGGAGATGGCAGAGGCCAGCTCATCTGGGGTACAATGCTTGAGACTTGCGCTGTGACACTTCTCAGATAATGAAATTTCCCTGCCAGTTAACTGCGGCCACAAAGTAATTTGGGGGCTGTGGGTGTGCATTCACGAACACACTCTCACTCTCTCCCACACACACACACACGCACTACCACACCTCCCCTAAATTACCCCCACCCTTGCCTCTTCCCCACACGCCCATCCCCCCTCAGAAAAAAACCCAGCCAGGAAGAGAAGAACAGACTGAGAACCAGACGCTACAGCTTCCTGCATCTCATCAGTGTAAATCTAAATCTTAAACTTCAATCCAGTAAATGCTTTCATGACCAATAAAGAATTAATTGTACCACACACTAGTAAGAGGGTAGGGAAATGTTTACTCATTCCTTCTCGCTTACAATGTGCTTAGGCCATATGTTTAAGTGGTAGATTGATCTGTAAACAGTTGTTACTCTCTTTTATGTATATTTCTTTCTACTTTTATAGAGAAAATCTCTTTCTAGCCCTTGCTGACTGATCAAGACTTGTGACCCACCCATTCTAACAGTTAAAAATCAGTTTAAAAGAGCAAATATTTATAACTGAGACTTTGCATGACAAATGCATACAGTATTGTGTACGTTTAACATAGTCTTATTTTTAAATAAGTGATATTCACTTCAATCACTCACATGAATGACAATGTTTACACCAAACGGCTAAACTGAAGATGAATATAAAACTCTAGTTCACTTTTAAAAATTACTGTATTTATAACGATTTAAATAGTTCATGACGAAAAGCCTCATTCCAAAGTTGCAGTAAACTGTTTGGACAAACATGTTTTTTTTTCTGCTGTTATTGTTGTTCATTCCATTGAAGTGAGGGGCTGTCTGGACTCATTTCAAATGCTGTTATATTAAATGTCACTCTAAGGAACCCTTTTTCCAGACAGGTTGTAAAGAATGTGTATTTTTTTTAAATGGCAGGCATTTTATCATCTCTGGCCATTTAGATTATAGGTGTGGGGATCCTGTTTTATACGGCACCCTGCTACTGTGGAACTGTTCTTTTAGCTTCCTTAGAAAGCAGCTGCCAAACAAAACAGTGGGAGGGAAACTGTAAAAATGCTTTAAAATGCTAAAAAAAGAAATAAGTAAGCAAGCAGCAATCTAAACATAAACTAGGTACTATTCCCATGACCTATGTTTAAAGGAAAGAAATAGAAGAAGACGTAGAGATTTTAACAGAATACCAGTTTGGAGCCACATTCATTGTCTTTAGGAAAAGCAGAAATTCCTTCAGACAATTACATGTAAGCTGTTGTACTAAAATCGTTCTGTCACAAATCTCATAAATTATTTTAAGGTTTGTCTGATGTCATGTTTTCTTCAAAATGAGAGATTTCAAAAGAAAGATTAACATCATAAATTAGTTCTGCTGATCTAAGGCCTTTTTTTGTTAGCATAAAAACAACAAAATCAGCGGAATTACATGAGACAACCTCCAACTACAATAAAAAATGCTCTCTACCCAGGCAACCTCGGAGAAATCCAAAACACAAACACAACTATGGAAAATCAAACTGCAAAAATAGTATTTCTCAATATTGCCCTTTAAAAAATGAGTAGTAAGTGACTACTGTAACTTTGGAAGACAAATCTGATGATGTCTTTGCTTCAGGCACACTGATCTTGCACAGATACGTGATTTATTGGAAACACTTTGTGGTTGCAGTGGGCGGGCGGGGTGGGGGGGTTGTCTGGAATGCACGTAACCAGGTGAGTATTAAAAGTGAAACATGTAACATATTCCTTAGTATATGCAGATGAGTATCTTTTATTGTTCAGATTGGGCCTGATCTAGTATTTAAATGAAACACTTTAATCTTTATGAAAAAGGCTGTTTATCAGAGAAAGCAGTTAACCTGTGTAGAAACCAGAGTAAGTCAGTCAGTCCATCCGTCAGTCGGGCATTCACTTACACCCTCCTGAGCACTGGTCATGAGCCAGGAGCTCTGGACTCTGGGCATTCACACACAGGGAACCACTCACGGGCCACACTGCCCTAGACCCTCCCGTGCTACAGGCAGCGCTGCTGGGATTTCCAAGGTTCAAAGAGGCTAAGTCCCTTACTCAAAAGCTCTAGGCAGAATGTGAACAGGAACATGGTACCAGGGATAGGCCTACCTCACCACTGCTGTCCGCAAGAGCCGTTTGGGGGATTCTGTCAGCTATTCAATAATATTTTGAGCCTAGGAAGTGACCATTAAATCTCTATAGGTTAAGTCCTGAATTCACCTCAGGATCAGGCCCAGAATAAATCTTACTATTTTATGGTCTCATCACATGTATCTATTTAATATAAGGCCAGAAGGCATTTTCCTACTACTGCCTACAGAGGGATAGCCTTCCCTTTTGTTTTATCCATCTTTTCTCTTAACCAGTTGTGCACGAGTGTGGCCCTCTAGAAAGAGTTCCAGCTTCATCCTTGTAAATGTTACAGGATGTGTTCTACATCAGTCTGAAGAATAATCTATCAAACAGTTTCCCATATTGCGTAGTAACAGAATGTGAGCTTGAGCATCACTGTAGTAAAGAAGAATATTTTGTAGGCAGCTTTACACAATCACTGGGAAATAACGCTATCTTGAAGAAAACTAGTAAAATATCTGAAATATAACTTTGTTTGGTTATCAGTTAATATTAACAAGACCTGTCCTCTTTCCAACCTTTACTCTAAAGTTATATTATCCAGTTTCTCTTCAACAATAATCAAATACGTGAAAAAAGCACTAACTGAATCAAACACAGAGGCAATTTCATGAAGATTGGAAGATGATAAAAAGGTCTCATGTTCCCTTAAAATGAATGACAGCTAGTAAAATAATGGCTAGAATTTTACAAAATGATAATGTCAAGGAAATATGTCTAGTCTCATCAAGCTTTTTACTTCTCCTTAAGAAAAATATCTGTGCCCTTCATTACACAGGACCAAACACACAAATGAAAGTAAGATTCACATGTCCATACCAAAGAATTCAAAGTACTGTGTTCCTGATTGATTTATTATTCACTTAACAAATATTTATTGAGCACATGCTTATTAGGTACCAGCACTGGGGATACAATATAAACAAAAGCCAGTCACTACCCTCCATAATTCTCACAGTCTAGGAAGCAATAGCTAGAAAATAATTACAAGAATATGTGTGATTTTAAACAGTGACACATGGGATGAAGAAAAGTTAGTTTGTTTTGATGATAAATATAAGTAACCCTGATATTTGAAAACTGAGTCTATAAAAAGAGACATATTACTAATATTATTCATCTCGTTGTGGCTTCTGCTGCTTCCAATGCCTTGCAGTTAAAAAGGCTGTAGTGTGTTAAGCTGTTTAACATTGTCCTGTTATAACTGCAGAGCAATGTAGTTGCTGACATGTACATGAACAAGTACAGATACTGTGCTATGTAGACACAGAGGCAGGACCTGTAAACAAGGAACAAGAAATAGTTTGGTTTGATGGGAGCTTTGACAAAATGAAGTTGGAAATCAGAGTTAAGGCTGAAAGGGAAAGAGAGGCCAGGTATAAAGGGCCTTGAATATTAGGCCAAACTTTATAGAATTTTTCAATGGAGAGATGGGAACCTTTGAAGAACTTGGAATTTCAATTTGAGGAGGCTGATATTTCTGGGATATTATTTTAGGAATAATGGAAAAAAATATCTAAGGAAGACAGAAACAGTGCTTCTTTATATACTTGGAGGTAGTATGATGATAATTAGTCAAAAAGGTTGTGGATACTCAACCATCAATGGGACTGAAAAGAAGAGACAAGTACAGGTTCCATTAAGGCAGAAGGATTGTGAGTCAGTAACTGCCTGGCTATAGCAGACAGGCCTGTGCAGATAGGGCTCTGTGACTCCAAAGGAAACCGCTGAGCTACTGGCAAAGAGACGGATGGAAAAGAATGAGTTTGGTTTTGAATCCACGGAGCTGGAGGGGCTGCTGGCACACCTAGCTCAGGAGAGAGAGTGGGACCGGAAATACAGACGCCTCGTCGCCTTCGGAGTGATTGTTGACTCTGGAAGGATAAGCAAAGAAGAGCGCACAGGCGGAGAAAATTACTGACAGCAGAATCCGAGGGAAAGCTGAAACTTAGGGGTGGTGAAATGACATCAGGAATGACCGAAAAAGAGCAACTGGGGAAACAACTGAAGGAGGATTGTGGAGAATACTGGAACCCAAAGGAATGGGATGAGAACGGAATCAGCGAAGCTAAGTGCTGGGGAGAGACTGAGGGATCGGAGCAACGACAAGGGCCCTGGGCTGGGAAGGGGGAGCGTGTACTGGTCACTAACTGGGGATCATGTTGCAAAGACCAGGGCCCAGTCTCAGAAGTGACGACTGCTGCCACGTGTCTGTCAGCTCAGGGTAAGACTCTGTCCTCTTTCAAGAGACGATTCCAGATACTCTCTTTGCCTTATCTTTGATGAGGAACATATATATATATATATATATATATGTGTTTATATTTATATATATATATATACATATATATATATAGAGAGAGAGAGAGATATGTAGATGTATCTACATATATCTATATATATATATATACACATATATTTGACCCTTTAGCAAATACAAATACTAAAAAATGTGAACAGTGCACATCTACATGTCTCACTATTTAACACAGGATTCATGAGGAAGGTATCAGGCCACTCATCACCACGTCCTCCTAACACCTGGAGACATTAAAATCATTCGTCACCTCAGTACCACGGTAAATGGAGGGCAGGCCCCTAAGTTGCCACTGCAGAGCCTTATCCTCTACTCATTATATTGGACCATATACTTACATAGTTTTAGGATGGAATCACAAAATAACTTTTTAGGATTTCGTTGACCTAAGATATTTCATCAAATGGGTTTGTCTTCAATCATATCTCAGTGTGTGGGCTAACATTTTGTAAGAACATAGCAAATAAATAATTACATCAGATTAGTATCATAATGCATATCACACAGTTTAGCATAGTTGAACTGAGGATCTGGTTAAGGAATTAAAGACTTACATACCTGTGGTACCCATCTGGAAGACACAAAGCTGGTTACTTCTATTACAGACAAGCCAGTTTGGGAAAGTTGATTGATAAATTCAATTTTTATTTCTGTAGGAACTATAACCTATGAAAGCATTAAAAATTATAAGTAATTTGTATAGGGTCTACTCAAGTACAAATAGAACACTACTTACTAACTGAAAGAAAATCCTGTTTAAGATTTATAAAGTTAAGTAGTAATTGAGAACAAACATAACCATGTAATATATGAAATACATGTAAGTCTTTAGAACCTTAATATTAATATTTAGATTTAACATATGAAATAAATAGTAAACACTAACACCAAACTACCTTTTCATTCTGTAGTCCATCCCTAGGTCCAACTTCTACTATTTTAACATAATCGGGGAGGCCAGATAACTGGGATGATTCCTGAAACAAGAAAAGAGGTATTAGACCATCACAGTTCCTTATTTTAAAAGTTAAACAATCGCACTTTGTTAAATTAAGTTCTCACACCAGAAAGTTAAAATGGTAACAATGATATGATCCAAATTACTAAGTTTATATGATTGGTAAATGAGGTCATTTTAGAAAAATAACTCAAGTGTTATTCAACCTACCTTTGATAAAAATTCACAAGATTTAATTTCTAACATATAAACAGGGAAAAGTGACTTATTCAGTATCTAAAGAGCAAATCTGTTGAATAATTCTACAAGTGATGATAAATTTACCATTGGTAGAGTTCATTTAAAATTAGGTCTTAGGATTAACAGACTTCTACCAAGCACAGGCACATAGAAGCCACACTCCATACCCTGAATTGAGGAGTAGGGCTGTAGCTTTCTGGCTGTGCCCAGAAAACTAAGGCTAGATAGACAAGGTGTGCTGTTTCTTTCTTTTCTGTGTTACACAGAACCAACACCTAAACACGGCTTCCTCAAGGACAGACCAATTCATATCATCTTACTCTGTCCTAACAATAACTGGCATACACTGGTGAAGTGGCTCTTTTGGATAGAGGACCTCATTTTTTCTAAGACACAGAAAAATGCTCACTGGCCCTTTTAGGTTCATAGCTGTTATTTGTTTTAGTAGGATCCTTTGCTAACTCAGGGAAAGAACCCAGATGGTTCCCGTTACAATGTTTACATACCAACCCTCCACAATTTCCATGAGTTTGGGTCATTCAATAAGCTAAATTAACCAAGAAGGAAAAGAATTCTCTTTTATGCATCTTCCGAGCAGGTTGTGATACATGTGGTTGGGAGGGCAGAGGGTAGAGAGAAGCAGCGGGTTCCTCAGCTTTAGGCTCAGTTGTGGGTGGCGATCATGAAATCGTGCCTCATTTACACAGTGGCCATAATATCAACAAGGCAATAAGGGACAGGGATGGCACGGGAAGGTGGAGTAGGAGAAGCACACTTACTACCTCCAGTCTTAAAACTGCAGAAATGATAACACAAAAATAAAACTAGGCAATCTTATGCCTTGTAGTCCCTTAACACTGATCGTCTCATGAAACTACATTTTCAGCAGTAATTCGCGTGCAGCATACAGGGGTGAAGACTACTTTTCTATTAAACAGTAATGTTGAACCAAAAAAAAAAAAAAAGGAACACAGTGTTTTTTAAGGGGACAACATTATGCTGAGTACAGTTAAGTGCCTGGGACCCTCCTCTGAATCCCTGTTAGAACCGGCAGAAGGAACAATGTGAAGAAAGTAAAGCATAAACTCCCACCATTTGCAGCCATTTCGAAACAGAAATGTGCTCACCTGATGTTAATTTTAGATTTCTTCTCGACTCTAACACCACTATTTTGTCTTTCTAGGCATGGGCACATATTCCTTCTACCTGAACATCTGAGAAGTCAGGAGGAAGTTGAAGTATGTTCACTAAGTTCAAAGAGTAATATGTTCCCCCTTTCCAACAGCAAATAAATAAAAACAAAAATAAAGATGATACATACTTTCTGACAACGTGTGATGTGAAAGCCCTCTCCTCTCGTGATCTTTAATCTCTTTCTGGGCAATACTATCTCTGTATTCACTTTTTCTAAGGAGCTGCAGCTAAATTTCTGAGCAAATTCACTGAAATGTTGAAATGCACCTCGAATTCAATGATTCGACACTGACCTCATTAATCCCCCACCTCACGCCTCTCCTCAGACGCTCCCCCCACAGGCTGTTCTTTACTTTCTCTTACCGTTCATATCTAGTTGGTCCAATTATTATTAGTCCTACTTTGTCATATATCCAACACCCAGAACAAGATGACACTTAGACTGTACTCAGTAATTAACTGCTGATGGCATGAGTGAATCTCTTCTGTCACTGCCTTCATTAAAATTTGTCATTTTTTCTTACCTACTCTGTTGTATAGCTTCCTAAGTATTCTCTCTAATCTTGTTTTTACATGATTAAAATCCTTTAGCATCTACCAGTCATCTTCAGAGATCTGTCAGCCTAAGGTAAGAGACCATTCATGACTAGCCTCTCACCTACCACGTTCCACTTCAGGCATCCTATGATTTCAGCCAGGCTGAATCACGTCTTCCTCACTTACATGTCTGTACTATTGGTTGGAACTTTCTACCAAATCTATTTCTCGTCTTCATGGACACAGGACTGGACCACATTTCTACCATAATAGGACTTATTTCAACAAGCTCCAGTCAATGGAACATAAAGGTGAATGATTGATATGCACCACTCTTTGGCTTGGCCCACAAAAATACCCCATGCGTATTCTTGCAGGCTTCTTCCCCTTCAGCCAACATGATGCAAATGAGTATGGCAAACTTGGAAGCTAATAAAGGCAAAAAAAAAATGCTTTGAAGGAGGCTACGTCCCTGAATCACTGCTTGAATAAGAATTCCATCCCAGTAAGAAGCAATCATTTTGTACTTTACATGGACAAAAATAAATGTCAACTCTTTTAGACCACTGAAGTGAGAGATGTAGCTTTTAAAGCTTCTCTGCTGTGAAGAATGGTGACAGTTCTGTATTTTAGCCTACTTGTAGGTTAACAAGTGAGCCTGCCACAGACCAGGTGAAAGGCCAAGACTCCTGGGTCAGAGAATAAAAACAGCTTCTTAATCACAGTAATAGCAGTAACTAGAGCACCAGGATTTGTGCTGCTTCCCCAAGCCCCAACTCCTATAGGGAGAAGCAAAGAGAACCATGCAATGCTTGCACAGGCAATGGGTTGCTTACATAAAGAGTCCCCAAAATAAAGAACCTGAACCTTTGGGAATAGGCAGTAAGTATATCTTCCCTTGGCACCAGAGGTAGATGTTATGTATAGTATGCTTGACTATGAGCATGCGTGCCTTTTGCTTTGGAGGAAGACACTATCTCTATCATCCAAAGCTTTCCACACTTAGCCTTTAGTCTAGAAGGAAGCACTATTGTTGTCATCCAAAGTTGTTCTCCACACAAAAATTCGTGAAAATATAGTCTGGAACAAAGGCAATTGTGACTCTGCTTGCCAGACACAGAAATTCAAGATACCCATGGAGAATTATTTCCTAATATTACCCATTCTTTATTTTTATACCATCTTGTATGGCAAATTTACCCAAGTAGTAGGCCATTCTGTTGGCCCCTTTGACTGATTTGATGAACAGAGGCCAGGACCAAATCTGTTCAACTTTTCTCATAAAACATTTAATTAAAGCTACTCTCAACAGAACTCAAAGTAGAAGGATAAAGCCAGCCTGCAGTATTGCCGTCAGCCACCTGCCGTCCTCCAAAGTCTCCTAAATAAACCCTACACAGCAGTGCCCTCTGCATCACTACTAAGAGCTGTTGACTTTGTGTCTATTGCGCATGTTCCTTGTTCATGGCTAGGATGCACCCAGCCTGCAATGGTGGCAATCCATGTGATGGAGGCTCGACCAGCAGCCTCCATCAGCTTGATTCCTGTGGGCCTCATCAGGGGATGGGCCACGGATGATCACATCCGCAGCTGGGATTTGGGGCCACAGTTCACAGCCCCCCAAAAAGGGGTTTTGAATCTATCAGTCTGTACTTTTCCAAATGGCAGACAAGTAAGCTAAGCCACTGAACACAACCCAAGATTCAGTAAAAACACAGGCATGGCCTCAAGTTGTGCTGAGTGAGTAGAGAATCACATCCATTTTCAGCTGTTGTGGAGGTTGTACAATTGCAGCAGCCCAGTGGACATCATCAGGTTTCAGTTTGGACAAAACGTCATCCAGCTGGGCCCAGGTGACAGGAAAACACTGTGAGCAGAATGGGCCCATTGAAGCAGCAGCTTTGTTTTAGGCAGTGGAGTGGGCAGCTGAGGCCAAGTGCTACTTTTATGTAAAGCTGAGACTGCACTAGGGACAGGCTGGCCACTTTCTTGAATATACCATTTTCATTTGATTAGTGAGGCCTGTTGAGACTGTCCCACCTTGTTAGTCATTGAGTCCAAGCTGACCGCCACAAAACGGAAACAGGCCGGAGAGTCACTGACCTCCATGACTCAGGTGTCCAGTTTCAATAAGAGCTCAACAGAAAGCTAATTGCTGATTTTTAAAAGATACCTGGTTTCTGTCAGAGCAGTGAGGGGTCTAAAGCCCCAAGCAGCACCTCCAGATGGAGGCTGCCTGACTTTGTTAGAAGATCTAATTTGCAAAATTACTTGTCACAGAGACATGCAGCTTAAAAAGGTCAAAAGGATTTGGGGACCCCAAAAGGTATGTTTGTTTCACTACATGCAGCTCTTCCTGACTGAAATGATCCCCTCTGAATTACAATCACTTCACACATCAAATTTTACTACATTCAGATGTAGACATAACAGCAGGACACTGAGCCGGCCCCACCCACAAGGCTACTTTGGCCTCCTTTCCCATGATGCACTCTGCCCATACCCCACTAATGGAGTCAGGATTCCCAGCCCCTCGGGACTGAGTTAGAAGGTGACTTTGATGCCTTCATCCAACAGAGCCATGAAAGTTGAGTCCCTGCTCTCCCCAAAACTCCCTAGCATACTCAGATGGATAATCTCCATGCAAAAATAATCATTTGTTTCCATAAAGCAGCTGCAGGAGGAAGGCGGGGAACGATCAGGGGACACAGAGGGAGAGATTATCTCCCCTATCAGTAAGAAAGGCACATTTCCTTTTAATTTTAGGTAGCATAGCAGCCGTTTACCAGCTCTATCAAATGAATTTTCAATGTTTTGGGTTCACTCAAAGCCCTATACTGGACACCAAAATCACCATCATTGACACCATCTATTTTAACATTAGGAATTCCTGACAGCATCCAGAACTGCTCTGCTTTCCAGCAAGACACTGGTGTTTGCTCCCTCCCGCTGACATGGACTTACTTGACTTGCTGCACTTCATCCATTATCAAGATAACATTTTTTGGAAGGACTCATCTGGTTAATATAATGCAAAGAGTTTTACAAGGGACTGACTGTAAAATTTACCTAGAATTCTCTAGGTCCTTTATCTTTCTCCAGTGGGTTGCCTTCCAGACTTACAAACACAATCTGGGGCAGTAGGACCTCACATGCTAGTCAAGGACTCATCTATGGTTTCTCAGAGGAATTTGTCTAGTCCAGTGAAATCTCCCCAAAAGGGCCAAACCTCCTATATAGCAGCCAGGACTCACTTCAAAAAAAACTCAGACCTCTTGTTGTCATCTCCAATTGTATCTAAGCTTGGCATGATAGATTGCAGAATGGGCCAGCTGTAAGAAGGTCCAGTTTTCTCCTTAGCAAGCATCACATATCCAACCCCCTTATCTCCCAACTGAGCCAAAGTTCTTTTGATTTCTTTCCACAAAATTGGTCACATTTCTTCCACCTACACTCCCAGTAACGGTTAATAGAAAGAGGGAAGTTGAAAATCTTCAGCCCACACAGGACTCCTCTCAGTACTACCGCACCATCCCCATCCTGGAAAGTAGCATGCAGATATCCCTGTGCCACTAAAATGTAAGCTTGGTACCGGCGAGGAGTTTTGTATGGTTATAATGGGTGGACCTGAAGCTTCCCACGAGGCTGCCGAGAAAGGTCCCCTCCTTCCAAGACAGTTAGCTTAACCAGGCACCATTCAGCCTTTGGGCCTGCGTCCTAGAAACCAGACTGCAACCATCTTCCCAATTCATCAATAACTGGCAATAAAGAAAAGGCCATATAGTGCTCAATGGACTACAAAATCTGTTCAACCTGTTCGTTATCAGTTTCTATGAACTTCCCTGAAATCTCTTTAATACACCTGAAAAGTCCTCATTCTTCCTCTTTCATAGTCATGTCTCCCAAATAGCCCATCCTCATCAATAAAACTCAAAACTGTGAAAGGCTGAGATTTTATTCTCCCTGCTAGCTTCTAAGTAACCCTGCCACACTTTTCTGGATACTTGCAGAAGACATGTAACTTTTGAATTACAAAAAACTTTATTCACATTAATAGCAGTAGTCAGAATATCAACATTTTCTTGTCTGGGATCCCTGAGCAGGTCAGGAGTGGCACCTGGGGAACCTAGGTCATTTGGGCCATCAGCATGCCTGCCCTTTGCTCCAGAAAGAGACACTACTTCTGTCTTCAAAGGCTGATTACTAGACAAACATCTTTAAAAGAAGGTAATCAATGCTTTGCTTATAAGACATGCAGAAATGCAAGAGAACCATGAAGAATTATTTCTCAACATGATTATTACCTCAGTTATTGACCTCAAGCAAAATTTACTCATTATCCAAGATTCAATTTGTCACCTACTCAAGAAAGGCTTTACTGACCTCCCCAAATAGAAGGAAATAGTATCATTTTTATGATCCCATAAACTTTGGAGAGACCTATTTTAAAATATATCTGGAATTACTTATTTGCCTGTTTCCCATTTTTGATTATGAACCTTCAGAGTTATGAGAATGGATATATGCTAAGCTCTTGGTCACTGTTTGATGACTGACTGAATGAGTTCACATTTAAAATTTAGAAAAAGTTGACCACTAATTTATCAAACACATACTAGCCAGCATTAATATAGTTATTGGATATATAGAAATGAACCAACCATACAAAACTCCCCGCCTGTACCAAGCTTACATTTTAGTGGCACAGGGATATCTGCATGCTACCCTCCAGGATGGGGATGGTGCGGTAGCGTGGCCATAACACTTTTCTTACACACTCAATATATGTAAGTTCATGAATGACCTGTAAGATCCAAGGAATTGAGTTTAAAAAGAGTAGTCTGCAGAAGTTGGCCCCTAGTCTTTAAACAGGTCTATAATCTAAATTTATTTTTATAGCATTAAAAGCCCTATGTTACTGAGCTCAGTGTATCCTGTTTAATGTGGAGTAGTGTATGATACTAGTGAAAGACAAAGATGTATTATTCAGAAGGAGGGTTTCCGAAAGCCACGTTACAAGGGCTGAGTGTATGCCCACATTTGGAGTCGGGTTTCCAGTGGTTCACTTTTATACAGCGACAACAAAAGCGATACTCTTTTGCACTTACATGTGCTTTATTATTCCAAAGCACTTTTATATCTACATTTCAGCTAGGAAGCTATGCTGTGAGGTAAGCAAAATTGAGAGAGAGATTATACGACTTTCTAAAGTTACCTAAGTTCCCTGGCTCCCATTCTGGTTTTCTTTAGGATGAGATTAGGTATACTACCAACTATCGAGCTTAGGTTGAGAAAGTAATAATGAGTCATTCTTTTATGCAGAACATAAATGGACTGCTTTACTCACATTTTTTTCAATCTTACATAAAATTAAATGCAAGGCATATTGTGAGGGGGATTTCTCTGAAATTTTCAGTGTGTGTGGGGGGTGATAATATCTAACTATACATATTATATGTATGTATATTTACATGTTTTTATATATACATATTTTTCCCCAACAGTCATAACAGGTGGCTTGAATATATACAATCAACCCTCCTTATGGTGACAGATATGATTTCTTATTATTCACTTTACAAGTATTGTTTCCCCTAGAAAAATGATACCATCCATGGTAGAAATTTCCAGACAGATTTTTATGTTCCACTCACTTAATTCTTGACGAGTAATTTTATGTGTAAATAAAGTCTTCATGGATATTGGCATACCCTGTTTCAGAGCCAGAATTCCCGTGGAGAACTGCTACAATGGGCACATCAAATGGTCACACTACACAGCTGAAAAGTGTGAGCCAGAAAATTGTATGATTTTCTTCTGAAATTAAATTATACTTTTTAAGGAGGCATTAGATGTTCACTTTTCTGAAAGAGTCTATTTTGCCTTATCATCTGAAATATGCATATGATCCATTTTGTGGTAATATTAAACTCTCCATATTCTGTATTTGTTATGTCTTAGGTACTTAGATACATAGAGATGATTTCTCTTTTAACCAAACATAGAAACACATAAAGCATAAACACTGATGGAGTAACAGGAGCCTTGGTTCTCTGAAGCAGTCTAAAGACATTTCTCTCCCTGGGATGAAGGGCAGAATCTACAACACTGATATTTGAAACCCTTCTTTCTGAACATCCATGTCCTAAGGTAATGGTGGAAAACTGGTGTAAGGTGCCAGTGAAAATAAACAGCATGATAAAATATGAATTCCTTCTGGGAATATATAAATTTGTGAACATAAAGATAAATCAAAAGGCAGACCCGAGCAGTTTAGGACTTTATTTGTAACCAAGTAAGTTTGCTATGTAGTACTTGAGCGACCTCAAACTCCATGAACAATGTATCTTAATTTAGTAATTCAAAAGGTACAGGAAGGTATACACTTCACTTACATTATAGTAATATTTGGACAGCCAGAAGGAAAAGTGGAGTATGTGCAGTATTCTGTTCCCAACTGCATTCAGAGTTCAACAGAGATTAAAAATAAGCTCTGAAAATGTGAACACTCCCCTGTATTTATGTATACAAATATTCATTCTCAGCACTTGATAGAAAACTGGTACTAGGTGCCAGTGAAGATAAACAGCATGATAAAATATGAATTCCTTCTGGGAATATATAAATTTGTGAACATAAAGATAAATCAAAAGTAGTTACAAAAAAGCATAAGAATGTTATATGAGGCATCTGCCAAATGGGGCAGATTGAAATGGTAAGTAAAATGATGGACCATACAAGATCACCTAAAATTGTTTATTAAAAAATGAGGCTTTTAACGTATGCTTCACGTAAGTTCACTTCCCAGTTAAATTCCATTTTTAAAAGTATCTTGAGAAACAAATGCATACATATGCATTTAACAGTTATCTACTAATTATTATTGTTTTAGTACAAAATTGTAACTGTATAAATAGTCTGAGACTGAATATTAAAATGGATTGTGTGAACACTCAGCGAAACCTGGATATTAATAAAATAATAGAAACAAAAGAGAGATGAAGCACATGAAAGGAAAAATGAACTGAAGAAATATAGAAGTAATTTTTAATGCAAGAATTCAACACACCACCCAGTAAAAGCATTAAAATTCAAAAGAATTTTTAAAAAATGACCTATTGATATAGCATGAAATCCTGCAAACATAGTTATGTTTCTTTAAGTGGTGACTGTTAATTATATTAATTAATTTCAAGAAATAAAATGATTTATTCTTGTATTCATGGCAATTTAACAATGAAAAAACTTTATGAAAAATTGGTCATTATTTTCAGGTTCTTCATTACTATTATTTTCATTACTACTGTATTAAAGGTTAAAATAGTAGTGAAATTATTAAATAGAAAATCAAAAGAAAATGTTTGACTTGAAAAAATTAAGTATGGGAAGTTACCTTTCTACAGTGTTTTTACTAATACTTTTTTTAAAATCACTAAGAATGTCTTTGTCTTTTGCAAACCCAAATGCAGCCAGATTGACTGAAAAAGAAAATACATACATCTGTTTGGAAAAGCCGAATCTCTCAGGATAAAATGTGATATGCCATGTAATATGCCAAGTTGCATCATGGAAAATTTTTTAGTATGATAAATTTCTGAAAACAGCAGTTTGTAATAGAAAATACAATTAACTATATTAAATTAATTACACAAGCAGCATGACCTTATAGTCACAAAGTTTAAGAAAACTATTGGGATATATAATTTTGTCAGAATTTGATAGTTCATACTCCCAAACTGGTAGAGCAGGGCTTTTGCTGAGGAAACCCAGCTTTTTCTTTCTTTTTCTTTTTTTTTTTTTTGGAGGGGAGTTGGGGGGAAGGAGGCTAAGAAGCTGCAATTCATTGTTCTTAATAGTTATTTAATTTGGGTTGTTACTATGATTGTCAAAGAACAATTGCATTGCTTTACATATCTTTTTAGTTATGTTATGTTGGTTTTATAACAAGGGCAAACTGGGAAATCATATTAGAAGTATGCTATGAATTTTCAGCTTTGTAATAGTTTTTATTCAGTCACCCACAGAATCTACTCTAATTCTGAATAAAATTTTTTCAGATCTCAATAAAGCCAATCCATCAAAATACTCCCTTAGGTAATACGTACTTTCTCACTGTCAAAAATCAACTGAAATTTCTGAGCATTTACATGGTTATAGGCATACACCAATAATTCTCAGAAAACACTAATTAATAATTTATAGTATCTCATCCCTCATGATACATAAATAGTGTTTGATGTGTTAGGGATGAATTGTTGAGTGGCAAATTGTTGGAGGTGGCAAAGTAAGAGGCAGATGGAAAGATTGCCATAGGCTAGTAAAGTTAGGTGAAGGACGTACCTTTGGAGATGTTGATTTCTATTATTAACAGTCTGGAAGAGTGGGTGTTTTGGTGTCCTGCTCAGGTATCACTTTCAGGACTGAGACATTACCAGAAGTGGGAGTTCTGGCAGTTGATGAGATTTCACGGAACCCTTTTTCAGGAAGAGCCCTCAGCTAAAGAAAGTCACCTTACCCAAAATTGCATCCCCTCTCTGTGATCAATGAATGAGTGGTTGATACAGGAACATAAAAGCCCAGCCCCTTTGCCTAAAGGGGGTACAACTCGGAAAGGCCCCAGAAGCTCCAGAGATGCATGTGGGGCTGACCAAGGCCTCTGGCGTGACTGTATACAGCGCACTGCACTTCTCCTCTGCCCAGTCCTACTGTCTTTACTTCCTCACAGGTACTGAATGAAGGGCAACAACTTCCTGCAAACAGATCTTCATCCAAGAATCTGTTTCCCAGGGAATCAGACCTAAGAATATTGGTGCCCGAAGTGAGCTGAGGGAATCTCTAGAATGGGATCTGGGAGCTAGATCACATGATTATTTTTTAATTAGTTCTGCTTGGAAATATGTGAGGCATTAATACTCTCTAGGAACCTGCAGCAATGCAATTCTTTAAGGATTCTCTGGTTCTCAATCAGAGTAACTGTTGCCCTCCAGGGAACATATGGCAACATTTGGAGAGATTTTTTGTTATCACAAATGCTGGGCACTACTGGCATCTAATGGGTAGAGATCAGGATACTGGTAAACATCTCACAGTGCACAGACAGGTGTCCACAGCAAAGAATGACCCTACCCAAAGTGTCAGTAGTGTTAAGTTTCAGACACCCTGATCTATACAATCAAAATAAACCAAGAATATAGTAAATCAGTTAGTTGCTATTAGTTGCCTCAATAAAAACATGATCCCTTGCTTGCCTGGCTTATGTATCTGAACCAATTTTCAGACCAAAAATCAACTGCCTGAAGGAAAAAGCCAGATTCCCATGAGAAAGACCCTGTACTACTATGGCACCTACAGATAGTAATTTATCTAATGTTTCCCCAAAGGGAGCTATAGACATTTATTTTAGTAAATGTATACCACGCAAAGGGAAGACCAAACATTTTAGACTCTTGGACACAAAGTCCAAGTTGACAGATACCCGGAGACCCAAAGCACCGGTAGGTCCCCTTGTCAGAATGGGGACTACGGGGACCACGTAACAATTGAGTCCTGGGCCCCTATTCCCCTCCCCTGAATATATCACTGGAATAGCCCTCTCTCATAGTTGGGACGGCTCCTACCACACATTTGTTCCTTGACCTATAGTACAACAGCTCTCACAGCAGGGACGGGAGAGCGGAAGCCTCTGTGCCTCTGAAACTGTTCACCTCTCCCACCTCCCATTCAGCCAAGGGGAAAGGGAAGGGAAAGGACTAAAGGCAAGATCCTGGGAGAACTAGGGGCAGGGGCGACCGCCTCCTCAAGTATCTAAAGTAAAGCATAAAAGGGTGAGCACCGCCTCTTTCAAAACCAAGATGTTAGTGTTTTGATGGACGACAGTGAACTATCACAAACTCAGGCCCAAGCTTCGGTGTCAGTCGTGGAGTCCGGGTATGGCCTCCAAGGCCTTCTCAGTACAGCTTTCTTATTCAATATCTACTATCCAGGTAGGATACTACTATCCAGCTCCAGGTATCTGCTATCAATGATTCCACCTAGCAGCCAAACAAAAATCTACTTGCCATCCCTGGTAGAGTGGAAGTGTTCTTCTTACGTCTATGTACCTCATTAGTTCCTGTATAAAATCACGACAATAGCCACAGAGAGCTGTGGCAAAACCATGAAGAGTGCTGTTCATATACTGGCCATCAGGCAAAATTATAGCTATAGGCAATGATTTTTTGTTCATTCTTTCATTCACTTAATTCTGATAAGACACCTAACAAATACTGAAACTTGGTCAAAGAAAGACCATTTGGATACAGAGAGCAACTCAAAGGAATTAACCTAGTTTGAACAATTCTAAAATCATGAGTTACTAGCAGCTTTATTTCCAATAGTACTACTGAAGAAAATCTTAGGAGTCTTTTAAATATGACGGTACAGTGGCCCATCCAATGTGGTAGTGAAAAACTCCCGAGACACCAAAAACCTGGCTCTGCAGGGCATGGAAGCACACAGTGAAGAAAATCATTGAATTACTCTTTCTCATTCTCCTCTGTTTAAGGTGGGAATTTACCTCCCCTCTGACCCGAATGGCACTGGCCCATTAAGTTTATTGTGAAGATTACGTAAGAATGTGACTATAGAGCATTTAGCACAGTGCTTGGTGAAGGGTTAATCCCTGATCGGTATTTATCACTTGCCTTTCCTAAAGGCTTACTTAAAGAAGTGAAATGGTTTTTCCAATACTTTGAAGGAAAGACAGCTTAAATTATTTATCATTTTAAAATATATCTACTAGTTAAAATTTAAAATGAAGAGCATCACGGTTGATCACAGAGCAGATTCCCTTATACGGTTCTTGCCACCATCAAAATAATACATGGAAATTATTCAAGGTCTTTTCAGCAAGGAGCTCAAACCACTTTGGAGATATTATCCCAGTCTGGAACCTGCCAACAATTCTATCCACCTCAAGTGCTGACACCATGAACTCCACCCATCCTGTTCCACTTGGCAATGTCAACCTTAGTAAGAACCTTAGAGAGGCTACAGAGGGGTACTCACTTCATCATAGGGTAAATAAGAGCTCATATTCAAAGACTGGCTGAACAATGCCATAAACGAACACAGAAGTTTCAGCTATTTACTTGTTGGAAATGTTTTTATGGAAAAATTATGAATTAAAAAAAATTACGTATGTAATAACTCTGATTGGTACTGCATGGTCAGAGGCAAGAGTATCAAAAAAAGCTCGATATCCTCTTCACAAGCTAGACTGCAATTTCTTCTTTCATTCCAGGGAGCTCCCTTTCAACTGCAGAGTAGTTTTGGGGTACAGAAGAGCCACATTTTTTTTAAGTGGAGTAGAGGCCTGGAGAATGGTGGGACATTTGTACCACAGCATAAGGTATTTCAATTAACCCACACCTTGAGCAAGAAACTTTACAATGCCTTAAAATAGCCCAGTTACTTGTTTTGTCATCATTTTTGGAGTAAACTGATTATCCTAAATGTCACTATAGGTAGTGGAATGGAAAAGCTTCTTGACCTAAAAATTGATTGGTATTTTCAGAAACCACATTGTTTGGGACATTCAAAAGAGAAGGGGACTGCACCCAGAACAACAGAAGCCACGAAAGGGGGCTTACACAATTTTGAAGGAAGTTATGCTACAAGTGGCCACTTGCAGCATGGAGCCCAGGACAGGGGACCTGCTTGCCCAGGTGTGAAGGGTGATTTTGTCTAAAACTGAGATGCAGTTCATTCCCCTACAACCTGTCCTCTGGCAGGTTTCCTAGTCTCAGTAAATGGTGTATTTTTCTTTTTGCTACTGCTATAGCCTTAACATTATGTCCTTCCAAAATGCCTATATTGAAACCTAATCCCCAAATGCGATGGTAGGTGGAGGGAGGGCCTCTGGAAGGTGATTAGGCTGAGAAGGTAGAGCCCTCATGAATGGGATCAGTGCCCTCATAAAAGAGGTTCTAAGCAGCTCCCATTGCACCTTGCACCATGAGGTCACGGTGACAGCTGAGATGAACTGGGAGGTGGGTTCTCACCAGACACTGAATCAGCCAGAACATTTATCTTTGACTTCCCAGCCTCTAAAACTATGAGAAATAAATCTGTTCATAAGACACCCAATCTACAGTGCTTGGTTATAGCAGAGCCATGAGACTGAGATAACCACCAAAGCCTACAATCGACTCACCCTTACTTCCTCTCACACCTCTGTCAGGTCAATCAGAAAACAATGTTCTATCTTTGAAATAATCATTCCTCACTGGGATTAACCACCTAAGCATTATAAGTGGTCTGTCTGCTTCCACACCTGACATCCCCTCTCCAAGGCAGTAGTAGCCTTACTAATAGTTTCAGAACATAAATCCTATCACTTCATTCCTCTAGTTCAATACCCTCCGTGACGTCCCATTTTTCTCAGAGAAAAATCCAAAGTCTTCACCGTGGCTTTTGAGGCCTCCAAGGTATTCTGACATTTGGAGTCACTTCACCACTTTCCTGAGCTCCTCTCCCAGGCCTCCTTCACCCCGGCCCTGGCCACACCGAGTTCCCTGCTGTCCCTTGAACACCTGAGCACTTGCATTTCCTCTGCTGGGCTGCTTTTCTCCCTTATGTCTCTGGAGCTCACTTCCTACTTCCTTCAGGTCTCTTCCCTGAAAAGCCTATATAATATGAAAGAAGCTCAAAACAACAGACCTCTCCACTCTCTATCATCCTTCACCTCTATTCCTCGCCTAGCACTCATCACCACCTACATGTTACGTAGGTGTCTATTTAGTTGTCTGTCTGTCTCTTCCCATAAGACTAAGAGCCCCTTGAGGGTATGGACTTGCCTAAGTTCACTGATGTATCTCAACTCTTTTAATTGAGCCTGGTACATAGAACATGCTCAATAAACACTTCCAGGATAAATAAAAGGATATGATTCATCCAATCAGAGTTCACATAAATTAGTCACACAACAGAGGATATCCACACTCATGATAGCTAAGAAATCCATCAAAAATTCACTCTACATAGTGCCCACCTATACTCTGGGAAAATGAGTAGAATCATTATTTGCCCATGAATTATCCAAATGAAGCTTTCAAAAACATTTATGAACTGCATGCAGTGAAGAACCTTGAACAAAGGGACCAACTGATGCTGGAGCACTGCTTTTCTAAAGGATCTAATGTCCGGTGGTCTAAAGGATTACACATGATTCTGCTGTACAGATTCTCTTAGGCAGGGTGAGGTCAAGAGATGACATTTTCAACTGGTATTAGTAGCAATTACATATCAAGGTAATATACCAAGAGTCTTGACTCTGAGGGTCCAAATATCTACTAATATACAGGATCTTTGGAGTTTCCCCTATATTGGAGGAGGAAGAGTTTTGATTACTGTTATCAGCCTCAATTTGACTACAGGCCCCATGGAATTATGTGACTATTAATAAGCTAGGCTTTCTTCCACCCATTCATTTCATGATACCTGTCATACTGCAGTGAATGGAGTAAACAGAAGGCTTTACAGACAGCAAGAAAAAGAAAAGTAAAGTATATGTAATAATTATTATGAAAAAAGGAAATCAACTAGGGAAAGGTAAGAAGAATTTGGGACAGGAGACATGTTGCAATTTTACGTAGGAAGGTGTGGTTTGAGAAAAGAACAAGAATGGGCAGTGGGGATAGGTGCAAAGTTATACAGGTGTCTTGGGAAAGAGCTTTTAACAGGCACTGCCATGTTCTCTGAGTTGACTGGGGAAACGTGTTCAGTGTGTTAAGTGTTCCAGGGAGGCCCAGAAGACCAGCGTTAAGTGGAGAGAGTGAGCAAGGGGGAAGTTTGACAACGGAAAGCACAGAAAGGCAGACTACCAATGAGAGGGAAATCATCCCAAATATAAGAAAAGAGGAAAGTAAATTTTTTAAATTTATTCAAAAAAGACACCTTCCTACCTTCTCTCCAAATACTACTAAATATTTTCCTACAAGAAACTTTCTCACACTTTACAAAGTTAGTCATTCACCTTGATACTAATATTTTGATGATTCCAAGATTTTGTTGTTTTACTCTCAAGTCCCCCAAAACTCAGAGCTCACCTGCAGATACTAATTTATACTAAACATATTATAAGAGACTTCCATGTTTTCCAGTTACTAAGTTTAAAGTATATGGCTTTGTTTCCCACTGTAGGTGATGAGCTCCTGAGCCAGAGCACACACGTCTGTCTTCCTGCCGTAACATCCAACCTCAGGCCAGCCCTCAGCATGTGCGCCAATGCTAGACAGGCGGAGAGGCCAGAGAGATATTTAAATAGAATTAAAAGTGACTCTTTGGTCCAAAGTTTTGTTGTGGAGCAAATACTATGTACAGAGCCCTCTATTTAATTTGTCCAGTTAGTCTGTCCCTTGGTGTGGCCAATTCGATTTACGTTGCCCTGTAATCCAGAAAGAGAGCCTGCCAACAGATTTGGCAGGAAGGGTAAGTCCATATGGTAGAAACTGCTATGCACACTCCCCTGCCACCCTCACATCTGGGTGTTTGAGTGTGTTCTGGACAATGGCCTGAAGCAACAGCATGTCGTTTTCAGACTGAAGTGGAACAAGATGTACATTTCTCACGCTCTTTCCCTATCCTCCTGCTAAATGGAAAGGACCAGTGGAGAGCAAGGACACAAGAAGGAATCTGGGTCCAAGAATGACCACAGTCACTGAATGACCAAATCATCCACACTGGACTGGAGCAAGATATCTTCTGTGATTACTGAAAGCCACAGAGAATGTGAAGTTGACCGTTACAGTATTTAGATATACTTGCTAATGAAACCAATTGTCAGATTTTAGTCTTGAGTAGAGACTGGGTCATGTGTTTGCAGAATCTCCATACATTAAGATTAGAGGGCCTGTAAGTGACTGCTGGGAAGGATGAGTGGGGCTAGAGCAGGACATTAGCTTCCATAACGCTGTCTTCCCGTTCTCTCTCATTTCTAACTTTCCCAGATGCTCACATATCTGGCATCAAAAAGAAAATCTTGTATAAAGAGGTAAACTTGATTTTGTTTTTAAGGATAGACATGAGGCATTTGTGGAAACATAAACCAGTTTTCATCCCGTATCCTCTGAATGGGTTCAGAAAAAGCCTACCCAAAACATGCTTTGGCATGCGCATTATTTTGAGGTAAAGACAGTCAGGGCCCAAAAGACTCAAGTAGAGCTTTTTATCTCCCACTTACTTGCCTCTAGAATTTAGATACAGGACCTGGTCTAGGAAGAGAGCTAGCACCAGAGAGAACTACAAAGATTAGGTGTGGTAAGCTTGGAGGAGCCCAGCAGAACCTATTAAAGTCCTCTCTGTGTCCCACTGCCTGTGTGTGGCAGGACAAACGTTTCTTTACCAAATACTTGCTCCTCCCATCTTCCTCTGAACAGTCTTCCTTCCCTTTGAAGTTTCAGACTCCTATCCCCTTCTCCTTAGCTCAAGATGGCAACTGCCTGTCTTTGAGCCTCTCATGGCTTTGTGGCACTCCAGGGTGTATGAAATTAAATCTGTTTTTCTCCTGTTAATCTGTCTTATGTCAATTTAATTAATAGACCAGCCAAAAGAATCTTGAAAGGGAAGACAGGAAAATTTTTCCAACCCCTACACATCTAAACACAAGAGTTTTATTTATTTGTTCACTGACTCATTCCTGTATTCACTAATTCATTCATTCATTCATTCACAGTTGGGAGTGGGGAACTGGTCAGTAGGCAAGAGAAATGAGCAGGAAGATAAGATTATTCACAAGAAGAGCAAAACCATTTTTTGAATTTTGTGTGAAGGAATGCATAGCAACTCTGTCATTATGCATTATGAACAAGTTAGAATCAAACTGTTGAAGCAAAACCACTCACTAGATCAAAGCCTTGGATTTCCACTTCCAAAGCCCAGAGCTTTCTTTGGACTTTAAAGCAGGGCCAGTATAATTGGAGTAAGACTATAAAGGTGTAATGCACGACATCTTTCTAACTCATAAGAAATGATTTCCAGTGGCTCTAAATAACCAGACATCATCACTGTCCTTTATTCCGCCCCCAAAAAATATGTCCCATTAAGTTCTGTATTATGTAACTCTTACATTGTTTCAAGTGATACCCATAAACTGTTCTGTGCAAATACAAATTCCAGCTCTTTATAAATTCAGCTATGATCTATAGTTCATTCTGTTAAGTCTTTTCCATAATCCCTCTGTTCTATATTATATATACACCTTCAGCGCTTCCTTCCGTCCCTCACATCCTAACACCTTCATTTAATCTCCTCTTAATCATTTGCTTGAAAAGTAAACCCTCCAGTCACTTATTGTTTCCTTCCATATGCTGCTGGGGAATGACTCCCCAGGGACCTCACCTAACATTCCATGCATGTTCGTCTGGCTGTGCAGGCTGTGAGTCCAGTACTCCAAAGCTTTTAAGCTCTTTCTTTCCAAGAAATCTCATAGCTAACACCATTATTTCCTCACAAAAACAGCTAACATCTGCAGACTGAAACATCAAAACAAAGAAAAGAAAGCTTTGCACAGTTCTGCTAACAATGGATGCAACCTTTATCAGCCATTTTAGGCAATAAATCAATATTTTTCTTTTCAATTTCTATTAAAAAATTATTATAGTGGTTTATTTTCAACTACTCAGAGGAACAGTTAACAAACAGGTTACATGCAAAGACTAATTAGTCTTTATGTCTTCCAGCTAAGTGAACTAAGCTTCTATTTGGAAATCTAATTTCTAATAAAATTCATCAGGTTGCTCAATAAAGTTTAATTTTATTGTGTATATACAGTTCATTTTGGCAACATTATTTATTTAATTTATTCAGTAAATGTAAATATCTGAACCAACTATTTATTCTAAACTAGTATTAGGCAATGTTTATTAAAATAACTCTTTGAAATTCATATTAATAACAACTTTGAATACAATTAAACCATATTATCTTACAAAAATCATATTTAAAACTTCGATCTGATTTATTCTACATAATGTAGGTTCTTTTTTAGAAATAAGAAAATAAGGTCCCTATAACATAAGACTGAGACAAACCCCAAGCCTCCTAATTCCAGCTGTTTCCTGTATAGATTATAAGGCTTTAGTCATGGACAATTTCTTTAAGTCAGAATCCCCTATAGAGCTTGTTAAAACACAGTTTCCTGGGACCATCTCCAGAGATTATGATTCATTAGGTCAGCTTGGGTCCATGAATTCACATTTCTAATCAGCTCAGGGATGATGGTGATGTTAATCTAAGAACCACAATTTGAGAAACACAGGTCTAGCTTAAGCCAATTAAAAAAAATATGTATGATTATCCTTAAGTAATGGCCTATCACCATCAACTATAAAATCAATAAAATCCTTCTATCATTAAAATGTAAAAATTTAAATTTAAATTTTATATTAATATCCCTTCTAATTCCATAGTTTGAATACCACTTTCTAACTCCTTTCTTTTAAATGCTATGACTTCATATCTCAGTGGAAATGATGTATCTTTCCTCACTTGGGCCATTTCAAATCGGTCTTCTTAACATACACCAGAGTAAATAATGGATGAAATTTTAAACCATAACACCGGAATCTCAAATGAGTCTATAAAATTGCTTTACAAAGTTGACAAGTCATCTAAACATTTTTCTATGTCTCTTTAAATTTCCAGCCGTACTTTAGAAACACAAATACCAGGAACACATCTACATACATTACAGTATACTAAAAGAAACATACATACACAGGTAGTCACTATTTTAACACTGAAAAGTTTGAGAGAATAGGAGATGGTTGTTAAGGAAAGGCCTCAGGGTCTGGTCCTCTGCCACCAGGCCACCTGCCCTCTAGGGGTCTCTTTTCAGTCCTTGTGGAGAAAAAGGGTTGGGACATCAATGGCTAACTTAGATGGGGTTGTTCTAGCAGTCGTAAGAGTAGGTCCTATTACCCAAAATGTATTAACCATAACAAATCTAATACATTAAATAGTTATTTGAAAGCTTATTTGAAGTAATGTATCATAGCTTCATGGACACTCAAAGATGACAGCAGAATAGGCTAAGCAATCAATTACAAGGCAGATGGGACAAACAGTAGGCATTGTGGAAGATGCTATCCTAATTAGTGCCTTCCCCTACATGCCCACGTTTCAGTGGTCCCTCCTCACTTATTATATCGGTCCTCAGTTGCTCCAGGCTCTAATTTCTCTTTAGCCCAACCGTCACTTTCCCCCAGGTGCTCTAGCTCCAAAAAATATGCTTTGATATACCATCATCTACCAAACATAATAAACATGTACTTACATATATTCATAGACATACACCTACACACATAAAGACTTCCACTGAGGCATTCTCAGACATGTTTGGATATGGAGGGTGTCATTTTCAGTGGGGATTATATGTGCATGCAAATATTGATCAAAAAACACATATTAATAGGAACAAGTTCATGAGCTATAAATATTTGTCTTCAGGAAAATCAGAGCAACTAAAATTTATCATCACTGGGAAATATCTGATTTTTTAGCAGATCAGAGCTAATAAATTATACACTAGTGTTCTAAGAAAAGTATTGATATGTGCTGGCAGGATGTTAAAACTCAAATGCAAAAAGTAAAACACACACCCTATAGACCAAATATAATTATGCTCTGCCACAAGAGAAATACAAACAGAAAAACTGTAAGAATATACAGTTTTTATTTTCAATTCCTGTGATTTCTGTAGCACATGAGAGTTGCATATTTCACTAATGACAGTCACAAATTTAAGTTTTTGCACTTATGATACCTTCCTGGGAATTCATGAGATATGATTTTCTAGCATGTGTCAGCCTGCTTTAAGTAATTTAAACATTCTGAAAAAGTTCTCAGCATTCACTTTCCACTTTGGTCTCTATTGGTCAACAGAAAATGTCTCCAACTAAATTATGAATCACAACAAAGAAGAAAGTTATTACATGAAGTCTAAGTAAGTAAGTAATCCGATACCAAGTTTTACATGTGGCTTCACCAAATCTAGATGAGGAGTTCATACAAAATGAATTACAAGGATCTCATTTTTATTTTCCTTTCCCAAGAGTTTGAAAAGGACCTGCTGGTCTTCTCTCGCTCTGGCTTTTAAGGTGACTCCACTAGCGCGGGGCCTGTGGCTTCCCTAGAGGTAGACAATGCAACGTCACGGCCTGATGCTCCCAAGAAACAACGTCGGCGTCCGTCCGTCCGTAGGCAGGAGAAATTAGGCGTTACTGAAACAGGCCTGAGGGAACTCCTAGCCATCTCACTTTCCACACTTTCAACATGGTTTTTAGAAATGCTGAGCAGAAATGGAAGTGCAGCAAGGTCGTGTGAAAGTGCATCAGTGATAATATAAATTCCACTCAAATGTGCAGTCATGAGGGGACTGGCTGTGATTCCTCAGCTCCTCAAATGGGAGTATCATGAAATTTTTCTCTTAAGGGAACATTGTAGATATTAGAAAACCTGCCTTGTCATTATTTTTTCTTTCTCATCCATTATCTTTTTTATTCTATGATTAACTGTATATGAGTTGTTTATCTTTACTTTTCTGATTTCAGTGACAAGTGACAGAAAATTACTGTCTTCTATACGTCAAACAGCCCATGTCTTATTAACAAAGGTTTTTATTAACCTCACGATATCACTTCACAATTTAGGTAACTGAGGGTTCTCTTAAAATTCCACTTATTATATTATAGTATGGTTTTACTCTACATACTATAGTTTTGAATGGCCACTTAGAAAAAAGAATAAAGACGCAATGATTGAAGTAAAAAAGGTTTTCCAACACAAGCTATCCAGGAATTCAAAATATGTTTATGAAATCTATGTACACAATATCTGATACATGTACATTTTATATAAATCAGACCTTTTTGATAGGACTTTGAGTCAACTGTACTTGCCCTGAGTTTGGGGCCTTCTACTGAAAAACTAAGGAAAGGTGTGTGTCTCAGAAATATCCTATAAAATGCTTTGCCTGAGTGCAGGGGAACAAAAGGGCTCTGGTACGTGTAGAGTAAAAAGAGAGGGCCAAGAAAGGTTATAAAGAAATATGGGATCATTTTAAGGAGTCTAAATAACCAGTCTCTGAAGAAAAAATGATTCACCAAGTTCATCCACCTCAATTTTTATGCTGGATCTCAAAATGAACTGATGGAAGTTGAGCTCTGTCATCTGAAGTCATTTGTAACCAACTGCATTCGCTTCCTTACAATGATAGATTAATCTAGAACATTATATGTTAAATAAAAAAATGTTATACAAAATGAGTACAAAATAATGTTCTCATATTGAAGTTCTTACTGGTCAATAGACTATCTTGATGTAATGCATAAATTCAAGTCCAGTGCCCCTACTAGGTATGTGGCAGCCTGGGGAGAGTTTTATGAACTCACTGAGCTTCCCTTTCCTTACATTAGAAGTGAGAATAACAGGATCTTCTTTACAGAACTGCAAGAGTTCAAAAGCTTGCCTTTAGCAAAGTCACTGGAATAAGTGTGCTGTCTGACAAAGAGTGGTTGATAATATTATTCCTACTATACAATTTCCCAAACTCTTGTTCATAAAGCTCTATTAGCAGTTAGCATAGCATTTTGTATCTCGTGTTCTTTCATTTGTCCCATGCAGTAAGTCAGTAGCAAATCTAGGGCAGGTAAGCTAAAATAATACTACTGCCCCTTAACAATACTTTTGATTAAGACAAATGATTGACATTTTACTTCACAAGTTATCGCTATGTCCTTCCTACCAAAAGGTCAACACCTGCATACATTCTTCAAAGAGCAACTAAGAGATTTAAGAGATCTGGTTCTCCAGAGAGAAGTATTTATGCAGGCTTATGTTCCATCTCCTTTAGCTCAAGTTTTTCTTTCAATATTTACTAGAGCATACTTTCAGGAGAATGATATTAAATTAAATATTAAAATCTTGTCATAAGGGAATGGGGACTAAATGATAGCAGGCATTCATGAGCGAAACTGGATAACTACATCTGTTTCTCCACAGGTCTTGCAAACGTCTTTTAAACACAGCCCTGAAACCTACACAGAGTTCCAAACTGCCCTCAGCTTTTACATTTGACCGGGTCCACAGCATTCTGCAAAATGCAGGGTTTAAACTGTTCTATAGCATGTTTAAAAAATCAGAGAATTCCCACCCCTTAAATCAAAATTCTCAAAAAGTAGAAATTCTGTCTAACTAAAGATTCATATTTTAACTTTAACAGTAACCTATGATTGGCTTCTATTTCATGGTGAAATAAGTACAGATTGAGTAAAGAATTTAAAATGTGAATGCCAGACTCTGTACACTCAGTGGGTTACAGATGTATGAAAGTGGTGGCAGAGAGCCACTCCACTTCCTTCAAGATCCAAAAACATTTGGAAGGAAACCCCAGAAGGAAAGACATCTGACAGACATGTTCTCTTTGGGGTTTCCTGCCTCTTTGTTTGCCAAGCTTTTAAACCCCATTGCTTGTTAATAAAGTTTACCAAAAAGACTTTATGAAATGCTGATTTCATAGACTGAAACTTATATTAAAGGCATTTTTATGTAGTTGAAGTTTCCTGCCCTCTGCATTTTCCTACTTCACAGATTCAACAAACTGTGACTTGGAAAGTTACAAGCATAAGGTGTCATTTGATGCACTTATTATCAGTGAGATATTCAGCCCAAATACTAAATCCAAAACCAGAAACCATAGCTTAGACACTGCAACAGAGAAGCTGCGTCGCCCTGAGGGTATAATGACACCCTTTAATGTTTCTACTTTTTCTCCTATAAAATGGAGTCATGAGAAGATGCATAGTGTACATTATGTGAATTTACTCAATAAAAACAGACATGGAAAATGAACAAAAAGCTAGATTCTACTTTCCCTGACATTTACAAAGGTAGCCAAGAAAGAAAAAGAATAGGATTTCAAACTTAAAACACTAGTACATTGATATAAAAGTGTTATAGTCCAATATGAAAAATAACATGTAAGAGTTCACAATACTAATTCTAGCTTATAAAAATATCTTTGATATAGTTAAATACATATTTTTGCCAATCAGAAAGTCATTTAATTTGGCTAAAAGCGCCTGAAGTTTATACTATGGATGTTTGCTATATTTAGCACACACAAACTATTTAGTTCTATAAACATCTGAAGAGGATCTAAGAATTTAGATCTTCTGGATAACAGAAAGGTAAATAAAATATAGAGTCTCATCCATTGAGAAGACCTCAATCTAACACTGCAAACAGCATATACTTAATATAGAGATATTTTCATCTCTACAAACATACTTGTTAGGGAACTCTGCTTCAGTGCAGAAAACAAATACAGCTACACTAGGTACTATACAAGGATTGGGGTTGGCAGGGGGAGACACAAAGGACACAAGAGAAAACTTAAAAGTTCTACTCTTAAAAAGTGAGCATCCATCTTCAATTCAAGTATGAAAAAATTAACAATTTTTAAGACCAGTGGACTTAGTTTTTACTGTAAGAGACAATAGCTTACATATGTGATAGGTAGACAGATAGATGATATAGATGTAGACAACAGGCTGATATGTACATATTCACATACATATATAACTGAATAATTCATGATTTCACTAGATTAGTTCTGCCCATTAATTCTCAATCTTATTCTGAGCAGGCATGCCTTCTCTCTCTCTCTCTCCGAATCCCACCTGTCTTTAACTCTACCTCCAGCACAAAGACTATTCTCATCATCACTGACACTGAATTAGAACAAGTTTACAGGCGTGTGTTTCTAGTTGAACTGCAAAAAATAATTGCAGGAGGTAAAAAAGTGATGCGAATAAAAAGCAGAATGAAGAAATGAGCTTTCAGAGCTTTTAGACATTCTTGACCGAGCAACTAAGAGATTTAAGAGATCTGGAGAGAACACAGCAATGAAGAATGAAACTGTGGCCTGGACAGTAACCTCAGGACAGAAGCTCTAGCGGTTTTTTCTTCCACAGCACTTGGCCTCTTCTCCATGGTCCTCACCACCTTACAAGTATCAGAGACCCAGAACACAGCTGTGCCTTTTTACAGACCAGGGAAGGCAGTATCAGCTCTTCCTATCAAAAATGTGTTTGGAACCCATAGCTCTGATCCCTTCATCAATGTCTACAAACAGCTTTTGTTTACCTGTTTTATTTTTCAGAGAGCTTTTCCATTCTTGTTATGCGGCTTTCAAATAAATTATATGAAAAAAAGTTTAAAAATATAAACTTCTATGAACTTGAATAATATTTTAAATTATCTTCATGTAGAATTCTCTTTACCTAGAGTCTGATTTTAGAATGAATACCTGGGAACAAGATCTACCAACAGGCATTATTTTCTGTAAGAAAAGAGAATAAAAATGGGTTCATCAGGTTGGTTACAACCAGGAAAATAAATTTTAAAATTTCTGAGTGTTCATTTAGGACTGAATTCTGATCATCCAGAAAAGGAAGATCATCTAAAAATGGAGGATGGCAAATTTCTGGTAATTTAAAGACAATTTCCTGCCTGCTGAATAAGTATGGTTAGACTCTGCACTGGTTAAAAATAAGCCAGTGTTCAGAAATGTCCTAGATGGTCTCATTTAAGTATCCCCATGTCATTGTCCATCAAAGTTCACAAAACAAAATTAAATATTCAAGGGCACAGGAAGATAACCTGGATGCGCAAGGCAGCCCAATAGATGAATAAAGAGTTCAAATCCTGCTTAAGGCATTCGTAAGGATTTATCTTTCAAGAGTACTTAAACCAACAAAATATTTCTAGAGGTTCTATTTGGCTCAGCTGTGCAGCATCCAATCTGCTTCTCCTACTTAGACTAACAGCAGAGAGACCAACGGGAGGAAACTAGGATTCCCTACGCTGTTTTTATTATTAGGGCTTCGAGCAGGCTGAACAATCACTGTCAAATAAAAATTTCTGCTAAAATGATATTCCCTAAATATACATTTTTGCTTTAGTTCTTTTAAATACCATCTGTGACATGACAGTGACCCATAACGGTATGGATCTGCACAGCCTAGGCCTTTGGTTGATTAGGGAAAATAAAAAGAAACAAAAGTAAAAGCTGGACTTGGATAGGGATAGACGAGAGGAGAAGAAAGGGTCAGGGAAAGTTACACCAGAGTGAATAAGCATAAGGAAAGCCAGAAGACTTGGAGGAGCGCAGAGCTAATGAAAAAAACAAGAACGTGGGGTGGGGGGGAGGGAACGCTGCGAAAGCCAGCTGGAATCAGAGAAAGCAAGGAACACAGGGGCCAACAGAAATCCAAGGACAGAAAGTATCGGAGATTGAAGGGAACAGGAAATTTATTGGAAACCAAGTTGTTTTTCCTTTTGTATCCAACACAATTCTGTTCCAGGCAGAACTCTAGTCTCAACCTCAAAGAGGACAGAAGGGAAGTTGAAAATCATAGCAGTCCTTCTTGGGCAGGAGCCAAAAACTCTGCAAAGACAGATTAGAGGACACCTGATGTGACAGCGGACCCTGCGACCGCAGATACAGGGATAGAGGGGCAGGAGCACCCCCGCACGGTGTCTTCCAAAACGAGGTGAAGTAAAAACAACGATGGTTGAGCTCCAACAAAGAGCTACTGATTCAGAATTTCCAGGACATTTAACACGTCAGGTAATTCTTATCACCAGGAAAGTTTAGGAACCACTGGAATAGTGGTGAAAACTAGGGACTCTGGGACTGTAACAGCCTGAATTCAATTCCAAGCTCTGCTACTCACTAGCTATTCAACATGAACAAGTTATTTAGCCTTTCTGCATCCCAATGACTAAATTTATAAAATGGATCGTTTCAAACATTACATGAGTTATTGAATAGAATGCAATTAGGCAGTGCCTAGTACATACTGAACATGCAATAGAGGTAGTATGAAGCTACAAACAGTCCTTTCAAAAGGGAATTTATACAAAATATGAGGAGGATTTTATAAAGTCTTATACTGATCTCATAAAACACTAGGGAGCATATTTCCCTGTGGCACAGAGACCAAGCGACAGCCCTTAGTTTCTGTCCTTGGCCTCAGCATTTATGAGCCAGGCATTTCTCTTTGGGAATCAATACGTGAACTGTCTCGACAAACCCTTTTTTTCCCGAAAGCACATATAAGTCAATTCAACTTAAAGGTAACTCCAAAATCTAGCGTCTCCATTCTTGAGAGATGCAGATTCTCGATGCTGATCAGGGACTTGGCTGGGCTCACGCTGGGATACCCAAAGACATCCCCCTCCGCCACAGTGTTGAGGATCATTCACCTGGCAACTCACCTTATTTCACAATTCTGTTTTCTTTAATTGCTTTAGTTGCATCCCAACATATTATTCCCAACAATCATCTACTTCTTCTGCCCAGCCCCTCATAGTTCTCTGCCTTTCCCGTTATACTGAGACTCAAGTCTATTTTTCCAGCTGGAAATTCGGCTCTATAATAACAAGCTCTACCACATTATCCGCCTCTTTACTCAACTTTCCCATCATCATTTGGCCTTGCATGAAGCCACGATCACCCTTGCAGAAAGCCACCTGACTGGTAACTCTGTCATACAGAGACTGCTTAGTCTCCTACACCCGCTTAGTGACTGTAAGTATGGATGGTGTATTTGGTTTCCATTACTCCTTGAAGACTGTTTACTCCTTTTAACTTGTATAAAAACTCCTGCTCCTTTGAGAGCCATGTGATTGGGTCACAATTATCCTTTATCCCTGCTGAGGATAAAGCCTGTATCCCTTAGAGACTAAAGCCATTAAAACCTAGGTCACCATCGTTCCCCTCCCAATTTTGACACTGTTCTGCAGTGTAGTCAATGTCTTGATGAACTTTCCATCCAATATTTGATCTCCAGTGAAATTCACTAGAATTTTAGTCCACACCAGCCTTTGGTTCATATGGTCATACGAAGAGCTTCATTATTTCTTGTGATTGCTCCCTTATCAAGCCTCGGCCCACAAATACCTACATTTTCAACTTTTGAACTTTGTTATGCCCAAAACTAAAATCATGGCTTCATCAACACATTGGAATCTCTACTTTCACCTCATTCATCAGATATCTTCTGTCAACAAATACCTTCTTGAGTATGGCAATGCACCTGGTAACATGCTATTTAAGGAACCACAGTGTGATAATAATGAAACAGACCTTTTCGCAAAATGAATGAGTTCATTCCATGAAACACATCTTTTTCTCCAAACAACAGTATTGACTTACATATAAAATAAGGATACCAAAACAGCCTCAAAGGTAAGAAACATCAAGTGGTGGGGCTTATACATATGGCAGAAAAAAAGGCTAAACTTATCAAGTCACAGCATCCATAAGTCAAGTTAAATTCACCTAAATGGCCTAAAAGAGACAAATTTAACAAAGAGAAATGGGCATGTACTGTCCTAAGGTGTTTACTTTTTTTAAAAGATTAAAATTAGCTGAATTAAAACAGCTGGATTTCAAATAAATCATCATACTAATGCCAAAACCAGGAAAACAGAAGTATTTGTTTTAAATAGAGATCGGCTGTTAGCACATCACACATACATACAAGAGGATCAACAAACTACAAAATGTTTTTTGAATAAACTCATAAAATACATAGACTTGTAGAAAGGCCTATAGAGCAACAGACAGAGACAGGCAGAGAGACAGGGGAGGAACGGGGAAGAGAACAAACCAGGAATGAAATGAGGAAAAAGAAAAAGTTAATAATAAGAAGAAAATGTTTACAAAATCCATGCTCATAAAATGGAAAGATCTGGAATAAATTTATATCAATAGAGATAAAATTATAAAGGAACTATCTGTTCAATCATTCATTGAGTCATTCAATCAACAAATTTTATTGAACTATATCACATACAAAGAAGGAGTAAATATAGTATATTGTTTCCCTAAAGCCAGATGCTGAAGGTGGATATAGTTTTACTTTAAAAATAACTTCTTTATCTTGGGTAATTTTCATTTGTAGTTCATTTTGGACATTGGAATAGTCATTTTTCCATAAAATACTTCTTTTTCATGATGCAGCAAGTTTTTATTCCTTTTTTGAAGTAAATTGTTACTGTATACAAACTTCAGCCATACGGTAAATACATTTTGGGAATCAAATGTACATCATGAATGTATAACATATAATAATACTGTATTACATACTTGAAAGTTGCTAAGAGAGTAGATCTTGTAAGTTTTCACCATATTATGAGATGGGATGAAGATGTTAGTTAACTCTATGGTGGTAACCATTTAGCAAAACAAAATAAGTGTATCAAATCTGTACACCTTAAACTTACACAGTGTTAGATGTCAACCATATCTCAATAAAGCTGGATGGATGGATAGATGGATAGTTACTCTTTTCATACTGCCTGGAATGTAATCACCTCAAAATTTTTGTAATATGGTAAATGAATATATTTTCCAATTCAAATTATATGGTAAAATTGGTATTTTTAATATTTTCTGTTATATTGTTACTCTTTGAACTAGCTTGCTCAAAACTAACTTTTCCCTGAGAACAACCAGAAAATATGGACAAAATATTAATGTAAAACACATGTGATAGGCTTAGAGAATTGCCAAGGTAGTGAGTACTTCAGGGCCAATATACCACGCGGAAGAAATAGGAACTAGGGAAACCAACATTCAGCAAGACTTCTCCTCTGGAGGCATTTGCCAAAACCCTATCAGCAGCTGAGAAGATCAACCAGAGCTTCCAGAAGCCTTACAAGCAAAGGGGGAAATACTGAGTTCTAGTCCCAATAAGAAAGCGATACCTTGGTAAACACCTTAGGTCTTTTAGTTAGAACCCCTGAAGAGCTACAAAATAAAAGGGTGAAGAGAAGAAAACAAGCCCTCACAAATGAAGCAGGCCCAGCCTCAAATTAGCTAAGCATCTGACTGGCTTACAGTAAGCTATACTTAACACGTAGCATCTTCCAGAAGCAAAATTTAATCCTTTCTGCACTCCATGCCTATAGGAATGGCTGTTACAAAACAAAGACAAGAAATAATGAGCATTGGTGAAGATGTGGAGAAAAGAGAACCCATTGTTAATGGGAATGTAAATTGGTACAGGCACCATGGAAAACAGTACAGAATACCCTCAAAAAATTAAAAATAGAACTACCATATGATCAAGCAATTCTACTTCTGACTGTTTATGTGAAGGAAAGGAAATCACTATCTTAAAAAGATATGGCACGTCCATATTCATCGCAGCATCATTTACAATAGACAAGACATGAAATCAACCTGAGTGTTCACTAGCAGATGAATAGATAAAGAATTTGTGATACACATACTTAGTAGAATATTACTCAGCCATAAAAAAGAAAGAAAACCTTGTCATTTGTAACAAGATGGATGGACCTTGAGGGCATTATGTTAAGTGAAATAAGTCAGAGAAAGACAAATACTGTAGGATCTTACATATGGAATCTAAAAACAAACTCACAGATACAGAGAACAGATTGGTGGTTGCCAAAGGTGTGGGTGAAGGATAGGGAAAAAAAGGTAATCCTTTCTATAGAAGTATAGTACCACATAGAACCTCAAATTATATCTATAATTTGTCATACTATATGCTTGACATAAACTCAAAAATGAGTAAGCGTTCTAGGAGGGGAGACATTTGAAACCTTACTAGAGACCTGAAAATCAAAAACTAATAAAGACCAGCCTTGAAAATACCTGAACAGACAAAACCAGTTTGGTCATACACACACAGCTTAACTTAGCTTATTTTGCAACACTAACTTGAATTGGGTCATTTCTTGCTTATGCCTCTGGAAATCAAAAGGAAAATTTAAACTGCTTTCTAAAATTGACATGAGGAAATGACTAACCAATTCTCTAGCATTTAAGAAAATTTCCATATTATAACCTATCACTGTGAAGAATAAAGTTACTGCTTTCTTACTATATTAGCTGCTCTATAACAATATACTCCTAAACTTCATGCCATGTTTTGGTAAGTGCTCAGAGTTCACAAACTGTTCGATGTGTGCACAATAAACTTCTGCTAATTACTACTTCAGTGGCTCACTGATTTTACTTCTGTTATTTTTGACACCAAACAAACTAAAAAATTAGCAGGCACTCCATGAGGGAAGATACATGAAACAGACCCATTAGAGATCAGAATATTGGAGGTATAAGACATGGAACTTAAAATAACTCTGATAAACCCATTCAAGAATTTATGACAAGATGGAGAATTATGGAATAGCACTGAAAAGTGGTTTTAAAATCCAACAGAAATACATTTATTCAAAAACACAAATAAAATTAAGAATTCAATTTGCTTAACAGCAAATTAGACAAAGTTGAAGAGGGAATTGGTGATATGGAATATAGGTGAGAGGAAACTATTCAGACTTAGCATAGAGAGAAAAGACTACAAAAATGAGAGTAACTAATAAATGGGGAACAGGGCAAGTTCTGAGATTCTTCAAGCTATATGCCCAATTGGAGGGATTTAATAAGAAACAGAAGCAATACTTGAGATATGATTGAAAAATTTCCAAAACATATGAAAGCCAACAAATATCAAGCCACAGATCCAAGAAGTACATTGAACCATTAGCATATACAAAGAAAATTAAGACCAGACACATAATAGCCATATTGTTAAAAACCATAAGAAAGTGAAAGATATATTATCATCAAAGAACAAAAAGGACGACTAATAGCTGATTTCACTGTCTCTCATTTCCACTGTATCTGTTAAGAAATCTGCATTTTGTATTGCTGTCAATTATTTTAATTTTTTACAAGCATAATAAAATTAATTTATATATATATATTTTTGTTAGATGATAATTTTATTTTTTCCCTTTATTCAATAAGAAAGTAAAAGCTTGCAGCAAAATGGCTCCCTCGCCATGCAATAGAAAATTTATTTGCTGGTCTTCCTGAAGAAAGAAAATGAGTTTGGTTAGTGCAGGAGCTTGAAGCCCTTCTGCTGTTACAACAGGAAGCAGCATCTAGTTTCCGAGAGCAGGTAGAAGGAGGCTGTGACTTGGACTCCAGGAGTCTCTACCATCTACCAGCCACTGGCCATTGGAACAATTCAAATATGCCTGAATTTCTATTCTCTTATCTTTTTTTTTTGTAGTCATACAATGGAATATATTCAACAATACAAAGAAATCAATTCTATGTAATAACATGGGTGAATATAGAAAACATTATGATGAGTGAAATAACCCTCACACAAAAGCACATGTTTTATAATTCCACTTGCTAAACTTTTATGAAATAAACTTAGAACAATTGGTTGCCTATGGGGGATTTGGGACAGGAATTGATGTGGAAGGAGGCCTGAGGGAACTTGCTTAGGAAATGATGAAGTTCTATGTCTTTACAGGCATTTGATCACACAAGTATGACTTTCTAAAATGAAAGCAAAAGTAGACTTAAGATTTGTACATTTCATCATATGTAAATTTTACCTTGAATGAAAAGAATGTACACCATTAATCTCTAATAATGATATTTTGATGACTTTTTTAGGGGGAAGAGTATTGATGTCTGCAGTTTACTTTGGGATGCATCAAAAAGGAAAATGACTGGTTGAATGAATAGAGTAATGGATAGATGGATAGATATGAGATAAAGCAAGTCTAGTAAAATGTTAATGGTAGGACTAGGTGGTGAATACATGGGTGTTCACTGTGAAGTTCTTTCAACTTTGTTGTATGATTGAATTTTTTTTTTGAGAGGGCATCTCTCATATTTATTGGTCAAATGGTTGTTAACAACAATAAAATTCTGTATAGGGGGGTCAATGCTCAATGCACAATCATTAATCCATCTCAAGCCTAATTCTCGTCAATCTCCAATCTTCTGAAGCATAACAAGTTCTTAGTGAACGAATTCTTACATAGTGAATAAATTCTTACATGGTGAACAGTGCAAGGGCAGTCATCACAAAAACTTTCGGTTTTGATCACGCATTATGAACTATAAACAATCAGGTCAAATATGAATATTCGTTTGATTTTTATACTTGATTTATATGTGGATCCCACATTTCTCCCTTTATTATTATTATTATTTTTATTTTTAATAAAATGCTGAAGTGGTAGGTAGATGCAAGATAAAGGTAGAAAACATAGTTTAGTGCTGTAAGAGGGCAAATGTAGATGATCAGGTGTGTGCCTATGGACTAAGTATTAAATTAATTTATATTTATGCACATTACATATATGTAGATGTGTGTGAATTAAAATAATTGTAACTTTAAACAAATAAAACACTGGATGAAATCATCAGCAGATTTTTACTAAAGAAAATAGTAAAGCAAATACTTATAGTTGAAGGAAAGTAATTGCAGGTGGAAGAATAGAAATGAAGAAATAAAGAGCAAAGAAAAGAAAAAATACATAAATATGAACGTATTCTGACTGTAAAAATATATTACAAATATGCCATATATATAATAAATGTATTTAACAATTTAAAGGCAGAAATCAGTAAATAGGGTTAAGGCATTATATTTGCATTTTTAATAAGTCAGAACTACTAATTTGTATAATATTTTAGTAAGTCAAGTTTGTGTTGATATCTTATAGGTAGCAAAACTAAAGGTAAAAATAATATACAGCTAGCACACTAATGCAGGAGGAAAACAAATAATAAAAATATGTAAGTTCAAAGAAAGCCATCGAAGGAGAAAAAAAGTGTTAAAAGGAGGAAAAGGGAGAAAAAAAAAAGAACACCTGAGGCATATAGAAAACAAACAGTGGGATTGTATTTTCATTCCTTCCTGAAAATTCCCCCAAGTCATCCTAAGGTATTTAGTAGATGTACTAACAGCTGCATACTTGCAAACTAAGAAGTATATAGTCACATTATTCTTTGATTAAATTTAAGTGGAAATATAATACATTTGGGTTAAATTCCAGAGACCCTTTAACACCAAATACTTCACTTGGAATAATAACTTTTTTCCTGACAGCAAATTTAACTTAGAGGATCAAGAATAATGTGAAATAACTATGATTTTAATCTCACATAATCTACAATTTTTCTTTTATAAATCTAATACATTGAAAACATCGCTTGTGTTAGAATTTAGGTCTGAGGAAATTTTATCGTTGCAACAGGGTATTCATATATAAAGAAATTTAGCTACTGCTTTGCAAATCAAAATGGGATTGCTTTGCTAGAGATCTTTAATTTAATCAAAACTTTAAAACATTACTGATTTAAGCCAGTGTTGTTATATCCATTTTAACAGAGACAAATATAGAAAATAAAACAGGCCCTGACAGATAGCTTGCTCTATACAATGAACAATTTTAACCTCTCGGTCTATTAAGGTAATCTTCTATAAAACCAATGTCGTTAGCAAAAAATTAGAGACTCAAAGAATTTAATCACTGGTGCTCTGGCAGAGTAAGCCTTTCAGTCACATTCACCCATTTAACATTTGATAATAAATCATTAAACTTCAAATGTGTAAATACACATAGACACACCCAATATTTATTTTATCCTAATAATTTATCAGGATACAGTATCTGTAATGTGTAAACTGAAAATTTAATATCTAGCCAGGATATTGCCTGCACAGAATCACAGAATCCACTGGTAGCAGAAAAAGGTCTTGATTTCCAATCTTCTATTGTCTAGCACAGGGGTCTTTCAAAATACAGCATTCTGTCTGTCCTGACAGCAACCAAATTATTTCAAATCACAGGGTTCCTGCCCATGCTTCTTTATGCCAGATTTAACAATAAACAATTGTTTAAGCACTGTGCTGTCCCTTCAGAATCCATGTTCAACTTTTCTCCCCATCAAAGCTTGACTAGATTCTATGAAAAGGTAAAACACAAAAAGTAATAAAATCCATTTTCGAACACTAACACCAAACTCTATTGACACCATGTATTATTCTTCTCACATTAGCCTTCATTTAACAAATATTTTCATTGTACAACAGTGCACCAATCGCTGTTTTGAACCTTGAAAAGTGCTGAGAACAATTTCACAGTGCCCATAAGCATGAGATTTTTATGGCTTAGAAGGGTAAACATCCATTCATTTATTCATACAGCAATACAACAATATTTACTGGCCATCAAAAACTAACCTGGCATTCACAGAGCTGCCGAGAATCCTGTGGCGGATTTTTTTCTTTACTTTTATGATGCTTAGACTCTGGTAGAGAATTAAACATTGAATAATCACAAAAATAAATATGTAATTAATATTTTATATAATAAATTGTGCATTGTGCAATATATAACAATTGCCCCTTGCCTTGAGAGTCTGGGAAAGATTTTATGAAAAAGCAACATCTGAGTTGAGATCTGAAGGTTGGAATAGAAGTTAATTAGCTGAAAAGAACCTTCCTAGCAGAGAAGAAAACAAAGATTGCGTTTCCAGAGGAAACAGAGAGAAATCGAAGGCGGCCACTGTGGCAAGAAAAAGAACCACTTAGGTTGATATTGCAGAGAGATGCAATGGAAGAACCATTTGATGCTTCAGAGAACACATTAAAAGTTTTGGTATTCATTCCTACAAGCAGTGGGAATTCATAGAAGGCTGTGAAATAGGAGAAGAGCATGATCTTATTTGAAACAGAACTAGCTATAGACAGTGGGTTGAGAAAGGAATGCAATCGTCCAGTGGTCCACTTGAGAGATAATGATAGTATCTCTATCATTTAAAAACTGATAGTAGCAGTATAGTTGGAAAAATAGATGGGTTTGAGAGAAGTTCAAGAAAAACTGTAGGATGCAGTAAAATATTGGATGTGGGGAAATGGAAACAAGGAGCTCTTGGTCTGTGACTTGTAGAACTGAATTAATTTTGATGATATTCCCCGCAGTAGGAAATATTGAAGAAGGTCTGGGGTTGTAAGCAGAGAACATGAATCCAATTTTGGAAATGTGGAGTTTGAATTACTTTTGAGATATCCAAGTGATGATGTCAAGTAAGCACCTGAATGTGAGGACTAGAGTTTAAGAGCAGGATGGGAGTATAAATCTGGAACTCGCTGAAGCTGTGAGTGTGCGTAAGAAGTCATTAGGAACCTAAACATTGACCAGACAGACATTGGCCACTACGCCAGTCTGGTTCCACACTAAGGAACCAGAGAGGCAGCGCTTTGAGCAATAAGGATACTGTTAAATAGAAGCAAAGAAAGGAGATCAATTTAAAAGAGTCAAGTGCCAGGTGTCAATGCTGCTGTGAGTTCAAATAGGACAGACATAAAAATTACAATTGAACAAGATTGGGACTAAAAGAGAATTATGCATAAAATGCCATAAGCCAAGAAATGGGGTATTAATGCTGCAGGGAGAACAGAATTGATAGAAAGAGTGAAATTTAAGCTGTGTTTGAGGAAGGAACAGAAGTTTCCCAGGCCAGGCAGTTGGGGGATAAAACAATAGAGAAGTTTCTTCTCAAAAAGGAGCAAAAAGTCTTATGAGGCTGATGTCCAAAATCCTATTCCCCACATTGCTTCATCAGTCATCCTAGTCGTTTTCAATTACCCTGTTTCTACCTTTTCAATGGGAAAAATAGACATCCTCACATAGCAGCCTTGCCTGTACCGCCGTCCTCCAACCCCACAAAATCTGGACAAGGGGCTGGCATGAGAAATACAATTTTAATGCAGTGAAAATATCAGAAAAAAGTATTAAATTTAGGGAGTAAAAGTAAGGATCTTTGACTACATAATAGACTGAATATAAAAGTTGGGAGAAAAGTTATAATAGATCAAATTAGAATGTAGTAAAATTAAACAGATATGTGAAGGCAAAGAATTAACTTCCTCTCTCGCCCTGTCAGCAGCAGGCTTTGAGTCAGATGACCATGCCACCTTTTAAGTAATGAGGAAAAATGTTTCTTTGAAAGAATCCACAAACAGCTGAATTCATTTGCAGAACGAATGCTACAATTTCACATACTGATAAACTGAACTGAGATTAAGCTAAATGTATAGGAAAATAGATAACTAACATTGGAATAGCTGATTTCAAGCCACATAGTAAAATTATCATCGACTAAAATATTATAATTAACATATTTTATTCACAGGATGAGTCAGGAATAAACATTTCTGCATCCATCAAAATAAAAGAAAAAATGGCTAAATCCTCATAGTGTCCCTTCCTTTTTCAATCTTTTAACATTCACGTAGCAATTATCACTGTTACTATATCTGTAAAATTGTAAATTTTAAGCTCTTAAGGGAAAAGTACCTTTCTTTATATTAGGGTTTTTCCTAGTTTACTTGCCATTTCTGGTTGAGAGTGCATTAAAATCACAAGTATGTGGATACTATTAAGTTGCCTATTAAAATGGGCGGTCAGAAATCACATGGGAATACATTTTGGTCTGAAATCGTGTTATTTAGACATTTTTCAAGCGTGCTCAAGTGCGCTGGAGCATAAACACATTAGGGATAATTAATGATAGGACAGATAATTTCATCTGCCCTGGTTTCTTAGCCTTCCCTGTCGGCTTCGGTGCTTTTCCTGTCTCCCATTCTGACAGATCTGTGGTCTTTGTTACACGGTACAGGGAGGGCACTGAAAAGAAGGGCACTATCTTGGAGGCGCGCCCACCGACACAAATTACATTACATAATGCATCCCTTCCGAAGGGAAAACAGAGAGGGGACAGTTTCCTGCCGGCGACCTGCAAACAGCCCCGGTGGGGACTGTGCTGGGTCTGACCTGTAGGGGCGGGTCTACACGTTCCCGGCAGAGGCGATGGGAAAGCTTTCAAGGGGCGAGGCCTACCCCGCCGGGGCTGCCGCAGCACGGGCCCTGGGGTGCGGGGCTGGCGGAACCGGGCAGAGGCCGGCGGGCAGTGCGCGCAGGGGGGCCGCCCGGGGCCGCGAGGCAGTACCTGCGCGGGGTCGGCCGCCCCTGCCGCCGCGTCCCCGATCCAGAGGTGCTCCCGGAGCAGCTGCTGGGGGCTGAGGCAGTGCTTCACGGCGGACGGCACGCTCCCCATGGCGGGCCCGGGGCTGCGCGGCGACGGGAGGCGCGGGCTCTGCGCACTGCGGCGGCGCGGGCACCTGCGGCGGACGCCCCGCGGCCCGGGCGGGGGCAGGGGGCGGGGGCGGGAGCCGTCCAGGTGGGCGCCTGCTGCGCTCCGGACGCCTCCCTCTGCGCGCGCCCGGTCCCGGCTTCCCACCCGGGCAGGGGCGCCCGGGCAAGGGACGGGTCCGAACGGGAGGAGGCGGGCGCGCGGTCCGGGGTGGGGGGCTCTGTGCCCAGCCACAGCCTTGCCTTTCAATAGGTTTGTCCAGCGCTGAACTCACTTGACTTTATACCTGCGGACGGTAAGCTCCACTTAAAAATATTTTGGGGCAGTCTGCAAGGTGGAATAAAGAAGAATATATAGAAGGGTCTATACTAGAGTTGTCACAGATCACTTGGTAAGGCAGTACGCTGTCAGTAAGGTGGTACTTACAAGATAAGCACGGAAATGGGATTGAGTTGCTTAAGAGACACATGACTTACAAAATGAATCTCAAAGGCTAACTTCATTCAAACTGAACCCTCTACACAAATCCTTAAACCCTGAGGAGTTATCCTGGGTGAGAAGGTGGTTCAGAAGATGGTGCGGGAACCGAGCACCTCCCTGCCTCCCCTCATTTCACAAGCACAGTTACCTCCATCCACTCATTCTAAAACTTTAAAGAGGTGGTTCAGCAGCCAGCAGCTGAATAGACATACTCATCAAGAATCACCTTGTGCAGCTGCGTGTTCATGGCCAGGGAAGCCTGTCAGCCTACTGCCTGCCGCAGCGAACAGAAGTCAGCAGAGGCTGATGTGCACACACGGTTGCACAACCAGAGGAAAGGATACAAAAATTGTAAAACATGGTATAAATACACTTAGAATTTAACACTCAGAATAAACACACCATCCTTACTTGTGAGAGTGGTGAGACTTACGCTAGTAAAAGAAATAGAGCAGTTAAGGACCGAAAAAGGCAAAGAATAGGGGAAAGAGCACATGTCTCCTTAGGGAAACAGTTCTAGAAAGGACAAAGAGGATGAGGGGATCTTTCACCTTTCACAGCTTTCACCAAGGATGGTCAACTTGGAGAACATGCTCTCAACTGCTGAAGTCAAGTCATGCAATTACTGGTCACCTTTAAAACTCTCTAAAGCGTGCACGCACACACACACACACACACACACACACAAAAAAAAAAAAATCAAATTATTATTTTCTGGATGGGACTATTGTATAGGTATATATTCGTAGAGCTACATCTCCTGGCTATGTTGTTTTCAGCAGAGCTCTACTGTTACTTTTTCCACCACAGTTGTAATGCAGCATATAGGATGCAGCATATAGGATGCAGCAGTCTCTATACCATTTTTTCTCTCTCCTATTTTAATTCTGTAACAGGGAAGATAGCATTTGAAAGAATTTAAAAGGACTCAATTTGAACAACACTAATTCAGCATGGTAACCTTTAAAACAGAGTCAGTTGTTCCAAACTTGAAAATGTTTTAACAAGTAACTTGAAGTCTTTTTGGAGCCTATGACCTCTAAAATAAGTCAAATATTGTATAATCCTGCAGTACTAAGAAAATCAACACTTAGAAATAAACTTTACTGCTTAATGGGAAAGGTCTTCAAAAAATTTCAGATCCCAATCAATTCACCATAGTAATATACTTTTTGTCTTTTACAGAAAAAAACTTACAAATATGAAAATACTTGACACAATTTTATTTTAATGCATTCCATATGGAAAAATACCATAATCTCAAAAACCTAAACTACAATTCCTATAAATAACAAAACCATCAGCAACAGTAAGGAACAAATACCTAATGTTTAATCTCCTGAATTAAAGAGAGTGAACTAGATGTGTGTTTGCTGAAAAGTATAGTGTGATATTTAATCATGAAGCTTTAAAATTTATAAATTTGGACAGCTTCAAATTCTAAATTTGAACAGTTAGTATTAGTATACATCTTTCCTGTGATTGAATTCTCAATATGTGTTATGAAAATTCTCAATATGTACCCCTGTTATTGCAAACCAAAAAAGCTCTAGGTGAAATGAGAATAGATAGAGCAAACCCCTGTGGTAGGTAATGTAGCTCTCCCCAAATCAGGTTAGCAAACATGGGCTTCATCGACAGTAAAGGAATCACTTGTTAAAAATCACAAAGCTCAATATAGGCTCTGTACTCTATCTTAGTATCATTGCAGCATTGCATCATAGAACTAAGCTATTTCTTTTTCACTGCATTTAATCATTCAAACATAAGAAGATACAAAAATTCACTGCAATTAAAAGGAATTATATTTCCTATTTTCTCCAGTGAATTTAAGCAACTTCTAAGTTTTATTCAAAAACATTTGCATTTACCTATATTTCCTGAATTGTTCCTGACCCTCTTATCTCCTTAACCACCTACCTCAAAGCCAGTGTGTCAACCACAGATGTTAATTAACATCTTGGACCCATTCGTTGTCTCTCTTTGTTCTATTGACTTTTCTCTGCTTGTTTGTCTTGAGAAGGCACCACTGTGGTGCAGTGTGGTTTTGGATTACCTGGGATGGGAGCCTGGCTCCACCAATTACTAACCTTGGCAAGTTCTGTAACCTCTGTTTCCTTGTAAGAGTGTGATGATCAAAGTTCCTACTTGACAAAGCTGTTACAAATATTAAATGAACTAGAATATATAAAGTGCTCAACACATGGTCTCTGGCACATAGTAGGCACCCAGTAAATGTTAGCTATTATTACTACAGTAGTCTGGTTTCCTTTTTAATTATGCATGCACAAATCTACACTGTGTAGCCTGAGGAATTTTTGAAAATACATATCTGATCAATACTTCTAAGCTTAAAATTCTTAGAGATTCCCCATAGCCCTAGCAGAGAAGTTGTTTCTTAAAATGACACATTCAATTTCTCTTGATGAGACTCCCTTCTTGTTACCCTTCCAGTCTCAAATATAGCCAGCCCACTTTCTACACTCATCTTTCACTCCAGAAATATCAAATTATGTGTAATTTCCAAAGTTTTAAGGTTCTCTCATACTGTCCTATCATTCTAATCTTGTCCCTTATTATAGATGTCTTGGGAAATACAGAAGATGCACACATTATTCTAATGCTATAAATATTTTAATACATTTTCTTTCAGGGAGAAAATAAATTATCTTCCTGTCTGTACTTTTTATTCTGCCCTCTTCATTTAATATTGATTGCAAGTCTTTGAAACTATGATGTTAATGGCTATGTAATCTTCATATATACACATATACAATCAAAATCATATTTTCATTAATATTCTAAAGTACAGCCTTTTAATTATTTGTGAAAGGGAAATGGACAACTAGAATATGATAATGTGAATGTTTGTATAAATATTTATCTATGTAATCTTCCAAAAGCAGCATGACAGCAGAAACCCTCTGCTATAGTTATGTCTCTTTCAATTTCTATTTGTATTTTTAACAAAGCTCTGTTTCATATATACAGTACTTCCTTGTGTGGTTCATAATTTGCTTCTTTAAGCTTATCTTTGGTGAAGGGTTGTGTTTTTGTTTGTGTTTTTATCTGGTTTGGTCTTTCCCATGGGAATATTTTTCTGGTTATTGGATCACCCCCAAAGAATTGTTTCATTTTTTGCTCCTCTGCCAGGATTTCCAATCAGTTTGGTTTGATAGCTTTGGATTTATCTTTTTGTTAAGATCTTAGCTTGGGACACAATGAGTATACTACGAATCTGGAATTCAAACTATGCACAATGGAACTTGGCTTCAGTTTTCTTCCAGGGATTTAATTTCTTGCTGACTCAGGTGAACCTTTTCCATCTTCCATACATGCAACCACCTTTGCAGACCCAGAGGTTCATACCTTAGCTAAATTAGCTCCCTGTCCTCAGATGGCTACCAGTTTAGATATACCTACCCATGATTAAAGCCCAGCCTCTGGCTATCAAGATCGGTACCCTCTTGGGAGCTCTTGGTAGTATTTAGTCCTTGATATCAGCGTTCGAGGGGAGGGAAAGGCATTTCTCATATGAGCTTAGTCCTCCATGTTTACCAGAATTCTAAATTGAAATTTTTTCTATTGGTTATTGTGTTTATGCATATTTTTCAAACCTTCTGGAGTGAAGGTATGATCGAGGAGATGCTGAACTGAACCAAGAACATTAAATTTAACTCAGAGAACAGGAGGATCTTACAATACAGTTCTGATATCTTGACTAGTCCACATGAAAAACAGTAGACTGAAGTCACATACTCTCTATCCCCACTCCTATTGCCTCTCTATAAAATGGCAACAGTAAATTACAGAGGTGTGCACTGCCTAATCCTAAACAAAGGACTCTCAAAAACAGAATGGGGAGGGGTTTGTATTCCAGAGACCAGTCAACTCAAAACTAGGTAGACTAACCGCGTCAATACTCTCAAGTGGGAAGTCATTGGGGGAGAAGGGTTCAGTTACAACAGGTTTTCTCATGAGTCCCTTTAGTCCTAAAAATGACTGTTTAAGGGGCTTCATGATGACAGCATGGATAAAATCAGAAGCAAGGGAAACAATCAAAATTATAATAGTACTAAGTGCCAAACTGGCATGAAGCCAAGGTACCTACTGGGCAAAGATCACAGACACATATGGTGAGTCTCAAACAGTGATGCTAGGAAACTCTGGCAAGTATCACAAGTAATGTGCTCCAGCCTTAAACAATAAAAAAGAAAGAATGAAAACAACTTGGTTACCAATACTGGATGATACCTAAGGGGAAGCAAAGCTTTCATCATCTCAGTTTTATTGCTGAAAAATTTAGATAACTTCTCACATATGTTATGTCTGTCTGATCTAAGTTGATGGGAAGGATAAGAGAGTGTTTAAGAACATTCCTGACATTTGGACACTAAAATCAAAGTTCCATTAACAATAGCATTGCTCTGAAATAGAGCATTCTTTTGAGAATAAGTAATGAGATCTATTTTACCAAAATAACACCCCACCCCAGGTGGTGGATACCTGGCACTAGATACAGAAATCAGAACAAAGCTGCAAACCACATTTCTCTAGACATAGGAGTCTATTTATTGTTTCTCTAATTCAAAAGGATCCAAAAGCACTAGCTTTGCCAAATATATTATAAAATAAAAGATACAGACATTGACTGTTCATTAACTATTATTAGTTCATTAGATGGCTATAGTGCACACAATTGTTGCCAATAGATATAAAAGTATCTTTTCATCCCATTACCTACAAACTCAGACTCTATTTGGAAAATGTTTTTATCAATCGCTTGATATATTTTGATGGGTTATTGTAAATGTGACCTTAACAGGTAAACTATATTAACACTTACATGGACACAGTATCATTCTTTGAATCTGTATCAAGTACTATTGAATGAGAAAACAAGTCAATATTGATAAGAAGTACAAAGCACTTGGTATTTTGCTTTGCATATATCTTAGCTTTCTTTTTTCCTCTTTTCAAATGAAATCAGTCTGCTGTTAAGAATGTATGTGTGACATTGCTCCAATTAAAGGGAAACTACAAAACCCAAATGTAATGACTTCTATAGAACATTCATTTAACTCAGTAGAGATTTTTTTAAATTTGATATTCAGTAGCTAAAGGGAAAACAAATATGAATGGATATGTAGGATATGCCTTCTTGGCTTTTAAGATCTCACATTCTAGTAGAGACATCTGAAGAAAACAAATTAAAATGTGTGTATATATGTGTGTCTGTGTGTGTGAGTATCAGATACAGCAGATACATTTTAATCAGAAATCTGTAATAAACTAAATTCCAAAACTGTAGAATCTGGGTAAAAAAACATTATTTAGAGCATAATCTGCATGTTCATCACATGCTTATTGAGTTATTTTCATAATAAAGATAGGGCACTATACACCTATGTAGGAAGTAAGGATGAACCAGGCAGTCTTTAACACAAAAAAGTTCTAATTTAGGAGTGATACATGATGTCACTTCAATATCTACAAGAAAGCAGTATGTTGATAGGTCCAAGTGATAATCTAAGCTGAAAACCGTAAGCAAAGGGAGCCGTCTCAGTGTTTAATTAGAAACAGAGCAGAAGACATGAGGAAGGAGGCACTTTGGGGAGGGTTGGCCTGACCGAGCCTACCCTGACCAGGGGAAGGGGAAAGGGAGAGGAAAGACCAATTGATAGCGGCTGCACTACCAAGAACTGTCAAGTCATGGAAATAACTTTCAAATAAAAATCTCCATAAAAGTACCTGATTTAATGATATTTTATGTCCATGATTATTTCACTGTGGATATTACATGTTAAAATGACCATTTTCCAATTTGCCACAGATAAACATAAATGCCTAAATCCATCAGATGTGCTAAGAGACTGATTTTAAAGTATTTATTTTTCTAAAGTATGTCATACATGTTCTCCACAGAAGGGAAAGATCATATTTATTAAGTGATTAGACCTTTGAAGCACCTTGCTAACTATTTAAACTATGTGTATGAGTTATCATCCCCATTTAACAGGTGAAGAAACTGAAACTCAGCAACTTTGAACAACTATGCCAAAGCAAAAAAGAAGTGTAAGAAGTCAAATTTGTGTCTGTCAAAGCCTTTGCTTTTTCTTTTCAACTCATGATTTTCAAGAATCAGATGTGTCCTGTAGAGGTAAGGACTTGAACTCAGTATTCTGACTCTGCATTCCCTGAGATTTCTACAATATATGTTAGGAAATAATCTTGTCCTAAATGTGAGAACCAAGGACCTTTTCATATTTGATGGCATTAAAAGTATTGTTCATAGGAACAATGTAAGATTAAAGAACTCTCTTAATAACTTCAGTGGCTCTGTGTGTTCTGTCTTATGGTGATGGGATACCTCTTTTTATAAGCAATTCAAGCCATGGACTTATTATGCTTCTAAGTTTATTAAAACGTTCATATATCTGATAGGAATTTTGATTTATGCGTTCCTGATCACTTTTTTCTTTCCCTCTGGTGCCTGGCATAGTCATTAACACATTTCCCCACATACCATGTGGAATTTTTTTTCCCTGAACTAATGAAGTTTTACTCTACCACTTAAGGTTTTACCATCATGGAAAAGTCATTGCCTTGCCAACAGTTTCCCAGAGTTCTCTTGGAATTATAATTCTCTAAAGAATTCACAGCAATTGATTGGATAACGGAGTCCCTTTCTTACAAGAATGCCATCACTGCAAGAACATTTTACTTAAAAATTATAAGGGCAGAAAGTTATAAGTGCTCTAATGACTGGCATTATTCAATGCTCTGCATTTTTCTAGCCTCAAATCCTCACTAAATTCACAAATGGGGATGCATCAAGATGGAATCATGTACATTTTCAAGACAATCTATAATTATTGGGTAATGCAATAGTGATTTTTATAACTTTCAAAAACTCACATGTTATTTGGATAACTTTTCCAGCACTCATTTAAAGCTTAAGACTGACTAAAAAGTTATAAACCCACACCAAGGGGTGACCAGGCTCCCATTAGTTTGCCTCCAATGTTTTCTATTTCACCGTCATACTCTATGTTGTAGGGACACACCTGTCACCTTAGTTATTCTATTACTCCTTCAGAAACTTTTACCAACCTCACAGTTATATATTCATGGAACTTTCTGATTCTTGGTAACTCATCGTTTGCTTAACAGAAGCTTATAAGAAACAGAGTCCTAAGTTAGGATTAACCAGCATTATTTTGCAACATTTTAGAAAGGGCTGTTGCTCTTTAAACAACAGAGTAACTTAAATTGGTGTCTCTCAACCTTGGCACTAGTGATATTTGGGCATCATTCTTTACTGTGCGAGGGGTTGTCCTGTGCCTTGTAGGAATTTTAGCAGAATCCCTGGGCTTACCCACCAAATACCAGTAGCTTCCCCCAAGCTGTGACAACCACAATTATCTCCAGACAAGGAGAAGTGTCCCCTGGCAGGCAAAAATAGCCACTGTTTGAGAACCACTGTTTTAAACTATAATGATGGTGATCTCTTATCCCATGCCAAGACTTTTCTAAGTACTTTAAGTACATATTATCTAATTCACAAGAAAGGTCCTGTGATTTCTCCTTCCCAGATGACACAATTTGAGCCACAGACATCAACTAAGCATTGCATGGCTAGTTAGTAAGATGGCTGGAATCCAAGCCTACATTTGGAATTGTCAGGCTACAGCTATTTTGCTGAAATCACACTAAGCAAGAATGAAATCCATGAAAAACATGGATCATTTTAGGTTTAAATTCTTCTCCATGACTTCAAACATTTAGACCTTAGAAAGGAGACTCCCTATAAATTCAAAACTTTTCCTGATAGTTGATTCCCTTATTCCCTTAGTCGTGTTCAATGAGCTGTTGAAATTCCATCAAAGGCCAGATTCCCTAGGCAAAGATTTAAGCTCAGGTCAAAGAGTTAGAGTCCTGGGATCACTCATGACAAAACCTTACTCGTGAGTATGAGACTCATGAATATCCTAAGGCGGCTTACATGTTTTATTATGTTACAATTATCATTCAAATATTAACAGAGGTTGTGTTTAGTTTTATTATCATTAGTTCAGAAGAAAATAATAAAAATTAGTTTATGGGATTTATCCTATATCTTTAGCATTCAAATATCATTTTTATAATCTTCTTACAAATAATAGCCAGCAAAAATTAGATTTCTTTTCCACCGCTCCATCTTAGCTGCATGTGGCAGAGATGGTATTTTCACTCAAAATAAAAAGTACCATACAGCATAATTTATAAAGGTTTCATACTGTGTCTTCAGAAAATATGATTTCTGTCTCACTCTAAAACTTTGTTTTAACTGGTTCCAGAATGACTATAAAATATTAAAAGGAATATAATCTAATAACCAAAGTTTTATATCTAACCAACCATAATTAAATTACACACTATTAAATACATGGTATATATCTCCTTTCAGCTTCTAGAAAGTTGATTGAAATAATAATAATCTATACTCAACTTACATTTATTGATTGATTTATGTGTGCCATGTGTAATCTTAATAGTTCTTCATATATTAACTCATTTAATCCTCAAAAAAACAACCTTCCCAGCTTGCCTGCTTCAGTCCTGGATTTTACTTGTCCTACTGTCCCATTTGATTTAGAATTTCCTGAATTTCTCACTTTTAACAAAGGATTTTATTTAATAATTGTATTAAGATAAGCCAAGATAGGTTAAGTCGACCTCCATATTGTATTTCCAGCTTCTGCCATAATCTAATCTTGCAGAGTGTGAGACATTTGTTCCGAGAATGCAGTTCTCACTTTAACACGTGGTTAAAACTGTAAGATGACTAGCAATAGCCCATTCCTTTATTTGATCTTTTCCAGATGCAACAAATAACTACTATCTCCCTTTCAAGGACAGCATGCAGGGCGCCAGCTAATAAAATAAAATGTGCTGTGTAAGAAGCAGCTAGTGACAGCTACCTCCCTCTGGTCTCAAGTGTCAATGGTGGGAGAAGAAATCTACTCATCAGCCCCTGCTGGTCCCTTGGTCTTACCAGCTAGTTAGTTGTCCCAGAACCCCTTTCTAGTCCTGTGAGATGCCTGAAGCTGTCAGGATACCAATTCTCTGGGTCAAAGGGAAATTCCAAAAATTATAAGCTAAACCTACATGAATTATGAGCAGCCCTGCTATGGAACATAAAGCAGTGAACACACTAGATACTGTGAGGTTTTCATAAAATATGCTATACATTTTACAGGTATAGTCTTAACTATTTATTGACTTTTTATTTACACTAATACCTTCAGTTCTGTAATTAAATCCATAGCAATTGCATGAAAAAATAGAAATATACATTTAAAAATAATAAGTTCTCAATTTCCCCTTCTCAAGGAAGTTGGTGATGCATTTGGAATTTTAATAAAATGTGGTATTTACCAACTACCATGACGGTTGTACTAATCACATGAAAATCAGAAGATGTAAATGCACAACAGAAGTGTCAGCATTTTAAGAAGACTATGTCCAAATACAACATCTAAATACATGCAGGGGCAGACGTGGTATGTTTATCAAACATGACTATAAAGGATCACTTTCTATTGACATAAATGATGATTCTAAGCTAATCCTGCCTATTTACTTACTAGGGCTTTTTTGGGTTTGCATATATATGAATAGTAAAGACAGGGTTGTTAATATATTCACTCCATGAGGAAGAGAATGCATAAGTGATACCTCTTTATTACATGTCTCCCGAGACTTCAAATAGAAAAGCAGCTCAGCTAATTTAAGGGAGAAGTTTGACTTCATTTTTCATCTGATTCATGGAATCAAATTAAAGCTGTTGAAATTTGTTCTACCAAAGTAAAAGATCTGACTTTACTGTGCAGGCTATTGTAAGTATAGTTAATAGCTCAACATTGGAGATATGTTTTATCTGGGACAGTACAAATAAAAATTTTGTGGAGCACAGCAGTATAGTAAAAATAATGTTTTTACTACAGGACCTATGGGGAAAAAAATGGACTTGGAATTGATTATAAAGCACAAGTAAATCATGAATGTGGCCAAACTGGGGAAATACTATACTAATCACAATTGAAGATGCAGGTGTCAAATGCACACATATTGGGATACATATAACTGAAATACAATGTTTTTGTAATGAACTGACAAAAAGCAAAACAAAACATGGCAATATCACAGTATAACATTCATTCTTCACTGGTCATCTTTGATATGATTTTAGAATATTAGAACCTCTGTGAACAACTTTGTAAATCAGTCTCAGTCAGCTATTTTATAGGTGCACCAATATATTGTTCAATACAGTTGACCTGAGGTATGTGGAACCCCTGCACAGTCAAAAACCCACATATAATTTTTGATTCCCCCAAAACTTGACTACTAATAGCCTATTGTTGATTTTATGGTAGTAGATGATAAAATAGGCTACTATCTACATGTATTTTATGCATTCATGATCTACCTTATTCTTAATTTTTTTTGATATTTCTAGCCTATGCAGTTTGTCTGCAAATTTTTTTCAAATTGTTGAAAATCTCCAAAAAACTTTTCAATATAAGTATTGAAAAAACTATGTTTATATAAGTGGACCTAGGCAGTTCAAACCCATGTTACCCAAGTGTCAACTGGGAAAATTTCAAAATTTAAGAAATTTTCATTACTTTTAGTGAACTTTTCAAATTCAAAGGATCTCAGTTTGGACATTACATGGCCACTCTGTATGATTCAAACCGCAGCACACATGGGACCCTGCAATAAGACTGCATTAGTTCTCTGTCACTGTGTAGCAAATCGCCTCAAACTAAGCAGCTTAGAGCAACACGCATTTATTATCTCATAGCTTTGGGTGTCAGGCATCTGGGCAGAGCATAACTAGTCCTCTCCTTGGGGTCTCACAAGGCTTCAGTGAAGGTAAATGAGCCGTGTTCTCAACTGCAAGCTTGGCAGGGGAAGAATCCACTTCCAAGTTCATGTGGGTTCTTGGGAGAGTCCAATTCTCTGTGGCTATATGATTACAAGTCCTGACTTTTTGCAGGCTGGAGGCAAATGGCTGTCTTCGGGTTATACAGACCATCCCAGTTCTTCACCACGTGGGCTTCCTCCAACATGGCTGCATACCTCACTGAGCCCACAAGTCTTTAGCTCCAGTCAGCTAGGATAGTACCTCACATGATGTAATTTAATTACAGGAATGACATTCCATCACTTTACTCTACCAGTTGGAAGTAAGCCAAGGATTTTGCCCACACTCACAAAGAAGGGATTACACAAAGGTGCACACCCCAGGAGGTAGGAATCATTGGGTATCAACTTAGGGTTTGTGAAAAAGATGTGGTTAGGTATTCCAAGATTAATAAAGTGAATGTGCTGGGGTCTGATCATATATTATGCATACATTGCAGTGGTTTTAAAATATGTCCACAAGTTTTTTGATACCCATTCCCTCTGTTCTCTCTCTGACCCGGGCCACCCTTAGTTGACTCTTTTCCAAGAAGAAGAACTCTGTAGTAGCAATATGTCATAACTTCTGAGACTAGGACAGAAAAGGCTGTGCAGCTTTTGCTGAATTTGCTTCTGTCATTCACTCCTTAGGGGGTCTCTTGGGAGACACCCTTCAGGAACCCAGCCACCACGCTCTGTGAATCCACTACACATGATGGGCCATGCTGTATCCAGTCAACAGACTCAGCCCAGGTGCCAGAATGTGAATGAAGCAGCTATCCTGGAAGTAAATCTCCAATCCCAGCTGTTCAAAGCCACAGCCATCCCTAAGTCTTCTCTGCTGAGGATCCAGATATTGTGGCGCAAGGAACATTTATCCTCTCTGTGCTCTTTCCTAGTTCCTGATCAACAGAGTTTGCCAGAGTGTGTTACGCAGCAAAAAGAGTAACTGGAATATACAGGGAGGATTTATGTGCAATTTTTGTTTAAAGTCAGAAGATCTACTATAACACAAAACATCTATGCCAAAACTATGACTAAAAACATAGGGAATGTTTGGGAATTTCAAGATTGCATTTTAAAATCTTCTCAAGTACATTTCCCCAAGTATTTAAATTACAAACACACTTAATTTTTTTTTTCTTTCAAATCTGTTATCAGGAATTCGTGGAGCTTATTTCACTAGAAGCTCAATTTTACATTAAAGTACCATCTGCCAATTGAGCATTTTACATTTTAAACAGCTGTGGTAATTCTATTTACTATGTAGCTATTGAACATCAATAACGAATACTAAAATACATGTCACCCATAACTAAAACCAGTTGTTAACCTATCAGCATGGAAAAATATTTGACTTAAATACTACCAACTAAATGAAAAGTATGTTAAAATAACATGTATAAAAAGTAAAATGTTGTGTGTGAAATGCTATGATTCTTGATCAACAACAAAATGTGGGTATCATTTGCTTGTCTACATTTTCTTGGGTTTTACTGCAAGGTCAAGTTGCAACATTTAGATATTATGAATAATGTAAGATCTTGAGTGTGAAACCCAACATAAGGAAGTGAAAATATTATGATTTTTGGCTTTCATTACAAACATAATGTCAATAAACTGAATAGTACTTTAATAAAGAAATTCTGGAAAAAAACCCTCGGAATCACACATAGTTTCACTTTAAAGTTCAAAATATGATGCCACTATGGGCCTTTCCCTTTCATCATGGGAGTACTAAAAGTGTATTAAAATAAAGGGCTAAATATGATTGACAGCCACTCTGTATCTACGAAGACATAGCTTCTTCCATAATGCAACAGTTCTTATGTAAGAATGAATCCCAGATTTTCAAACTTGCAGTTGAAAAGGATACAGAAGCTGTTAGGAGGGAACTGAAATACAAGATGTATTAAGAAATTGTAAAAGGAAGAGGTTGTAAGAGCTCAGGGCTCATGGCCCAGAAAATTACATGTCTAGATTATACAGAAATAAAAAACAAACTAACAAAAAAAAACATAAAACACAATTCCTGGCACTTATTATCTCTGAGGGAAGGTGGAAAGGAACTACTAATGAGAATGGTAAAAATAAAGTAATATTTTTCAAAATAAGGGCTTAAAATATCAATTCCAGGTAAGCTGCTGGCTGAAATGATAAATGGAACAGTGTGTAAGTATGGAAAATAGAAGTGTCTAATCATTATGGGCAGCCCAACAAAAATCAGTAATTTTAAACTGAACTCATTTTTTTTTTTTTTTTTGACAGACTTATTAGCCTGGTAATACAAGGAAATGAAGTTGAGTATCTGGAGATTTCACCTTAATAAGACAAAACTCAGAAAGAAGCATGATAATTAAATGGAAACATTTAGGGAAAAATCCGTTGTGGAAGAAGGATAACACTGGTTCTGTATGACTCCAAAGGTTAGAATTGGGATCAATGGGTGAAAACCAAGCTTCAGGGTAACGAAGAGCAGGTTTCCTACAGCAGAAGCATGGTCAACTAATTTGTACATATTTAGGACATATAAGTTCCTTGTCACTGGATGTGTTCAAATGCAGGGTCAAAAAAAACCCCAAACTAAAACAAACCCCCACTTTTGCTGTAAAAGTCTCTATCAATTACCTGTTGTCGTGAGGGCTGCCAAGTGTGTCGAAATGTACTGAACATGTCCTGTATTAATGATTTTTGTTCTGTGTCCTGTACTAACTTTGATAGGACACCCTAAAAGGGCCCTTTATTCAGCTTTTGTCAAAAAATTACTAAAATATGACTGACCTTGTTTTCTGTCACAGTAAACGGTGCTTAAATCACTTAGATGACATTAGCTGAAAGTCATTCCTTCACAAAGAAAGATCGTGACAATCTCTTGGGGTTTCCCCTTGTAGTTTGATCTTTGAGGGAAGATCGGCAGAGGGGACTGAGAATTAAAAGTACTTATTTTTCATATTCAAATAATGAGAAGAAAAATATTTTGTTGGGGGCTAGAGTTCTAAGTTGTGACAACCACCATTAAGTAGAAACGACTTTGAATGTGTACACATGCTCTGACATCAGCCTTCAACAACAGTCTCTCTTCATGAAGTTAGAAAATGAAAAATAGGGCAATACTTTTTAAAGTCAGCCAATCGGTGATAAGTTCAGGTAAGAGCCAGCCAGTGCCTCACTCCCAGTGACTTTGAAGTCGGCCATTCAACAGCAGACTTAATTCCTGTGACCCACAATATACAGCCCAAAAGGCCATCAAAACACTCCCACTTCTGAAAGTCCACCAATCTCCAGATTTGCCAAAACCCTAAAGATTAACCCTAGCTTTGCATTATTTTAAAATGCAGCTCTCTTTCAGGCAAATGGGAAGTTAACCATTTTTTACATCAGACATCAAAGTCACTTGTTAGCTTGCAACTCTTCCAATGGTTCAACTTCTGATTACAGTTTGTACTCATGAAATAACAGATGCTCTAGTGTAGGGCTGTGATATTACAAAATTGAATCTTTTCAATTCTTGCAGTGGCTGCTATCATCCATTTTTTACTTTTGGACATTTGTATCATAAAATGCAAGAGTAAATTTCATGGTAAATTTCCTGAACAGTGGATACATATTCAACAAAGAAAAAGAACTAATGAAGCTCTTTGAGCAGTATGTATTATTAATTCAATATTGAAACTTATGGAAAATCTGATACAGAACAGCATATTCCAGCTAAGATCTTCCACAGAAAGATAAAAGAAACATTTTTGTGAAGAAACTTTCAGATTAAGAAAAGTTGTAAGGCCTTTCACATTGTATATTTTCACTAAGTCTTTTAGCTCAAAAGACTGAATGTACCAATAGCAGAAGATTTTCTGATGCCAAAATTGCAAGCAAATTTAGGTACCAGGACAAAATCCACTGCAATAATTTTTAAAAGTACTAACTACATTTACTATGACAGATTACCAAAGATGTAAATATCTCACTGCTTACAGAATAAACCACAGATGCAAGTAATTACAATGCAGAAGTTTTCCCTCTGACCATGCAATATTTTTCTTGTGAAAAGTCATACTTTTACGATGAAACTTAGGAAACAACAGAAAATTTTGCAGACTTCTTATTAAGTTGGCACTTAATAAGAAAAAAATGTACTGCTTTTGATGGAGGTACTACAATAAATATTTTGATAAATGTTTACTTAAAGGAGAGACAGTGTTTTTGAAGTTGAAGCAAAACATGAATGATTCTATGGGAGGTTTTGGCTATCTTGTCCATATTCTAATATTATGAAGCTTATATCATATTATAGATATCCTCAAACATCATTGGATGTCCATTCTATTGACACTGAAGTAAATGTTATAAAATTATTCACTTACTTCAGCATTTGTTCTTTTCAAACTGGAGGATTAACATTTTTTGTGATTACTTTGGCATTTAAGCATTCTTTAATTCTCTCAAATTCAAAACCCTGGTGGCTTTCTTTAACAAAGTGAAGCCTCTACTGTCTCAAACACTAGAATTGTGCAAATTGGAAGGTGGGCAAATAGTGTTATTAGTGCTCCTTTGCATAGGAACTTGTTGAATATGCTAAGGAAAGAATTAATGACAAATATCAAGTGGAAAGGCTATTCTTAAAAGAGACAACATTACTTATGATTAGGAAAATAAATTCTGATTTTAAAGTGTGGAATTGTTAAGGCACTTGTCATGACTGTCTTTGGAAATGGATTTCATCCCTTAAGGAATTTTATTCTTGTATATGAATGTAAGTAAATACTCTTCCAGTGTGATAATATGAAATCATTATGTGTAGGGTTGAAGAAGAATGGAGCATAGGTAACAATGGTTTTTTCTTTTTTTTAGTGGACAACATTCTAAATAGTTGATCAAAATATGCAACATCATCCTGAAGAATGCAAAAGCAATTCATGCCATTAAAAACAGTAATATGTGCTTCAACAAATCAAACTGAAAGTCAGTTCTCAAGGTTGTTCATTTTTGCCAGTAAGTGTTCAGTATACTAGAGAGTAACGCTAATGCTGAGTCATTTTCCCCATTAATGAATGTTTAATGGACCAAAGAACAAAATAAATTAGGTATGACAGTTGTAAAAGCCATGTTACAATGGAAATGGAAATGGAACCTATGCTGTAATTGCAAGGAGTTTGAGATGCAAAACAAGATACAGTTAAATAGAGCCAAATCATCAATGAAATATGGTTTAAAAAACAGTATGTAATTAAATACTTATAATTTATTGCAAATACATAAAAAATAATTTTAGTATAGATAGGCCTCATGCAAATCCTTTCTGGACATCTTCTTTTTCTAGTAGTTAAATCTGGCAAGCCAAATGGCCACAAATAGCAAAACCTCAGTTGCCATACACACGTGAATGTGCGTTCTGTTGTGAGAGTCTCCAGGTCAGTTGGATGTGCTGATTTGGGCATGGCTGATCTAAGGTGGGCTTTCTCTAGCATCTACATTCAATTGTGGGAAGGCTAGGAGTTGGCTGTTTGAGGATGGCCCCACTTATTTGTCTGGCTATTTGCTTAACTGTTGACTGGGGTTACTGGGGTGACTGGGACGGATGCCTCTTCTTTGGTAGGATAGCCTTAGCTTATTCTGTAGTACAGTTCTCATAGCAGCTGGCAAGGTTTCAAAGAGAAAACAGTGGGAACCACACAAGGTTTCTTAACTGGCATACTATCAATTGCCCTGCATTCTATTAGCCAAAGCAAGTCCCCAGATTTAATCCAAGCTCAAGGGTAAAGATACAGATTTTACTACTTGACGCTACTGAGGTGCACTGCAAAGGGGATGATTACAGGAATAAATGGACAATCATGGGCATTTATGCAATAAACTTTACCACAAAGGGATTCAAACACTTTAGCTCTAAAATTATTAATTTTTCTTGGTAAGCCAACACATTTTATAACTATAAAATGTTCCTGATTAAACAAGTTGGATATGAATTAAGGTTTAGAAAATCAACTATTACCAATCACTAACTTTGACCAAATTTCTCAATTAGCATGCTTTATTAATTTCTAATATTAAAGGCTATACAAGTACTGAAATCATAAATGTGATTAAGCTTTACAATATATTTAAATCGTAAGTAATATGATTTTAGCTTAGAATGTTTTTTTTCAGCAATTATTTTCCTACAATTGCTTTCTCAATCCATTGAAAAAATGCAACTCTATAGATAAATCAATCTATTCAATCCTAACATTTTCCCCTTATAGAGCTTCCTTTAGACCTTCCATGAACATTTCTCTATTTTAAAATAGGATAAACATGAGTAATAAATAATATCTTATTAATAAAATATCTATTTTGTCTAGAAATTTTTTATTTGCCTCTAGATATCTTGGCATGCTAAATAAAATATACAATGATTACAATAAATGAATATCCTTAGTCAATGAAATGTGCACAGCATAAGTAGTGTAGAGCTGGCATTTTATATTTGACTCTGAAACCAAGAAAAACTTTATAGCTCTTTTTGTTTGAGAAGAATCGGTTGTTGCTTACATGCACAAACAAAAAAATTGATAGCTAAAACTGTAAAGGAAAATAGGATTTTTCTAAATATCTTGCAAGAGTGTTTCCCCTCTAAGAGAGCCCAAAAATGTTATATGACCCACATTTTCCTTTAAGTCACAATGATACATTTTGAGAATTTCAGGCATTCTCTTGACTTGTTCATGTTTCTTCCACAATTAAACACAAAATCAGTAAGATTAAGTTCCATAAGTGTGCAAATGGAACTAAAAAGTTGCAACTTCCGGTTAACTTAATAATATGGGTATTCTTTTACTTATATAAAATGTAGGCAAATTCTGCTGCAATAAGTTGTATCAGTACTTTGATATTTTTTCTGTGTTGCACTCTTTCTATAAAAAACAAACAAGTAAAATGAAATAAAAATGATTGCATTCAACAACTGAACCAGTGAACACACACAGTTTTGGAAATGAGCCTGAGAAAGATGAACTTAGAGCATCATCATATGAAGCCGACTGGTAATGAATCCGCTAATATCAAAAGTACATTTAACCTGAAATTCAAATGTGTGAAAATGGAGATATACATATAACTTAATAGAATGACATCTCTTTTTTTTTAAATGTATAATTTTCCTGTAAAGTAATAGTTCTCAGTCTTTAGTTTGCATGAGAATCACTTGGAAGGCCAATCAAAAATACAGATTGATAAACTTCACCCCAAATTTTCTGGTTTAGTGAGTCTCATGCGGTGCTTGAGAATTTGCATTTTTAATAAGTTCCAAGGTAATGGTAATGCTGTTGGTCTGAGGTCCAAACTTTAAGACTTCACTAATTTCATAGGGACTGAAGAAACAATATAAAAATATCATTCATGATTCTTGAGTCTCTAACCGCTTTTTTTGCATAAATGGCCTATTTTCTGGGTGCTTTAATGAAATTGGTTATCTAGCTGTGCTAATCTGAAAGCAGATGCCACAAATAAGAATTATATAACTAAGAAAAGTTTTAAGCTTTCCCTTTACAGAATGTCATTTGATGTCCCTAACTCATTCCTAGTTGATCATTTCAGATTCTTGCTAATGTCCTTTGAATTGCTTTAAAGTATATTTAGATCATAATTTACTTTAGATTTTATGTCTAGTTAGTAAACTCCATTTTTAAATATAGGATAGGTAGATATTTGTGAGCACTCTTCCTATCTGTGCATATCTGTTTATATCAGGGGTTCCCATTGCTCTGGAAGAAGGATGATAGTTCACCATTTTAGCTGATAAAATATCTTGTGTTCACTCAACACAGGAATGTACGGATTCTAAACACTAAACTCTTCTTCAGTGACCGTGGTATTTGATGCATCACAATTTGGGGGACAGAAAATGTCCACGCCACCAGCTTACTCAATTTTGTGTCAGCACTGAAGGTCTTCTTGCAGAAAAAAATGGTAGTATCCTTCCTATGGCTCATTATTAACTTTAGTTTTTCATTACATCTCGCCAGCCTGAAAGTTATTAAGACACTGAGCTTGCTTAACTTTGAAAAATTGGAAGTTGTATAGTATGCTTGTTTCTTTAAAATTTATTTTTAAAAGCCAGTCATTTCTCTTGTCTTGTTTATCATTTCTCCAACAAGAATGTTCTGCTTTGTCCTAATAGGGGCAAACTAAAGGGCAAAACATAGATGCCTCCTGGTCCTATCATGTATCAAAGTTAGATGGTTTTCTCAAGGAAAACATTCAGTAAAAAAAAAAAAAAAGGTAGCTTGAGTTTTTTCTATTAGTACATACAAACACAGTATTTATTCAGTATCTATTTCTGTAGAGGAGTAGTTTTTGGGGTGTACAAATATCTTGGGGGGGGAAAGGTCATTCATAAAATTGTCTCATCTGAAATTATCTCCTTCCCTTTTTCTTTTAAAGAAGTAAAGTCCAGTGCAGCAGAGAGCTGGCTGCTTTGCTGCAGGCTCCATCCACCACTGGCGAATGTTTTGTAGTCAGAGCTCTTTGCCAAGTTCCTACTGACAAAGAAGCCCTGAAATATGAACCTTTAGGTCAGTTCATCAGAAAACAAATATTACATACAAATTAGTTTGAGGAAAAGAAAATCATACGCATTTTTTAACTTCCATAGTTATTTTGAAACAAAACAAACCCCTCCTACCTCTGCCAAAGTATGTGGCAAACACTCATAACCAGCCACATTTGGAGCCTTAAGATTGAATTTATAGTTCTAGATTAGGTTCAGTTAACATTTGTATTTCTCATGTTTTCTAGGTTGATATTTTGTCATTTTAAAATTATATTTTTATAGATTGTGAATTTAGTTTCCTAAAGCTTTGGATTAAGACAAAAGAAATTTTAAAATATTAGTGTAGACACAGTGATACTTATACTAGGGGGACTTATTAAAAACATAAATGAAAAAAAAAGAATTTTCAAGAGCTATTGGCATATAAAGTTTGCAGTTTTAAGTTTTTTTTAAGTTTTTATATTAAAAAAAAGGGAAATGCTTTCCTTGAAAACATTCCAATTAGCAGAAAACCAAACTGTACAGAACAATTATTAGGAAAATACAAGCTATATAGATTTCACCCTCTCTGAATGCATGAAGTTATATTACTATTTTATATTCACTAACATTCATATAGTGGGCACTACAATATAGTGAGTAATGTAAGCATTTTTACATGTATTAATTTTCAATAATCCTGTGTAGAGGCAAACTTTTTTAAAATGAAGAAACTAAAGCATACAGAGGTCAATTAGCCAATGATCATCTGTTATTTATATTATTTAATATGTTGATATTTAAGCCAGTAATATACTGTGTATGTGGTGGACAAGGAGATGAACCATCCAAATCCTCCCATCTGAAGAATTTATAGCCCCATATGCTAGAAATGCAGTTGGCAGAACTCGCACGGATTGCTCAGCTGCAGAGAACAGCACCCTCCCCAGGGCAGCCTACCTCCAGTAGCTGATGAAGGAGGTGGGGGTAAACAGACTTGGCCATTCCATCCAAGCTAGATCAACTCTGGCTGGTCTATTAGCTCCAGAGGTTATTGTTAGGCTTACACTGCAACCTGACTCTCCCTCCACCCAATCTTGCTTCTCTCCCCTCCCTTCCTTAGATATTAATTCCAAGAACACTTCCTAATGAATATCTCATGCACTGAATTCCATCCCAGAATATGTGTCTCAGAGAACCTAACCTGGAAGTCTGTATCTGCATAATGAAACACATTTGCCTCTATGACACACATTTCTAATTACTCTACATAATGTTGAAATAAACACCCTCCTACATGTATTTGTTGCTATTGGAGAAAATTCATATTTAAATGGATATGATTTTTTAAATATGATGGCTAATTTTACTTCTGTGTAGTACTCCATATCTTACCCTGAAGACTTATAATCATATCTCGATTTTGGAAACTCACAATAGCTCATAGTTATAAATATCCCCCACCAATTCTAATAGTAAATCTTTTAAGATCGATGATCTCTTTATCTATTCTTTACAGTGCCAACTTCTGCAGTAACGAGTGATCAGTATTACCACTGCAGCAATCCTCTGAATCACCTCCCCAAGCCCCAGACTTAGAAATCCATTCCAAATGTTATACTATTGCTTTTTTCATAAATCATCCCTAACTGTTATATAAACTGTGGGATTCTGTTTTCATCACCATCATATGTGCTTTGCATTTTTCTGCCAGCAAAATAACAATGGACAACTTTTACTTTTTATTTTTTTCAAAATAGATGAAATTAATATAAAGGCATCGATCCAAGTGCATAGACTGAAAGGTTGCTGAAGGTGTAGTCATCCCACACAGAGATCATACTTCCATCTACTTCTATTGCTGCCTTTTGAATATTTCATTGCTTTGTAAAGCCTCTGATTCATGGAAAACTAAGGGAGGAATAAGGGAAATAAGAAATAAGAATCCAAGCTATTGAATGAAGTTCAATTTTGATTAAAGCTGCGTTTAAAAGATATTACAATTAGAAAAAAATAGTATTTGAGATACCTAGGTGTTTTTCATATACCTATCTCCATTATTGGGACAAATAATCCATTTAAAGTTGTGTAGAAAAAAAATCTCTTTATACTTTATATCTCTAATGAGCCACCTTATATTTAGAAAGAGAAACTAAGAACTATGAACTTTTGCAGTCAGTCAGCGGCAGAGACAAGATTTAAACCCAAGTATCTTGATTACTGGTATCATTCTTCCATCAGCCAGTGTTTGCTGGACTACCTCACCATAGTTTTTCATTTACTCTTCTGTACAGATAAAGTAATAGTTAAGCAAATTTCTCTGAGAATTTTTTGGCAGGTACGCTAAAAGTGGATGATCTGTATTTCTACATAAGTGTTAAAGGCCTGGTGTCTTGGCCCAATTGGGGAAAATGCCAAAGGCTGTTCTAGCACCAGAGCTCCCTGTGGGGTCCGCTGTGATTCCCTAGGCCTGATTTCTCTTGCTTTTGTCCCTTTGCTTTCCCAGGTGTTGATCCCAAGAGAACTACATAACAAATATATTACATATTAAACTCCACCTAGACTGCTTCTTTCAGAACCCAATCTGCAAGAGACAAGAGTCTGAAATCTAGTCCAACCCCTGCCATGAAATATTTGTGAGTTGAAGAGAACGTCAGCCTTCCTGCCCTCCAATTTGGACTTGTACTTCTCTATGAATAACTGCATTTTTTTAAAAAATACTTTTTTCTCAATGCAGCTAACTCTAGTCCTCTTCCTGATAGACCAGGATCATTTCCTATCTTCTTACTGCATAAGAATTTACATCTTATTTTAGTAAACAGCTAGGATATAAATCTTAGCATTTTCCCCAGTTTTCTCAACTACTATACAGAGTTTGTCTCACTTTAAACCATTTTCTGAGTCAACCAAAATCTACTGCTACCACCTAACTTCTGACCTTCCTTCAAAAGTCGTATAGCACATCACTTAATATCTCCTTCACAGGACACCATTACATATATAGTAACATGTATCATCTTTAAAGAAAGTCAACCCCCTGCACTTGTCTCTGAAAGAGATAAATTCTAAGTTTATTAGTGAATAAGTCAGTGGCTCCAGAGAAGTTTGTAGATGTTTCTCTCTGGCCTGCTCTAGACTGAAAGGAAACCCTGCTGACATTTATGAATTGCTGGTAGAGAATCAGACATTCTATAGATAAAAGTACTGAGAATGCAAAATAATTTAGAAGAGAGCACCAAGCTAAATCAGATCAAAAGAAAGTTTATTTAAGGCAGCCAAGACCAGTTAGAGTAATTGCATCAAAATAAAGAGAGAGGGGAAAAAAATGTCCAATTCTTCATAGTAAAATACCCCTCTTTTCCTGTTTTGTTCATCCAATGCTTATGAGGAAGTTAAGGAAAAATAACCATCTTCTTCCAGTCTTACCTAAAATAATTTCTAAAACTTAATCTGTGGATACCCCAGAATATTATAAATCTGCTTCTAAAAGTTACATTTAAACATATTGAAAAGTACTAATATTTCTGTTTTAGTGAAGAAAAAGATACAATATTATGACCAACAGCAAGTATTATAAGCATTAATATGACTGTAATGTCATATTTTTTCAATACACATTTCTTCAAGACTATTTTTCTATTTAATTATACACACCACACACACAAAAAAAATTCATATGTGTAAATGTGTATATAAATAAATTGCATTAAAAATGACCTTATGCTATTACTGAATTCTGGCCCCCCCAAAATTCATATGTAGAAGCCCTAACCCCTAATACAATGACATTTGGAGATGGGGCATTTGGAAAGTAATTAGGTAATTAGGTCAGAAGCTCAGGAGGGAGCTCTCATAATGATATTAGTGCCCTTTAAGAAGAAATGAGCAGGCCCTCAGTGGAAAAGGATGGTGGTGTGAGAAGTGAAGCAGAAACCTCCTCCCCAAACCACATATAACACAAAAATACAAAAAATACAACTAATCCTGAAATAGCAACCAGAAAGAACACTGCAACAGATGGCCTACATCTGGGAAAAAGAGAAGATGACAAAGTAGCAGAGCCGTGATCCGGCAAGATCCAAGCCCTCTCCCAACCCCAGCTCACTGGCAGAAGGAAGAGAACAGAGTGGGGAGGGAACAGAAGCCCAGGACTGCTAAACATCCATCCATGGAGATCTGCTCCAAGAACATAAACCCACATCACATAGTGCTCTGGAGATCAGTAGGGTTGGAAAGCAAATATCGGCACAATACTCAGACAGACTGAGATTCCAGTCACTTGTGCAGAACAGGTATGCACAACCAACCACTCCAGCCAGGAAAAAAGAAAGTAGGGCACTTTGAAAGACTTTCCAACAGCAAGAGGGCTGGGCACCTCCAGAAAGCAGAGCTTCTGGGCACTAGAGGGCACTGCCTACACAGTTATTATTCCATAGTAATCATCAGAAATACAAATTGGCAACAGAATCTTGTACAAACCAAAATCCTGCAAACACCAGGAAAAGGGCTCAGTGAAACTGAAATCATCAATCTTCTTGGTAAATATTTCAAAATAAAAATCATAAATGTGCTCATAGAGCTATAGAAAAATATCCAAGATCTAGAGAGGACTTCAAAAAAGAGGTAGAAACTTTGAGAAATAGAGTATTTGAAATAAAACATGCAATGGAGGGACTTAAAAGCATATTAGATGAGGTAGAGTAGACAGTAAATGAAGTAGAAATTAGAAAAGAGTAATACAAAAAAGCTGAGGCAGAGAGAGAAAGAAGGATCTCTAGGAATGAAAGAATAATAGGAGAACTGTGTGACCAATACAAAAGGAACAATGTTTGAATTGCATTGTAGGAGTACCAGGAGGAGAAAAGAGAGAAAAAGGAATAGAAATTCTCTTTGAGGAAATAATTGCTGAAAACTTCCCCAATCTGGAAGTGCACAGATCCCCCAACACAAGGGACCCAAGGAGGACAACAAAAAGACATATAATAATTAAAATGGAAAATATCAAGGACAAGGACAGAGTATTAAAAGCAGCCAGAGAGACAAAAAAGATCACATATAAAAGAAAGCCCATCAGGCTATCATCAGACCTGTCAGCAGAAACCTCATAGGCTAGAAGGAAGTGGCAAAATATATTAATGCAATGAAACAGAAGGGCGTCAAACCAAGAATACTCTACCTGGCAAGATTATCATTTAAACTTGATGGAGGGATTAAACAATTTCAAGATAAGCAAAAGTTGAGAGAACATACCTCTCACAAACCATCTCTACAGTGTATTTTGGAGGGACTACTACAGATGGAAGTGCTCCTAAGGCTAAAAAGCTGTCACCAGAGAAAATAAAAACAGAGAAAATAAAGGAAGTAGACCAATTAATTACTAGGCAAATGCAAATTAAATCAACTACCCACAAAGTCAGTCAAGGGATACACAAAGAGTACAGAATATGACACCTAATATGTAAAGAGTGAAGGAGGAAGAAGAAGAAGGGAGGAAAAAAAATCCTTTAGATTGTGTTTGAAATAGCATAATTAGCAAGTTAAGTTAGACTATTAGATAGTAAATAAGCTGCCCTTGAACCTTTAGTGACCATGAATCTAAAGCCTGCAATGGCAATAAGTTCATATCTATCGATGATTACTCTAAATGTAAATGAACTGAATGTACCAATCAAAAGACACAGACTTACAGAACAGATCAAAAAGCAAAATAATCTATGTGCTGCCTACAGGAGACTACCTTTAAACCCAAATATGTACACAGACTAAAAGTGAAGGGATGGAAAAAGATATTTCATGCAAATAATAGGGAGAAAGAAGCAGGAGTTGCAGTACTTGTATCAGACAAAATAGATTTCAAAACAAAGAAAGTAAAAAGAGACAAAGAAGGACATTACATAATGATAAAGGGCTCAGTCCAACAAGAGGATATAACCATTATAAATATCTATGCTCCCAAAACAGGAGCACCCACATATGTGAAACAAATACTAACAGAATTAAAAGGGGATATAGAATGCAATGCATTCATTTTAGGAAACTTCAACACACCACTCACTCCAAAGGACAGATCCACCAGACAGAAAATAAGGAGACAGAGGTACTGAACAACACATTAGAACAGATGGGCCTCATAGACATCTATAGAACACTTGACCCAAAAGCAGCAGGATACACATTCTTCTCAAGTGCACATGGAACATTTTCAAGAATAGATCATACACTAGGCCACAAAAAGAGCCTCAGTAAACTCAGAAGGACTGAAACTGTACCAACCAGCTTCTCAGACCACAAAGGTATGAAACTAGAAATAAAATAAGCCAAAAAAAATCCCACTTAACAACATGCTCCTAAATAATCAATAGATCAATGACCAAATAAAAACAGAAATCAAACAATATATGAGGACAAATGAAAACAATAACTCAACACTGCAAAATCTGTGTGACACAGCAAAGGCGGTGCTAAGAGGGAAGTATATTGCAATACAGGCTTATCTCAAGAAAGAAGAACCATCCCAAATAGACAGTCTAAACTCACAATTAAGGAAACTAGAAAAAGTAAACAAATGAAGCCCAAAGTCAGTAGAATGAGGGACATAATAAACATCAGAAGAGAAATAAATAAAATCAAGCAGAATAAAACAATAGAATCAATGAAACCAGGAGATGGTTCCTTGAGAAAATAAACAAAACAGATACACCCCTAGCCAGACTTATCAATAAAAAAGTGTCTACACACATAAACAGAATCAGAAATGAGAAAGGAAACATTACTATGGACCCCACAGAAATACAAAAAATTATTAGAGAATACTATGAAAAGTTATATGCTAACACATTGGATAACCTAAGAAATGCATAATTTTCTAGAAAAATACAACCTTCCAAGACTGACCAAGGAAGAAACAGAAAATCTAAACAGACCAATTATAAGCAATGAAATTGAATTAGTAATTAAAAAACTGCCTAAGAGCAAAACTCCTGGACCAGATGGCTTCACAGCAGAATTTTATCAACCATTTAAAGAAGAGCTAATACCCATTATTCTTAAAGTTTTTCAAGAAGTAGAAGAGGAGGAACTATATCCAAACTCATTCTATGAGGCCACCATCACTGTAATACCAAAACTAGGCAAAGACACCACAAAAAAAGAAAATTACAGACCAATATCACTGATGAACAAAGATGCAGAAATACTCAACAAAAATATATGCAAACTGAATTCAAAAATACATGAAAAAAATCATACATCATGATCAAGTGGGATTTATTCCAGGGATGCAAGGATGGTACACATCTCTTAAACAAGGGAAACAAAAGCAAAAATGAACAAATGGGACTATAGCAAACTAAAAAGCTTCTGTACAGCAAAGGACACCATCAGTAGAACAAAAAGGCATCCTACGGTATGAGAAAATACATTTGTAAACAACATATCCATTAAGAGGTTAACATGCAAAATATATAAAGAACTCACATGCCTCAATGCCTAAAAAGCAAATAACCCTATTAAAAAATGGGTGGAGAATCTGAACAGATACTTCTCCAAAGAAGAAATTCAGATGGCCAACAGGCATATTAAAAAATGCTCCACATTTCTAAATATCAGGAAAATGCAAATTAAAACCGCCATGACATATTACCTCTCACCAGTTAGGATGGCCAACATCCAAAAGACAAGGAACAAAAATTGCTGACGAGGACGCAGAGAAAGGGGAAGCCTCCTACTCTGTTATATGTGAATTGGTTCAACTTGTGGAAAACAATAATGGAGATGCCTCATAAAACTAAAAATAGAAATACCATTTGACTCAGGAATTTCACTCCTAGGAATTTACCCCAAAAAACAAGATCCCAGATTCAAAAAGACATATGCACCCCTATGTTTATTGCAGCACTATTTACAACAGCCAAGATATGGAAGCAACCTAAGTGTCCCTCAGTAGATGAATGGATAAAGAAGATGTGGTACATATACACAATGGAATATTATTCAACCATGAGGAGAAAACAAATCCTCCCATTTGCAACAACATGGATGGAGCTAGAGGGTATTATGCTCAGTGAAATAAGCCAGGCAGAGAAAGACAAGCACCAAATGATTTCCCTCATTTGTGGAGCATAACAACAAAGTAAAACTGAAGGAACAAAACAGCTGCAGACTCTCAGACTCCAAGAAGGGACAAGTGGTTACCAAAGGGAAAGGGGTTGGCAAAGGGTAGAGGGAGGGACAAGGGGTTTAAGGGCATTATGATTAGCACACATAATGTAGGGGGTCATGGGGAAAGCAGTATAGCACAGAGAAGGCAAGCAGTGACTCTGTAGCATCTTACTACACTGATGGACAGTGACTGCAATGGGGTGTGGTGGGGGACTTGATAATATGGGTGAGTGTAGTAACCACCATGTTGCTCATGTGCACATTCATAAGATTGTATATCAATGATACCTTTATGAAAAAAAGAAGAGATGAGCTAATCTTTCTTCCCCCTCCTACTCCCACGTTTATTCCCCTTAACCCCCTCCCACCCTACCCCCTCCCGGCTATACATATGATACAGTAAGAAGACAGCTGTCTGCAAATTAGGAAGAGGGCCTTCATCAGACACCAGATCTGCTGGCACCATCAACTTGCAGCCTCTGGAACTGTGAGAAATAAATGTCTCCTGTTTACGCCTTTGGCATTTTGTTACAGCAACCCAAGCTGACTAAGACACCATTGTGAAAATATACTTTTATATTATACACTAATTCTAATCACATGCACACAAATAATCTTTCTGTTCTGTTAAAGTCCTTCCTTCTGATTAACTTAAGATTTGACAACACCTATGAGTTTTGTATTTTGTGGTTGGGTAATCCATCTTGGCCTAAAGAAAGTTTGGGTTTTTACTATGTTCAGTTCTATAGATTACTTAGTATATAACTTTATAATGCCTTGTCTTAAGATTATAATTATAAAACATCAAGAACATTTACAGTCTAAGTAACAGCAACAAATATCCACACATATAGTCAGTTTCTCTGACCATAAATGTTACGTGGAAAAATTCATGCTATAGTCTAAGAATAGATTTATGAATAGAAATAATAATTACAAACTCTATTTTGTTGCAATTTGCCAAGGCCACATTTCATTTTGGATGGGCTCTTAGTATAAATAAGACAGCAATTTTCTAACACCACATTATATGTAAATGGTTTGTCACTGCAGCAAAAAGGAAAGAAAGAAAAAAGGATGGAAGCACATCTACCTTTTCCACTCCCTCCTGTGAAAATTACAATGTAGTGGAAACGAAGAAAACAGGAGAGAAGATGATAGCAGCACAATGTCAAAATCTGGAAAGCGTACAGATATGGGTAACTGTCAGGCAAGTAAATTCAAAGCTACCAGTTGGAGCAGAGCTGTAAAAACTAGCAAGGCTCAGAGATTACAGGCCTCTGGTGCCTCTAAAATGTGTGCATACAGGGGGACTGGAAAATGGCAGGAAATCTTTTAAGAGGAGTTCCCAATTCAACTACCTGGTCCAGTGCACTTAGGATGGCAAAACTTCGTGTGATGTCTTGCTCTTAACAACTATTAACTTCTACATTTAATGAATGGAATGTACAACATTTGAAATATGTATGTCATGGAAAGATTTATCTATAGACTATTTTCAAATAGTAGTACCAGGTAAGTCCTGCTGTCACTTCATTGTTGACTGCAACTACTGTACCATAGGGACTTTATTTTTTGCCATTTAGGTCTTTATCTACTGTCTACACAGCCAGGCAACAACTTCTCTACCACACTAACAAAAGAGTAGAAGCTTACACTCTGGGGAGGCAAAGACAGAGGGTCTATCAATTTAGAGAAAAAAAGCAAAGATGAATGTGGGACATCAGAATGAATACGGGAAGGTTAAGAAAAAAAATGACAGTGACTGGTAAGATCCTTTCATCCCATCCCCCTACTGGAAATGCAGCAGTTAGCCTTATATTCCCTTGAAAATTTCTTCTGAGTAAAATTTTCTTAAGAGAAAAAAACTTACAGAATCTGACATTTGAAAATACCCAGCAAAACAGCTGGGAACCATTCTGTAGCAGATTATAAAAATAGCCACTTAGTCTTCTCCTTGCATCTCACAGTGTGACTTTGCAGATCTTCCATCAAGATATGGGGACAGTTTCCCCACCCATTGAATCTGGGTTGGCTATGTGGCTTGCTTTGGCTAAAGAAACATTATCAAACATGATATAAAACAGATGTTTAAAAACCTCTGTGCACTGGGGCATGCCCTCTTGATGCACTTGGAATCCTGAGAAGAATCATGTGAACAAACTCGTGCCAGCCTGCTGGAAGATGAGGGGGAGAGAACAAAGCTGTCCTGGCCAACAGCCTACCAACCACCACATGAGACCCTGGATCACTCGGTGGCCAGCTTACATAGCAATTAATCAAAAAAGCATGAGCTTGCCCAACATCAGTTGGGCCAGTCCAGACTCCACCTGACCCACTGAATCACCAAATAAATGGTTGTTATATTAAGCGACTCATTTTAAAGTTGATTTGCTTTTAACAGCAAAAACTACCTGGTATACTAATTGACCAATCTATTGTAATACCTATGGTATTGTATATAATACCAGGCAATACCTTATGAAATAAGATCATTTTTGAACATGGAACATTCTACTAGCTTTATAGGACCTAATTCTTAACTAGGGAAAAAAGCAAGTATGGTCTTAACTCACATATGACAAAACTGAAGCCAAAACAGATGAAAAAAGCTTTTTTAAAGATCTAGACAAAACTAGTGCAGATAAAAGAATAAAACATCAGGAAAACATAATGTCCTTCAGAAAGACAAGAGTTAGTATTTCACTACATAACAAGAAGATAAGGTTATAAAAATGCAATCTTTAAGAACAAAAAAAAGTGCTATTGGAAATTTAAAACAGAAAGCAGAAATGGAAACCTGAACAGAAACATGGGGAGATATAATTGAGAAAATGTATTGGAATAAAAAGCAATAAGACAAAGATTAAAAAAAACAGAAGGGAAAGGATAACAAAATTAAAGAATAAGCTTATGAATTCTATAATGAATCATAGACATTTAAAAAATGTAGAGAAAACAGGGAAGAAATTATCAAACAAGTCAAGATTTTTCTAGAAGTTAAGAACATTAATGTTCCAGATTACTGCACAGTAGTTTAAAAAAGACTTTCATAGCACATATAATTACGACACCTTCCAACTCCAGAAACAAAGATCCTAAAAGCTTACAGAGAGGACAGGAAGGAAGAGTTCATTTGCAAAGTATTGGAGTAAAAATGTTATAAGACTGCTAAATAAGTAACTTTTTAGTTATGTTTTTAGTAATTTTAATAACTAAAGTAGCTATTTAGTTTACTGGAGATAAAAAAGTTAAAGAGTACTAAAAGTTGAAAGGGGTGAAAGCTAAACACCTTACAAATGCTAAGGGAAATAATTCTCAACCAGAATGACATACCCAAGGCACCTGTATCAAGTGTGAGAAGGAGCTAATGACATTCTCAGGCATGCAAGGTTTTAAGGTTTTTACTGTCCATGCAACTTTTCTCAAGAAGTTACCAGAGGAGGTGTTTCCTCCCAAGAGAAGATGAAACAAGAAGGGGGGAAAACACAGAACCCAGGAAACGATGGTGGAGACCAACCCAAGCATCAGCAGGCCTCTAGGGCAAGCTGACATCACTGGGGCGGACGACGGGGGGACGTAAAGAGGGCTGTCACAAACAAGAGGAAATTGATAGAATACTGGAGGCACTTGGAACATGTGGAGGGGCAAGAGAGAGAACCTTCACGTTTGCTCTGTGTGCTCATGTACTGTGAGGTTGAACACATGCAGCACTTGTAGTGAACAATGTTTTAGTGTGGAAGAATTGTGCTGTAAATGCATTAAATGTATACTGCCCACAAAATGCTATCCCCCAAAAATGTGATTTTGCTTTTAATATAAAATGTAAAATATAAATTATGTTTCCACAGAGTTATAAAAGATACTGATTCTAATACCTTTTCACGTATTGCAAACTCAACCAAAATTAAATCACTGAGGGGTTTCTACAGGCCAGCCTATATTTAAATTTGGTCAGTTACATGTATTTGATTCCTAAGTTAATGAATAGTTTATAGTGAAAAATTCATACCACTGCAGCCATGAGCATTTTCCCCAGGAAAAAAAAAATAACACTTTATACCCTAAGATCACGGCTGTTTATAGAAAACCAAGATGCTGGGATAGTCTTTCAGAAGCACTGCTGTCCCAGGGATAGCCAGCACCTTGCTTTGGTGCCCACTGCATTTCCCACTAAGTACCCTGATTCTGTCTAGAACGAAAGGACACTGTTGTGAGAACAGTTGTCATAGAGAATTAAAATTGCATCAATTTACTGGTTTCCTCTGTGTCATTACTGGACACTGCCTCCACAATTCAATCTGAAATTGATTCATGTGTTTTAAGTATAGCAAGATAAATAAATAAATATAGTTTTAAATACATAAATATATATATATGTATATGTACTAACACATACAATTTAACTTTTAACAATAATTATATATATACATATATATATAAATTAAGTTTGGTATAATCATCTTGATAGTCCCCACCCTCCTATGTCAGGTGTGATGATGACTGTATAGTTTGGACACCCTGAAGAATAACAAAGAAAAAGTGGCAGAACGCTTTAAGGAAAGGTGTTCTACTAGCCTTACCTATTTTCTCCTACTCCTGGAAGGTGTGCTGAGATTAGCCTCTAGGAACTCCGAAATTTTTAAATTTTTAACTTAAGCCATGACTAAAATAGATCAAGAGCTCCAGGAGGCCCCCAGGTAAAGAAGCAGTGAAAGCTGGGTAGCATTTGAGCCAAGAGGAAGGTTATCGGATGCACTTAACAAAAAAAATTAAAAGGCTGAAGGACCATTTCTACTTGCATTTCACCTTAGTAAAAACATGCAACATGTTGACAATTCAAGAGACTGAATAAACTTCTGATTGGTTGTATCTAAGAATCCTTATAATGACAAGAAACAGAATCATATAGGTAATCATAACAAACTAAATCTGGGCACGGTCTCTTTTTTAATTGAATGAACATATTTTAGTATGTTCATGTTACATATGTACTTTATCAATTAAGAATGACAATAATATTTAAATTTTATATAAAGTCATATATAATTTATGAATAATAGTTCAAGTTTATTATTCTTGTATAAAAATATTACAGAAAGAGCAAATCTGGAATTTGGAGCTGAACTCCTAGAGCCTATTTCTTGTTTCATTTTAGGTTTTTATAATAAAATTCATATCAATTTAAGCTTTTTGGAAGTACTCATCTTTCTAAGGGATCTATTCATCCTATCAGTTGAGAGACAATGAATTTTGTACAAATTTATATTATAACAGATATCATATAATGGTGAGCTCCTGAAGGTGAGTAAAATATTCACAGTAACAGGTACTGTGCCTCATAGGTAATCAGTATACCTTAGTTTAGTAAAGGCATGACCATATTCTTCCCTGAACTCTGCTAGAAGATTTTTAGGATAGAGAATTTCAGTGCATAGTTCATTTTCCTGTGAATTTTGACTAGATTGGGAGACCACATTATTATACATGAAGCAGTGAGGAACCACATAGAGTATGTACGCTCTTGACATTTCTGAGAGAATCATCTAGAGTCCTGTTTGAATCTCCATATTGGCAAGGATTTGCATTTGGGATGGATATTACTTTTCACATGAAATAAAAGTTTCATTACTTTACACAAGACTATAAATGTGAATACAAAGCAGAAGACTAAAGTAATGGCCAGTTTTCTTACCAGTAAGTGACTCACTAGCCCACACCAGCCTCAAGACATGTGTGATTCAGATGTACACCTCACCAAATTACATGGACTGTTGTGATCTTGCAAAGGTCAAAACCACCAATGTTAATATCAGAATTCCTATGGTCTAATATATGGTCAAGTGTGCACTTGAGTTACAGGAATCAACAAAAGGGGTACGCCAATACAGGTTGGTCTGGTCATTAATTATTCACAGAGGCCATATATGTGGAGTAGCCTCAGAAGAAGGGTGTGTTTGAAGAGGCAAAGAGAACATTTCCAGTGAATAAACAGAATCACTTTGGAACAAACTGAATACATTGAAGAGTTAATGGTGTACTCATGAAACAGTGAAGAAGCCAGTTTAGTGCAAGTAGAAAGTAGATGTATGAAAATAGAAAGATAAGGTCAGAAAACTATAGAGGAACTACATTATGCAAAAAATAATTAAAGTTAATCTGAGACATTCAACCTTGACACAAACAGGCATCAGGGAATAACTCTTGGTTTTCAATCAAGATAAAGTGGTGCAAACAAACAGCGTTTTAGGAAGAGGAAGACAATGTTGGTAAATAGAAAAGAATAAAACCATTAAAATTTCACATCCAGAATAATCATTAAAAGATCTGAAGAGACCAATTAAACTGTGGACAGTAAGAAGTGAAGAAGAATGTCCAAATCTAAATTGATGCCAAAACTTGATGACTGGATATGGTGGAGGAGAGATCAAAGTGATAAAAATTTGTTTGGTTTTTAAGCCAGTTTCCTCAGGTGTTGGAAATGTCTTCTAAATAATTTGCAAATATCAACACATCTCACGTTGAGAATGGTTTCCCTCTGTCTCTTAGCAAATATTCCACTCGAGCTAATTGCGTATTCTCAGATATTATTGTCAACACATTCATACTTATTAACGAATTGTATTTTTAATTTTTTTGTCTATATATTTGCCATCCTTTTCTTTTTCTAGGTGAAATTTTTGTTGAAAATTTCATCAAAGACAGAAAGCATTGTTAATGTGTAATGAATAGAAGTAATACACATGGTGTCTTTGATTTAAAGCATCGACTAGCAGTTGAGAATAGGGTGGCCACTAGCCAGATGATGGATATTAATGAAATTGATGGATTTAGATCTTTGCTAACAATGTTTGTGTGTGTGTGAGTGTGCGTGTGTGTGTGATGTTTGTTAAAACATCTGATCCGCTTCAACATTCAGCAAGAGCAACAGAAGAAATGAAAAATGAAAGGGAGATAAAAGAGAAGCTCTATGTCTGAAACCTTAGAAACTGTGAGTAAACTTCGCTACTTGACTTTAGCCCTCTTTCTTAAAGATGACTACTGCGAACCCAGCAGGAACGTGAGACAAAGAGGAACTGGAGAAATGACTTGGAACATCTTAATCCATGCAGCCAGCAATAATAAATGACATTTCTAAAATGACGAAAAGGCTTCTTCCCAACATTCCTCCAGCTGACTGCCCGTGATGATGAATGTAAACACATCACAGCTCTTTTCCAAGTAGATCAATCTGTGGATATCTTTCCAAATTCTAAAACCTTCCTTGGTCGAAATAATAAGAGCCCTCCTGGCACACTGAGTGAATTACTCATCCGTATGTGGTACATTATTCATATCCTGAAACATGAAGAGTCCTCAGAGGAGAATGTTAATGCCTACATATGTTTTATTTCCCTTGCTCACCACCTAATTGAGCTTTTTGTGAATAAAATCAAACACTGCTTACCATGAGGGTGGAAAACTGCATCCTAAAAGAACAAGTGAAAGGTGAGGATTTCTAAATATTTTAAAAATAACTGAGACAGTTTATTATCTGTTAAGGTACACATATCCTGAGTTTCTAAGTAAACAAACCTCTGAATATAAAACTCAAAACCTCCCTAAGGATGCACATACAAACTGGAAATAAAGGGACCTAGACAAAACATTGAAATGTTGTCTGGAAAGACAAAATGATCTGCTCCCAACAGATGTGTTTTCATGGTATTCTCAAGATGTTCGAGTAACTTACAGGAAAAAATCATATGCCCATGATAACAAAAATAGAAAAATGGAAGTATATGTGGAATTTTTTTCAAGTAAAGTCATCTCTCTGCCCACGTCTACTAGTAAGGTAAACAGACAACCTAGACCTAGCTTTGACTTGCCCATCATACCGCAGAGGGAAATGCCGGCTGGGGAAAGAGCCAACCCAAAACTTAGCCTGAAACATCACAGAATTGGAGACTGTCAAAATTCGATAAGAAAAAAATCTGACTTTCAGAGGCCCAGCCAAGAGTCCTGGGTGAGAAAAACTCCCTTCATTTTTGTGGAATATGTAATTGGAAACAAGAACAAATCTCACATACATTTTATTTTATTTCCTATGGTGGGACTGATTACCATATCAAGTTACTAAGACCATGTACTTTTTTTTCCAAAATGCATGCTAGCTGTCAGTGAGATGCCATCCTTACAGAGGGTCAGTTTTCACTCACACTTAAAAGTCTGTGGAGTAGGTGCATCATTCCGAATCCTTTGCCAGGCACCTACAGCAGTGTTTCTTCTTTACTGCATCACCAGAGGAACAGGGCAGGAAAGAGTAAAGGCAGTTCAAGGGCAAGTGCAGAACCTCTGAAAGGAAAATTCTTTTTCCCAGCTTTACTGACACTGGCCCTTGCTGTACACAAAGAATGGGATGTTTAGTAAAGTGTGTGATGAGATAAATAAGGTTCTGGGGAACTGGTAACACCCAAGAGAACCAGTCACAGAAGGCACTGTGTGAAGCCAGCTTGTCTGCCAGCACTGCTTACCCTCTATCCAGACGCTGGTCTGATAGGAGGTAACTGGAAGTCTCCCAACGGTGTATGGAATCCCTGGACAGACAAGACTGCAATGTGAAACCCTGAAACTGTGTAAACCTCATGGTCAAGCATAGCTCTGATCAGTAATATGACTCAAGACATCACACAGAACCTACTCAGACACTGATAAACCTGAGACCATCTCAAAGGGGAATATAATTGAGGAATGGTCAAAATCATTTTGAATTAGAAATAAACATTGTAAGCATTTTAAAATTGATGTGTCCATAACATTCTATAACTCTTATGCATAGGGTATATATAAACATCCTGATAGAGATCATGATGAAAAATCAATGGAACTTTGAAGGATGATATGAAAAATAAGTAGAATGTCCAGTTACGTATTCTCACCAAGAACCAAGGGTCTAAGCTTCTTGGCTATCCCTTCTTAGTTCCTTATGTCCTTATTACTGTAAATGCTTTGTTCCCAGGGTTACAGCTGTACTCACAGCCTAAATCTTTTAAATTCAATTGCTGGTAAGTTAAATAGCTTATGGCTTAGTGTAAGGATTCATATTTCTTAACTTTAAGCAATGAGCTGTTGCCTGTGGGGATGTGTTAAACTAACACACGAGTAATATGAGTCTGGAGAGTTCAAACAAAGGAGGTGCCCTGCGTTCACACCAGGTCCCTCCTGTATTTTACTCATTACAATTACAGACAAAACAGTATCATTTTAAAATCTGTACCTTAGTAAGGAAAAAAGGTTTAGAGACCAAAGTGATGAACTGTTTAACAAATTTAATAAAAGGAAACAAGCCCTTTACAAGAAGGGGGATTGAAAAGAGGGTTTCTGGTATCATTATTCACTTCTGACAGACCCACCTGGGGTGAGGATGATATAAGGAGCTTCCTGCAGTGATATAAACTTTTAAGACCCTGACTCAATTGTCCCTCGGAAGTTGAAATAAGTGTGATAATAAAATTACTTCTCCCACAAAAACACATTTGAAATTAATTTTTAAAGTCAATTGGAAAATAAAAACAAACAATCTCTTTGAAATATATGTACTGAAGAAACTTCTTCTGTTCTCTGAATACACTTTATTCTCATTTAGATGTTTCAGCTAAGGAACTACTAAACATCCCTCTAAGTAGAGATCACTTCTAATCATAAAGCCTCCTGTATTCTTCCTAAAATAATGAATCTTCAGAATGAATATCAAAATGACACGTATGTTTCCCTCGTCTTTCTTCTAAGTTTGATGTGTGTGTATGTGTGTGCAGGCATAATTGACAGAATTGTCCAGTAGAGTTGGGACTAAACCATTTGTTATGAGAGTGGCTTTGTGACCAGGGCAGGGCAGGGCAATGGGAAGCACGCAGAGAAGAATGCACAGTGGATGACATTTGCTTAAGTTTGCAGCATATAACTTGTTTTAGCAATGTTATTGCTAAGTGTTGCAACTACAAAACTCATCTTAAATGTGCTCTAAATAACTGACCCTAGACCTTGATGTTTAAAACTGCTGCAATTATGTCACTATTGCAATCTTGATAATTTTACTACTTTTGTTAGGAGTATAGGCCAAAATACAGGAGCAGGACAAAGTGATACCAGAAACTAGAAATAAAAGGTAATTTAGAAATAGGAACTTTTCTCCATTAAAAAGAGTTTATCAACTTTTGGCTTCCCAAACTACCTGAGAGTTCAATACTAGAAAAGTAAACCTAAAAATAACACAACAAAGTTAAAAGGAAAGTTCAATCTGAGTTGAGCCTTGGATTTTTCATTTTCAATCTTTATTACCTTGTAAAAGTCACAATAATTTCTTAAAAACTCAATTTTTTCATTAGTAAAATAGAGATGATAAGCCTTCCTAATCCACGGGGTTTTTGTACAAATGACAGGAAATAATGCAAGGGAAAAATTCATTTTGATGTTTAGCTTTAGGTAGCTTAGTAGCTTTCAGAAATATATGCAAGAAAAGAGAAAAGAATAAGTATTTTAGGGAATTAGGATAAATGAAAGACAAGAACAGAGAAATAAAGTCAGAAGTATAATAAATAATAATATTAAGCCATATGGTTCTAAATATTGTTAAAGGTGAGCTGCAATTTTAAATCTGTTTCTTAGCAGCCCAAGCAAGACTGGAAAATAATAACATTCACAGAACATGAAAGATAAATGGACTGATTTTTTAGTTAATATTCAATCCACTATAAATTATAATTATAATTAGTAATAGTTATTTAAAGTTTCTTTGCTTCCGTTATCTTATTCATGAAATGATGATAATTATACTGCTGCAAAGGACTGTTGAGTGTTCAAATTAAATAATTTATGTAGTATAATCTCAATAAACATTACCTATATTATATTACTAATAGCAATGTCACTATCGCTAGTCCCAGCACCACCAACTAACATGTTTATTACCACTTATTGGCAAACATTGAATGGGCATTTACTATGTGCCCGGCTCCTTCCTTAGATCTTTCCAGTAGCTACATCATTTAATTCTTTAATTCATTCTGTAAATATTTACTAAACATCTACTACATGATAGCACTATTCTAGACAATGAAAATATAGTGGTGACCAACACTCGTATTTCTGGTCCTTCTGGAGCTAAAATTCTCATAGAGGATAGAGATGCAATTATATCTTTCTAATTTATGAACAAGGAAATTGAGATTATTAACCCAATCAAGAGCATACAGCAAGGACCAGCAGAGTAGAACTCAAACTCACATCTGCTGCTCTTAACATATAAGCACCACAGAATTCACAAACAGAATGGTTCAAATGTGTTAAGGTTAAGATATCAAAGGAATTGTGAAGCGCTAATTCAATAGAGTTACTAATTCAACCACACAATCTTTCTCTACCAGCCCTCCCAGTTTTCCTTCGCCAATTGTACACATCAGGTAAAAGGAAGGTAATGACAATGGAGAAGGAGGAGGAGAAAAAAAAAGAAGAGGAAGAAGAATCTTGCAGGATCTCACAAAGCAAAGACACCACACCTTCGAGCAATTTCACTCTTCGGTGCATATCGATAGTAAAGAAAGTCAATGTGCATCAATAGGAGGATGAGTCAATTTATCATAGTTACATATTCAATGGACCATAGGCCAAAAATTAAACGAAGTATAGATTTGTCTATCTACATGAACTGTATACATGTACAACAAAAAAGCAAAGTATAGAAGAGCACATGCTGTCCTAGTCTTTCATATAAAGCTATAAATCTTGAGCTATTTAAGGATATATATATATATATATATTAATTAACAAAAGTAAATTTCACATTGAAATGATGTCTGTCACTGGTACTGTAAGGAGGTAGAGGACTACAGGACCGAACTACAACTGGGAATAAACACAGAAGAGCCCTCAAAGGTGGTGGCGATTTGCTTCACCATGGAAGGCACATGTAATATTATTCTTTAAATCCTCATCACATCATTATGTATATATTACATATGTATCATGTATTATATATTTTATGATTTTATACATATCATTTATACTTTATTATATATACGATTTAATGAAATATTTTAAAATTTTACTTTCATGAAACAAATTTTGTTTACCTTTTGGTTGAACCCAAAGTCATGATTGAATTGAAAAGATGCATTGAGTGAAAAGCAAGTGCCATAGTAATAATAATTATATTAGAGATAATATCTATAAATAACAAATGATAAAATGCTTTATACATATAAATGTGTATATGTATTATATATATATGTATTAATATGTAATATATATGTATATATTATACACATTTATATATATATATTCATACCCATAATGCATATTCTTTTCTGAACAAGGAGAAAGAACTAATAGGATATCCTCTGTGATTCATGTTGGTTACCCTATTAGGAAAACAGAACTGAAGTAGAGATGAAGGAAGAAGAAGAGATAGCTTAATTTATTTTTGTGCCTCTTTGAATAATTTCACTTTTTAATATGCATAATCCTTTAAGTTAAAAATCACGAAAGGAAAAATATTATTTTATAAAGAAAGAAGTAGAATTTGTTTCTCTTGGAATTATATTTGTTATTATGACTAAAGTAATCCTTTCTAATTCTAATAAAAAAATACTTTACCTCTGTATTCTATCATCACTTTCTTAAGAAAACTTGAGCAGATGAGAAAAGATACAGTTTTTCTTAATGTGTTGGTTGACAATAGATAACATACAATTATGGGCCAGAGTGAATTTTTGGTCAGCCAGATTCTCTATAATAGAACATCCATTTTTTGTGACTTTCTTCTATCTGTCTCTTATGAAATCTCTTTTAGAAAAGAGGCCCTCAATGTCCATACCAATATTAGGACATTATTATCACACTCAGTGGAGATCTAACTTTGAATCTGTAACACTCTGACATTAAAAATTCCAAATTTATACAATATTTAGACACTTCAGCTCACTATGCAAGAAAAATTTTAAGAAGAAAACATTTTAAGAGAATAAGATTTTGTGAGAATAGAGAATACAATGCTCTTTTCTGGATAGAAAACAGGTATATGTCTCTGTGGCAAAGGGTTCTGAATTATTCTGCAGGTGTCTCTGCAGACAATTAGGTTTGCCAAGGATGTTCATGCTCTGCAGTTAATCATCATTTCTGACTCACAGAAGTTGAACTTGAAGATCCAATGGTGAAAAGAATCTGACAGCCTTTGGAAATCATATTCAAATCAGTCTTTTCTGCAAACCCTGTTGACTTGGGGAAGCAGAAAATGCCTATATCTTTCTTTCTAAACATCTTAAAAACAAGGAAATATCCATGAACAAATGGCTACAGGGACAAAAATTAAGAGTAGATCTTGGATTCTGGCATTTCAGGACAGATTTTAAACATACATCTTCCTAAATAGCTACTTCCATTTATCTGCATGCAAATTTATTATTGTTGTTTGTTTATCTAATGAGGCTTCTAGCACATTTCTTATTTGCTTTAAATAATTATGGACCTTTTTAGAAATTTCTATTTTCCAAACAAGTCTCTTGTGGAGGAAAACCCATGTTCCAGGGGAAAAGAATGACATCCACATGCAACTTTATTTCTAAAGGCCATCCCATACCTTTAGTTCTTTACTTCTCATTCCTGCATAAAAACAAACAAACAAACAAACAAAAACCAGCTCTCCTAAAGTTCATTTCAGCTTCTTTATTTCTATTATGACAAGATGAAATTCTTGGTTAATAACAAAGATTTTTCTCTCCTGCATTTTTCTTGTTGTATGGCAACATCTACCCATGACCTTCATCACTCTAGGACTAGAATAAGAAAATAACTAAATTTCCAGAAATCAATTGAATTTTTAAATGTACTCTATTAAATCCAGAGCAAAAACAACATTTTTGAAATACAAAATGTTTGGACTTTCAAGAGCCAGCTCTTCAAAGGAAGTATTTTTTTTTTTATTACCGAAAAACATGTCTTCAAACAATAATACAAAGCTCAAAGGGCTCTCTCTCTACAGGGAGAATTTAGAACATAAAAAATGACTGCAAAAAATGTGTGACACCTAAAATAAATAAAGTCAATTCAGCCTGCAGAAAGAAAAAAAATGTTGGACAAGGTGAACAATAAAATTAAGTAAACTTTGTTGAGGGTCCCTAAGGAGGTGTCCTAGGCCGCAGCCCAGCCCCCATCAGAGCCATTGAGTTATAACAACAGGAACCTGAGATGAGGCTGAAGGGACCCCAGAGCAGATCAGCCCCTCAGCATGCCTTCTGGGGAGCCCCTTAGGAACAGCTGACCTAGAGAAATCCCACTTCCAGTATGACCCCAAAGTACCTGATGAGAAATGGGACACGTATTTAGGCAAAGAAACCTGTGTCAACCTTCTGAATCCCCTGGGGTCTTAGTGTAAAGAAACATTTGAGAATTTTTCGTATCTCAAAATAATTATGTTGAGTTTGACACAACCAGCAGCCATGGAGATTTCTGATAATGCAGAAAAAGAAGTTACTATCTTAATGGTGAGCATGAAAAGACTGGGATCAGTTACTTGATTATAAGCTAGAGAGAATGAATGCCAGCAATATAAAGCCATCCACCCAGGTTGTACATTTCAGCAAAAAAACTGCATAAAAAAGCTCTGATAACCATGTATCAAGAATATCTTTCCAAGATACCAAACAATTACAAACTTATGAAGGAGAACAGGAGGCAAAAAGACAGAGTTTTGAATTTGACTTAGTTTATAATAAAGCTTTGGGGTACTCACCAATTTAACTGTGTTTTCTCATAATAATTATAATAAGCATAGATAATATATAATTTATAATGTGAAAATGTATGATTCAAATTCAATAGGGACTTGAAGTACAACTTATTTATAAAGTACATCACATTTTGTACAACAGAGTAAGTTGCCTGTGATCATGCATCTACTTTAATGCCACCTACTGACTGATTTTTTGAAGACTTTAATAACACAGGGTTCATTTTCTTTCCCTTCACTAAAACTCTGCCATAACTAGGTAACTGCAATGTCAGTAAAAATGATACACTCAACAGAATAGCTCCCACGTTCTCTGATTCCCACATCACCAGAAGGCTTGACCATACCCTGCTTCAATCTGATTGTCCAAATCAGTATTTCAAGAGCATCTAGAATAGCAACATCTACAAAATATCAAGTTTAAACATCTCATTTGATCATCACAACTGCCCGTCCTTCAACTTGCTCAGATCACTTTGTCTTCAAATTCGTTATGATCTCAAATATGTTGATGCCTCAAGTTTCTTCCTCTCTTGTTAACTCATCCCAGGGTTCATTTCCTATGATATCAGCTTCAAACTCTGGTTAATTGGGTCAACTCCTCCTTTCCTCATAACCTTAAATCAGATGTTCTGTGGCCTGGCATTGGTCCAATCTGCAAACCTTAACCTTGAATCAAATGGTTCATCTTTTTTGCACCCACGCACGCAACTGCTGAGCACTGTCAGAGAAATTTTTGAGACCAAATAGATCAGCTGTATTATAAATTTAGGTTCTCCAGACTAAGCTGAGTCCTTAATTATGCTAATTAATATTTCTATATTTCCCTAATAAGCAATGTTTCAATTCTCCACAACACATTTTCAACTTACTTACTATACGTTTACCAGACATGTGATCTTTTCATTTATTTCATTGTAGTAGATAAACTTTCTCCCTACTTACCAGAGAAAATATAATTTAGCAATCAGAAATTGAATTAATATACTCACAAAATCTATACACTTACCTTAATAAGTATGTACCCTTTTTCCTCCCTCCTGTTACAAGTAGAGAGAATTCCTCCCTTTCACCCACCATCTTAATCCCCTGTCCTCTCCTTCATGGTCCGTTTCTACTGGCTTCCCCCCATCAACATTTACACACACTGCAGAATTTTTTCATTGATGATAGATAGATAAATAGAAAAATAGATTGAGAACAGATGATAGGTAAATAGATGATGACAGATATAGATAGATAGATAGATAGATAGATAGATAGATAGATAGATAGATAGATAGATAGATAGATAGATAGATACGGATTTCTTCCCTAGACCTCAAGATTCTGTACAAATACCACCTTAACATATTGAATTAGATACATAATGATCCTTTTCTACTTAATTACCCTACTTGCTTCCTCAATTCACTGAAAACTATGCATTTCAAGACTTACCAAAATTTATCCTTAATATATACTTGACAAAGTTATCAACAGCTTATTTTTGCTAAATTATTGACTTCTTTCAATTGTTATCTTAAGTGACCTCTTAAAAGCATTTGAAATGTTTAACAATTCCCTCTTTTAAGAACCATCTATAACATGAGCCTCTCCTGCTGTAACTCCTGTTTTAACCTTCTCCGGGATGTACTTTGGCCATTCCTTAAAATCTGCTGTTATTTAGTTTGGTCCTAGATCTCATTTTTTGTTAATCTTTTTAGTTATTCTCATATATTTTCCTGATTTCAATCCCTATCCATATACTGATAATTCTCAAATAATATAGGTAGCCAAGATCTCCTAAACTCACCAGTTGGAAATCCAATCTCCTACCAAGAATTTTCAATTGAATATTTCATTATAACCTCAGCTTTAACATATTGAAAATGCCACTCCCCAGTGGTGCCCCTCCTGTCTCAGTGAAGAACATCTTAAACTATCTAACCCACTTGACGAGTCCGAAATCTAGACATCATTTTTTAACAACCTCTCCCTAGCCTAACTTTAAATTTTTCCTCATCTGCCTTATGGGCCATGGTGAAAATTTTGCTAATTGTTGGCAGACAATGTTAGTGCTCACCAATATCTACACATTTCCATTTCTTCCTGGGCATACAGCTAAACTATATTCCCCAGCTATCTTGGAATTAAGTGGGGTTATATAGTGAGTTATCTGATAGAAATTATATATACCATTTCCAGACTTGGTCATTTAAACATCTTGAATACTCCCCTTCCCTCAGTCCATCTTTCTTATTTCATTCATCTGTTGGCCAGACCCAGAAGACCCAGTGTAAGATTCTGAGTCCCTTATGCAGTGGTAGAGCCACAACATGGAGGAATCTGGGTCTCTGAATTAGCAAAAGAAATACTGGCCACTGAATTATGATGTGGTAAGAAATAAACTATTATTGTGTTAAGCCACTGAGGCTTTTTTTTTTCTCCTAAAGCAAGTAGTTTATTTATTGGAAGTTTCTGAGCAGAAGGCGTGACAAAACATGATTTAAATTTTAAATGATTACTCTGATTTCTATGTGGAGAAAATGACCATGGGGTAACTGGTAAATGTTGTTCAAGAGAGAGAAAACAACTAAAGATAATTGCAACTATAAATGAGACTGTTTGCTTAATTTATCTTTCTAAAAGTTTATTGTTAGTATATAGAACTACAATTGATATTTGTAACTTGATTTTTTACCTTGTAACTTTACTGAATTAGTTATAACAACTTTGGGTGGAGTTTTTAGGGTTAACGCCATGTCAGACAATTTTACTTCTAACTTTGTGATGTGGATGCCTTTTATTTTTATTTTTTCTTGATTAATTGCTCCAGCTAGGACTTCCACTACTATGTTAAATGAAAGTGGTAAGATTGGGCATCCTTACCTGTTCCTGATCTTAGAGGAAAAGCTGTCAACCTTTTACTTTTGAGTATGCCTTATGAATAAATTAAACAAAGAAAGTGAAAGAGTTGTACATTGAAGACTATAAAACACTGATGAAAGAAATTTAAGAAGATATAAATAGGCAGAAAGATATCCCATGTCTATGGATTGGAGGAATTAGCATTGTTAAAATGTCCATATTACCAAAAGTTATCTATAGATTCAATGTAATTCCTATCAAACTTCTAATGGCATTTTTCACAGAAATAGAAAAACAATCCTAAAATTCATATGGAAACACAAGGACCCTACATAGCCAAAACAATCTTGAGAGAGAAGAACAAAGCTGAAGGTGACACATCTTGATTTTGAAATATATTACAAAGCTACAGTAACCAAAACAATATGGTATTGGCATAAACACAGGCGTACAGACCAATGAAACAAAATAAAGAACCCTAAATAAATAAACCTGTGCATTTACAGTAAAGATATATTTGACAAGGGTGCCAAGAATATACAATAAGGAAAGAAATCTGTTCAATGAACGGTATTGGGAAACTGGATATCCACGTGCAGAAGAATTAAATTGCATTCTTATCTTAGACCATTTACAAAAATTAAGTTAAAATGGATTAAAGACTTAAATGTAAGGCCTGAAACTATAAAACCATTAGAAGAAAACATAGGGAAAAACCCTCCTTGACATTGGTCTGAGCAATGATTTTTTAGGCATAACCCCAGAAGCACAGGCAAGAGAAGGAAAAATAGCAGGCAGAGTTGCATCAAACTAAAACGTTTCTGTATAGCAAAGGAAACAATCAACAGAGTTAAGAGACAACTTATGGATGGGAGGAAATATTTGCATACTATGTATCTAACAAAAAGTTGATGTCTATAATATGCAAGAAACTCAAACTCAGTAGTAAAATAAATAAATAAATAACCTGACTTAAAAATGGGCAAAGGACTTGAATAGACATTTATCAAAAAAGGACATACAAATGGCTGACAGTACATGAAAAGGTGTACACCATTACTAATGATAACAGAAATGCAAATCAAAACCTATCAGTAATTATAGCAAAAATGCAAATCAAAACCACAATGAGACATCACTTCACACCCATTAGAATGACTACTACTCAAAAGATAAAAGATAACAGGTACTGGTGTGAATGTCGAGAAAAGGCAGCCCTTGTATACTCTTGGTGAGAGTAATCCGCACAGCCACACAGAAGACAGTATGGATTTTCCTCAAAAAAATTAAAAATAGAACTACCATATGATTTAGCAATACCAATTCTGGGAACAGACACAAAGGAAATAAAATTAGAATTTTGAAAAGATACTTACATTCCTACATTCATTGCATAATTTGCCCAATAGCCAAGATATGGAAACAGTGTTCATAGATATACGAATGGGTAAAGAAAATTTGATATATATTATTCTATTGCATATATGCATATATTCCATTGCATAAATAAACAGAAATTAATTGTAGCTTGATCTTGAGTGATGCCAGGGAAAATGAAGAGAAGTAGACAAATGCAAAGAATATTTGGGAGAAGAAATCTATCACACATCGGGCAATCTAAGTGCTGAGACAGAGAAATGTCAAGGGTTGCTTCTAGGTTTCTGGCTTATGTAACTAAGTCAATGGAGATGCCATTCCTTGAGAGAGAGAATAGAGAAAACAATAGCAAGCAGGGGAAGGACAGAGCACAAGACTATTTGTTAAATGAATAATACAATAAAATTATTTGACACAGCCCCTAACTGAAAGAGTTTATGACTTCATTGGATATTGTCTCAATTATAATCTCAAAGACTCTAAATTTACTCCCCCACCCCCTCTTTTTTCTTTCTTTCTGAGGGGACAAGCCACTCTGCAGAGATAGAATCAGAAACATATGTCTTAGATGTCAAAATGAATGCTAAAGAAAATAACTGGTGCAATTGCTTAATTGGTAGTTGTCAAGGACCTGAAGAGGGAAGGGAAATGCAATTAGAAGTAGGTGATTTTTCCAGACCTCTCAGATATCTATCATATTCTTCCTTTTTCTGTCTAAGAGGTGTACATGAAGTATAAGTTTTCATTGATTGGTTTACTTGTATATTTTAATTTTTCACAGTTTTTAAGATATTGATTTCCTTGTATAATAATGAATTATCCCAAAGTTCCAGGCATTTATCTTCCCTCTTCACTTTATGCTGTATCGGGCACTAGATAGTTCCTTCCTCTATACCCCTGAGAGGTAAACTGCCCTACATTATCCTCTAACCAAAAATTTATAAAAACATTTCCCCCTAGAAGTGGCAATTCATAATGTACCCGCAAGATCATAGAGTTACTAAGCTTCCTTTGCATTTTGGAAATACCACCCTGACCACATACCAGATGGGTGCAGAATTAGCAATTCATTCAACTCACTACTTTCACTGGGTATTGTAGTGTCCAATGGCACAAAGGAGCAATTCCACTTCAAAAATAAATGCATACTTCTTACTACGCTGATGGACAGTGACTGTAATGGGGTATTTCGGGGGGACATGATAATAGGGGGAGTCTAGTAACCATAATGTTGTTCAAGTAATTGTACATTAACGATATCAAAAAATAAAAATTAAATAAATAAATAAATAAATAAATAAATAAATAAAATGCATCCTTTAGTATTCTCACCCAGATTAGATCCTCCCCCATTCAGGAGGATACAACTGAACAATTGGCTAGTGAATGGAATTGTCTCAATAACGCACATGACAACTTTGTATGACTAACAAATAGTAAATAACCAGTATTGAGTAAGGGTTTATGTTAGTTCCATAATTAACAAGCAGTTCACGAGTCTGTCTATGGTTTCATAAGGTCAGGAACAAAACGGGGTATACTCCATTCACTCCCACTTTATTTTTTTTTTTCTTTCTATGTTTCAATTTGCCCACATGTTTTCAGTTGCCTCTCTCCTCCCCCCGACCCACCCACCTCATTTGTTGGACATTGTTGTCTTTGCTATGGTTGTGGATGTTAAACGCTAACACAATACCTATAGGAAGCCTTTCCGAAGCCTTTGCAGAGTGATATCACCAAAGGAATGTAACCAGTCCTTCCTCCTGGCATATCCTTTCTCACACACTTTATAGGTGGTGCTTAATAAGTGCTGACTTACTTAAGCACAGTTTAACTTCCATTAATCATTTCTTGATGACTGATTCAGTGCCTTCAGTATGCCACATTGCCCATAAAATGTAAAAACAAATGACCAACTGGGACAAAAATCTGACCATCCATAATAGACAAAAGGCTAATTTCCTTATATATGAAATGTTTCTATAAATCACAATAAAACATATCAGTGATCCAATAAAAAAAAATGGACAGAGAGTATGGGAATAAAGTTCATAAGAAAGGAAATACAAAAGGCTTTTAAGCATCCTGGGAAATATTCTACCTCACATCGAATCAACATTAGACCAAAGGGACATTAGGCCAAAAGGAGCTATTTATTTCTTTAGACTTTGAGACAGACAAAGATATAAAAGTTTGAGAACCATGTTAGTAAAAGTGTGAGGAAGTGAGCACATCTTACATTGTTGGTGGGTGTTTAAATTGGAACAAAGTTCATAGAGGAAAAGTGGAATATAGGAAATAACTATCTAAATTAAAAATTTTAAAAAACCTTTGGACACAGTAATTCATATTTAAAAATGTATATTTTAGGAGTAGATACAAAATGTCCATTTTAGCATTGTTTGTAATGGCAAAATACTACAAATCAAAATGTCTATCAGTTGGGAATTTGATGAATAATTATAGTATGTAGCCATTAAAAACAAAAACACACCTAATAACCTGATTCCAAAATATGACAAGAAGTTAAAAACAACATACATACTAGCTATGTGGATGGCTATATGCATTTTTAAAGCTATATAACCATATCTACTTGTATATGTATTGACTATCTTCATATAGATACTTGAAACAGAAACCTCTGGTTACCTCTGGAGAGGGGCACTGGAGAATGGAGAGCATAGATGAGAGAGGAACTTTTTTCCCCAAATATATATAGAGATAATATTATTATAGAGAGATATTATAATATATATATAATATATATAATTGATGTATACATACATCAATGAATAACTCTTAAAACTATGTCTATGAAGTAAATTGTTGTATTTTCACTTGACCTAAGAATTTAGCTATCTATTGTCATGTAACAGACTACCTGAAAACTTGGGGCCTTAAAATAATAAAGATTTATTTAACAATTTCTGTAGGTTAGGAATCTGGATGAGGCTTAGCTGAGTGCATCTGGCTCGTGGTCTCTCATGACATGTGTTCAAATTGTTGGGCAGCCTGAAGTGACCTCAAAACTACATCAGGGCAAAAGGATCCACTTCCAGGCTCACTTACAGAGTGGCTGGCAGCCCTCAGTCCTTCCTTTTTTATTTTTTTTATTTTTTTTATTTTGGTATCATTAATATACAATTACATGAGCAACATTGTGGTTACTAGAGTACCCCCATTATCAAGTACCCCCACATACCCCATTACAGTCACTGTCCATCAGTGTCCTAAGATGCTATAGAGTCACTGCTTGTCTTCTCTGTGCTATACTGCCTTCCCCGTGCCCCCCCCCACCCACATTATGTGTGCTAATTGTAATGCCCCTTATTCCCCCTTCTCCCTCCCTTCCCACCTTTCCCCCCTGACCAAGCCCCTTCTCCTTTGGCAACTCTTAGTCCATTCTTGGATTCTGCATTCCTTCAGTTTTTGCTTTGTTCTTATGCTTCACAGATGAGTGAAATCATTTGGTACTTGTTGTCTGCCTGGCTTATTTCACTGAGCATAATACCCTTTAGCTCCATCCATGTTGTTGCAAATGGTAGAATTTGTTTTCTTCTTATGGCTGAATAATATTCCATTGTGTATATGTACCACATCTTCTTTATCCATTCATCTACTGATGGACACTTAGGTTGCTCCCATTTCTTGGCTATTGTAAACAGTGCTGTGATAAATACAGCGGTGCATCTGTCTTCTTCAAACTGGGCTGCTGCATTCTTAGGGTAAATTCCCAGGAGTGGAATTCCTGGGTCAAACGGTATTTCTATTTTTAGGTTTTTGAGGAGCCTCCATACTGCTTTCCGCAATGGTTGAACTAGCTTACATTCCCACCAGCAGTGTAGGAGGGTTCCCCTTTCTCCACATCCTCGCCAGCATTTGATGTTTCAGTCCTTTCTTATATTGGCTCTCCACACACATGGCGACCCCTCATTACATGGCAGCCGGCCTCTCCCAGAGTAAGCCATCAGAGGTAGAGTGACAGCAAGAGTGAGAAAGAGAACCCAAGAAAAAGCCATGGTCTTCTTATAAGCTAACTTGGAAATGTGTCCTATCATTCCACCATGTACAATTCAGTCGAAGCGAGTTAATAGGTTGAGACCATATTCAAGGAACCCCTCCCCTTGTAAGAGTGTACTCGTACTCATGTAAGAGTGTGACTACAAGACAACTGGGAATCATTGGGGGTCCTTTAAAAGCTGCCTACTACATATTTTTAAATGCATATATTGAAAGGATAGATACATATGTCAATCATGCAAGAGAATTTTAAATTTGCCATCCTGAGCAATCCTTTTGATGTTCTTGGATTGACTTTTGAAAGCAAATATCTTTATAAATAGCATCTAAAGAATATGATGGATAATCAAGTTACATAATATGATGTATTCCAAATAAGGGTGTGACTGAAGTAAGAACGCACTTCCTTGTAGAGGCATTTCAAGCTTTCATTCATCAGAAGAGTCACTAGATAATTTTTAAGTACACACATTTTCTTAACCAGGCTGTTCCTTTATGTTTTAGACAGGGAAATATTGGTCAGATTACAGTTGATGGGGAATATGATTTTAGGAGGAGATTGCAGTGCTGTAACAAGCGGCACCCTCCTCCCCCTGATAATCTCACCACCACACTACCTTCCTCCTTCCCCCTCGCCACAGCTTTGCAGCTGTAGAAGTTGTTTCCTCATCCAAGCCCGGGTCCAAATCTTTCCTTTTATTTTTGTTGGGAAAATCTCTTGGGCTTTTAACTGGAATTAAAACATTATCAAGAACTCATCTGTCTCAAATCTTGACTGTGGTGCAAAAGAGCTTCATGTTAACTGAACTGGTTACGTGAGGAAATTATCTAAAACACTGTTAAAAAGACAATGCAGCTCATTCTAACATTTCTCAAGGTAAATAGATGAAACATTTCATTGAAATGTTTACTTTCTGAACTGTAAGTAATATTTTGTCATAAAGACAAAATTATGTAATATACCTACTATGAAGTTGTACAAATTAGTAAATTACTAGTTATCCAACCAAAACCTACAGGAAGCGCCAGGTATTGCTTCACAATAACCGTAGGAGAAACTTCTGCTCCCTTGACTAGCACATAAGCTTCTGAGAATGAAGTAACATAAAAAGGCAGAGGAAAAAGGAATCCCTGTGCTCATGACTTTTCAGCTCACAAGCTTTCCCCTTGCAGAAATGCTTTTATAAACCCTCTTTTTTGGTTCTGAATCAAGCGTTGACTCTGCAGTCCCAATTGTATGCTAAAAAGTAATGGAACCAACGTGACCTAGCCATGCAAATAATTTTTACAAATAGGGCCTAAAAACAGCATTAACTGAAACTGTACAATATGCCAGAAGTAGGGATCCCATTTCAAGAATTAACCCACAGGGCACTCAGTAATAAGTTAACCCTCTTCATGGAAAACCACATTTTTATCCACTCTAAGTATCAAAAATCAGTTATTGTACTTAGCAAAGCGCCTGAGTTAGTCAGGAGAGGCACTTTTTTTCTTTTTCCCTAAGATCTTAAGCAAAAGCAGTTAAATTTTTTCTCACTCTTTGCCATACGAAAGAAAAAAATATTACATGTTATTACAGCTAATATTACATGTTAAAACGTTGTAAAGATTAGAGTTTTTTTTTTTTTACTATGAGAGACCAGGCCACAAATGATCATAGATGCATAACAGGACTTTTTTCATTTTACTTTAATATTTTCTAACTAACAGAGCATGAAGGACTCACACAGTTAGTCTTTCCAAAGCAATAAAACTCAAATTATTTTCTCTCAGCTATCATCTCAAATGTTTGATTTATAGCAAAAGGAAACAAATCCTACTGCATGGGTAGTAGTCAGTTTAGAAAGCCGCACCAGTTACACATGAAAAACTTTGGGAAACACAGTCTGCCAAAACTGCGTGGAACACCCCTGCAAGAGGCATGGAGGGGTACTAAGGGACATGACCACAGCGTCTCTTCTACAGCACTGTACACAGAAGCCAAGAAACATTCAGTTTCCCTCAAAAGTCTGGACTTCCGTACATCCTGTGCTTACACAGCTAGGTTATAAAATTCATGAGCTGAGTTTCCACTGACCTTTGCCCTGTCCTCTTAACTCTGAAGAGCGCTGTGCCTTGTATTTGAAGATAAGCATAAGTGGGCTTTCGGTAGAGATATTCCAGACTCTGGTCACCTTCTAAGACCACCACATGGAAGAAAGTGGGCACGTTTAACACTTAGAAGCCTTTACATTTACTAGTCCTTTTCCAAGTCATCATAAATCAGAAAATATTCACTCTTATCACAGCAGTCACAAAATAGTGAAGATATTTTTGAGTATCTTAGAAGGTAAAATGAATACATTTACTACTATAATAAATAAAAAGCATTAATAATACTAGGCATAACTAAAATGGACTGTTTACTATGCACCAGGCTTCACATTTACCTGGTTTAATGCGCTTTGTAGTTTTATGAGTGTAGAGCTGATATTAGCACCGTCACTGTGCAGACGCAAAGCCCGCTGCAGAGAAGCTAAGTAGCTTGCCTAAGGTTCCTCAGCTCTTAAATGACATTAAAGGGCACAGAGTAGCATTTTTACATTAGAGTCTCTGTTCTTAACCACAACACATTAAGACACAAATATTTATGAGAGCAACAATCCAGTTGTGTTTTGTCATTGTTTTTGCTTGTTTTTACATTTATAGCACAGAGTTCTAAATAGAAAACATACGGCATTGTGAATTCTAATAGCAAGTACAGATACTGGTATATCTATGTAGTGTTTTCCACACCTACCACAGTAAAAGAACTTGAAAATAGTCAATTTCATTAAGATTTCTAAGACTATAAAACAGTCCTTTTATTAGCAAAAATGATTACACATGATTAGTAAAAAAAATCCAGAACCAAAATTTCTTTTGTCTTCTATAATGACTGCAATAGACATTGTCACATTTCCTGGCTGCCCAGCACCTTTTGAACACCCCAGCGTTTCTTAGAAAGTGGTAAAATCCATAGGACTGACTTCTATGACCTTTCAGTGGTAAAAATAAGGCATGTGACTTGATTTGCTTAAATTAGATTCACCTAGAGACTGTTTTACAAGTGAGTGACTTGAGCAAGAAAGCATTTAAGGCTAAGATGAAAAGAGGTTTCAGTTCTCAATTTGGAGATGAACTCCCTCCTCACAGAAGCAGCAGTCGGGGAAAATCTGAGTTTCTGGTAAGTGCTAACTAACTCTTACGGTTATGGCAGCAGGACACTCATCAAGCAGGTTCTGTGACAGGATTAGCAGCCTTGTTCCTGAAGCATGGCCTCCAGACTGATCCTTCAATGCTTCCAACAATTTCGAAGGTTATCCAATAACGTAAAAGAAATAAAGCAGTTTTCCTCTTTATCAGCCAGAGTCAGCTTCTCTGGCTGTTTAAGAACTCCGAGCTGGGACTTCTGGTTCTGGACAAGATGGGGACAAACACAGACCATGCCGTCTTTCACACTGAACACAGCTAGAAAACCTGGACAGATTGAATGTCCCACACACCACGAGGACACTGGAAAGTAGATAACAACAAGTGGGGAGAGGAAATGAACCAGAATTCAAAATACCACCAACTGTGGCGAAGTTACAACTGTTTCCCTTTTTTCTTGAACCCAGTGGAGTCCTCCTGGACCTCCTGGGCCTACAGAACTAAGAAGAAGTAAATGGAAATTGATTCAAGCTACTAAGCGTATGGTGACTTGTCATGCAACAGCAGAAAACTAATACAGGCACATAACAAAAGAGTTTTGACACAAAACAAAAACTGACTGAACTGAAAGGAGAATTAGAAATTTTAATCTCTAGTTGAAGACTTCAACATCCCTCTCTTAGTAATGGATAGAGAGTGCAGGCAGAAAACCAGCAAAGATGTATAAGAACTTAACCTTGAGATTTTTAATGCATTCCTATTTAAATGGTAGCTTTCAACGTGATTCTTTGGGGAAAGACTACACGGAATCGGGTACCTGGAACACACAAAATGCACATGGAGCATGAGTGAAACAGAAACTTTTGTTATATAAGCAACAAACACTTGGAGATTTTTGTTATTGCAACCACAGCGACATCTAGATTCTTCTGGTCAATTCAGTCCAGGGACAGGGTACATATAATTACAAAACATTCATATACTAAAATTCCATAGGAACACTACATAAATGAGAAAGCTACCTGTATACTGATATGGAATGATCTCTATGATACATTGTTAGTTGAAAAAGATATGGTGCAAGAGAAAATGAAAAATGTGCTTGCATGTAAAAGCATGTTTGTGTGAATGTATGTTTGTGTATGCATATGATCTTGATTAGCTTGGAGGGCACATAAACTGACAATACTGATTACTTTGAGGGACAGAACTGGGTGCCAGGGGACAGAGTTGAGGAGATTTTCAGTGTAGGACCTTTTGAATTTTGAATTCTAAACCTTGAGAACGTATTACCTTTTCAAATATCAATAATCTTAGATTTTTAAAAAATCCATGTAATTTCAATCATACTTGAAAATATAAAGAAAAAAATACTACTCTTTACAATTTCTAAATTCTTAAAATTTAGCCTGTGAAGTTTTCTTTGTATTCTATTTTTTCTAGAATAAACATATGAGTTTGCTTTATAAAGTGAAAAAAATTTAGCCTAAAAAGTAAATTTTAATTACTTGTGGTGGCATTCCAGATCCTGCACTATTTTTGCCCAATCTAGCTGCCTAATCTATCTTGTCCTCCTTAAAAAGCTCCCAATTATAACCAAATTGAATAAATTTCTTTCCTTGAACACACCTTGTATTTTCTTGCCAAAGGACTCAAATACACTATTCCTCGTGAAAAATCCTGTTTCTTTAATAGTTCAAGGTTATGTAATAATGGAGAAGAACAATAAAGCCAAGTTGGGATGTAGACACTTTGCAATGAACTTTTACTTAAGGGTCTTGTTACTGAACATCAGTCTTGAATATAAGAAGTACTACTCAAAGATGTATACACCTCACTAAAATTACTATTATATGTAATTTTATAGTACCACAGTAATCCACAGAACCTACTCTTTATAGGAGCCTATCCTGCTTGAACTTTCCATTTAGTGTTAATAATGAGTTCTTCTTCATACTAAAAGTAAAATGATAGAATTCACTATAAGATCTATTTAATCATAAGTGCACATTATATATTAGCATGGAAAATTTTCAGGCATCCTTATTTTAGAATTTAAAAAAATTCTGCAGGACTAAGATTTCCAATTTTTCCAACTGAAAGTCACTACTGATAATTCAATTTACCCACTAGATGACCACTAGAAGATTTAGAAAATTTAGAAGATTTAGAAAAAAAGGTGGCTTACCAGGATGGGCATCAAGGCCCCCAGCTGACATAAATACTACCATGTAAATTTTCTAGGAAATCAGTGCCCAGATATAAAGCGATGCTCTCATGAGCAAGACTTTAAACACACACCAAAGTCAGTTTGTAAGTCCAGACTTCTCCAGTTCTGCTGGGTGAGGATCTGACTCCTCATAGCTCCTGTAGAAATATCAAAGGAGGCAGGAAACTGGGGCCCTCTTTTAGTGGGGAATCCAGCTATATGTAGCCTAAGTGTACCGTCTAGAAGCAATGTAGACATATTGCGGAGAGTTGTCTGTATCTTGCCAGCGTCTGCCCTGTTAGCTTCATTGAGCCTGTGTATGTATTAGTGCTCTGTGTATGTGTACTGTGTATGTGTGCTGCATATGTGTTTGAGCTCTGTGTATGTGTATGTGGATTCTGTATGTGCATGTGTTGTTATGTGATTATCAAACTTAAAAAAGAAAAGAAAAAGAAAAAGCTACCCACATAAAGATAAATGAGGCAGTGTGACCCAAAAATGTTAAACCAAACCATAAATCATGTTTTAAACCAGCACAATGCAAATAAACAGCTTCTAAGAAGATAGTAAACAACCATTAACAGAATTAAACAAGCAAATAACAACAAAAAAATAGGATTGGAAAGCAATAATGTAACTACTCATAAGGTTAACAGTATGCTACAAATTAGATGCAGTAATATGTAACAGAGAACTCTATTTTGATAGTGATGTCACTTAAGGGAAAAATAGTAATATGATTTCAGTGGTAGTAATAATATTTATTATATGTTGTGTGTAACACACTGTACATTACGAAGTGCTCAAGGGTATCACCCCATTTAATCCTACAGCCATGCTGTGATGATGTAGTCAATTCTGTGCCATTTATAGATGAAGAGTCTGAGAGTTAAAAATGTTAAGAACTTTCACACGTATCAGAGAGGTAATAAATGCCAAAGGTACAACTAAAAGCACATTCTCTTACCTACTATATTATAAACAACTGTTAACATTTATCAATGCAAATAGAATAAAAATGAGATCTAGAATTTTAAGAGTAGGAGAGAAAAGAAGATTGCTTTGAACATTACTAGCATTTCACAATATTTGTAGATGAAAATGGTGTTGATATATGTCACCGTTATCACATTATTCTCTAAGATATCATTATTTGTATATATCCTGACTCCTACAACTCCAGTGAATCAATACGGTATGTTATCATGTTATGTAAGGAAAAGCAAGAGTTCCGTGACTCATTGTGACCTGTACTTACAAAAGAGATACATAATCTAAAATAGGATGAATGATTTGAAAAACACTGAATTCAAAGTAGGTCATAGGTAATAACTAACTTGAACAACATGTCATACCAAATCATTAAATCATGAAAAGTAATGAAAAGATCACATGGGATCTATACATTTACCTGTACTCCATGTTATGATTATAATTACCTGCAGTGTTGCACGAATGAGCTAGGTAAGCATACCTTTGCAGTAAAGTGTGGCCTTGTTGAGGCCACTCCTTCCAATGGTGGACCCCCACATGTGGGGCAATGGTAATGTGACTATTGGATTGGACCCAGCAATTTTAGCAAGGATAACAGGACCTGTGAAGAAACATTTAGGAGTTGGGGTTTTTAAATGAACTGAAAGAGAGACAGTTAAAGGAGACACTTATTATTCTAAGAGGGTGATGTCCACCGGCTGTTCACATCTCCAGTGATCTGTGAGGAAGAAGAGAAAGGCCTCAATCATAGCAAAGAAAGTTAGTTTTGACATCTGCTGAGTTGACATAATGACCCCATATTTTTTTGGAAGTGGGAAAAATAGAAGAAATCTGTGAATCAATATTGTAAAGTATTATTAAAACAATTTCATCAAAGGCAACAATCCAGTCATGCCAATACATTCTGCAGTTAGGAAACAAAAACATTTACTTGTGCCCAAGAATTATCTTTTGTTGCATCTCCTGATAGTAAGCTAAATAAATATTTTTTTTTAATCAAAGAACTAAAATCAAAAGTTCCATGTAAACATAGGCATGTGGTAAACCTAATCACTGGAGTTAGTACAAGATGCACTGGAAAGTATTTACAGGGGGTTTAAAGAATAAACTATGTTTGTACACAGGCCAAAGAAAAAAGTGCTAGGAAAACACGCACATTTTTATCTGGTCTTTATTTATCCTTTCTGAGTGTACTGATACTAATACCACCAGCAACAAATTTTTCTATTCTTGGAATAAATTATGAACCTTCTCAGGTGTAAGTGGCAGTGTTCAAACTGACTAAAATCTCAAAATCTTTTTCTTTTCTAAAAGCTGTAGTGGCTAGCTATCTTATCATGATGCTTGGAATTCTAGGCTCCTATGGCATTTGAAAGAGCAATAATATTACTGAGTAGTAAATGAATTTAGGCAGGAAACATACACATGATAGTCACTGGCTTTCTCTCCTGTCTCGCATCACCCTCTTTGAAATTCTTTAGACTCTTTTGTGTGTTTGTGCTGTATGCTAATTTTTACTATATCTGAATATAAAATGAAATAACAATGTTTTTATTTTATTGCTCATTTTAGGATTGTTAGTATTAGTAATATCATCATTCCCATTGACCTACCAAAGTCTCCAGATCCTGAACAAAAATCCTTGGAATCAAGCACAAAAGGCTTGTGCCACCTACAACCAATTTTGCCTAAAGGTTGGTCTCATGTGTTTGACTACTTCTACATATTTAAGGCATATGCTTTTTGAGAAGGAACACTACATATTTTTAGAATTTCATCACTCAAGGCCACAGCTGGTTACTACCAAACACCACTCATTTCCAAACTTCTAATAACCATCAAAGTACAATTCAATACATCATGAAATCAGATATTCTTATGCTCAGTTAATGTACAACATAAAAACAAAGATAAACACAAAACAAGAGGCTATGCTACTGAAAAGTACCAGCAGTTGAGAGGTGTGCAAATTTCCCTGCAACAGTCTTCCCCCTGCCCTGGGAGGAGAAACAGCAGAGCAGAACCATGCGGATGCTCGAACACATGCCATCCAGACTTTCGACACGACTAAAAGTCTGTGGAGGCTAAGTTTATCAAACAGCCTTGCACTGAGGAAGTGCTGATAGCAACATAAGGGCCTAAATTTTTCTCTTTTCTTCACCCCTTCACCGTGGCCTATTTCCAAACATTTCCTCCACTATTACACATTTGCCTAAACTTCATGATGTCAGTGCAGGGGCGGCCAGGAACTAATGTTGAGACTAATCTTTCCAGCACTTGAAATATCTCCAGGCGTAATAATCCCCGTGCATTTTCTTTCAAAAACGCTTGAAACAAACACTGGGCACTAAAACTCACCACTTTGCAAAATGTTTTAGCTGTTCGTGGTTTTCATACAAGAACCAAAAGCGAAAGTTTGATTTTAAGAAAAACAGTTTCTTAACAAAGGAAACATAATTCAAACCGCCTATCTGGATGGAAGCTCGTAAGAGAGGGTTCCCATATGCAGGGAAAGACGCTTCGCTCGCACTTGCATTTGCTTGGCACTCAGGGCCTGTTTAGTACTTCATATACTTGGATGCGATGGCAGGTAGCACATAGTTACAACGGGACAGAGTTGTGGTATGGTAGCGGTACTGGGTGTTAGCAAATGGTGTAATTGTTATTATTTTTTCTTATCAAGTTTAGATACCAGGAAACTTTACATAAGCTCTTTACAGACTGATACATATTGTGAGAAGAAACTTACTCCATTAAAACTCAGACTTCTAACCCCCAAGATTGTTTTTCTTAAAATACTAAAAACTGCTTTATACATACGGCCTGCTATTTAGAGTCAAAGAAATTTTGTGATTTCTCTGGCTGTGGAGTCCACTACAGTAATTTTTCAATTAAATTAGGTCTCAAATGTGTCACACAATGCTGTAATTACTACTCTAGACCAAACCTGTTCTCAAATGAATACACAGAGAGGTATTTATTTTGCCAAATAACTTAATCACTTTTACTTACAATTCAGCCTTATAATCTTTCAAATGATAATATCACAGTAGGGTGGCTTATCCCTTCTCAAAAGCCATTCATACTTATTTCATTTCACTTTCATATTTATTCAGTGAAGTAACTATAGAAGGCATCATATTTTACGCATTTGACTGACTCAGTACTTCCATCTTTCCTATGTAAAAACTTAACATTAGCGTCTGACAGTAACAGTGATATTGAGGTTGGTGACATCCCCAGGCACAAACTGAGACTATGTCGTTGTTCCAACTAGGTACACAGACACACTCCAGCCTCCAGACTTCTTCCATAATCCCATGCTGAGAACATCTGTGGGGTATGTTAATAGCCAGAAAACTGCCACATGTGAAGAATTATTAACCATTTCTCAATCAGTTCATTGCCTCATAGATGGCCGGTATTTTGAAGAAGTGAAGCTACGGCTGAGGTAATATTAAGTAAGGACTTAAATACTTGGCACCTCCAAAATGATGAAAGATTATTCAAGGTCCATCTTGGCCTTTCTCCTCCAAATGCTTTATCATTTTATTCATCTGAATTAAAAATGGAGGTACAGCTGCAAAGACTTCTGAATTTACTAGGGACAGCGAAAGGTCAATAGCACAAACTTTAGAATCTCAGTGCATCTTATTATACACTCAAAATAAGTAGGACATGGAATAAAAGGAAATACAGGGGATAAATAAAAAATAAGTTCCCAATAAATATGGTTTGTGGTCCTAAGGGGACCAAGCTATGTGCACTGACTGGAAATGAAGAGCAGTAAAATGGCACCTAGATTGTCAGATACAGTGCCTATGATATCTGGTACGTCTAGTGATACAGAGCAAGAAATAAGAGAAGCAGATATTTTTATTTGATGCTAGCTATCTCACTAATTCAGGAGTTTAGTCTAAAAAAAACAAAAACAAAAAATTGGGTCTGCATCACTTAGACAAGCAATAATCTGACTTTCCAGTTTGCTACTGTCATTAGACATAGCCTGAGAAAAGACACAGTTTTAACAGGATGATCTTTACTAACCAGCTAGAAAACAAACAGGAGTGGGGAGAAAGCAAAAAAGAAAGGGAACAGACAGATCCCCAATGCATAAACATTATTAAATATTTATTGGTATTTTCCACCATCAATACGCTGAGTATAGTTTCTCCTATTAATAACATCAGTATGCTCAATGCATGTCCATGAAGCTCACATAGTGGCCCCGGGTGCCCGCACACCCTCTAGGGCTGTGCCTATCAAACAGTAACGGGCACGCCATCACATGGGCATCATGGTGCCATGCAGGTTCTGATTTAAGAGGCCTATGATGTTGATCAAGGGACCACACAGTAAGTGGCCCTGTTTCGGGCAATCCACAGATGCTTTACTAAAGTCTTAAGAGCATCTTTCTTCCTCTCCCACAATCGACTATAATGATGAGGTGAAATATTTTTCCTAATTAAACCTCTAAGGAGGACTTAACATCCTCAAAAAATAAGATCCTCACTCTAAGCAGATAATATCATCGAAGTGACTTTGCCAAAATGAAACTGTGCTATAATAAGTGGTGGCCCTGCAATAAATAGCTTCATGATGGACATTAAGCAGAAGGAAAGGTTGTTTATAATGAAATCTTCAAACCAAAAAAATCATGGGTAGACACACTCAGGTCTATAGCAGTGCTATTTTTTCAAATGAGTTTTGACAGCAATTGTCTTGTTCTGCAAGCAAAACCCCTCATCTCTCTCTACAGTCAATAACCAAATAAGTTAAGTAGAAAAATTGGAAAGAGACTCCCTTTGCTCAGACATTGTCCGTGTGTAATGATGCTGGGAAACCTGTAAGTACCTCTGGGAAAGAAAGCCCTCTGGCATGAAAACAGCTTTTCCGGGAGAAATGTCCTGTTGCCTTAAACCAAACCTGAAACCAGGGCCTCACACATAAAGCAAACCACAAAATGAGTCTCTGCTCATCAATACTGGTTTCCAGCTCCACTAACTCTGTCCTTTCCAATCCATTGCCCACACCACCAACAGTGATTTTGCTTAAATATCACATTTCTGATGTTACTCTTCTGCCCAATAAAACCTTCAGTGCTTTCTACTGCTTTGGAAAACAGCACATTTTTATTAACACAACATTCAAGATTTGGAATTAAGCATGTGTTCTCATTTTCTCTGTGACCCAAATCTCTTGACTACTCTGTTTTATTTTCTCCAACTCCAAAAAAAAGGTCATACAATTGGCTAAAAGAAATTTCAAAGAAACTAATCGAATGAGGGTTTTTGTTGAAATTATTATTTTGGAAGGAACTCATCTTAACAGTCACTTTTTTCTCACAAACTAGTTGCTTTAAAGCATTACTGAGAAGTTTTATAATCTGTGATTCTTGTTCAGATTTTTTTTGTTGGTTTGGAAGGATTTACACTTGTCTGTTTTTTAAAAATTTCAGTGTCATTCAAATATTATTGCTTTCTCTTATTTATATTAGTTATATGAAGTTTTTTTATAAGACAGTAGAATGTATATTATATGTAAGTTATAAAATATGAACTCATTAATGGAAATACAATGAAAATTAATAATTAAAAAAATATTATTATCAGAACAGGTGAAAAAAAATTGTGGAAGATGGAGAGAGAGGTGGGGTAAAATAACCCTTCCAAATAACAGATCCTTCTGTTTAATTTTTTTTACTTGGTTTCTTGATCCTATTCAGTTACTGTTGTTGTTTCTGATGTTGTTGAAATTGTAGGAATAGAAAATAAAATATCATGGATCTATCATAAGTATAAGAAAACTGACAAATACAAAAGAATATTAAAAAGTTATGAAGTTGTTCAAAGTCAGCTATAATCTGTACCTACTTTTATATACTTCCAAATACATTTCCATGCATACACAAGCAAATTTACAAAATGGAGGGCTGCTTTGTCCCAAATACTGTGCTAAATATCTCACTTATATAACCTCTTATAATCCTCACAACTTCAAGGGATAGGTATTATCCCCATTTTTCACATGAAACAACTGAAGTTTAAAGAAGATGCAAATTATCTACTGTGTTTTTATGTCATAATTTATATAGCCAATTCTCTGTTTTTGGAAATGCATATTTTTCTAAAAATGTGCATGATAACAAACAGCTCAGAGTAAGAATAATTATCCCCAAAATAGTTTTAAATAAAAAACATCAAAAACAAGAACGTATTTTTAAAGCTGTACCAGTTCTTGAGTCAATGCTCACACATCCTACCTTCTTAACCTCTTTTTCATCCAGCACAATATTACAGCTTTAGTACTATACTAAGTAAACACCTTGTTTTTATTTAGTTTCCACAACTCTGTAAAGCAGATACATTATCTCTCCATTTTACAGATGAGAAAACTAAGGGTCAGTGAAGGTACGTAACACATTCAAGGTCGGTCACATGGCTGGTATACGATGCACACAGTGCAGGCCCAGGTCTGTCTACTGCACACCTCTAGGCAACAGGTCAAATTGTTTCTGACCCTACTGTCTTTAAATATCAGAGGCAGAAAACCTCACTCATCAGCAAAGGGACACTCCGCTGCATTTTGAATTGCTGGTCCCTCTGATGCCCCTACCAAATAATGGCTGTGTCTCCAAACATTTAAGAAAACCTATCATCTATAACCATTATTTGAACTTAGTTATCTTTAAGTTTTAATTTTTCTCCCATCCGTATGTTCAGTAACTATTCAAATGGCCAGGAAGACAGAAGAAACAATGAAATTAACTGTAACTGTTAAGAATTTGATCCTAAAAATGCAGAACAAGCATTTCATGCTTTTAAGAATTTTATTTGCTTTTAACTAAGGGTATTTCTATGGGGTAATTTCACTAATTGTACTACTCCTTAAGTAGTAACTATATTTATACCTTTCTTTTCAAACTAATAATCATTTCTGTCAAAAAATCAAATTTTCTACAGCTTTCGGTTGATTAATATTTTCTTTCTCTTTACTTACAAACAACCTGAATCTCAAGGTGCCTCTGTAAAAAAGGATATAACAGGAATTTTTTAAGGCACTATTTATTGGTTTTGTTTTTCAATTATAAAAGTTCATGGCAAAATATTATAATGGGAAAATTTAGATTTTTTACATTTTTATTTTGGGAAATTTCAACACATAAGAAAATAGAGTAATATAATTTAATTAATCTTCATTTAGCCACCACCCAGCTTTGACTACTATTTATCAACAATTGATTCATTTTTTCCATCTATATCCCAACCCATTATATTTTTTGAGGAACCATCTTTTAACAGAGATCTATGATCTATTTACAATCTTTAATTGATACATGATTTATGCCTGTTTTCTATTTTCCCCTTTCCTGCCTTTTATTGGATCACATTTTTAAGTCCCTTTTCATGTTCTGTATATTATACACTATATTTCTATACTTTCAGTAATTGCTCCAAAAAGATATCTTTTTTTTAACTAACAGAGACTCAAATTTAGCAATATCTCTATCTGTTACTTTCTGCTTTGTGTGTTTTGAAGCTCTGTTATTAGAAACATAACCTAGGATTGTTATATCCTCTTCATCAATTGACTACTTCATCTTTATGTCTTCCTTTACCTCAGTAAAATTTTCTGTTCTAAAATCTATTTTGTTTAATGAATATGGCCACTCTAGCTTTAGTTCTACTTGTGTTAACACTAGTAAATTTTGTCCATCCTTTTTTGTTTTTACTCATTTGTTTCTTTATACTTACACATTTTTTCTTGTAGGACCATGTAGTTGGGTATGGCTTTTTCCCCATTCTGACAAAGTCTATTTTTTATGTGGGATCTTAATGTAGTTACTGATATGGTTAGGTGTATAAACTAGCTATTTGTTTTCTATTTGTTCCATCCATTCATTCTCTTTGTCCTCTTTCTATGCCTTCTTTTGGACTGGTTGGACAGTTTTTGTTAATTCCAATTTATCTCCTTTATTGACTTATTAGCTATAACTCGATTATTTTGGTGGCTGCTTTAGGATTTATAGTACTTATGACAGTGTACATGTTAGTGATATTACACTCCTTCTAATACTGTATAAAAATCTTAAAAGGGTATACCTCTATTTCCTTCCTCACAGGCTATATTACTTCATACATTTTACTTATTCCTATATTATAACTCCACAATATAAGGCCATTATTTTTGTTTATGTAGTCAATTATCTTTAAAGAGATTTAATTTTTTTTAACCTTACATGTTTACCCATGTAGTTACCATGTCTGGTACTTATCATTCCTTTAGATAGATCTGCATTTTCATCTGGAGGTAGTTTTCTTATTGTCTGGAGAATTTTCCTTAACTTCTTGTAATATGAACCTGTTAGTGATGAATTCTTTCAGCTCTTGGATTCCAAAAACGTTTTCATTTCACCTCTGCCTTTGAAAGGTATGTTAGCTGGATATAAATTTCTAGGTTCCTACTCCCTGCATTGTAACTTGGAAATTCTCTCAAGGCACTCTAAAGGGCACTCATAAGACTAACTCCATCTCTGTCTTGTATCCCAGGGATCACTCTCCTTCTCTGAGTGATGTTCACTGTCTTGAAAAGGATTATTTCATATGTTTTGTCCATTTTTGGCTATTTTAAGTTGGAGCATAAATCCAGTCTCTTTTATTCCATCTTGGCTAGGAGCAGAAATTTCAGCTACATGTTTTTAATAGCTTAACCTCACCCAACAGTTCTTGTATTTGTACACATGGGAAGCTACCTCCCTCAGTCATTCCACCATGTTGCTACAATTCACCTTGGTTTCCTATGTGACTCTATGGACTAAAAACAGATTCCCATAAAGAAATAAGCAGAAACACAGAATTAGTGAAAATAGACCATTTTTTGGGCCAAATATCATTCATATTTTCTTTAGTAGCATTACTTAAAAGTACCTCTTACAAGCTCACAGTTATTTTAAAAATCAAACCAAAAAAAAAAAAAACACATGAAAATAAATAAACCATTTAGTGTTTCAAAAAGAAAAATATGTGGCTGATTATAATGAAATAACTCATAGTGAAATATTTTAAAGTAATTCTTAATCAAAAGAAGTGTACAATCCCTCAAAAGTAAATTGAACTATTAAAAATAACATACTGTTCTATATAACAGATATAACATAACATAAAATTTTCAGTTATATTGAAGTTCTTTTTAAAAATTATCTTATTACTGATAAAGTTCAATTGAGATATCTTTGGAAAAAGTGGCAGTGATTATTTTTATTATAAACATATTCTGAAGTATTAAATGTATTGTGCCATTTTTCTATTAGTACATCTACTCTTCTTCAGGCCATGGGTAACATAATTTAAAAGCAAAGTTCAACTAGGCTTAAATGCTGCATGAAAATACCATCTTCTATGGATTTTCTTGAGAAACCATCACCTATGGATTCTCAATCTGTGGTAAGGGGTTTGTATATGGATAATTACTGACATTTTAGAGAACCCCTAAATAGTGAAATCTTTCCCTCATAAGTCACTTGTTGTGTCTTAAACAATGTTGACTCAATTTAAATAACTGTACCTGAAGCCCAGACAAGTATATGTAAAATGCTTCAGTTTTATTAATCAAACATATTTGATTTCATCACGTAAGTACAGGATTAAATATAAATTTGCCACTTTATATGAAACCTTAACTATTTAAAAAACAGCAACAAAGATGCATAATGTCAATACCTCTGCTAGTGCTATAAGTTGTTTCAATTGCTCGTGGGCAATGCACCCAATCTACCTACACAGCATTCCTACTAGTTTTACCATTCTTCAAATGAATTGGCAAGTTCCTTCAATATTATCCTTCTCTCTCTCTTTGTGTTCTCACTATATTCTAGGTTAGTGTTATGAATCATTCCCTTCATTTCTGTTGCTGCCTACAATTTCTCCTGTCTGAAACATGAAATTTCTTAGGTTTACAGACGAATACCATTATTAGACTGTCTTTGCAGTCTAATCTTAACACACTCAAGTGACTTGCTCTGATGACAAAAAAAAGTTAGACACAAAATTGCAATATTCCGTGGATATTAACAATGTCAAGATTGATATTTTTGGTCTAAGACACTATTTGTCAATTAAAAGGAGGGGCATTATCTTCATGAAAGAACAAACGATCTGCTAATGATTTTAGGCAAAAAGATATTTATTTTATCTTAATCCAGCATTTCCTTTTCTTTTATGTGGCCTAAATTAAGTAAAAACATCATACTGTAAGCAGAGAAATCATGAAGCAAGTCCCTCATTATTGTGTGCTGATGTTAATATAGAAGAGAGACTTCAGGACTGGAAAGAATCCGTGATATTAAACAGGCCCTGGGGCTGCGAAGCGCTGAGAGTGGCCATGCGGAGCAACAGGCCACAGGAATGCAAACCGTCCACAAAGCTGGGAGTGGAGCTGGCAGGTGGCCTTGCCCATCCGTCTGATGTCAGCACACTGCTCAGCTCAGGCCCTTTAACATCTGGGAAGGCCCTCTATTGCTTTTAATTAAGTAGAATATAGGCCACAGTGTTCCTTCACACAAGAAAACCACAGTCAAAAAAAAAAAGCTACCTTCTATACACCGAGGGTCATTCTCATTATATAAATAAATACGAGCATTTAGCTTAAATTGTGTGGTGGTTTTACTTCAGTTATTTTCCATACATCATTTCAACATTTTATGCAATAGATTTCTTTGGCTTTTTCACGACTGACCAAAGTTTTCATGAGGGAAGAAAACTGTTCTTTTAGTTTGCTTATGATTATAATTTTGAAATATTTCTACTTAAAGGCGTTCTGGAATAACCGTAACACATCTTTCAAAATGAGTTTATAGAAGATTAACCTGTAACAGGGGAAAGTGTCAGGGTATGAAACTGAGTCATTTTCTGAGGTCTGAATCTGAACCCAAAACTATTTGTAACTGTAATTCTGCCTACACACACACACACACACACACACACACACACGCACACATGCTGAATATGTCAGGTTATGAAGAACAAGTCATTGTCAAGAATTACATCAATCACCACTCTTTAAGGGCCTATGAAGAATGAAATTTCTTAGAGATACTCACCAGGAATAGCAAATATTTAAATCAGCGGCCAGCCAGGTTGGGAAGGGTTTTAGGAAGCTCATTTAGAATTTCATTACAATGATCTCATGATTTATTAGGTTAGTATCTTCCTCCTTTAGATATCTTTGAAAGGCAGAATTTTACTGTCAGAGGTGAAAATGTTCAATGTGTTTGTGAAAAAATACTGCTTTTTGTTGGAAATAGGTTAAACTTCTTTACACAAGTAATTAGTTGATATAAATTGTGAATTGTATCCAATGGCAAAATTTTTACCAAGAGTCTAGTTAACTATTAAGAGAACCATACTTGGAGCTTCTTGAAATCAGGTATTATATCCTTTATGTCTATATCCATATATCTGTGTCTAACACATAATAGGTGTTCACTAGGCGCTTGTTAAATGAAGGAAGGAAAGAAGGAAGGGGGTGTGGGGCACTTTTGATTAATGATAAAATAAACATGACAAACATATAAAATACAAAAATGTGACCTATCCATATAGTAAAATAAAATGCAATACACACAGAAAGATAGAATTCTCTAGTCATTCAACATTCCTCAAAATCCAGGTCTGTCTAGATACTGGCTGAAGTCCCACTACTCTTTCCTGCTGATCACCCCTCTACCTTTTCGTTTTAAACCTGTTGAGTGTATCAGACACAACTGTAGAACTTCTTCACAATCCACATCATAGAGCCCAATTCCAGACCTATTGATTCAGACAATCCTAGTGAGACCCTGGTATTTATACTATATATGAAAGTATTGCAGATGATTCTCATGCCCCACAAATATTGTTCAGCGCTGTTTAGCCACACCAAACTAAGTGCTTTCCTTCCAACATACATTTTCTTATCTCCACACATTTGCTTACGATGCTCTTCCTTCTTCCTCAAATGCTTTTTCCCCCTCTACATCTAATAAAAGCTTAAGGACTCCTTCTGATTTTTATATCCCTCCTCCTTCCAACACGGAAGTCCCTGGAAAAAATGAACTGTTCTCTGCCCTCTCCTAAATCTAAGCATTTCCAGTTAAGGAGGTTGTGTTACTCCAGAACACACTGCAGCATATTACATTTGGTTTCAAGGCCTTAATTGCCAGGAGATCCCAATATAAAACATCCTTAGAGAACTGCTGAGGTTATAAAGGACTTGTAGGGACTAAGACAGGGCAAACAAGGGTCATTTCGACTTCACTGAGAATGCCTGAGCCCTCAGGACCCTTCATATGGCTCTTCTACACTAAGAAGTTTTGTTCTGTTCAACATAGCTGTGTGTCTCCTTAGGCACAGTGCGCGGCGAGTACCCCAGAGCCCAGTGAGCGACGAGCCCAGGTCTTGCCCTCCTGGATTAGGTACCTTCCACTTAATTAATTCCTAAGATGAGTTTCTCAGTGGGCATCAACCCTTGCCAGATACAATCTATGTGGGGATTATTATCAAGAAGAGCTAAGAAACACAAAGGAAGTCATACTTACCACCCCACTAAAAAGGAGCCTAGAATTCAGAACACAGGTCTATATAAATACTTATGGGCTCTATCATGGAGGCATACATACCTCTCCTGCTTTTCTGTCTCCTTGGCAACAAAAATAAACCACAAAATAGCCTCTCATTATCCCACCACACAATTTTTAACCAGCTTAACATATGTTTCTCTCTCTAAAATCTCAATGATCTTGTTATGAGATTCATAACTCATTCATTCAAAAATACATATGAAACAACTACTCTGAGTGTGCTGTTAATATGTGCAATGTACACTGTAACTCCTGTGCCAAATGCTGGTGATGAGAGAGAGAGGAATCTATGAATCCCCACCCTCAGGATGCATATAATGTAATGGAAGAACCTTGCAAGTTACCAGGCAATCACAAGGTGGCATCCTAAGTGCTGTGCCAAGTACAGGAGCCACCAGTGTACATAAGAGGAGAGCATCTGCCGAGGTTTCGCTTTTACAATACAGGGCTTGTAGATAACTAGTGTTTGTTTTAAGCAAAGTTTCCTTTTTGAACAGAATAATTTTTCAAAGACTCAAATTTAAACATTTACTTTATAAACGTCCACCATCACCCATTCCTCAGGGTGGATAAACTACTGTGAGGGAGATACTTGAAAATTTAGGAAGCCAGTTAGAAAGATCATTTCCTTTCTTCATCATGGAATTAAACTCTACTGCTTTGAGAATTAATACTTGTCTTTAGGTAACAGGAATGCAGGGAGGGTCTACAGTTATTCTCTTGACTATGGTGAGAATAAACAGTATCTAAAAATCACACTGGTGGAAAGATGTACCAATGGTTTCAAGATCATGTCCTCATCTCTTGGTGAGACTTAGAAGGACAAAGTCCTGCATGCCTGGCACGGTTGGGAGGACTTGGGTTTTTAACGACTAATCACATGGAGCTTTGGTATCATTCATCACTAGATTGAAGGGTTGGTGGTAGGAAGATGGAAAATCCTGGGGCAAAGCAATCTTATGGATAGAAGGTGGGGTGCCCTTAAAAGTAGTGGATACTTGAGTGATAGAGTTTAGAAAAAAAGCAACATTGGAGAAGGTTGGGCAGAGTTGGGTGGCTGGCAATGGAGAAAGCTGACTTTAAAAAATAGGTGCCTCACAATGTAGACTCATTGGTTTGTGGGGAAGTGCAACTTGATAAGTTGTTTTCTTCTTCTCCTATGTTTCAGTTCCCTATAACTATCACCAAATTTTGTAAAAAGTGTGATAAAACCATATGTTGAGTGGTGCTGATGTAGAGAAAGGGACAGCAGTGTAGCCCACCACAATTATCTGCTAGCTCTCCTTGGGGAGAGTGGTATCTTTTCAGAGAAGTAGGTCTGGGAATGCCAAGCAGTGACCAGTACTAAAGCGAAAGTTTTTCATGATGCAGCTAAAAGCAGTATAGTTGGCCAAGAGACTGTGCAGTGGCTTCATACTACACAACTCAGTAAAGAAATGAAAGAGACCCCTCCCACTCACCCCATACACCCTAGAAGGGAGAGAGAGAGAGAGAGAGATGAAGACAGAGGCAGATGATTGGTTACTCTAATCTACCTTAAACATAAGTCACTTTTGTCTGTTTCCTGTTTACTGTTACAAATGACTCAATGTCTGTTTAAATCCTACATTATCCATGATGGGTAGGTCATATGTACTTCTGAAAGATGATATGCATTAAGGGTATTAAAGAATATGTGTAACAGATTCTGTTCTGAGTAAATGTGGTGTAAATATCCTCAAATTTACTATCACAGAAATAAAGTTTCTATTTCAGAATTCAAGTATTTCTTCAGAAATTTCTAACCAATTAATTGAAGCACTGGTGGAATGTCTTCCACTCACTGAAAGTTGGAACCTACATCATTCTATTTATCAGTTTATATTAATACTGTTTAGACAGAATAAGACGGTTGGCACTCAACCACATCTTTAACCAGTAATTCATTTTTGTGTTGAAAATTTCTTACGCTACTCCAAAGTGGTAACAAAACAATGTGTGTACCAAGCTAAATAGAAGAGAACACAGAAATTCTGACTCAGGTTTTGTAAAAAAAGATGTCTCCATTTCATCTGGTGTATAAAGTTTTTGATAGATGACTAGGACTCTTCGGGGGTAAAGGCGGTCTTTCCAACGCTCTCTCTCCTACCCCTAGCTTCTTTCCAGTATTTTGTCTGAATCTATAAAAGGACTATAGGGCTTGGGTCACTTCACTGTGGTGAAAAAACAAGTCTTGTGGCCAAATATTACGCTCTGAACCCATGCTGGATGTTCTCTGGATTCACAGGTTAGGTCTGATCTGGTCTTGGACAGCGACCACTTAGATTCAATTACAATGCAGTACCAAGGGGGAACTGATTCTTAAATAAAGTGATGATCAGCAAAGAGGGACTGGGACTGAGTGACTAAACATCACGCTGGCCTTTCATAGGAACAAGGAAAGGGCTTCCATAGGAACAGAGGTTTTGGAAAGCATTCCTCGCACAGGCACACTGGTTAACAGCGGTGATAGTGGGGAATACAACCCTCTGCTGATTACTTCTGTTTCCTTAGCAAGATCGTCAGTTCGTAGGTTGGAGGGAGAAGGGTGTTAACAGTTTGAGGAGCTGTAATATGCCTGCAGTAAAACGGCACGTGCCGGTGAGGTTGGTGGTGACTGGTCCCTTGGGAAACCAATTAACATGGTGACATTTTTCTCCCTTTGCAATGAGTCATGTGGCAAACAGCCCAGTCTAAATTTAATCAGACTGGGTTTTTGTTGAACAGACAAAAGGTAGGATAAGGTCGAGGGAGTTTTGGAAGTATTCTATGGATTTACTGTGTTGATGGGCTTTTTCTTGGGTGAGGAAGGAAATCAGGACTTGAAGGAGAACAAAAGACAAGGGGGTTGCTGGATAGAAAGTTCTGCAGAGAAGGAGAGTTTCTCGAGTTGGAATCTTAGAGGGAATGAGCTGGAAAGTTTGAAAAGGAAGTATATTGGAAATGGGATTGACACAGTTACTGCAGTTACTATAATAATGGCTAAATATGACAATAGGTACTGTGACTATGGTAAGTAGAAAAGTGTTCATCAGCCTATATATGAATCCAAAATTATTGTATATCAAAAACATCACAAAATTATATGCAAAGGACACACTGAAAACAATGTTCGCAGCACATGTGATAAAGGGCTAATAAACTATCCAAATAAATATCTCTTTTAAGTAAATAGGGAAAAGCATCCCAATAAGAATTGGCAAACACAGGCTTAGGCAATTTTCAAAATAAGACATGCAAATTAACAACAGACAGATGAAGAGCTACTCAAGCAAACTAAATCATCCGTCAAATTGGCAAAAAAGAATTGTAAATTATAAACCCCAATTTGATAGATTTGTAGTCATTAAATCATTTTCACACAAATGTGAAAGTTTAAATCAGAACAGCTTCCTCAAAGTCACTTTGGTAATTATTTTTAAGTTTCTCAAAAATGTACATATATTTTGAATCACTAATTCCATATATAGGAATTGTTCAAGGACACGTGTGCTTTGGATTATTTTTATTTCAGCATTTATTTAGCATGATATTAGTGAAATATTGAAATCATCTTTAATGTTGGAAACACCCTACAGAAAGTGACTATATAAAGGTAAGTAGAATGAAACGCTGGGCAATCTATGAACATCATTTTCAAGTAAAACTTCATAATGAGGAAATCTTCATAAAGAAGTGCTAAGTAACAAGAGCAGGCTAGAAAAGTATACATACCCAGTTTGTTCCCCTAGGTAATTCTGTATGCTTGTGTGTGTGTTCGTGATGTTATGTGTGCACACAATTACACACATAAAACCTGGAAAGAAAACTGTTAGTCGTGCTAATCTTTGGAGGCTGAATGACTTACAAACTTCAATACTATTCATTCTCCACCCCTTAAGGGAATGTTATTGGCTCAGAGAAGTCAACACAGGAGAAACAAAGGTAAGATACAAAGATAGAACAAGGACCTTTCTACATCATTTGGGTTTCTGGATCCAGTCAAGCATAAATCCAGCTTCCTAGTGTCCTTCCCATAACTTTGTTGAATACACAAATATCTTACTCATATTTTGTGTTTTGTTTGTTTTGTTCTCATTTATTTTTCCTTATGTAGATTTAACTGGGTTTTATCATTTGAATCACAGTGGTGTAAAGAGATTAATATAATCATTATTACTAATCACATAGCAATGAATTCTCAGCATATAAATCTTTGTCCTAATTCTTCCCATTTCCTTATAATGCATTCCTAGAAGGGGCTGAGTACATCAAATCTTCCTAGTTGTTCTTCCAGTTAAGAGAATCGTGACACAGAGAAGTTATCCGGGAGGACCAGCTAGCCATACAGACAGGGTCTGACAGGGTGACCATGCACGTGCTGACATACACAGGGTGACAGGGTTCCCGTTTCTAGGTTCTGGCCTTCAGTTTTTAAAATGAAGAAACTGTACTTTCATTAGTGAACATAAGGTTCCGAGAGAATGATACCAACTCTGGTAGAAATGTCAGCTTATGGAATCAGAACTCACCTTCATGCCAAATGAAACATTCATGGCTTTTGTACCTCTCTCCACAGGGGAGTCAGGTTCTTCTACCTCCTGGGTCCATCTGGCAAGGTCTGAACACATTTTTGGTTGTCATAACTGAAGAGCACTCCTGTCAGCCAGTCAGTAGACGCAGCCGAACATCCTACATTGCACAAGACTCAGCCCCCAGAACAAAGAACTCTTCAGCCCCAGATGTCCCTGAAGCCAAGACCGGAAAGCTCTGCAGCAGAAGCAGGCACCAGCCCGGTGACTCAGACAGTTTATCCCAACTGATCATCTATGAAAGTAGAGGAGTTACGTTAAAGCATTTTCTATCTTTACATTGCCTATTTCTAGCATCCATGAAGACCACTCATAATGTCTTAATTCAGAAGCCTCCCAACAGATTACAACACAGCTCCATTTCAAATTTCTTGGTTCCAAACATATTCCATTCCTGTCTCCCTAGGATTATAACCACGTCAACTTAATTGGAGTTTTAAGGTGTGGTCACAGTGCTTGATGAGCATAGAGAAGCTGCATCATAAGATACGCAGGAGACAAAGGCATAAACGAGATCAGTTAAAAGATGGAGTGGAGTATTTCTAAACCTGCTCCAACTGAGTACCTGCCTTCATCGTTTCTCCTACTAAGGGTAATAATGATACTTTTTGTTGAAGGATAATTTTCCTAAAAAGGTAAAATCGTGACTCTCATACAGATATAAAATGAACATTTATAAAATACTTTAACTCTTTATTAATAAGGGAAATAGGCAGATGTTAAACTCGTTCAAAGAAGAAGCCAAAGAACACATCATTTATATATTAGGAATATTGAAATGAATTATAATAGATGCAAAACTGACTTCCTCCACAGCAGAGCTGGGAAGTCACTTGAACCTCTACCTGACAGAATTCATCTGCATGTCTATAGATAAGAATTATTTTGTATCACTGTTCAGTAAAATTAAAAAGCTTGTAAAATAACCCAAAGACAGTGAAAGGCACGGAACACCCTCAGAATTAGAAGCCGCTTACCCAGAGAAGAATGCTGTGCTTTGAAGGATGCTTAGTTTTTCACTGGAAATATCCAGTAATCTTTTTGCCTATTCCAAAATTCCTTACTGATGCAAGTATTTATACTTATTATCTGTCACATAAGGGAATAAGAATTGGAAAACTAGAGTAATGAATAACATGGAAAGGGAAAATTATTCTTTTGAGTAACTCAAACATCCTTAAATTTCTGTAAGTAGAGATGTTTAAGACAATTAAACAACTGCTAGTAATAGCCCTTCTTCAATGACTTTTGCTATAAGACATAAAATGTTATGTTTCTAGTTCTCAAGGTTCTCTTTAAACTTTCTATTTTATTATTATGATAATTCAATCAATTGTAATACCAGAGGCCTACTAGAAAACTATTATTCTCTCTTTATAATAAATTGGCACCTGAGAAAAAAAAAATTGTCTTGAAGAGCATCAATTAAATGACTTTCAATTACTTATATATGTGGAGTATAATAAAGAATACAGTCTTTGTCCTGGTTTCTGAGACAGTTTCAAAAAAAACCTTGGAATTTCCTGAGTGGGAGTGTCTTTGTTATGCTAATTAGGTGACTCATGATGGGTCCCTACGTATCTTCAGGATGGGGTCTGGTCTCCAGAAAGACCAGCCACATGATCAGAGCACTGCAACTTTGGGCAGGCATAAACTCGGGCAAGGGGAAGGACACTGGAGTTTGAATTCATCACATGGCCAATGATTACATCAACTGGGCCTATATAGTCAGACCTCAATAAAACTCTATAGACAATGAACTCGGTGGAGCTTCAGGGTTAGTGAACACATTAATGTGGTAGAATGGTGGCATGTAGATTCCACAAACAGATGGCACGGAGACTTCATCCCCAGCCCGTGCCTATGTGTCTCTTCCATTTATATGCTCCTGATTTGTACACTTTATAATAAAATTGGAATAATAAATTCAGGCAAGATTCTGGGTGAGTTCTGTTAGTTGTTTTAGCCAATTATTGATTCTGAGTGGGGGTCGTAGGAACCTCTGACTACTCAGCCAGTCAGTCAGAAGTACAGATGGCTCGGAGACCTGCAGATAGGACCAAAAGCGAGGGCAGTCTTGTGAAGGACTCTGTTCTTAACCTGTGAGTATGCGCTCACTCTAGGTAGTCAGTGTCAGGACTAAATGGAACTGTAGACACCTAGTTACACAGAATTGGTGTCAGAGCAAAATATGTAAATATTGATCACTGTAGAATGACATGTGCCAGCAATAATGGGTAAACATTATGCCTAAGTGAAACACCTAAGGGGTGACCGAATTTGCTACTGAGTCTGCCCAGGTGATATCCAATCCAGCTCAACTCAGTTTAAATCGACTTATTAAACAAAGTAAATGTTTCTATCTCTCAGTATTGAGATCTAGTTGCACAGAAATTACAATAACTTTTACCAAAGTAAGCTTTCCAGAGGATTTCCTCTCCCACCCACATAAATATATAAAGAGGAAACTTCTGGGCCAGTTCTTCCTACTGCAAAGTAGAAATATGGCAGGTATCCAATGTATGTGAATAGTGTAAGTGGTAAGCCTGGATGATGTAGGAACAAAACCTACTTTCTAAGTCATCATATTTCATTGCTTACACATCTTTCTGGCATCAGTGCATCTTGATTTCATTTAACCAACTTTTCAGCCATCTACAAAATAAAAATGTAAGGCTTTTACAAAGAAATTGGGTAAAATAAATCCAGATATAAACAGTACATCCACAGGATTGTTACAACAGCTCCAATTATAATGAAAGCAATGTTTTTAAGCTCTCTTGCATTACAAACATAATGCTCTCAGTATTTCAGAAGCCAGGGGTCTATTTATAATGATCTTGGCCTCACTATGCCAAATCCTCACTATAAGAACTGAAGCCAGAAAATCAAGGATCCAAATTAAAGCATGTAGAATGCCAATCCAAGTTTCTTTTCCATTTCCCAAAGCATAATAAGACTAAGACTGTAGAAAGTACAGCGAAAAATATGCATAACCTTGAACCTTCAAATGTGTAAAATAAAAAACGAGCATTTGATCTCTATTTCTTGATTCATATCTATATAAAGAAGCTTTGAAATTATTTGGGACTAATTTTGTGGCAAACAGGAAGCACTGCAAAAAAGGTTGAAACTACCCAAAGACATTGTCAACATAAGACCTCATCTCTGTCTTGCAAGACACAATAGAGAAAGCCTACTGGTTTGAAAAGAAACTGCTATTGTGTTACAAGATCTAAGGATAAAACTGCCATGAAGTAAAGCATTATGATTATGCCTGCTATCTGTAAATCTCATGTGGTGAAGGAAATGAAATGGATAGATGGTTGATGATAACCACTGGAAAATGTGCTCTGTTATTGAACAAAATCAGTTCACCAGAGAACCTTCATTTCCATATAAGTCATAATGAGTATTTGTTTTCATACCTACATGGTATTAGGTAGGCCGTTTTACAAATTGAAACACCCAAACTCTGGAACTTGAGCTATTTTTCCTCTGTTTTCCATTTCAAGCATGGAGTTAGTACCAAGCCATCAAAACTGTTTATTATTACCCAAGTTAAAAGCTATGAAGCTCTGAACACTTCCATTATAAAAATACCTTTCTTCCTAACAGCTCTAAAAATTTCCCGTAGCCTGGAGATTTCCAAAGTGTCTTTGAATCCAAAAATGAATTCTAAACTCTTTAATTCCATATTTTCAATTTGGAAAATATAAATAAATAAACATTCTGTTTAGCAAATAGCGGCTTTGTTTGTTTTGCTGTAATTCAAGGGATACTTCGATATACCACCTACTTTTATTCAGGAGGCATAGAAACTGTAAAGTGTAACACCCAGTCAGGCTCATGACTGGCTCCCAATTCCCCATACCTGCAAGCAGGGGAGGATGTAGACAAAACTTCAAGGCAAATGAAATGTCTCTTTGGAATTCACAAGGTCCCTTGAAGAGCACTTCATCACTTCAGAATCCCTCTCGTTGCTCCAGGAACCCCTCCTTACCAAGGACTCCTCAGGATTATTTATGACTTAGAGGACAGTTTCTAAAGAAGGCGATGCTTAACAAAAAGATAAATTTTATTGGTGGTATCTCAAGTATGTCACAGTGCCTGTTTAGTTTCCACATTCAGCTGTTCCTACCTCTGTGCAGAGATTGAGATTACAAATTAGCCTTTCCTCTACAACAGTGAAACTGATTTGACTTAAAAATACTTAGGATTAATCATTTAACCCAGAAATATTTATATGATATGGAAATGATACCTGTCAGTGGAAGATATTCATTCTTAATGAATGCCTTCTTTCTAAAGCTATAACATTTAAATTAGTTCCTTCTTCATTTATTACCTATCTTCTTTGCCCTTGATATGTTCCTTTCTCTACAATTCCATCTTGATATTAACCAAAATCTCTACTTTAAAAAGGTTTTTTATAGTTCTCATAAATCTAAAAGCCCTTATGAAATTATATTAGAAGGCAATAGGCAATCTCATTCATTAAATAAAGATTACTTATTTTAGAACAGTATATGCAAAATTCTCTATTACTACAGCACTTGACTTAGTTTAGCCTCAATAAATTCAGTTCATAGTGAACTACTATTTTCTATCCATTTGAATAGTATTCATTTCCACATAAGTAAATAAACTTAAACTTAATACAGTGTTATTTTGTTTTATTATTTGAGATATTTTCCATGTATTCAAGAACAGAGATGCAGTCTAGATTTTTTAAAATAAAGACCAGGAAAGATAAGAAAAGGCTTGCTAGTATCAACAGCGTTAAAACTTTCAAATGGTTACACAAGCAAGAAGGTAGTAAAAAGCTCATGAAACAGGAGACTAGGTTTTTCATGTTAGAAAAGTAGAAATAGAAGGCAATTTTCTCCACATTTTTCCAGTTTTTTAGAAAGTCTATTTACTGTGTTTTCTGTAGAATTTATGGAGTCTTACCACAAAATAAATAGCATTAAGGAAAGCTATTCACTCCCATGTTCAAAGGAGCTGGAAGACATAACAAATGTGAATTACCCCTCTTCTCTTTCGAGTTAAGAGACATACACTGGTTCTTTTCAAAAGTGCTACGAGGAGAGTGCTTGTGGTAATAAGACCTTTCTTGAAATTCAGATATAGGTCCATATTCACAACTTGTACTGAGCCTTTTCACGTCCCCACAGTGTTTTCTCGATGTCAAACCTCATTCTGTTCAACAGCAATGACTGAGCCAAACTCACGCTTCTTATTTTCAAAGCTCTGTGTTTTTCAAGAGTTTGGTAAGTGGCTTCTACCCATTATGTCAGCAAAAAGTATTTCACTGAGACCAGTTAAAGGAATGAGGTAAAGGCAGGCAAGGGAAGAGAGGAAGAGGGGTGGGGTGGGGGTGGGGAACATGTGCCACGCAAATGGGAGAAGAGTGAGAAAATGTTCCCCGGAACTGGCCTCCCTCAGAAGAGTAACACAGAGAAGCCCGTGCCCTGCTAGGTTCACTTCCACTGAAACAGGAAGCCAAAAACCAAGGCGGACAAGCAAATGCTTCTGTTCCCCAGGATCTTGTAGATGGCTGTCAAGCTCAGGTCATGATTATGCACCCAGACAAAATCATCATATGCTTGCTCATTCTCAGATGCTGATCCATAAGATTTCTTAAGGATCGTTTTAGTCTCCTTTGAAATGAGCTTAAATTGATGCTGAGTTATGCAACTTTTTTCTTGTTTTTATGGCCCATTCTTAGGATGCTCTACTTCTTGAACTTTGCCTTCACGTTTTCTCCAGGGGCGAATGCATTTCTCTAATTGGTGTTCAACTTACATTCGTGAGTGCACATAAGCTTCAGGACAGTTTTTAGAGGGAAGATTGGTTTCTAACTTGGCCTTTTTTTCTTTAATTGAAAAGTGAGATAGTATCTTTCAGATTCTGAGACACTTAATTAGGAAACTCTGTATATTTTTCAGAAATGTAGTTAAACACTAGTCCAGGAGAAAATCTGAATAAGTTTCATAGTTTATGGACAATAGTGTATTATCCATTTGAAAAGGACTTAGCCCATTTCTGGAAAGAAATGTTAACAGTTCATTGAGAGCGTTCTTTAAATTTGCCTGGAATCATTGTAAATCTTGGTCAAATAACTGTTTTAGATCCAGAAGCTTGTGGTATTAAAATCTTTTGATTTTATCTATCTTGATACTATACATAAGATTCAAAAAGTTACATGGTGAAAGAAATATGTCCAGTAACTATTGCTAATGCCTGGGAATCCATTTGATTTTTTAAGAAATACAATGTAACCAATTTTTTTTTCTTGTTCTTTTAGTTTAGTTTTTTTTTTTTTTTTGAGAGCTGCAATGTATATATTTTGGCACACAGAGACCTAGTAACGGAAGGAAAGATTGGATTAAGATTAAATGCAACAATGTATAGAATATGTGAAATATCTAATATAGGCCCCTGCATATCACAGGCTCTCAATAAATGATAATAGTTTAAAACACTTAATTCCTCTTATGTGTCTACCTACACATTTGCCTTTATAATCCTCACACTATGAAGTAAATGGGATATCATTATCCCCATTTCACAGATGGGAAACTGAAACATAGAGAAGTTAGACAACTTACCTAATGACAAACAGCTGATAGATGGCAGAGGGGGCTTTGAATCCAGCAATCTGCTGAAATGATAAATACAATGGATTGAAAGGGCAGATATGCCAACATGGTGCCAGATAAGGCTGGAGGGGGAGGAAGGGGAGAGCCCAAAGGGCTTTCAACTATTTGATGGAGTCATAAGGACCCTGGCAAGTCACTGAAATCTTTTTAAGCAGGAAGTACATGAACATATATGGCAGATTATTACCTGACTGCAGTGTGGAAAGTAAATGTCTAGAGACAAAACACAGATCTCAACCAGGTAGGATGCTATGACAGTATGTAGGCAGGAGAGATGTTATCTGAGTCGAGGCAGGTAGTGTAGGAGATGAAGAGATGCTTAGGGGAAGCATTTCACACTCTAAAAGTATTTACTTTCCACTAACGAAAACTCCCATTTACTAAAGTTCCATTATCTGTTGAGGTCACTTAAAGCAATTGAATGCTGCATTTATAAACAACAAATTTAATCAGGTTCAAAATTCACCATAAATGCTACTTTCTCTAAGAAGTCTACCTTAAATGATGATCCTGGGTTAGATGTCCTGCTGAATCCTCCACTTATCACCTCTCATAGCACTTTAAAAACAGTACTTTGTGATAGATAACGTTTTACCGTTCTGTCTCCCAGTGGAAGCATGACCTCTTCGAAAGTTATGTGCTGTTCCTTGTGGAACCCCCATGATTTGGCACAGTGCCCAGCAGTAGTTAACCAATAAATGCTTAGTGGATATTGAATGGGAAAGGCAGAGGGTAGCATCCCACAAGGGCAGTTAGGTAGCTCCAGTAAATTCGTATCTGGGAATATCTGTGGTATAGAAGTATTTGGGGGAGGAGATCGGCGGTGTGTGGGCATGTACATGTGAGTACCCGGAGGAAGGGATGTAAGATGCCCTTGCCTCTTTAGGAAGTCACCTCACGCTACTTAATAAATCCTTCTCCTCATTCCAGGGTAAGCACTGTTTTTTCCTCATACAGCCTTACATCTACTAAATCAACTGTCCTCTATTGTTATCACTCCCGTAAGCCCTTTTTTAAAGCAACATTCTTCCACACTTTCACAGAAGATTCCATGTTTCACTGAATTTAATAAAATCAAAGAAATCTTCGTGGGGAAAAAATCCTTGGAAGAGCCATTTCATATTGCGAATTACAGAAGAGCAATAAGAAAGATCTTGTGTCCATATATACTTTCTCTATGTAAACAAATAGAAATATTTTGTGAAAAAAAGTCAAATGGTTTTCTAACTACTTGACCTGTTTCTAAAGTCAACTTGAATTGTTATTTGTTGTATAAGCATTTGTTGGATTTATTGAGTACCTGTTATATCCAAATTTCTATGAGTGACTCTGTAAGGGCTATTACAATAAAAATAAGTTTTATTCAAAAGAGAAGACTGTCTGTCCCAAGAAGATAAATTCAAGCTAATATAAATAAATTCTATGTTCTAATGACTGGAGGGAAAACACAGCCACCTGTGGAAGGTGTGTCCTTCACAGAATGTTCCCAGCCGCACAAGCAGGAATTACATCAAAATACACACACACACAAAGCAAAGATTTACGAAAGCAGAATAGATTTTCTGATCCAGTGTAAATGCAGAGGTACTAAAATTATCATTTTAACTTTTCTAGAGACCATAGCATATAGTTTACAAAGGACTTACTCTGAATCATATCAAATATAGATTCTAATCCCCTCCTTATTACTTAGGGGTTTCAACTTATCTATAAGTAAGGGTATTAATGCCCACCTCCAGTTACAGGAATTGGAGAAAATAATGCATACTCAATCTCTAGCATGGTGCCTAACACAGCATAGAAATAAGCCATAATTAAGAGACTGACAGGCAGATACAAAACTGAACATGCATTTGAGACCTCGGCTACAGATCTCTCAGTAAGCAATGTCACACATTAGCTGGATGCAGGATTTCAGGGAACTTTGTCAGAAATGGTAGAGAAGCAGGAGTGGAGAGGGTGGGGACGGGAGTGTGGTTTTCTTCCTGAGATTTCTTTCTTGGGTGGGAGGAGGAATGAGGGAGGAAATTATATTCTCAATGCAGCCAGAAAGATGGAGCATGTCTGTTAGATCTTATCAAATACATATAAGGACTAAATATAAATAGTGTATTTCATCTAGGCCAACTAGTATGGATTAACTCCATGATAATGGAATCAACTATAGGCATTTTGAAAAAAGGTTGTTACTGTGCATCCATGATTAGTGGCTGGTCTCCTCATAACACCTTGGTGATCACGGAACAGCCTGGAAAATAAAGCTGAGTCCCGTGAGTTACACCAACTCTATCTTGTCCCTTCACTGGAAAAGCGAATAGTCCTCTCTATCCTCAAAGCGTGTCTACTTGATAACATTTATGATAATATGCCTGAGATGTTAATAAATCTCATAAGCTTCATTGAGCTTTGGTGAGAATATGGAGCGAGAAATCCAACAAGTGAAGAGCAGCCATAGTCAAGACATATTCACTCTTAAATAATCAACTGGAATCTTTAAATCAAATTGAAATATTTTTTGAGAATGACGTGGTTATTGAGGATTCAAAAAACATAGTTCATGAATCAAATTCTGGATTGCAGAACATTATATTTACGCCCAAGCTTCTCTGTCTAGAAAAGAACTAGTAGATTTCAGATCCTCCATGACAAGTCACAGCAAGAGGATTAACGAAAGGAGACTGGCCACCTTGATGTATGTGTGACTATCCATTCAAAAAAGATATTTCAATCACTGTCTGCTAATATTTAAATAAACACTATACATTAAAGTGTAAACCACTGGTTATAAATCTTGGATATTCAATGATTTTACAGCCAGTAAGCAAAATGAGAAGGAACTTATGGGACCATGCAAGCATTCACAACAACTGAAAGCCCATAATATTAGTGTTTGAATGATTGTCAATATCTTTAGCTTCAAGAAAAGAAAAAAAATACTTTAAGAAATACATGTAAATGTCATTATTTTTTAAAAAGTATTTATCCATTTACTTAGTAGCACTTTGCCAAACAAGAACCAAAAATGCCAAAATTCCTAAAAGTAGCTAGAAATCTTTATAACACTGTAAATCTCAGGCTTTCTCAGAGCAAATGGCTGAAATGGTGACCCCAGGTAGAGAAGTAACTGCACAGCCACTTTTCTTTTGTCCTTACCTATTTCATCAACAAATGACTTTTTTAGTTTAAATAATAAAGCTGGCAAGACTGATAAATTACTAATAGAGAGAAAAGGACTCTTAGATTGGTTTTGCAATTCTAATAATTTTGAACAGATGACAACATTAGCCATACCATAGAAACCAAGATTAATGCTAACTGTGGAGTGTTTTATTTCAAAGAAGAATTTACTATAAGAGATATAGCTTTTATGAGAAATAAACACTGTTGGCATTATTTCTAAGATGGCTAAATATAGATATTTTAAATATATACTTAAGAGTGGATTATTGTGTAAAAGGAATTTTTTAGTAAATCAAAATAAAACTTGGGGGAAAATAAATCATTTTCTCAGGGATAGCTAATCAAAATATGAATCAGTTAATGCAATTTATTAGAGTGAAAAAAAATCCCTACTAAGTGCAGCATGCACACATGTCCGCATGTCCTTTTCAATATTTACTTAGGGTCCACCATTCCCACTGAAGTTGCAGGAGTTTTCTATACACATGTTAAAGTTTAAATACTTTTGTTGTTGGCCATATAATGATTTTCCTCTTGTGTATAAATATGACAATGCTAAAATAATTTATAAAAGGTATATACATATGTCTTTAAAATATGCACAGGATAATGTATGTCTAAGTTTATAAATGTGCTCCAAATACAACAGGCCCTTGGTAAATATTTTATCTCTCACTTAAGCATTCCCTTTCATGACGTCTGGGTTGGTATCTGAGAAAAAGGACAATAATAGGGGAACAGCTCACAAACTGACTAGAAAGAATGATACACTAATACACTCCTTGATGAAAAAATAATATTGAGAACTTACGTTTTTTAAGATTTCTCATGAATTTACAAGTAGAATTAGATTGTCCTTACCTGTGGAAGTTATTAAAAGTAAGGGTCTTCAATGTAAAATGGTTTTAATGAGGAGAGATTTAAAAAAAAACTGAATAGTTTTTTTATAAGGCAAGGCCTTATAGTTACACATTTTTCTTTTAAAAGTATGACACAGTTGCTGTAGAATTGGCTAACATTTGGGATCAGGACGCAAGGCCAGGCAAAAGGGCAAAGATGATTCAAAACCAGTAGATTAATTTACTCTTAGCCAAGTATAATTAATATCACATCAAGGCTGTTTACATTTCTGCTGTCATCCATATGCACTAGCACCAGGTTAATGTGCAAGCCAGGAGCCAAATGATAGCTCGCATAAATCTCCCCTGCTAGATAGCAAAGTCCACTGCCCTGTCCTTACTTCCTGGGAATAACCTTTGATCTTCAGATCAACAGTGAAAATAATTACTGACTTTGGCCAAACTGAGATTAGTCATTTTCATTCTGAGGAGCTGCACATCTGTCTCCAGCTGTGCAGGTCTCCTGCACAGATCCTAAAGCATCGTCCCCAAGCGTTTATATCATGCTTGTCATCCATTTAGCAGAGGCCAAATGTTTCTCTTTTATAAACGTGTGTAAAACATTCTCAGAATTTCAAACAATAACAAATTAGGGCAGAATGTGGCCAAAATGCAAAAAGGAAATCTCCCATCTGTCCTAATCAAACGGTTATATTATCAGAAACAAGAGCTAGAAACAGCACCCACACACACAAATACACATTGTTTTAAAAGAGATTTTAAATATTTTGTCCAAGGAGAAAATAATATTCAGAGAAAATGCCAAAAGCTGAAACAAGAAGAAAATTATCAGTGAAAATATTTTTTAATGTGTTAACTCATGAAGTTAATTTTTATTGTTAAATTTGTTTTTCCCTTTCCCTTTTTATGCATCAGTATTATTATTAATATGACTTTAGGAAAAATCATCTGCATTAATGCAATATCCCATGTGAAACTTTATATTTATTGTTGATAGCTTACATGGCATTTGTTCAGAAAAGATTATTCATCTGTTTATTCAATAAAGATTGCATGGAGTCTATTAAGGGCCAGGCATAATTTTAGGCACTGGGGATACAAATATGAACAAGACAGAATATGATTCTACAAGCTCAGATGGAACAAACTGTACTGAGAAGAGACAGACAGTAAAAGAATAAGTAAGTAAATTTCAAGTAGTGCATGATGCTAAGGTAACAACAAAACAGTAATAGGATGACTGAGAGTGGCAGGGGGTGGGTAGGCAGCCTGCTCTAAATGAGGTAAGGGGTCGGGAAGACCTCCCTGAAATGGTGTCTCCTGGTGTAAGACTGAATGCTCCAAAAGAGTCAATCACAGGAAAACCAGGATGAACAGCAAGTGCAAGGGTCCTGGGTGGAAAGAGCCTAACATATTCAAGGAACAGAGAGAAAGTCAATATAACTGGGGCATAGGAGCTCAGGGAACACGACAGGCACTAATTTTCACCCAATCTTGGAGGTTATGGTAAGGAGATGTGATTTTATTTTACACATCTTTTGGGGTTTCTCTAAGCATATTTTGAATCTTTTCCCCTAAGGGGCACTGATAGTATGGAAAAGCTGGAACTTTGTCTTTATAAATTCATGAATAAGAAAGAAAAATAGGTACAATGAGACCCTATTCTAACATTTTTTTAAGAAAGCACTTAACAGACTTCTCTTGTTTTAAAAAGAAATATGTAACCCAGGTTATTTTTTTGCCTATCTCCTTAGGCTATCCTCAAACACAAGGGGATCAGGGAAATTTCAGGTTAGATTTCACGACTGTCAAAAACCTCTTGGGAATGATATTTACATTTTATTGAGTTTGGCTCCTGGATTGTCTGATTTCACAGAACTGACTTTACTCAAGTATCACACAGACACAGACTAAATAAATTTGCAGTATTTCAGGAAATCTATTGTTTTTATTCCAGGTGATCACCGGAGTTTAGTCCCTTTGTGCTCACTTGAGAAATGAGCGTCCATAGGTCACACCTTACTTAAAACTAGCTGAGCATTGACATTTTTTTAAACCTAAGTAAAGTTCCCAAATAAATTAATAGCATTTTATTAAAGAGTTCATTAAAGAAATATTATTTTGATTTAGTTTCCAAAGTGAGTAACTTTATTCTGATTAAAATCTGATACACAACTTGTAAAGACAACTAGAAAAACACAAAGAAAACCTCACAAGTAATTCCACCAACAAGAGAAAGGCGTGGTTAACATTTGCTTTCTACCTCCCATATAGTAAGCCTTTTTGAGTCTACCTTCTTATTGCCATTTAACTTAATTTGTGGAGTTTCATATTCTTCCAAGACAGAGTCAATGATGATAATTGATGAACCACAATCATCTGACTAATAGTCATAGTATGACTAATAGTCTACCAGCAGACTTTAAAATGTCTCTAAATGTTCCCTTTTATTAAAAAAATTTCTGAAACCATAAAACTCTGAGAACACATAGGCAGTCAGCTTCTTGACCTCAGTCTTGGCTATGATTTTTTTGATCTGACACCTAAAGCAAAAGGAACAAAAGCAAAAGTAAGCAAATGGGACTAATATCAAGCTAAAAAGCTTCTGCACAGGGAACCATCAAGATCAAAAGGCAACCTACTCAGTGGGAGAAAATATTTGCAAGTCATATATCTGATAAGGGTCAATATCCAAAATATATACAGAACTTATACAACTCAGTAGCAAAAATAACAACAAAACAATTTGATTACCAAATGGGCAGAGGTTCTGAAAGACATTTTTCCAAAGAAGACATACAGATGACCAACAGGGATATGAAAGATGCTCAACATGACTAATTATTAGGGTAAAGCAAACCAAAACACAACGAGATTTCACCTCACACATGTTAGAATGGCTGCTATCTAAATAAAAGACAAGATAATAAGTGTTAGTGATGATGTGGGGAAATGCAAACAGTTGTGTACTATTAGTGGGAATGTACATTGGTGCAGCCCCTATAAAAAACATTACAGAAGTTCCTTAAAAAATTAAAAGTAGAACTACTATATTATCCAGCAATTCTACTCCTGCGTATTTATCTAAAGGAAATGAAAACATTAACTCAAAAAGATATATACATACCATGTTCATTGCCCCCTTATTTACAATAGCCAAGACATAGAAGCAACCTAAGTATCCACGGGGAAATGGACGGATAAACAGGTATATGCATATCACATGATATATATAATAGAATACTATTCAGCCGTAGAAAAAGAAATTCTGCCATTTATGACAATGTGGAAGGACTCTGAGGGGATTATGCTAGATGAAATAGATCAGACAGAAAAACACAAATACCAAATGATCTCACTGATACATGGAACCTTTAAAAAAAAATAAATGAGCTCCCAGATACAGAGAACAGATGGGTGATTGCCAGAGGTGGGCAGGAGATGGGGGTAATGAATAAAGACGGTCAAATTGCCAAACATCCAATCCTGGGGATGTAATACACATTACAGTGACTATAGTTAACAATACTCTACTGTATATTTGAAAGTTGCCAATAGATTAAATCTTAAAAGTTCTCATCACAAGAAAAAAATTGTAACTATGTGTGATGATGACAAAACTAGACATATTGTGGTAAATCATTTCATAGTGTATACAAATATCCATTCATTGCGTTGTACACGTGAAACCAATATAATGTTGTATGTCAGTTATATCTCAATAAAAAAAGATTATCTCGCCCAAAATGTTGATAACACCAAGACTGAGAAACCCTGGTTTAATGTAAGAAATGTATAATCTTTGTAATTGGAATGAGATCTGTGTTCTCTCTGGGCTGGAGAGGAGGGATAGTTGGTCCACAGAGAAAGAGAAGAAAGAAACAATTCCTCAAAATGTAATAGCTTCCTAGTCCTCTCCACTGTATTCATATTAATTCCTAACTAGCTACAGTTGGTTTCAGCTACTTGTTCTTGCTTTGAACTTGCGTTTTAAGAAATGATTCCAAAAAATGTACCTTTTGTGAAAAATATAAATGGAGGATTACTGGTTAATGCACAAGAAAAAAAAAGCAGAAAAACTCACATAAGAACAAAATCATCTACACTAGGAAGTGAGAGAAGCAATTAAATTGAATTATCAGTGACTAGTGAAAGTGAAAAAAATGTAGCTACAATAAATTTAGATTTGTAAAGAGGGCAATCAAATTAATTTTAAATAAGGATATGGAGTGGAATAAGTTCCCCCTTTGTCTTAGACAAGTTTATTAAATTTCCCGAGTGCAATTTCCTCATATGTAAAAACCAGGGTAATAAAAATGATATGTTAGACCTTTGAAATGAAAGAAAACCAACTCTGTTTTATGAAAAGTTTGTGGCACAATCCTACTGTGGCCTGAATTAGTAGAGCCCTTAAGTCTTAAATGCATCTAAAACCAGCCACATGTTTGGTATGAAACCTCTCTTTTTCCCTCCTCGAAAATCTCAGCTTCATTCACTTTTTAAAATAATGGTTTTCTTAGGATATAACTGATATGCCATATAGGTCATACTTCTAAATGTAAAACTCATAAGCTTATGCAACCACCTCCACTATCTCATCCCAGAACATTCTCATCGCCCCAAAAAGAGATCCCATACCTGTTAAAGGTCACTCCCCATGTCCCTCCCTCCAGCCCTAGTCACCCACTAATCTAATTTCTGTTTATGGATTCCCCTATCCTACATATTTCATATAAATGGAATCATATAATATGTGACCTTTTGCATCTGGCTTCTTTCAGTTAGCAACAATGCTTTCAACGTTCATCCATGTTGTAGCATGCATCATAACTTTGTTCCTGTGTTTTATCTTCATTGCCTCACTGCTTCATTTTTCTGTTTCTCTCTGGAGACCAAAGACCTCAGCTGCTCTGGTCCACATAGAGGAAAATAGAGCTGCCAACAGGTCTGGAGCTTAACTTCCTACAGATTCACTCATGAACGTGGAAGATCTCTGATTGGTTAAACATTAGCAAGGCTATTCCTTAGACCAATCAACTGATGTTAACACATAAGTAGTCCATCTTGGGCTCCTCCTTGGTACCAATCAAGTATAGTTGGGAAAAAGCACCAGGTTATAAATTGTCTGATTTGAGCAAGCCATATGAAACAAAGATGGAACTAGATTTGAAAGTTACATTTCCCAGAATACTTGGGGATGCATGAATGAAGATGAGATAATATATTTAGTACAATCCATATTTGTCATACTAGTGAATACAAAATTATATATGAAAGAAGTTTAAGTATATGTTAGTAGAGAACTTTTTCAGTTGGTTTATCCATGAAAAGCTTGAATATTCTAGAGAAACTGTAAAAGTATAGTGAAAAAAACTGTGGAGGCCTAGACACATTTTCCTTTAATAAGCACTAGTAACAAATCTTTCCTTTTTTCTAGAAAAGTGTAGGTTTTCTGGAGTGTAGTAGAAATAAAGGCCAGATGAATAAATTAATGACATTTTGTTACAAATTTCTAATTCCCTTAGACTGAAAGAAATGTCAGAAGTATTAAGTCAGCCTTTTTCAGATATATTTCAATAACTCAGATGCCTACTTACTATAAGGTCCCTAAAAATGAGATACTTCCAAACACCTTGCTACTAAATATAGACTGAATTATACCATGCAGTTTTTTTACTTGTTCTAACATTTTGTTCGCATAAGCCATAATATGTATGAAAAAAAATCTTCACATATTTCTAACTTGACATCTTTGATTTTTTTTATCAACAGCTTAAGTAGTTGCAATAAAGGTAGGATTTGGTGTTTGCAAATACTGACATTTTAAATTTAAGTTGCTAAATCATTGGTTTAACTGTAACTAACTGAAAGCAAAGTATCATTCTACTTAGCACACACCACCATGCATTTTAAAAACACATGAAAAGACAATTAGAAATCTTACATCATTCATTTTGTCCTTGAAATCATACTTTCATTTTATTCCCCCAAACAATATTATTCTGATAGAATATTATCTAAATATGAAAATACAGAATATCCTATCATAATTATATGATATATATATATATCATTTAAATCTAAATAATATTACTTTCTATGACTAGAACTCTTAATTTAAAATCTAAATAATATTTGCTATGACTAGAACTCTTTAGCTGTGAAAGTTTTCTTCTGGACTCAATTATGAAGATTATTATTAATATGTAATTATATACCTAATGTTAATATGTAAATATTAAACATACAAATAAAATTTTATTGGAAGTAGCTTAATAAAATTGGTGTGATTCCAAAGTTAACATATACACTGATGAATATTTTTGTTTTGCTGGAATGAGACAGAAATCAGCATAAATTATAAAACTGGTTTTCATATTTAAGATGTAAATTACATTAACCACTTTGGTTGTTCATAAATTTACACAGAGAAATAAAAAGTCTAGCTATAGCAATATCACCTAATTTTTTTTCTGTATTCTCTCAAGGTTTATATGAAAGTTACCAGTGCAATAATCATAAAACTGTGCCACAACTCATTTAAATTTTTTTAAATTTTGTTGCAAGAAAATAAGCTGCCTGAATTGCAAAAAGGGTTTTATCCAATCATAAGAATCGTTGTATTTTTAGTTACTAACCCCTAGGTATAAGCAGCCCTTAAGCTGGCGCCTGGAGGGAGGTTTTGCCCTTGAAAGCAATGTATCATAGTAAGATTCATGTGTGAGAGGGATGTCTTTCTTTTACAATGTGGCTCAAGGGCAGCTGTGGAAGTGGTAGTTGGAAAGGTAGTTGGAAAATTGGGAAAGAGCAATATTGTTCTCCAGGCAGACTAGTTTTTACAATAATATAAATGGAATTTGAGGATATGGGTGTCTATTCCTTTAAAACTTTTGGCTCTACATAAGCCCAGGCACAGAGTTCTGAGTGCCCCAGTTTTAAGGTGACCGGTCTTGAACAGAAGTCTCCAAAGCTAGGTGCTTGAACCTGAACAAGATGTACAAGACCACCTGCATCCACTGAGGTGCAGGAATAAAGTAGTAATATATTTATAGTTTGATCAAACCTGAAAGGAAATCCTTTTTTTTTTTTTACAATATGCAATATGCACATTGACACTAAGACTGCTAATATCTAGCATTAGAGAAGGTCACAGGAAAGAGAGCCACAAAGCTGAGTGGTTAAGATTTGAGATCACATTTGCTTATTGTTTTTGGCAAAACTGCAACAGAGTGATCACTCATACTTGCTTATATGAATTTTTGGCTCCTATTACAATAAATAACGGACTCTTTATAATTATTTGGTATAAAATATATGGCAATCATGAAAAATCTTTTGTATTTCATGTTGATTCATCAGTTCTTGTGTGGCACAATATTTAAAAGAAATGATGAATATGAATTGGACCCACCCCCAAAAAAGAATTTAAAAAATAAGAAAAAGTATAAAGAAAAGGCAAATATGTTTTTCTATGTTAAAAGAATTTATGTTCATCCATACCACAAAAAGAGTGAAAAAGCAAGCAACAATCTGCAAAAAGACATTTACAACTCAGATAACTAAGAATTCTTATTCTGGATGTATATTTAGGATTCCCAAAATCAGTAAGAAAGCATAAAATACTCCCCCACAACACCTAAAATAAATTAACAGGAATTTCACAGTATAGGATATAGAAATGGTTCTAAACTTAGATTCCCAATCTCATACTAATCAGGGAAGTGAAAATTAAAACCACAAAGAAATACCATTTAACACCTGCCATTTGTCATACTAAGTGCCCATGAGAATGTAAAAATAAATAATCTGTAAGGAAAGCAAGTGCATTCAGTGCAATGCTTAACTGGTATGAGAAATGGCATTAAGAGGGCTAGCAAAGTAGTAGATAACGAGCTTCTAGATAACAGTCTATTAGTTCATTTTGATAGCAGCGATATGGATATATACTTTTTTATTATTTTCAAATTATACATATATACTTTCATTTACTTTTGTATATATGTTTTTATATATGATGTATTTATACATATATATATATTGTATATATATTTCATAATTTAAAAAAATTATCCCCCACAAACAAGTAAAAAAATGTGCGGGGGAGAGAGAGAAAAAAAGAAAAAGAATATAAGAATGAACTAAGTTTTCCTTTCTTTTCATTTTTTACAAAAAAGACAAGTATTCTAAATTTGCTGACCTTTTCTGTAATGATAACTGGTCAGTATCTATATGTCAAAGACGTGTGGAGTGGGTGGTGGGGATCTTCAAGATAAAGAAAATGTATTTTTGTGACCTTCAAGATAATGTTTATAAAAAGAACGTGAGAGAGAATTTTAAAAATTAATATTAGAAAATGTTTTTATCATTATAAGATGTGGTAAAAAATAATGTACATCAAAAACAAATTCAAAATGCATTAAATAACTAAATATAAGGCCTGATACCATAAGGCTTCTAGCAGAAAACATAGCCTGTAAACTCTTGAATATGGGCATCAGTAATTTCTTTCTGGATACATCTCCCAGCAAGGAAAACAAAAACAAAAATGAACAAGTGGGACTACATCAAACTAAAAAGCTTCTGCTCAGCAAAGGAAACACCAGAAAAATGAAAAGACAACCTACTGAATGGAAGAAGACATTTGCAAATTATATATTGAATAAGGGACTAATATCCAAAATATATTTTAAAAACTCATACAGGTCAAAACCTAATTAAAACAAATAATGCTATTAAAAAATGGGCAGAGGATCTTAATAGACATTTCTCCAAAAAAGACATACAGATGGCCAACAGACACACGAAAAGATGCTTAATATCACTAATTATCAGGGAAATGCAAATCAAAACCACAATGAGACATCACCTCACAGCTATTAGAATGGCTATTCGCAAAAAGACAAGAAATAACAAGGGTTGGCAAGGATGTGGAGAAAAGGGGACTCTCATACATTGCTGGTGAACATGTAAATTGGTGCAGTCACTATGAAAAGCAGTATGGATGTTTCTCAAAAAATTAAAAATAGAAATGCTATATGACTCAGCAATTCTACTTTAGTGAATGTACCCAAAGAAAGTATAATCACAAATTCAAAAAGATACATGTACTCCTGTGTTTTGGGCAGCATTATTTAAAATAACCAAGATATAGAAGCAACCAGTGTCCATCAAATTATGACTGGATACAGAAGATGTGGTACAGATATACACAATAGAATATAACTCAGCCATAAAAAATAATGAAATTTTGCCTTTGTGACATGGATGGACCCACAGGGTATTATGTTAAGTGAAATAAGTCAGAGAAAGACAAATACCATATCATTTCACTACTTACATGTAGAATCTAAAAAAAAAAAAGAACTAACAAATGAAACAGACTCATAAACATGGACAATAGTCTGCTGGTTGCCATAGGAGAGGGGATAGAGGATGTGCAAAAGGGATAGAGAGGTATAAAATTCCAATTATAAGAAAAATTAGTCATGGAGATGAAATTCAGCATAAGGAAAATAGTCAATAATACTGTAGTATCTTTGTACGATGAAAAATGGTAACTATACTTATGGTGAACATTTAGTAATATATATAATTGTTGAATCACTATGTTGTACACCTGAAACAAATATAATACTGTATATCAACTAAATTTCAATTAAAAAAAAGGTCCTAACAAAGGGAAAATAATAGAGCATAAAAAATAATGAGTTACTTACAAATGCTATATACGCATATATAAAAAACACTTGTTAGAAAGGTTTTTTTTTACTCTTTTTAAAACATTCAAAATGAAGACTTTCAGTGGGTACTTAACCAATTCACTAAATTTGTTAAAATGATACAACTTTAAAATGGTTTGCAAAACAAATCAACTGACACCAAAGAAAACAGAAATTGACTAGCTAAATTAGAGCAAGGATTTTGGATCTGTATATCACTGAGTTATTTCTTCTAGCTGACAGGTTCACAACCAAGCTTGGGAAAAAAAAAAAACACTTAAAATCAGAACAGACCTTCAAATTGCTGTTTCACACATAATTTTTTTTAAATCTAAAAATAACAAAATAAATTATACTTACTATAATATTAATTTTGAATAAAATGGTTTCTACCATTAAAGTTCATAAACTAAAAATTCATAAAAATATTACTTCAATTTATTCAAATAAGTTCATCAATTTATTCAAAATCGTAAACATACCAATGTATTTCACTTTCTAAATGTGTATTTAATTATTTTAAACATTAATTTATTTCATTTTTAATTGTGTGTTTTGTGCACTACATGTTTATTGTTTGCTCTTCTGGTGATTCATGTGTATCATTTATATATAAATATACATACATTATATGTTCATGCTTCAAAATTTAAATGGGAAGAGTGCATGATTTTTTAAATCTTGGAGATCAATGGTCTAAAAATCTTCCTATCACATGAAATACTAAATTTAGATTTCTTGCCCTTAGCCTTAAACATATGGCAAGAAGACCAATATCGGTCATCAGGTTACCTACACAAGTATTGAAGTTTCATGTCTTTAATTATACAAATGTGTGCTCTTATATCAGCTTTGTTAGGTAATCGTTCTGAATATTCAAATAATTTGGTTCTTCCTTCAACCTGAGTTTCTAATCACTTGCATGGAGGTTGCAAATGTTAACTGGTTTCTCAGTATTTGACATTACAGTTATTAAATAGTTTATTACACTGACTATATGAATGGTTCAATTTCTAAACAGAAGGGAAATGAATTAAGACGGATGAATAGTTCTTAATACATGAACTTTGTAACTGTGGAAGTAGGCCCTTTGTTGTTTCAAACTTTGCAAAGACACTTATATTTGTCTATGTGAAAAGTCTTCTTTCTTTTCTCTGCCAAATGTTTTGATAGTCAGCAGATACATCACTCATTGAATAAAATTTCCCATCTTCCTCAGGCTGACTCAGGCCTTCTTTCTCCTGGTCTCTCTCTCTTTCTTATATAAGTTTCATTTGATTTTTAAGTATCGTTATTTTTACCACAATGATTTTTAAGTGTTTATGTGTTTACCTTGAAAGTCTCTATGGTAAAAGATCCACTGCCAAATATTCTTCAGTGATGTATAATACCACATTTCCTTACCAGAAACCCAAAGTGCACATCAGCCCATTAAAAGGCTCTCAGAATTCCTACAGTAAATAAGCCTATTTAAATTTCTTTCAGTTTTTCTCAAATATAGAGGTCAAAGTTTTTTTTTCTCGAACACACATTAATGTCCTATGGAAGTGGTTTTCTTCGCAATAATACTCTAGGAAATGCTATATTACAACATTTCTGTTGTTAAATGTGCATGCAGAGAAAGGAATCAAGGGGAAGAGCTATAATTGTACCGATGTAATCCAGTGAGCTGTTTGCAGCTAAAGTAAAGGAAATGAGTTCTAAATAGTTAAATTATTTACCCATGTAGAACTATGTCATTTGTTTATATTAAAAACATATGTTCTAAATTGAGAGGTAAATTCTATTCCACGTGCATTTTTCGAGGAAGGAAAAGGTTTTATAGTTTGACTTGTCTAAAAATGACTATAATATAAAAAACTATAAATGTTGCCTTAAGTTAATCGTATCAAAAGAATTCATAGACCCTGCACAATTGTATGTTGCCCTCTGTAGTATCAGTCTTAAGAATCTTTATCTTTAAAATCATGGTGTTAAATATCTCTAGGGTTAGTTCACCAATCACAAAACAAAATCATTCTCATCTCTTAATTTTACCTCAAACAGCATTATAAATTTGACCATCAATTTTATGCTCCAAATTTGAATTCCAGTTCTCTTAGTCTACTATTCTAAAGAAAATACATTCTTACACAGTATTCATTTTTTACTGCTGAAGTTACTCAAATAATATAATTTTTGATTGGTAATATTCATTCCAAATATAATTTGACATTTACAAATCAGTCTCATTCTTTTATATAGTTGCCATGCTTCTAGCAAGGATGCTTCTATATGAATTTAGCAATGAAAATGTTAATTACCTGCAATATTCCTAAGATCAGGTACTTTATTAACCCAAAGAGTTCAGTTAAAATAACCTTTTAGTTGAATAAAATCCTGAAACAAATTACAAATAATAGATCATCTTTATTACTTCAAAAATTATCAGTTATCTAGGTAACTAACCAGAATGGGTATCAGTGAAATATTACTTCTTAGTATGGATAGCAAACCACCTTAAAGTTTTTTAAGTACCAGAAAATTTTTGATGGGTGCAATTTCACATGGAAAAACAATGAGTTATTTCATTCAGTCTCAACCATGTGATTTACTGGGGTGGAGTGGAGCGGGGAGAAATAAACACAAAAACAAGGGGTCGGACCATAATGCTTTGGAATCTTTATGCTATTGACTGGGACCCAGTCCAAATGCATTAATATAGATTCTGCAAAATCCTAACTCCTTATTCTCATGGAACTTTTTCACATTACAAGGGGAGGAAGTAATTTTTGGTTTTCTGTATATCTTATTTTGTTCCTTGGGAAAAGAGGTCGAAGGAAGAAGTCTATTTACATCTAAAGAAGCATCAGAACCAAGGAAAATGTCTCTAATAATAAGGAATGAATGACATTTTGCTCCCCTTCTAAGTGATTAAATTACTTGAAATTAATGCAGGTGTAACATATAAATGACCATGAAATCACCAAGAGTTAGGAGGAAGTGCCAGACACTCCTTTACCTTTGAACTTCCTCTAAGGAATTCTGTAACAGGAGAAGGAGGAAGGGGGTGGAGGGTGGGGGGGAGAAATGGGACAAGAGAGAGAAAAATAACTAATGTTGTACACATTTTTGGACCACACACTTGTACTTTTTAAAAACTGCTTTCCACACAGCCTTCTTTCCTGTGCATGTGTTATTAATAATACATCTATATTACTAATATAAATATAGACTGGGACTAGGGTAGGATACTTAACAAAGTGAAGCTTATTAGTGGAGAGAGGGAGGCATAAAGTTATTTCTAAAAGCTGGGAGATGCAGCATTCTTTTCAAACATAGCAGAGTCCCACACATTTAACACCTCTTTTCTTAGCTTTTTTGAGTTATTTATTAACTAGTTTTTAATAAAACCCATAGCAACTTCCTATTTCTATATACACAGCATTATCATTGTGAGAATTTAAACAATGCACAGATTTTTGCTTCAAAAAATTAGTTTTTCACTTTTAAACTTGGAAGACTGATTACTTTAAATCACACGATATATTTACTTTTGCACATTTACGCAGAATCACAGTACTAAAATGTAGACATGACTATAAATCATGCCAAAATAGATTGCCCTGAAGCATATACGGCAGTGTCTATGATCTATACAGTGTGACTCTGTTTAAAAAACGCCAGTTGCACAAATGAAAACCTAACTTGTCTGAGAAATATTCGATTTATTTAAAATCTCATTCTGTAATCCAGCCATTCCATTTTTGAAGAATGTTGGCCGTAATTGTAAAAGAGAAGCTTTAATCAAACTTGTTGCACAGACCAAATATTCACACTTGGGAGGGAATTGGATCCCAGAGGACAGGCAGAGAGAGCAAGTCTTTACCAAGGGCTGGAGGAGATACTGAAATAAGGGAAGTTTAAGAGTCAAGAAATTTACTAAGTTCTAGAAGTTAGTCAACATCAGGGGAATAGGAAACATATTGGAACATAGATGCATAGAAACTAGAGTGGGAAAAGCAGACATAAAAGCAAAGCAGAGAGGGAGTGTGAGTGGTCACCCATAGGGTGCTGCTGTCCAAGGCTGGCTTTGGGGTGACCTAGGGAAAGTCTTTTGAGATGTGACCTAGAGAAAGCCTGGCATGTAAAGGACTATTGGTTTCACATTTGGTATTTTCTTTTCTGATATATATGTGGGGTTTTTTTCCACCAAACTAAATTGTAAACTCTGTGAGTGACAACTGTCTCTTCAAAGTTTTGTCCATTGAAAGGAGAACAAAATGAAGCGTCAGAAGAACCTGGTTCCAGTTTTAGAGGCTATATTCCTTTGCTATTATTACTGTAACAAATTATGTAACATGAAGTAAGCAGATTAAAGCGACAAAAATGTATGATCTTCAAGATCTGTAAGTCAGAAGTCTAGAATGGATTGGCTGGTTTCTCTGAGTTCAGGCTATAATAAAATGTCAGCAGGATAGGCTTCTGCCAGGAAGTTCTGGGGAAGAATCTGTTTCCAGGCTCACTCAGGTTGTTACCTCTGGTTCTAGGACTGAGGTTCCTTATTTTCTTGCTGGTGGTCACCTCAGCTTCAAGAGGCCAGTCATATTCTCTGGCTCCTGCCCTCCTTCCTCCATCTTCAAAGCCAGCAACACAGGTCAAGTCCTTCACAATGTTACCCGCCTGCCTGCCTCATCTCTCCAGCCTCCCTTTTCTGCTGTACATCTCTGTCTGGCTCTTCTGTCTTCATCTTTGCTAAGAGTTTGTGTAACTAAACCAGGCCCTCCCAGATGATCCAGGATAAGCTCCGTATTTTGAAGTCACCTGACTAGCAACCTTAATTCCACCTGCAAAGTCCCTCAACAGTAGTGCCTACATTAGGGTTTGATTAAATAACTCAGAGAAGGGAAGCTTGGGGGGCACCTTTAAAACTGTACTTATAACAATTTTACTACCAAAATTTGTGGGTGCTGGGCAAAGCAGGCACCTTTCCTTGTACACAGCCTCCCACTGCAAAAATGAAGTGATTAGGCCAAATAAATGCTAACCTTTGGCCTAGCTCTGTGATTGTATCTAAAATATCCTGACCTTAGGACATGACAAGCATTCAGTTAGAGACCAATGAATATTTGTTGTTTGGGATGAAATAAATGGCTGTAATTTTTAAATATGGACCTTGTCTTATTATTATTTTTTATTTCGGTATCAATAATCTACAATTACATGAAGAACATTATGTTTACTAGGCTCCCCCCCTCACCAAGTCCCCCCCACAAACCCCATTACAGTCACTGTCCATCAGCGTAGTAAGATGCTGTAGAATCACTACTTGTCTTCTCTGTGTTACTTGACAATGTCTCATTAAGATGTGGAAGGCTTGCCCCCTCCCTTTGAATGTCACATGCCTATGAAAACAGAAGTGCTACCTGAATGTCAAGGGTAGGTCATAAAAGACAACACAGCTTTCTCATGGTTCTAAATACTTATTTCTTATATTTTCTGTCCTGATTTCTAATTGTTCATTCTTTAGTAAAAATGTATTTTTATTTTTATATTATAATCTCTGAATACTCCCAGAGTTTCTTAAGTGAACTAGCCTCCCAGAGGACAACTGACAGTATCTGGAGATATTTTTGCTTGTCATAGTTATGAGTGCTGCTACTGAGAGTGACTGGGCATAGGTCAGGGATGTTACAAAATATCCTAAAATATCCCCTAGAAAAATTATCTGGCTCAAAATGTCAACAGTAAAAAATTTGAGAAACCTGGGAATATAACTGTTAGAAATTAAAAATTTCTAATTTTTAGAAAACTAGTCATTATCATCTGCACATGTGGCAGAGGAGGAGGGAGAGGGAATCGGTCTCTCCAGAGACAGCTATTACTAAAACAGTTATTTAATTAACTGATTTCCCTAATGATTCCCAGGACCCTCTTGTAGTCTTTGTATTGTCACTAATCTTAGTTTCCCATATCATTCTTGATTCCTCTGGAGTTAATGGATGCATTTTCTTCCTTCTATTTATGTTTGTGTGGGTGTGTGTTTTCCAAGTATGTGTTGACCGTGGTTTCTTAGTTCACATTTATACAAAAAGTACAAAGTAGATTTATGGATATTCATTCTCTCTGGTTGTCTCTTTTCCCAAGAGCTTCTCCCTTGAATGAGGGAGGCAACTATGGGTTTCTATTAGTGGGGTTGTGTCAACGGATGGATACCATTGTAGAATTCTTAGATATAGAACAGGCAGGCTAGAGATTCCTTCAATTATGGAGTTAAAGAGACTTTTGCAATGGAGATGAAGTAATTTACTGCAATTCACTACCTGCTGGAACTTTGTTTTCTTCTTTTCTGTCTCTCTTTAATATTTTCTCAGTGTCTGATGTAAAAAGTCTGGAGTTACTCACAGACCCAAACTAATTCTAGAATACCTCCCCAGACAACTGCTAGGTTCTAGCCTGGAGGCAAATACTACTGCTTTCATTCGTATCATCTGCATATGTGGCAGAGGAGGCGGGAGAGGGAATCGGTCTCTCCAGACCCAGCTATTACTAAAGCAGTTATTTAATTAATTGATTTCCCTGATGACTCCCAGGACCCTCTCCTAGTCTTTGTATTGTCACTGATCTTTAAGAGTTTCTCATGGGTTCCATTAGGATTGATTGCTCTCACTTCTGGAATCTTGGCTTAGATTCTTCGGCTCTGTTTTCTCCATTAATTCCATCCCACCTGCTTTTTAGCTTCCAGCGTTTGTTTAAACTTTCTGTTCAACTGGTAGCTCTATTTCCTGTTTTCCAATGCTATTGTGCTTTGATTCTTTATTTAAAATGTCGGTCCCAATAATTTCAATGAAACCATAGGTAAGAGGAAAGGTAAACATGTAAACTAGAAGAAGCTTCCCTGAGTCAATTACAGACCTTCACTTTGATAGATATTTGGAAATTTTTGTTGTCAAATGCCCTGTATTTGATCATTTTGTCAGAAACATATCCTTAGGCAATGATTCCTGTGCAAGTGATTTATTGAAGAAATGCTTCTAGGGAAAACTAGTACGCAAGTAGGAAGGACAGAAGGGAGAGATGCCAGTACATAGGCAAAATAACACCACTCCGCACCCAGTAAAGAAGACCTCTTACACCCTAATCTCCAAACCTAGGAATACATTATCTTAAATGGTGAAAGGAACCTTACCCATTGATTAAGTTAAGGATCTCGTGACGGAGATTATCCTGGATTATCCAGGTGGCCCAGAAGTAACCACAAGAACCCTTACATATGAAAGAGAAAGGCAGTTCAGAGACAGAGATTTGAAAATTCAACCTCGCTGGCTTTGAAGATGAAGGAAGGGCCCACAAGCTAAGAAATGAAGGCAGATCCTAGAATCTACAACAGACAAGGAACCAATTCTCTCTTAGAGCCTCCAGCACTGCACTAGCTCAAAGGAATCGATTTTGGGTAGTTTGTGTAGGTTTAAGCCCCTGACACTGTGGTGGTTTGTTACAGCTGCCATAGGAAACTAACGTCAAGCAGGGGTAAAGTCTCCATCCAAACCCGACTGAGGGCACCTCCCGATCCCACAGGGGCACGCAGGAGGGCAAGAAGCATCTCCGAGGCGCCCCTCTGTGGCAGGGGTCCTGAAGCTTGCACACCGAGATACGGGCCCCTGCTGATGTAGATGCAGTTAAGCTCTCAGGTATTTCTGGCTCTGCTAGGATGAGGAAAACACAAAACTGTAGAAAACGGTTCTTGGACAAACACTGACATTGTTCACTGTGCTTCTTTTCACCTGACCTCCTTGTTAGAAACTCTGCCACGTGTTCAGGATTCCTGAGAGGTCATACCTTTCTAACTGTCTGTTTTCCAAGCCTAGATCTCCAGCGATCAATTGATTCTCTATGACCCTAAGTCTAGTCTTCTATCTATAGAAGTCCTTTTCCGATTAAGACATATTCAGTTTCTCTTACTTGCCACATTAAGGTTTGGACAACATAGCAAATGGATCGCAGGAAAGGGCTTTCAGAAAAATTTTGAGGAATGTGACATTGGTCAGCTGACTGAAAGAGGGTGGAAGACAATGAAAGTCTCATTAATATTAATATTAAGATGGGAATCAAGCAGCTCTCAACATGAAGTGATGGTACCTGATTGAAGGTATTATCCAAGGTCATGAGTCATCAATTGCTCTTTGGAGGCAAAGATCTGGAGAACTGTGAGGGAACAGTATAAATGGCATCAAGAAATGAGACTCAGCGGTGAAAGATTAATTCTGGATTTGGAAAGTTTACAGGAAAAAATCCCACAGATTTAAATACTAAATAATAAGCTCAAAGAATAATTCCAGTAACACACATCCTGAAGTCTAAACCTGTGCCTTTTACCTAATAAGTGAAAAAAGCAAAACTGGATTGTTTCATTCTTCCTTTCTTTGATCTACTCATTAATGTTTGAATGATGTCTATGATATATTGGCCCATGGATACTTGCTAGAAATAACAGGGATAATACTAAACAAATATATAATCTTTGCCTTCAGGGAACTCAGGAAATTCATAGTCTCATACTATAGGACAGATATAAAATGCTAAATAGAAGATAGACATACATTTAAGGAATATAAAATATTTAATACATTAAATATATTAAATGCTTCAACCCTCACTAGGCTAAAGCTGATAAAACTACAGTTCTGGCAATTAGATCATTAAAGATAAAGTGGCTCAAGAGATACTGTGTTTGGCTAAATAATTACCTTCAAAATATGGGACAATAAAATATCCGATCTAGGAACCAGATTTGTTCCCAGTAGCACATTCTTCCTGATTCCACAAAGAGGTATCCATCAGCTTTTGCAGAAAAGTATGTTATGCACCATCTTCACCATATGAAAAAGTAATTGCCTATTTCATCAGATCAATGTGGTACTTAAATGTGTATAGATTTAACCAGCTGTTTATTATTTCACCCATCTTTGATTTTACTCATATTAAGTTAATATAGAACTCGGATGATTGAATCGTGAGAATTCAAAACACCCTTTAGTACAGGAGATGAGGTTTCAAACTGATTTTTCATATTAAGGCTTTATACAATCCTAGATGTATAATTGTTGATAAGGATCCCACTGAGAAAATAAAGCTATTTATCAACCTTATAAACTATACCCACTTATATGCCAATTAACCAAAGCTCAGATTATATCTTTTTAGTGTGACTGAGAACTTAAAATTTATATTTCTTTGATTATAAGCATTTTCTTTGAAGATATTCAAGGTTAAACCTTAAATCCAAAGCACTTACACTTAATTTCCCTGGAGTTGAAATTGTATCCAAAGATTTTAGGGTAACATTGAGGTTTTAGTGTCCTAACAAAATGTTTATAAATCAGCTTTAGAACGCTGGTTTATCAATTCAGTTAGATATGCTAAAATCCAGGTGAGAAACTGTGATTGTAATTAGGTTAATCCCTTTCTTAAGGCAGAACTATTCCAATCAAAATTTTAAATCTTAGCATATTATTTGTAAAAAATCTTCACCTAAATTAAACTGAAATGCTTGATAAAGTGGATACATGAACCAGTTGTCAATATTTTATTGTTCTTCTTGCATTGTTTTTAACACCTTCTGTTCAGCATATGCAGTATTTTTTTCCTCTGCTAATATAAAGGCTGCTAAGAACAGATTTTTGCTGAACTCCTTTTCATTAGTTTTATATGGAATACAGAATTTTAAACCAAGTCTCAATAGTTTTATCATCACTGCTGCTGTTTTAGGGATTATTTATTGTTATTGTCGCTAATGATTTTTGTCATAGAAAATGTCAGACAAAATGCCACTTCTTGGACTTTTGTGAGGGACAATATAGCCAGAAGTCCAAGGCCAATGTTAGAGAGGTAAGTCCTTGAAAGCTGAACCCTGGACAAGGAAAGGATGGTAAGTGCCACCAAATGACCTTCCTATGCAAAAGCACCTTCCTCACTCAATAGTTTCTGTAATCCCTGTTATCAAATGATTCCCTTTCACATTATAGCTGCAGTTTGTATCTACAGAGGAAGACTTTAATCTGCTGAAACTGAAATATATTGCTTGAGTTATAATGAGATATTAAGATAGTGACAGCATCCTTATCACTTCCCATACATTAAATATAATGAAAACAGGACCAAACGAAATGGTACCCAGTAGTGTATGGTATTTGGTTGTTTAAATAGAGCAAAGGGAGAGACAAAAGTGTTTCTGGCATCAAGAACCCATGCAGCCCTGTCTAAACTGGACTCTTGATGGAAATGAGCCTTCCAAACCCCAGGGAGAGAAGTTACTAGAATTGGTACAGTATTCCAAGGAGGACATATTGAGGAAGAGGGATAGGGACAGGTGAAGAGCAATGTAGTGTTTCTACTCTACCATGTTTTTCAAGATCAGCCTTGAATGACATAACACAGTGAATATTTTCTGATATATTTTACTCACCATAGTATGCTCCTTTGGAAAAGTTTCCAGTTATAAAGATTTACAAAATGATTTTTTAAACCATATGTGTCCCACTAGAGGATAAATGATTAACAATTTGTGTCAAAAAATTATTTTGTGTTAATTGGAACATATAAGGAACAAGACCAACAGCTAAACAGATGATCATAGAACAGAATATATCAGCTGGCAGGAGATATCAGGACCCTTCTACCATGTAATTAAACTATGAAGTATCCTTTTTTTGGGGGGGGTCATCACTAAGTAATTATTTTCTTGATGCAAAATAAGGGGGAAATTTTATTATTATTTTTTGAATATAACTTGGCCTTCAGCTTCCCAGAGTGACAATTAGGAAACTTCCAAAAGAAATGCATCAGTTGTTCTTAACTGAAAACAGGACTAGTGGGAAATAAAGCATATGATGTACTATATATATTTATTGTCTACAAAATTAAAGGAAAAGAAATTGTGAAAATAATTCCAACTGTAAGTAAAAACTGTTTGCTTAAAGAATATAACACTAATTATCTTCATGATTTGGTAACCATATTAAAAATTATTTGACATGTATGGCAAAAATTAACCGGATTCTTTTGTTCTTATCATAATGTGATACGGAAAATGATCCTAAGAGAAGGTCTTGAGTTAAATTCCCATGGAAAAATAACAAATACATGAGAGATACTGGGCATTTATATTCATTCTAGAAATAAGCTGTATAAAGCAGATTTCTGCCCCTGCTCAAAACTAACATTTCTAAGAAAAAGAGCATAATGACACCCATACTCACGGCTTTTGTTGTGTCAACCAAGTGTCTTTCACCACAGAAAAAAGAGAAGAGAGCCCTTGGAACAAAACTCCACATATGTTTACACTCGGTATCAGTAAGCTAAATCCACATGATGCTGTACACCGACGAAAAACAAAAGTCTCAGCAGCATATGGGAATAAGCATGGATTTACTCCCAAGTCTTCAGGGTACCTGTCGGTCAGCTAATCTAAGCTGGGCAAAATTTAGCAGCTCTGCTGATCTTGATTGGGTCCTTTCATGCGACTGGGGTCCTTAGCTCCCATCCTTCCTGTGGAACAGCAGGCTAGCTTCAACATACCCTCACGGAATTGGGAAAGGTGCAATAGAGAAAGCCCAATCAGATAAGTGCTTTCCAATGCGTTTTTCATATCACACCCACCAATCTTCCATTAGGCAAAGTAAGTTACATGGTCATGTTCATAGGCAAGGAATAGAGAAATACACCTCACCCTTTGAGTGAGAGGAGCTTCAAAGTCCAGTGACAAAGGATGTGGGTGCAGGGTAGGCTGAATAACCAGATCTATAAATCCAGCCAACCATTACACCGCCCCCTCAACCTCCACCACGTTCACTGCCCAACACACAGGAGTCCGCCTCAGCATCTCCGATGGCTTCTTTCTTTATCGGGTCCCAAGAGTCATCACATTGTTATTAGTGGTTTTCATTTGCTTTTAAAATATATAATACTATGTATCACTTGGCCAGTCACAAATAATTTTAATATAATCAAATCTCTCTTGATCCATCAAGACACCACCCAGAAAACACTTCTTTCAAACTGCCTATTCAGAAAAGAGACAGGGGAATGTGGTATCCGAGGTTCATTCTTAAAGAAAAAACTGTGTTGGCTGTGTTTATTGTTTACTATTTTTAGTGAAACTAGATCACTGCTTACAAAAACCTGTGGGAATACTCCCGCCTGCACCCTTCACTCTTCCCTTGGCCAGCCTCTCCCAGGACCTGAAACAAGGTGGGTGTGCAACAGCCACCACCACCACCGCCATGAAGAACACCGGTGGCGCGGCCCTGGCTCTGACCCCACGCCTTCCGAGGGCAGCAGGCCAGCCCTTGAGCGTCCTCGTAGCGCTCAGTGTCAGCAGCGTGAATGTGGACATCAGGTAGCAGGGGATAAGGAATGTGGGGAATGGCCGCTCTCCTACCTGGGCTTCCTTCCTGCCTCCCACCCATTCTCTAAATTGCAGCTACAGTAAACTTTTTATTTAATCTCTTCTCTCTAAATCGTTCACTTTATTGTTATCATCCCATTTGTTCTTAAATTCTTTGTTTCTGTGTTATGAGCCATATACACCTGATATGACAGAGGAAAACAATGATGAGCAAACCTCATCAGTTTCAGCACTTTCAGTTTGAACACATTTGGATATTTATTCACCATTATCTGAATAATAAGCCCTTCTCCTTGAAATTGTTTAGATTCTAACATCAGAGTTTTTATAATCAGCTTATAATTTTTAATCCTAATAATAATCATGAATAAAATTACATCAGACTTTTCTGATTTCCTACCATTTCACACATCTTTTTGTGAATGTCCGGCAAAGCACAAGTCTATCGCCAAATAATTTTTATATCTCAAGTATCAGGTAGGTTTATGGGAAGGAACTAAAGGATCATTTGTATGTTCTTTTCACTGAACAGTTTAACATGGACTTGGGCTCTCAAGGACATAGAAGGAGAGTTCTAAGAACATGTACAGGATGCCAGAGGAATATTTATCTTCCGAGTACCATTATATGCTGATAAATGCAGAAACTCAGGAAATGTGATCAGATTCTTGATTTAGAAATCATCTTAAAGATATTGTGCTATTTAAAATAGATTTTATTTTGTGGTCCATGGATAAAATAGTTTTGTGTAAGGCCAGTTTGTATGCAGTGAACGAGCTAGCCCGTTCTCCTTTATAACTCCTTGCTTCCTACACTCATACCCCATGGTAATTTTTGACAGTTTGCTCAGGACTCTTTTCTCACAAGAATTATAGCTACCCCTTACTAATTTCTCTCTTTGTGCCAAGTCTACATTATATTATTTGAAAATATTATTACCAATATCAAAAGAGGCATTAGATAACTTGTTATTATTCCTAATTAAAAACAAGGAAACAGACTCCACAACATTCAGGGCTCTTTGTATGGCATGTTAAGGACCTAGGATTTTATTCTCTAGGAGATGGGGAATAATTCAACTGTTTTAAGCAACAGGATGACATCATCAGTTATATTTTGGACAAATTATTCTGGTGACAAAACTTACCTAATCCTTAGTTGATTTTTCACACACAAGAATGAAGATGGAGGCTTGTTAGGAAGTATTCACAAGAGTAATGAGAAATAATAAGGGCTGGAACTAAAGCAGTGGCATTGCTAACGGATTTCAGCCCCTCCTTTTTTTTTAAACGGTGTATAAACTCGCCAGAAAACCTTTCTCAACAAGTAGTCTCTCAGGCAGCCTTCACCAATATATGAGAATTGATATGCATATAAAATACTCTCTGATATTCTTTCTCCCTGATATTTTTATTAGCCTTCTAGATGGGTTTCTTTGATACCGCTGCCTGATACCTTACAGTAGTTAACATAATGGCTAAGTTCTGTAAAAAAGAGAACTCCAAATACAGTCCCTCCCTATCTCTCTCTGGATTCCTGCTGAAAAACCCCACACACCAGCATTCCACTTGAAGGGTAGGGAAGGAGGAGCCCAGAGCAATCAACTTCCTTGATCCAAATGAGTAAAATGTTACGCACATCGCCCCCACTCCAATTCCTCACTGAAAACTTCTTTACGAGGCCAGAACTAGACGCAAGTTGGACTGGGAGATATGGTTTCCAACCGGGCAGTTATGCATTCAAGATGGAGATAAGGGATTTGGGGGAGACACAAAATTCTTAAGTTTTTTTGTAGCATTCCCTTAAATATTTTTCAATTATTTTAATTACTCCCCAAAAATGAGTTTCACACGCTTTGTCCTATGATTCAAGTCCCTATGCTATCTGATGCCTTCCTACCTTAGGTTACTATTTCCAAGGCTGCCATTTAAAACCTTACTGTTTTCAAAACAAATTGAACAATAAAAAATAGCTCTTTAGTCTTCCCCCTTCTTGCTTCAAGCTTATATACTTATATACTTATATACTTATATACTTATATACTGTCAGATTGTAACTCATTCCTACTTCTCCAAACCTTAAGGCTACATATCATTTTATATCAAATGCTTCCTCTGCTAGAGAGCTTCACTTGAGTGCTTCAGCCAGAATAACCCTTCCTCCATTAAACATCCAGAACTCTTTACCTTTATTTCTCTGTATGTGCTAATCACATTTTTTATTAAGAATTTTATTATGCAATATTGAATATATACAATCATATATAAAATTGAATATGATAGATAGTTGCAGTAAAAACCCCCAATTTGTTCCTGCCTATGTATCCTCATTTACATTCCACATGGATGCTAGGCTTAGTCACATGACTTACTTTGGTTCATGGGGCAATAGCAAATGTGATAAAAGACCCTGAAAAGGGCTTGCCCATCAGGCTGTGCTTTCTAACTTCTAGGAATCCTGTGCCCACTAGTATAGAAATAAGCCTGGGCTTGCCTACTGGAGACAAGTGGCCAAGCTACCCCATCACTCTTGACAGCTAACACCGACCAAGAGCTGCACCAGCTGCCAAACATGAAGGAGGCCATCTCAGACCACCAAGTCCCAGCAGATGCGTAAACTGCCTACAGCTGCAGGACTGAGTTCAAGCAAGATCGGTAGTACCACAGGCGTAGCTGAGCCGAGTCCAAATTGCTGATCCACAGAATTGTGAGTGAATAAATCACTGTTGTAACCCACTAAAATGTGAAGGTATTCTTACACACAGCAAAAGCTAATTAAGACACAATGTATATAAAAAACACTTTTTAAAATACAAATAAACTCGGTCATTTATACTACCATTCATACTAAAAAATTGCATTACAAATAGCCCTATCTGCATTTCAAATCACTTTCTCATCCCTTGAATTTTGATTTTATTAATCATTCCCTTGCTATTCTTTAATGTACATACATATATATCAGCCTACAAATATAGTTTTATATATCTTTACTAAAATATGAATAAAAGTTACATCATACCATATATAATCTTCTATGATTATACTTATTTTTTCAACATTATGTTTGTGAGATTTATCCATAGAGTTGTGGCTTATTCATTTCCATTGCTATGTAATATATTTGTCCAAATTCTGTAATGAACATTTGTGTGATGTCTGAGTTTTTAGTTGTAACATACATATAAATCTTTTTGTGTAACTTTCTAGTTCTGACCTCCACAAGTGTTTCCACGGTGAGTATTTAGAAAAGAAATCATTAGGTGGTAGAGCATGTGAATATTCTTTACGTGATTATGCCAAACTGCTTTCAAAATTATTTTACCAATACATAGTCCTTTAGCGGCATAATGATCCATAGTCTCTCCAACAGTGAATATTAAAACAGTCTTTAATAAAAACTATTTGCCTATCTGATGTGAAATATTAGCTCATTGTTATCTTTACTTTGAATAAATGTTAATGAGGTTAAACATTGTTTCATATATGACTTGGCCACACACTTTACTTTTTTGGGAAAGGCCTATTTAAATTTTGACTCACACTTTTCTATTGAATTGTTCCCAGGCCTTTCCTCATCCATTCTTTTAATTGTTTTCTGTCTTCTTATCTTCAGAGTAAATTCTCATATAAGTTTAGTTACTAAGTGGGAACTCAAACTTTTCATCAAGGAAAGCCACTTTTAAAGACAATTTACATAACTTCCTTATGACAAGTATCTTTCTAACTTCCTTTTCTTTTTCACAGAAAATAGAGTGAACCGGTTTGGTATGCTTATTTCAAAACAGATCAAGCATCTGTCTTCCTGATTTGATAGTTTGGCACTCTCCACATCCTTGTGAGGAGATGCTTGAAAGGAAAAGTAAGAAAACAGACTTCTTCAAAATGTTCATCCTAGTAAAACATGCAACAGACTTGGCTAAACTCATCTAAATGAACTCCCACAACATCTTCTGGGATATAGTACTCCCTAAGAGAGCTGTTAGAAACCTTGAATAATAAAACAAACAAAATGCAGAGCATACTTAAAAGACTTCTTCAGGCTACAGAGACAAAATCTGAGGCACTAATATTTAAAGCTGGTAAGGGCAACCAGCACAGATTAAGGAAAGGTATCAAAAAAATTATCCACATAGTCTATTTTGGAATTGGTAGCCATGATACATGATTATGTCTAATGATACATAAAGCATCTTAACCCTGTGATAATATTATCCACTTACAGAATATTTATAATAATACTACAACATCTCAAGGATTTTGGACTAATATTCACCTTGTTTCCTTGTGATATAAATTCTTTCGTATTAGTATATACAGTTCTCTAGAAAACAAACTTTCTTACTAAGCAGGTCCTAAGGCAAAATGAGTTTCAGTTTTACAAACAGGAAATAACTATAAATTTAGTTCAAAATAAAGCTGTGCAAATGAAAGAAATTTTAATAACATGCAAAGGAACTCACAGTCAAAAGGCTCAAGGCAGAATTGTGCCTTGTCAATGCTGAGAGAGAGGACTGATCAAAAATAAACAGCACTTCTATGAGGGTTATTCCAAAGTCTGCTTGGACAGCCATTTCAATGGTCAGTAGTATTGTAAGATACTTTCCTTATGTCTCTCTCCTAAACATTTTATGCTACCATTAAAACTCTCCCCCCTCCCATTACATATACAGAATTGATGGAAAATTATGTATTTTTTAATTTGTTTTCATTAAGAATTCATAGCATATAGCATTTATGTCAATGATGTTTCATACAAATGTTCCTAGATGTTTAGCTCCACCCACCTTTTTCTCACTGCCATATCCACTTTCCAAAACTCCCTGGACTCTTTCAAATGCACAGCAAGTATTATTATTGCAAAATTACGTAAAAGATGTTTATCAAACTAATACCTAAATTTTGTTTTATGCAAAACTTACAGGGAGTTTCAATTTACCTTTCTCAGCCAACAGAGATAACCTGATTCATAAAGCCCTATGGCAAACAGAAGCCAAACTAAGTTGATAGTCTATACATCCCTGTCTTTTTCCCCCAGGTAGACCTTGAGCATGATGAAGCTGTGGATGAGAAAAGCTGGAGAAGGCTTCTCATTTACTGCTAGTATCTGCAGTGGTGCCCTCACTGATTCCTGGCTTTAAATGCCATGTTAGCTGACAGGTTAGAGGTCCAGCCAGGACCTCTTCTGTAATCTCAGGACTCGTATCCCTAACCACTTTCTGGTCATTTCACTTAGATGTTAACAGGCCCCAAAGCAAACCCTCAACTCCTTGGGGCAATCTCTCCCCACCCTGTGCTGAAGCTCTGTCAATGATTCTTCCTTCCATTTACACAGGCCTTGTCACGGGAGTCTTTACTCACTCACTCCTCTCTCACATCCCATTAGCACATTCTAGCAACTCTACCCTCGAAATATTTCCAGATTCTAAGTACTCATCACCACTTCTACAGTTACCACACTCAGTGCAGGGACTGGATTATTTCAATATGCCTAAACTGTCTTCTCTGCTCCAGCTTTTGCTATCCTACCTCTGCCTCCTCACAAAGGCCAATGTTCCTTTTAAAACATGAGCCCTGAACCCTCCTCCTCAAAAGCCCGGAATGCCTTTCAATCCAGAGTAAAAGTTCAAAGTCCTTCAGGTGGTCTGTGAGACCCCACAGGGTCTGCGTACCTGCTCCCAGCCTGACCGTTGCTCTCCCTGTGGCCCCGTCACTCTTCCTGCCATGGCCACACCGGCCTCCTTTCTGTGTCTCTCTGAAACGCCAGCCACACTTTGGCAACTGCAACCTTTGCCTGCAATGCTTTTCCCACAGAAAACTACATGACCAACCCCATCTTTGTTCAAGTCTGTATCATCACCGTAAGAACGACGCAGCCCTGTCGACCTTCACAGACGCCTTCCTTTCCTCCTGTAACTTATAAATACTAAATCAGACTGTGGGCCCCTCAGTGCGCTCCTTGTTTTTATCAGATGAGAATGCCTTAGAGGGTTTGATTCAAGATGTCAACACAACCCTGCGTCATCTCTTCCCAGACACACCAAGTCTACAGCTATATATGGAACAATTTCCTCTGGAAAAATAACAAACCCTGAAAACTGGCGGCGCATCCCTCCACACGGCATAAATGAAAGAACCACCTGCAGCAGGTAAGAAAGGCTGAGACCCAACCTCTCCATAACCCCACCCTGGCACGGGGACCCACCGACGGGAGGGAGCTCAAAAATCAGAACTTCTCCCTGAGGAGCAAAATGTGGGGTGCCCACAGCAGGCACCCCAACTTTTGGGACCAGCTCCTGAAATATGGGTCCACCAAGCCTTTGGCTTTGACGCCCAAGTGGGCTCGCCCCCAGGGGCCCCGCGGGTCCATGGAGAACTGAGGAGCGGCCTCTTGGCGGGCTGGCACGCAGACTCACCTGCCCACGGCCCGGCGCAGAGGCAGCTCTGAAGTGCGGCTGGACTTCAGGTGAAAGAGGCGCATTTGTTCATTTTAAAGCACGGCCTGAGGGGCGGGGCCTGCGGGAAGCGCCCCCGGACGGCGGCTGGCAGGTGCCAGTTTCCTGCCCGCCCTCTGCTTTGCTGAAGTTGGAGGGCACCATCTCTCGCTCTCTCTTTTCTCCTTTCTTTCTTTTTTTTCTTTCTACTTCATCTTCTTGCCTTGGTGTTTTCCGGCGGGTGCCGACCCTGCGTCCCCCTGCCGGGCTGCAGCCGGTGTCACTGGCTCCAGGCTCGCCCTGGGCCGGGAGCTCCCGGGCACAGCCTTTAGCGTTGCTGATGCTCCGGTTCAACCCCGGGTAACCCAGTTTTGGGGTTGCCACCCAAGGGATGCCCCTTGATTGCCTGGCAGGCGTCCCCACATCGGGCGCTGCACGGCCAGCCGACTGAAGCCCACGGCCTCCCAGGGAGAGAGGTCTACGGGCCGCTCCCGGAGCTTGGGCCCTGCGGGCAGCCTCAGGTTTGCCCGGCCTCTGCAGGCTGCGCGGGAGCCATCTGGGACTAAGGCTGGAACACCATGCTTGCCCTTTCCCTCTGCCTCCAACAGGGGAGCTTATACACTGTCTGGGGCCCTGATTTCTGAGACTGGCGCCCCCTCCCGCAGACACCTCCAAATCACCTGACTCGGTGGCCAGCAATTTACCCTCGCAGTCCCACAGGATTGCATATATTTGCATTCTTTAAAAGCTGCTGCCTGGGGGTCTGGTTTCCTGGTGGCCTGAATCTCGGTACAGACTGAGATCCTCCCCTCTGGGACACTGACAGGTCTTGGCACGCCCTCAACTACTGGAAGCTACTAAAAATAAACTAGGCTGCTTGGAAATCAGGAAGGTTTGAGACACGCAAGAGCTAGGGCAAGGATGAACAATAAGGTTCATCAACTACACAAGGCCAGCTAACCCTTTAAGACAAGAGGTGGCTGTCACCTAATGCAAAGCAACCAACACAGAGTCAAGCAAAAACAAAAAAAAAAGAGAGAGAGAGAAACAGAAATATGTTCCAAATGAAAGATCAAGATTAAACCTCAGGAAAAAAAAAACCTTCATGAAACGCAGATCAGAATGCCATAAAAAAGAGATGCCATGGGGATGTTCACTTTAAAGTAGTTAATCCCCTCACTATCTCAGTTTGGCAGTATTCTTTCTATGTTCACTGTTTATTTTCCATTAATATAATAAATCAAGCCACTTTCTATTTATTTCCAAATCGTTTATAGAACATCAACTCTGAGAATATCTTTATAATAAGTCTCTTAATGCACTAATTCAGTGAGTGACCATGGTAGGAATTCTTCATCATACAATGTAGGAGTATACGATTTTTCCAAATAACTATAGTAGCTGGCATAATGTGATGCATGTCACAGAAGGAAAAGTGCTGCAGTGGTTTTATGAAAAGGATCAAACACATCTGGTTTGGTGTATTTGGACTTTCGAAGGAAGTAGCAAACGAGAAGGGCCCCCAGGAATCAGGAGCGTATCAGCAGGCAGCACTTAAGGAGAATGGTAAGATGTTCTCAAGGCCCAGAAACTGGTTAAGTGTTTTGAAGATAAGGAAAGTAATTCTTTTTGTCTTTTAATAATAGCCCTGTGAGGTTACTATGAAATGAGAGTCACTGGACTCCTTATATTCAATAGCCAAGACTTTCAAACATTCCTCCTGTTCAGTATAACATCTTTGGGGAGGTGTCTGCTCTCTCATACAGGCTTTATTTCATCTCCTAAGTAAAACATATTAGAAATGCTTACTGACAACATGTATCCTTGAGTCCAACATTGTGGACTTTTCATCTTAAAGACAAGTAGTTTCCAAATTACCAGAATCTTTATAACCTTAAGGAAACAATGACATTATGTGCGAAGATAAAATCCTTTTTTTTGTTTATTAATTTTAAACAGGTAATTTAAAAAGCCATTCTGGAAAGTTTTTTATGAGAAGACATGACAAAAAACTGAACAGACAATGGCAGTATGTCCTCATTTTCAAAAGATGCATACCCTGTATTCACAGATGCAATCTTTCTACAGGACATATGCTTTTCACTTACACATCTTAAAGAAGAAAGACAAAGAAATACATTGTTCCAATGTGCTCACATATTCTTGTCACAACAGTGATTTTTGTTAGAAAATTTATTTTTTGAAGTTGGTTAAAAATGATCAATTTTCATACATTTTTCCATATTTGCTGGAAAATAATGTATATTCTTCAATGTTCTATACATGTCCATTAAGTTATGTTGCATATATGCTCTATCCTCACTGCTATTTTTTTTTATCTTAATCTTTCAGTTAATGGGAGGTTTGTTGACATCTCTTACTAAAAAGGTGCACTCTTAATTTCTCCTTGTAGTTCTTTGCATTTTTACATTATGTAATTTGAAGACATAGCCTACTAAGTCTTACATAAAAGGAGAATATTGATTAAAAGCTTGATTGATCTGTTTTGATCATTTCTCTAGTAATAGCTCTTTTTTGTATTAAAGTATAAATACACTTTACTAATATGATTAACCCAGTTTTCCTGTGGTGGGTATTGTTCTGGTACCTATTTTACCTTCATTTTACTTTCAACCTTCCTATGTTTTTAAATTTTAGATGTGTCTCAGTTCTACAGAAGTAGTTAGTTGCTTAAAGTTATTGTTTTAAATCCAATCTGCCAATGGTGATTCTTTTCATTCCATTTACATTTAATATCATATGACTGTGTCTGGATATAGTTCTATCATACTATAGGCAGTATTTCCCATTTGCTGTTTCTTTTATTTTTTCCTTCTTTTTCATCCTGTTAAATTCACTGTATTTTACTACAGTGCAATTTTTCCTTCTACCAACTTAGAATTGGGGCCAGCAAACTACAGCCTATGGGGCAAATCCCACCTACCACCTATTTTTATAAGTAGCTTTATTGGACTATGTACATATTAGTGTACATATTGTTGATGGCTGCTTTCACATGACAGCAGCAGGATATTTGTGACAGAAAAACAAAACCTGAAATATTTACTATTACTTCTTTTACAGGAAAAGTTTGCCAATGCCAGTTAAAAGTACACATACTATTTCGATCTCTGAGGTTAATGAGTCTAATTTAATCCTCATCACTGAGGAAAATGCAAAGCCTGTATTTCCAACCATACACCATTCATGTGTTCTATACTTGTACTGTATTTTATTACATTAACCCTATTTAGTGCTATTTAATGCTCTTGTTTTTTTTAAACAACCACTGTTAGACATTATTATTTAATTTAGTCTACTCCCATGTTTATCATTGTTTTGCTCATCATTTTTGTATATATTTCCTTTGGGGATTAATTTTATCTCTTCCTGAAGTAAAACCTTGAGCAGTGGCTTTGCTGTTGATGGTAAATTCTCTCTCAGTTTTATTTGCCTACGAATGTTTTTATTTTTCTTTAATTTTTGGAATAGTTTTGCTGGCTAACAAATTCCAAATGACTAATTACCTTTTGACTGACTTCCAAGTTGAGAAGCCGGCTCTGATTGAGAGGTGGGATGTTAGCCCAAAAAGTGTCCCCAGTTCTCTGGAACGCTGGTTAAATCGATGTTAAAATTCCCTTTGATCCATGGATCAATGTACTTTAAGTTCTTTCAGATTTTCCATTGCTTTTTCTGACTCATGGCTGCCTTCTGGGTAATTTCATCAGATCTGTCTTTCATCTCACTATTTTTCTACCAGTGGCAGCTAAGCCACTGTTTAACACATCCTATAAAATTTAAATTAACTATTATATTTTTCCTTCCCAGAAGTTCTATTGGTTCATTTAAAATATTTGCCATTCGTGTTTTTATTCTCTTTTCTCTAAAACACATAAAAAAAAATCTGTATTTATAAGTATGTGAGTGTGTGTTTTATTGAAGAAAGTATAAAGATATAATCTAAGACATCATATTGGCCTTGTGGCTCAAAGAATGGAATTATTTTCCTAGTTTGGGATTTATCTATAGATAAATATAGGAAAATAAACACAGTCCAACTTTTTATGTAGTTTCTGTTATGCCTTACCATAAAGTAGTAGCCACGATGAACCGGGGAAAAAGTTGCTCCTAGCACCCCTGGTTCTGTTTCCAGATTGACCGACCCTTGAGGCTGTTTATACAAGATTTCCTCTCTCTTCCTCCTATAGATAAGTTGCAGAATTTGAGGCTGTAGTGCAGCTACCCATCTCTCCCCATTGTGTGCAGACATTGACCTTTCAGGAATGATTTGAGGTTATCTGATTCGGTAAAGCTGAAAATAAAATGCAAAGGTTAAGGTGCATGCCTTAAAATTTCAGAAGCTTATTTGTAAATATATCTGATTCAAGTTTTCCTGTCTGAAATCCCCATCATTCAAACAGACTTTAATAAATACTACAACAGACTTTGAAGTAATTTTGCAGAACTTTTGCTCTTTTTAAATTGCTAACTTGGATAACGTCACTTTTCTGCCTAAATAAGAATAAATACTGACATTGATTGTTACTTTTCCTACTTTCTCTTCAATTATGATCTTAACCAAACTTGATGAAATACAGATGAAAAGATGTATACTTAGCAATGTATATGCTTTATCAGCAAAGGCATCTTCACTTCCAACTTTAAATGTTCCAGGCCAAAAAAAAAAAAAAAAAAATTGCAAAAGAGAAAACATAGAAAAGCAGGTAATCTGAGATGGAAATTGGATGATAGATGGAGCACTTGACTGAATAGTTATGAGAATAGTCAGTTGGATTTGGGAATGAGGATTTCTTCTGCTTTGAATGGAACCGTAGTATAAGCTAATTATTCATTGTAAATGTCTTGGGAGATGATATTTGCCAGACTGTGTAGTAGCCAGTAAACTCTGGCTCAGATTCAATGATGGTGATACAGGGATTATAAAATGACAGTTTTTGAGAAAAAATAATTTTGGATTTTCTTTCTTGTGTTTCTCTTATTTCTACAGTTCAACGTGGACTACTTAGTTTTGCCTTAGTTTTAAGGACTTTGAGTATTTGAGATTTATATCCTATTTTCAAAAAGGATTAAGGTAACTTTACAAAGCAAAATACATATAAGGCAGAAAAATTAAGAACAAACATAAAAGCCAATATATAACTAGCTGAAAAGACCTGAGTAGTTTGGATCCTATTAAAAGAGGCCAAATTATTCTGATTTCCGGTAATAGCTTGAGTATTACCAAAAAAGAAGAATTTACTATAATAAGTATTTGAGAATGGAAATGAGCATATTTCCATATAGGTGTATATATATATATATATATATATATAATTTGAAAAATGTGAAAATGTTGATGCCAATTATCTCTCTTCTTAAATGAAACAGAGCAAGTAAGGTACTTTCCCATCCTAGTCATTTTTGCTGTTTTGAAAATATCTTTGTCATCTAAACAGATTAAGAAAATATTTAATTCATGGATTACTTTCTCCATTGAATAGTGAGTTATTAACAATACTAAAACTAGTTTAGGCAATTAAAAGCAAAATAAAGCATCACGTAGTCCACAAACATTTTATACCTGATATTCTTACAGTCTGTTTATGACATATCAGTTTGTGACATTGCATTTTGTGTCCCTAGTAAATAAAGAGCCAAATGAAAAAGCACAGTTGAAACTAGCATCACGAGTTTAATATATTTTAAAATATAGAAACATATTTAAACAGCACATTTAAAGAATAATATAATAGACTTCCATTTCTTACTCTTACAATGGTACACCATTAATTAAAAAATATATTACTTAATGCACCCCAATATAGTTATTATCAAATTTTCTTTAAGATAAACTGTATTTTAAAACAACATTGCTTTATACCTGAATTACAAACAAACCCATAATGTTTTTGAAGCTATCTATGGTATAAATTTTATTTTAAAGGCCCAAAAGAGTAATTAGTAAGTGGTGCTTTATGACTATTTTAGATCAACTGTAAATAAGCCTAACCGCAGAGCCACCATAAATACAAGCCTAGTTCAGAAATACTGCAGTTTCAGTTTCAGGCCATGACAACAAAGTGAATATCACAATAAAGCGAGCCAAATGAAATGTTTGGTTTCCCAGTGCATATAAGAGTTATGCTTGCACTATACGTGTGCAATAGGATTGTGTCTAAAAAATAATGTATACACCTTAATTAAAAAACCCTTTATTCCTAAAAAATGCTAACCATCATCTGGTGGTTGTGATCACCAATCACACATCACCATAACAAATATAAAAATGACAAGGTTTGAACTACTATGAGAATTAACAAAACGTGACACACAGAGACAGGAAGTGAGCAAATGTTGTTAGAACAACGGGGGCCATCGACTTGCTCCATGCAGGGTTGCCACAAACCTTCAATTTGTAAAGAAAGCAGTATCTGCAAGCACAACACAGAGAAGCGCAATAAAATGAGGTGTGCTTGCAGCAAGTTACCCATCTAAATGGCATTTTCCCAAAAGTCAGTGTGTGTTAAAGAACAGCCTTAAAAGGCATAGGGAGAAACAGAGAAAATAAATTAATTTCAGAGGGAAGAACATACATGCACATACATACAACAAAACCTTCTCTTTTGGAGTTACTTGTGCTTGGAGGAAAGTTTACAAAATCCCTTTACAAAGTAAGGTTTTCCTTGAGCTCATTCTCAAAGATATGAAAAATGGATTTCAGCTGTTCTTTCAAAATGGCAATTCTGTCAAAGCCATTCTGGGATTTTTGGTAATTTCCTCCAGTTCAGTTTCAGTGCTTTCACCCTAAGTAAAGTCCCTTGCATCCCATCAATCAGCAACCTCAGCTACATAAAGAAGAGCTAAAGAAAATGGCTGTGTCGGCATCCTCGCTCTCGTGTCTTTTATGCATGTAAGGTCTGTGGGGAGGGAAGTGGAGAGCATGTAAATGTTTCTTTATTTTGGACTGTTTTAAAACTGAAAAAAAAATCTGCAGCAGTAGTGTTCTAGATAATAGGCAGACATGATTTATTTGAGGTAAGAACGTTGTACTACCATTTTTTAGTGTTAACTTGGAAAGTTACGGACACAGGCTCAAGCCTGTCTTCACAGAATTCCTGTAGCTTTGAGCTTTGAGCTCTTTGCAAAATCTACAGTCCACAAGCCAGGAAGGAGCACGCTCCTACACTTACACCAGTTCTGTTAGAGCAAACAGTTATAACAATTATGTGCAATCTTTCAGCTTCCGTTTTCTGCCTGCTGTTTATTTATTCAAATCCAGTTCCACAGTTCACTTTATCTAATGAAGCAGAGACTCTAAAAGAAAAATTATGTTTATCCAAGCATTCTTGTTCGGGTTGTTACTTTTTGTAAGTTTTATTCCTAAATCAATATCCTATCAGTTTTCATTGGCACAACATAACCAAATGCATTCATTTCCTTTAATCATATTTAACATGAGAGTTCTAATTTCAGAAAATTAAAGAAGATGTGTATTAAAGAAAAATGGTGAAATGGAATTGAATTGGACTTAGCATATCCCATTGAAAGTTAGGCTGGGTGATCTATTGTATAATGTACTAACTATAAAATAGATTTTATTGATAAGGCATCCACAAAAAAGAATATAATGCCTTTAAATAAATAAAAGGGACTATATACATGATATTGTACATAGGTAGAGAGATGAAATGAGTCAGACTAATTTTATGAAATTCCCCTTTTGTCTGAAAGTAACTTTTATTGTAGTCATAAACCTTAATACAGATCTTTTCCTTATCATCATTATTATTCAATATTAATGGCAACCACATGAGCGCACTACCATATTTCTGTATTTTTTCAAAATAACATTGGAACTGTCATCAAAGTACAGCACAGAGATGGCATTTAATTTGGTTGGAGCACAACAAGGCTTTGGTACGTGGTCAGGAAACATCAGATGAACCTGGGAAAGAAAAAAATGTTTCAGTTTTTAAAGAAATAAGGTAGATATTTTCTCTACAGCTTTAAAATGATATGCTCCTTTCATCACTCAGAACCAGGCACACCCTTAAGCTCCCACCCTTCTCCTATTTATGCTCCTGGCTAAACTGGGGATAGGTGGCTGGTAGTGAAGGATATATTCTTAAGCATTAACACCTAGAATTAACCCACCAGTTCTAATTATGTGTTGGGGCCTTGAAAAATATTCTACCAAGTAAGGAAAACTCAGTCTCTGGAATATTCAGTGGAAATTTTCCTGGGGAAAAGAAAATGGCAACTAGCACTGAGTTGTTTTTGATCAAAATGAGTACTTTCATTTACTTCAGGAGAAATACAGATGTGGTAAACACTCATCAATGAAACTACACTATTGGTCTGAAGAAAGATTTGGAGCCAAGAATTATTTTGTAAAAGGATAAACAATAAATCATAGAACAACTCTTCATTTTCCCTGATGAAAGAAGCATAGAACTCACAGCAAAAGAAACTCCAGGTATAATCCAAAACTTGTTTTAAAACAATGATTTTAACTCATCTCCATAGATTTTTTTACCAGACTGGCTGCAGCTGAATAGCCTAGTACTTTCTTTCTCCCCTAGACAAGTGCCAAAGAAGCAGGCTAAGCTAAATCAGAAGCAAAGAGCCTAGATACTTGGCAAACTGAATATCCATCTTCCCCCAAATCCTAAAAACATGGCTAAACATGAAAAGTGAAATGCTTAAGTAAAAGGTTATTCTCATCTTGATCAGACTGGCAGTCTGCCGATGATTTGCAATAATCGAGCAAGGAGCCAGAATATGGTTCCCCCTTTTCCAACCACCTACCCTGGCCATTCCCCCACAGGAGTTTATGGCAAGTCCCACTGATGAGTCCTAAGGGATCTACAGAAAGCAAATACAGCCTCTTAGAGTTTTGGCTACACAGTGTCCAGGCTGAAATGATATAGGAACCCTGCATGTGGACAGAAACAGCAGGAAAAATGAGGTGATCTGACATAAACTTGAAATTTCCTAAGACCTCACAAAACTAAAACGTTAGATAGTTTTTACAAATTTCAGATGCAGCTTATGTCCCTCATCAGCTTTATCTTCCGTAACCCACACATACATGATTGATAACCCCCTGCTTCAGTGGCCTTGGCAGCCTCACGGAGCAACTGCTCCAGAAAAATGGATTGTTCTTGAATGGTTTCTCAAACATTAGTCACAAACATGCTTTCTTTTAACAAACATGCCTGTCTTCTTGTTTTATGTCCTTCACAGAAGAGACATGGAGTGTGTACAATGCCAGGAAAAAAAAACCTTCAAACCTCCCATGCATGCTTCAGGTTTAGTGATGACTTATGTCCTACATCCCAGGACAGAGATGCACAGCAGGATCTCGGGCCAAGTGCATGTCAGGTTTTTAAAAAGTGTTTGTGCTTTGACACTGCCTTCTAGACTGCAGCCCTAAGAACTGATGATGCGTAACTATGTAGTTATAAGAAAACAAGAAGAAAAGAAAAATGAGAGAAAGGGGGAGTATTTGACCAAGAGTCTTTTTTCAATAAGTATTGCTTAGTCTAAGGGAATTGTTGATACATCAGATACATATCTAACAAAGCAGAAGCCTGCTTTCTGAGTCATCGAGAGGAGAGTATCAAGAGCAAAGAATTTTCTAAGAAATTAAGTGGTATTTCTCTGTAAGCGAATCGTGGCAGTTCCTCTGTGACCCTGCAGAATGAGGGTGATCATGGCTGTTGCTACAAGGCGTGAAACAGCAGCCCTCCCCTCTGGTATGGGCTTTCCAGTCAACCCAGACAGAAGGCTAGACAACAAGCCCATCCTTGTAGAGCATATCTGCTCCCATCTCCCATAAATAATATTCTGTATCAAGAAGAGCTCATATTTATAAATAGCAAATATGAAGGCATATCAGACCTTAAAATTCCCCCTGGAGTTTACTATATACTGTGTGTGGCACAGAAGTAGGCAATCTCATGGATCAAGCAAGAGTCAGTAAAAATGACTGCCTTTCAAACTGTCTATTTGTTTTAGCTCTCTGTGTCTCTTTACTCCAAGACTGTTTTCAGAATTTTTAGCAATGCCCACGCTCCAGTTGCCCTAGGTGTCTGGCTCTTCTGCAGTACCTCTGAAGGCAGTGGAGATACCAGCAGAACATCAAGTCATTCAAAGATGGAATCTGTCCATTTATATACACTATTCTTTATTCAGAAGGGCACTGAGGTACTCTTTTCATCAGCTTTAAATTTTAAGTTAATTTTGAAAAAAAGTAACCTTCTGGAGAGTCACTTCCTTGCCAATTCTAATAGTTACTCTTTGTGTTGGTCACAAACAAGCCTCACGCACAGAGATAGATACTTTTCCTAATGGCTACCGCTCTCCTGTGGCCCATCAGATGCCTCCACTCCCATCATCAGGTCTGGAGTCTGACCTTACTTGGTCCCTTCCTTTTCTCCTAATTACATATAGTTAAAATGTTTATATTAACCCAAATATTAATTTGGAATTATATCACATAGTCTATTGCACCTGCTAGGAGCCTCTCGATTTTCCAGAGGTTGTCCCTTGCCACATCAATAAGTCACACATCATAAGGCAGATACATCAAACTCTCAAGGTTTCATGAGCACATTAGATGCAGCACAATCATTTAGAGACCATGAAATCAACATTTCATTGTCTTTTCACAAAAACAAGCCGAATTTATTAGAGATAAAATCACTGCTAAATTCCTAAATGTGGAAGGAAAAAAAATGAAGATTAATTCCCACCAGAAAAAGGTATCAAGAAATAGAAATGAGTCTTCTACTTGTATTCTATATTGAAGAACTTTCATAATACCAAAGCATGTCATGGAACATTGTTAAAAAATTAGAGCAAAAGTCCTCCACTGAAATTCAGTACAGCTATTATTTAAGGTTTTTGCAATGATTACTAAGGAATTACTAGGTCAGAAAAAGCCCTTGAAACCTGGATGGTTAGTTCTATCGCCTAGTGAAGAAATCAGGGCAGAATGACCACTTAATGTGATCACTCCAATTTTCTTAGCTAAACCCTTCCCCATCCTGGAATCAGGATTATTTTTTCTTACTGGGCTGAATTTCCTGACTCTACCCACAATTGTTATTTGGGCTTTAACAAGCACCAAAGGAGTTTGAGAAGATAATGCATTGGCAACGATAAATAGATGCTTTCTTGTAAATAACTTTGTCTGATGTTTGCATCATGAACCATTTTCAGTCCTACAAAAACAAAGCATACCAGTGTCTGAACTATGGCATGGTTGGTGGCATTCATATGGGCATTGAGTGGAAAAGAACATTCTCCATCACAGTAAAATGCAGCATATCCTTCCGGTGCTATAATCCAATCCTAAAATGCACACACACAAAAAAGAAGAAAATAGTATCACCAAAATAAAAATAGGGGAGAATAATTCTTAAAGAATACTCAAATACATTTAATCTGGATAGGTTTCCCTTCTTGGTCCAACAATTATTCTAATAGGACAGCCTCCCCCAAGCCCTTAATTTATTTTTAAGTCGAAGTTTACAATAAAAGCATAAATATTTTCACAAGAAATTGTCCTCTGTAATTTCTCCCAAGAGGTTGTTCTGGAGGATATTCATAGTAGGTATTAATCCATGTATTCATGAATAAAACGATAATCATGAAATAGCATTCTAAGTATTGTTTAAACAGGAAATGATGAACTTTGGAAAGTTCAAGTGAAGCAGAAAGGAAAAGAAGTCTGAACTTAATTGAGATAATTCTGATTACTTTGTAATAACTCATTCCTGGTTTTAGAAGCTTGACAAACTTCTAAAAGTTCAGTATTTGTTCCTTGTGCTGCTTTTCTTTCCACTCATGCATTAGCTTTATAGTCTTTTTAGAAGAAATGAATTAAATTAAAGCAAGTTCCATGAAAATATTTAGGAAGCTAAGAAATTGGCACATGGAATGGTTGCCTCGAATTTTTTTCCCCCAAGAAGTAAAATTTGGTCCAAATATAAAATTATTGAATTGATCATATTGAAGGTTTATCCTAAAAATTGAAAATGTTTACATTTTCATATGCTCAGTACAACAGTTCATATTCTGAGAATCCATTGTAAAGGGGTAATGTAATCTAAAAATTTTAATTTAAACTATTACTACCATTAAAAACTATTTTGGTTATATCCTCTTCACCCTGTTTGTGAAGCATGTGTAAAATACAGCAATAAGGTTTTTGAATGCAAGAAAAAAGTTCTTTTGTAGCTCTGGCTGATGACAGACATCACGGTCAAGGATTCTCTTTCCTATAATATAGGATCACAAGGCACAAATGGAACCACTCAAATTAATCTGAAAAATCGGTATTAGAATTAAAAGTTTGAGATATTTAAACATCAACTTTTTTTACTTTCTAAATTTCATAGGGTTACATTTCTCCTTCAGCATAGTTGTTTTTTACTGTAAACCCTGATAATTACGTTTCAATGGTGAAAAGATAACAGAGAAATAAAAATGAGATGGATCATTTATATACTGAATATTTGTGTCAAAAATAACTGGTTATGATATTGGAAAAAATACTGACAAAGATTGTAATCACTCAGGATTTATGATGAAACAGAAAAAAAACTCCTAAGTTGATTGACTATTCTTACCTGCCATCCCAGATCCCGGAAACTCACATAGAGTTCATGCTTCTTACAGGCTTGTTTTTGTTCACTTGTATTATAATCTGAAGATAAAAATCAGATTTTAAACACATGGCAGCTTATCAGATACATATACTAATATTTTTATGTGAGATCACTGATAAAAATAAAAAAGAGGCTGTGTTTGAAACTGTAAAATAGGAGTCTGAATCTTAAAGCTGGAGCTTACTAACTGTGTGAACTTCAGGCAAATCATTTGTCGTGAGTTTTTCTTCTGTAAAATATAGACATTATCATCTACCTCGTAAGGTTCTAACAGTGATTTAGTTAGACCCCTGTGTGATGGTGCATAGCCTGATGCTTGCCTCTCATCACATACTACCTAGTCAATGAATGCTCGTTCTTTGATTCATTCACACGATAGTGGTACTTAATAGACTTACATATATTAAATATTCATATGACATTTTTAACATGTCCCATGAGGCAGATACTGGAATCTTACTGACCTGATTTTATTTGAATAAATATCATAAGCTCAGGATACTCAAAATTGATCTTTTGATTATCCCCCCAAACCTGCCCCACCCGTAGACATCTCCGTTCTGGACTGATGGCAGCTTCATCAGCCAAAAAAGGAGAGAGAGAGAGTGAAAACACTCTCCATTTTTTTTTTCTGCCTCCCACATCCAATCTGTCGAAAGTCCTACACATTCTACCTTCAAGTAGGTCTGAAATTAACCCCCCTCACCAGCTCTATGACTGTTCATATCCCAAGCCACTATCATCTTACGGACTCAAGATCTCCTACTTAAGGTTGATTACCCTGAAGATTGCAACTCCCACGGCAATATTCCTGATCTCCCTCACTTTAATCATTTTTTTTCCATTTTACTTTTTATCTTTTAATATAGTAGGCCATTGCCTCACTTATTATATAAATTACATATCATTTATTTATTATATAAATAATACAATTTATAAGAATATTATATATTCTTGTCTGTTTCTTCCCACTAAAAAAGTCAGTTTCACAGATCAAAAATCTTGCTTAGTTCTGTTTGATTCGCTGATATATCCCAAGTGTCAGGAACAATGACTGGTACATAGTAGGTACTCAATAAATCAGTTCCTCAGAGTGTTCCACAAATGATTTGAAGCAAAGGAAGTACATTATATCCATTACATATTTTGGAATATAATCTGAAAAACCCATAACCCTGTTTCAAAGAATTAAGGATAAATAGGGACCTGTAACCTTGTACCTGGACTAAAATAGAAAATAATTCTATGTTGTCTTCTTTGAAGTTTATGACACTTTATACCAGTAGCAATCTGAAAGCTAACCCATTTTGATTATATTCAATATGAAAGATGAAAGAGGGAAAATTTTAGGGCAAGAGAGCCAGAAAAGTAATTTGTTTTCAAAGAAGACAGCTAATTTTTTTCTTCTAGGATAAATGCTGCATTCACTCTGTTGTCTCTGGCAAATAGTGTAGCAGCTTATTATGCAGACAGTCTGACTTAAAGTGTCACCCTCCAGTTTAATTATCCTCAACTTTACTGAAAATATAGCCAGACCAAAGATCCAAGGGACCTGTCTTAGCAGCCCTGTCACCTGCTTTTCACAGTTACTTCAACTAGTTATTTATTTAATGTCTGTCTAGAAAACAAGATGACGATTACATTTTGAACTTGGAGAATTTTTCCTTCTACATCAGTTATTCTTACTGCATAGTTACCTTCATTAAAACAAATCAAGTATGTGCTTAATGACAGAGAAAGGAGGAAAGAGAATTTATTTGAAACTCAGCGATCTTCCTTGGGTAAAGTTCTCCCTTAACCAGAACAGCCCAGGGAGTGAACTCTGTCCAGGCACCGGGCAATTGTATGAGAACATTAAGGCATAACAGTGTCATAACATGAAAGCACTAAGTTTGATTGCATCAACTTCTTGATATTTAGATTTTAAAAAATTACTCGCTATGCATTAGACCAGTATCAGGAAACTTTTTCTTTAAAAACACAGATGGGAAATATGTTTAGGTATGGGGTCTCCCTTGCAACCAACTCAGTTTTGCCACTGTAGCATGAAAGAAGCTTTACACATATGTAAAGGGATGGATGTGGCTAGATTCCTATAAAACTCTATTTTGGATGCTAAAATTTGAATTTCACAAGATTTCTACATGAAGCATAATATGATTCTTCTTTTGAGTCTTTGTCAAACATTAAAGTAAAAAACATCCTTAACAACTGGATCATACAAAAGAAGGCAAAGGGACTTGCTTTCCCAACCCCGGCACTAGACAATAATGGGAATATATTTTCATTCTTTCCTGTCTTAATTAAAAATGTGAAATATGAATAAAAACAATAAAAACATTGTAGTTAATAACACATACAGGAATATGTGAAAAGCCATAAACTACATATATGGTTATTTGAAATCCATGTTTATAAAAAAAGAAAGTAAAATTTAAAAGTCAAATAGAACTGTTCCATCTATGCAGCTTTTCATGCAGGCTAAGTGATGTATATAATGTACCATCACATAAGGGTAACGAGCAATGAAATTTATAACAGAATCTGGTTCCAAGACTCTGATTTCATAGAGCATTAGGACCCTATGCTTGTTCCGTCAGAAATAAAAATTAATAGATACTAAGTGAAGTAAACGTTGTGTCCAAACTAAAAGCAAAAGTCTGCAGTCAGGTTTACTATAATGGTTGGCAGAATAAAGTATGGGAGGAAGGGCAAAGAAATAAGACTTATATCTTTAAAAAATATTGATGGGCAGCCCTTCTGATAATCAAATGAAAACGGACATAGGACTACTATTGATAAACCAGCATATAAATGAAGAGTCATTCCAGAAATTACTAAAATGTTCCGGTGCCACAGCCAACACTGGAAAAGCATGCTAACATTCCTCAACACAATGCAGGTATTGTAAATGCAACATTTCTTTGTTTTGTCTCTAAATGGTAATAACATGGAGAAACCAGTGCCAAAATATTGAAAGTACTGTTAAACATTTTATGCAAATTTCCAAGGGTCTATTTCTGGGAACTGTGCAACTTTCATCTTTGTCTTCATTTAGAAAAAAATTATTCTGTCTTAGAAAAAACATTGTGAGCACAGAGTTCAAAAATAGTTTTAAAAAATTCAGAACTCTCCATAGGGCTTCAGTTGTCCTCTAGTCCCTGAAAAAAAAAAACAAATAAATAGACATGGGCTAGCCTAACTATGAAGGGGGCAAAAGAAAAGCAAGTCCAAACAATTCCAGAAATCCGTAAGGGTCTTTTTTTCTTTAAAATCTAGTATTAGCTTCTTTAAGGGATGAAATATAATATATATTTAAGAGAAAATTTAAAAATCCAAAGTAGAGTTTAACATTTAAGGCTGTCAACAGCTTAAATAAACCAAATAATGAAATACTGTGTTTCAAAGCAAAGGAGATGTTTGCCTTCTCCTGCTGTTATCCAAGGGAAAATGAAATAAAGGATGTCAGCACCTACACATCAGGATTTTAATCAGTTTGCGGAAAATGGAAATACCAAATGAATGAAGGTATAAGAGGTGAAGGAGCAGGAATGGTGTACAGTCGACTATTCAATAATGTAAATTTTTATAGGGCCTTGGGATTAAAGAAATTCATGATAAACTTTGCAGTCCTCTTCAAAGATGAGGAATTTCAAAAGGCTTTTGCTTCTCTAGTTTAATCGCCATCTTCCACATCCAGTGAATTCCTCACTTGAATTTATGCACGACCCAGTAGAATTGCTGCTCTTTATTTGCGTAGGGATAATGTTGTTTGTCTATGTACAAATGTGTGACACAGAACAGACACCACAAAATAATAACTATCTGGTGTGTTTGCTTAACTCTGCTTAGCAAAACCTCTATGTGGATGATCCAACTACCGTCCCCCTCAGAGTTCGTTGACATAAGAACCTGTCCACAAACCTGAATTCCCAATTGCCTGTCAGACATCTCTAAATGAAAGAGTTTCCCAGATGCCTCCTACGCACTATTTTTACTTCTGACCTCACATACCTTTGATGCTCACTATTTTGGTTAACAGGATTGCTAGTCATCTAGCGGCATAAGCAAAAAAATCTAGCAAGTTTCTTGATTTTCTTTCTTTCTCCTTCATATCTTACATTAAATCCCTCCATCGGGCCCATTTCTAGTCTAGTTAGCCATTTAGAAGGCCTTTGCCCTCTTGACTATCTCATACTTCCTCCACATCCTCTTCTAGGAACTTTCTCCTAGGATAACAGTTCCTTCCTGTTCTCTTACATCTCTATGTTTTGTCTCTTATGGAATTGCTTTTTCCTGTACCTATGCTTAAAGAGCTAATGTTCCTACAGGAGGCTCCATCCTTGATGTTTTTCTCTTTGTTTTCTTGACCACGCTTCATCTAACAATGCGGGCTCATATCTGTATCTTTTCCAACACTGGCTACCAATTCTCAAGAGCCCCATTTCACCCATACCATCTGTGCTGGCCTCATCCCACATGGTTTGGTTTCTACTTCCACTCTCTCCATCTATAATCTTCATTGCTTGGAGTGCTGGAGTGTTGTGCTAGACTCCTAATTATTATCTGAGGTTTCAGTTTCCTTCCTTGGCATCCCATCTTTCACTCAGATACCAAACTTAACTTTTTAAAATGTATGTCTGCATAGAACATTCCTTTTTCCAATTCCCTACACAAAGACACCATAGTTCCTTACTATCACATACCTTACTCTTTGTGATCTGGTCCCTGCATAATTTTCTAGCTGTTTTCACACCTCTCACACAAGAATACTTGCATAGCCAGTCATTTGACACTGGTACGTGTCTCTATAATTGCACATCAGTCTGAAACAGCTTCATCTATCCTTCCATTTCTGGAAAATGTTTATACTTTCTCATCTAAGTCCTTCATGAAGTCTTCTGGGCCATACTTAGTACACTTTAGGTGCTCTATCCTCCTACTCGCACACTACCTTATATCTATGCTGATAAAATGGACCTCCTAATAATTACTAATGTGTATGTCTTTCCCATTGCCTGTGAGAATGCTTTTTAAGAAGCCAGGTCCTTATGCTATCCATTTTTTTATCAGCGTACAGTTAATACTGTCTTTGTCATATAATGAGTGCTTATTGCATATAGAATACATGGTTTACAGTAAATCATGCCTATTTGTACTCTGTGGATTCTGTCTAGACAGACTTGACAACAGACATAAGGCATTAATGTCCACTGACAAATTTCTATAGCATATAGTTAATTCCTCAGATAGACTGGCCAAATTAGTTAAAGACTTTAAAATCTCTCTTGCTTCTGAAGTTACAAAGACGGAGAAATCCCAGTAAGAGACCAGGGTATTTATTAGAGAAAGAGAGAACTTCTAGTTTTCTCTGATAAGAGTATGAACTTTTCATGCACCTGTTTAAAAAAAAAAAAACCATGTGACATTGTTTCAAAAAATATCAATGTTAATGGCTAACATGGAAATAAGTACATACCACTGTTCTCAGTTCTTTACATGCATTTATTCACTTGACCCTTACAATGCATGTAATCTTACCCTATGAAACTGATACTGTTAACATTCCCACTTCATAGATGAAGAACTAGGTAAAGAGAGGTGACATATCTTGTCCAAAATTATACAACCAGTATGTGATGGACATAGGACTAAAAAATAGAGAGATGATAGACAAATATATGCAGACAGAAACATACACAGAGCTAGATATTATATGCACCAAAATACCGGTTGTTTTAGGAGGGATCTCCAAAATTTTACACGATTCAGGGCACAACAGTCAGCTTTTAATGTTAACTCTTGTAGAAATCAAGTAGACTAGAAACATTTCACCCATGCAGCCTTGCAGAATTTTCCCTGCAGCATTCATTGGGAGCCCCAATTTGGAAACAACCAAAACGTCTTTTAAGAGTGACATGAGTAAATAAACTCTGCTACAAACACCGTTGCATATATTGCAGCGGTTAAAAACAGTGAGGTCACACAATTTGAAAGATGGCTGAGACATATGGTTAAAAATAATACATCAAGCCAACCCTATGACATTCTGGAAAAGCCAAAACCATGGAGACAATAAAAAGGTCAGTGGTTGCTAGGGGGAGGGAGGAATAAACGGACAGAAAAAAGAGGATTTTTTAGAGCAGTGAAAATACCCTGTATCAGATAACATAATGATGGATTCAGGCCTATACATTCATCCAAATGCCTAGAATATACAACACCAGGAGTGAACCCTGAGGTAAACTATAGACTTTGGGCAATTACGATGTGTCAATGTAGATTCATCTTGGGTAAGAAATGCACATTCTGGTTGGGGATGTTGATAATGGGGGAGGCAAGGCATGTGGGGGACTGGGGCACAGTGGAAATCTCTGTCTTCCTCTCAGTTTTGTTGTGAACTTAAAGTTGCTCTTAAAAAGTCTTTATAAAACACGTAAGATATGTCATTCATGTAATGAAAAGCACGTAACAAAAATATATTCTCCAAAATAGATGTATATAAAGAGGAAAACATTTGGGTGTGCAGGTACCATGTTGATATGTATATCAGAGTGATTTATCTCAAAAGGATTAGGTGATCAAGAGAGAACTTTAGCTTTATTTATAATTTGATTACTTTTAAACAGTGGAAAAGCTTACTAATTATACAATATAATATATTTGTGGATAAAATCACAATATTTTCAGAATCTCTAGCCTGGCCTTGGTGCATCTCCATATCTATAAGTGTTTTCAAGGGGTGGAGAGAAGTAGTCCATCTCCATATTGGGCGCAGAGGGTGGGTGGGGTCCCTTTTTGCAGCAGGGTCACGAGAGACTCTCGCAAGCAGAAGTGGATGACTGCTTGTAAGCAATAAACAGATTTCTCCCAGTTTATTTCTCCCATTGACTGATTGCAGTTTCAAAGGTATTTTGCCCTGCGCTGGGAAAATATCCCACCAACCCCCACCCCAGAGTTACAATAATCTAAAGAAGTAATTACAATTAATTGTTCTTTCTGATTTTGATTAATATGTTTGTCTAAGAGGCATGAGTTTACATCATCACACAAGACCTAGGGTCTGATTATCAGTTGAGTATAACTGCACAATGTTTCCACTTTAATGACTCTGAAAGACTTGTTCTAAGAAACCATCATGATTTCAGGCAGTCACCACAATCGGATTCACCTTCAAAGGTGACTAGTATCGAGACACAATAAGCGATCTCAAGCAATTCTGCAGTGAACTAGCACTTGCCATTTGCTGTGTCAGTTCTTGCAAATTCTTAATACCCTGCTCTTTTCAGCACTGATCACTGATATTGTCCTTATAACAGCATCTTGCTCTAAGTTCTTTAAAATCTGATCACCCTAGTGCCTATAGTCATTTTAAGCTAACTTAAAATTTAGCTATTGCCTCCATTTCCTTCCCCTACATCCTCATTCAAATAAACATCCATTGTGTTACCTCATGATGAGAGAGGCCTAATCTCCCACGTGTCTGCTCAACCTTCTTGCCAAAAACCTGAAGAGGACCGGGGAGGACAGTTTCTGCAGAGAATCTGGGAGCAGTGCTTCTACATATATGCACCTGAGGACGTTAGTTTTTTCCATGCAATCTACACACTCATTCATTCAACAAGTATTGTGGGTAACCTATTTTATGCAAGACATTGTTCTAGACCTTTCCATAGGAATATGGAGAATGAAGGGGAATAGGAAACAGGAAAGAAATAGGCTAAAAGCAGCAAGAACGGCCTGGGTTTTAGTTCTCCTGCACTAACTGAGACTTCCAACATTTGATGGTGTGCTTTGCGGAAAAAATGCCATCAAGCAAACATCTAACACAACTCTCTCCCCTTTCCTCACTGGCCAGTTCCTTGACTGTGTAGTCTTCAAACAATATTTTATTGTAAAGGCCTAGTACTATTACAACACTGATTATTTGCATTTGGATAATTTTTAAGTTTCCCTAGCATTTCAAGTCTCCTACGTATCAAATTTTGTGTTTATATTATCATTCCCTTTTCTTAAACTGTCCTTAAAATTTTGGCCTTTTAGGTAAAACCCTCTGAGACCTTTTCTTGTCCGCTTGATTACTACCTATTGAAAGATTATGTCTCATAGACACAAACCAGCTACTTTCTTTCTCCTTATTATCAAAATATGAACATGCTCCAAAACCATCTACCACATATTTCACAGAAATGGTTGCCAATGATAAACTTTGTGAAAAGAAAATATTGGTCTATATTAGAATAATTTTGTGCTCTAAATGGTGTAAAGCAACTACTGAAAAGCTGTGTGATTTTTTGCTCCATGTGTTCTATTCATCTCTAGTTACAGAAGTACATTTGTGATTTATGGTTGGGAAGAGAAGATAAATAAGAGCTCATCAATAGGAAAAAGGGCTTTGATGATTTCAGTCCCTGGGACACCTCTTCCCAGAGTTGTTATGAGCTCTCGTAATAAGTATGTGACTTAGACTTTCCCCTTTGTAATTTCCTCAAAACTTATTTACTATTGTACTCAACGTTTAACAAACCTTTTCCTTAATGCAGCCTGCTACATTAAATTAAAAACATTTCAACCAATTTCAGAACCATTCTACATGAAAAGAAAAATATACAACTTTGACAGGCTAGTATTTACAAGGGAGAAAAGGTCTTAGAAAGTTATTTTTCTCCATCGTTCCTATTAGGCAATTACAATTTTTGCCAAACTAAATATCTTGTGAAGATCTTTAAAAGATAGCTTTGTAAAAAGCCACTAATATCATGTTTTACTTTCAAGTGAAAAAGACGGATAAACTTATTTGTTGGGAAATTATTTTAAAACATTGCTCTATACATAGCATGTAATTCAGTATTATGTAATTCCATACAGAAATCTTTCCCCATGTCTGTTGCTAGATACATGAAACAGACTTCTTTCTAACATGATTTTCCTGATGCCCATACCTTAGGAGGGTTCCAGTGAATTCCAGATAGTATTTTTGTTGAGAGTTCCAGGTGCAGAAAATATATATATTTTATGTTTTATTATAATTCGTATCTAACACTCATGTATGTTTGAGTAACAAAAATTGCAGCATGACTTGTCAGTTTTAAGTGAGTTGGGAAAAAAACATGAAGATTTCAGGAATAATGGCAAATACTGTCTGTGTCTTTTTGGAAGAGTGAAGCATTCTAATTTGCTGAAATACCATATGCACAGATCATGTCTATTTTATTCACCAGCTCATCCATTGTGCCTGGCAAAAACTGTGCATATGGTGGCCATTAACATAGACGAATACATATTTTACAAATGAACAAAGTAAGTTGGGATGCTCCAGGATAAGTTTTCCCCTTCAAATAAATTTATTTTTTATACATAGATATAATTTCTTGAAGTAAGATAGCCATTATCTTCTTCTAGGAACAGCTTATAAAAATCTGTTTGCAGGCTGGTGTAAATAGTAAGAAAATCTGTTTGCAGGCTGGTATAAATAGTATGTTCAAATCACTTCAGATTTTGGCGGTTAGATACATTCAGACCAAGTGTTCTTTTATCTCCTTTTCTACCAATGAACAGATTAAACTTCAAACACATTGGGATCAATGATACATTTGTAATATTTGTTGTTAAAGTACATGTGTGTGTGTGTGTACACATGCACACTTAAAGCAGATTATCTATGGAACATCCCTCCAGATATTTAAGGGAAATACAAATACTATCTTAATTCCCATACCATCTAGCCTTCTTTTATTATCAGAAAACATTTTAACTTCATGATTCACATGTATTGTCTTAAGTACTAAAGAAATATTTGTATGTTGTATTTACCTGGTTGTCCATCCATATTTGAGAGGCCCTGGGGAGGGGGGAGGGGTCAGCTCAGTAAGTTGTGTAGTTCAGTTTTGGCAAGACTTTGTTGATGTAGTCATTTCATAGTTTTATTGCTGCCAGCTTGATTTTAATTTGAACTGAATCTTTCAACATACGAAGTCAAGTCATACTTATTTTAAAATGAATTACTGGGTGATTCACTGATGAAACATTCTGGGGATGCCAGAAACATGGCCAGATGATTTAAATGACCAAACGAAGGTATATCCAGAGGGTAAATTGACTGTGGCTACTTGATTTGCAACATATGACCCTATAACTCTCTGTGCACAACTGCTACTCTGGTTTTATCTTACCTCCAGCACTGGACACTCGGGAGGGGTCCTGATGAGAGCTGGATTTATTACGGTTTGGATTTTTCCGTTTGTTGGCTGCTCTCACAGATCGGAGAAGTACCTCACTTGCCTTGAAGAAGGCCACCATGAATGGCTGTTTTGACTGAGGCCCATGTCTTCCCACAAGACCGGCAGCTTTAACGTTGATACTACGTCCTAGAACAGAATACGCAAGCACTTGGTTTATGAAAAACGGAGAAAGTTTCCCTGGCGTGAATGAATTCCGAGGGTACTCGAAAAAGAGAAAAGCTTTAAAACACTATTGGAGAAAGGGGGCATTAGGATTAGGTTGTATAGTGGGGGTGGGGGCATGGGGAGGGCTGTGCAACACAGAGAAGACAAGTAGTGATTTAACAGCATCTTACTGTGTTGATGGACAGTGACTGTGAACGGGGATGTGGGGGGGACTTGGTGAAGGGGGGAGCCTAGTAAACATAATGTCCTTCATGTAATTGTAGATTAATGATACCAAAATAAAATTAAAAAAAAAAAAACTACCGGAACGTTTTCTTTGCAGGCCAATGATTCTTATACACATTAACAGTTTACTATTACAGACAATTATCCATGCCTGGTTTTTCATTTTGCATCATTCTTCTACCACGGAGCACCCTCAAGCTCTTTCGCTAACTGAAAATTCTCAAACCTGGAAGTCAGCAATATTATAAATGGAAAGGCTTGACCACCATCAGCCTGGAAATGTCCACCATAAATAACAATTTCAAAAGTATTAGCTATGGGCTCTTCCGTATTACATGCCCTACAGTTTTCCTCTAAGTGATAAAAGCTGAATGGCTGGCTGGGCATTTCTACTTTCTCCAGCTTATTTCAAGCCTTTTAAGTGTGAATTAGTGCTGATAGCCTCCCCCTGTCACCTCTGGCCTATGCCCAGCAAACTTGACAAAGCTATGCTCTACTTAAAGCCCTTCACAGGTACATTCTAGAAGCCCCTTCCAGGGGCGGAGGTTTGTTTGAAGCTCTAGTACTTTCTCAGTGTGAGGTACTTTGAAGTAAACATTGAAATGTCAGAATTCCTCCCCGCCTGAGTTTTGACACATCTGAATGTTCACTGACAGGATTTCAGAGGATGCAAACTAAGCCTGGAGACTCTCAGAAAGGTGAAAATTCCAGGTGTGCTTGGAGACTCACCTTTGCCTTTCAGGCTGCTTGTATCCCACACCCTTCGGAGCCTGCTGGTATGGCTGTGTGTCAGAGAAGAAGGAATGCACCCAGGGCCTGAACAGGAGTTAAGTGAGAAGTCAAGGGGCCCTAAAGACTAGAAGTGGATGTTGGTAAAGTACCCCTCCCATTGGTGTGGTAATAGTAATACTTTAATCATGGCAAATATACTTGGGGGCCTACTGTGTGTGTGCTGCACATTTTTCTAAGGGTTTTACATGCATTATTTACTTTGATTCTACAAATACCTTAGGAGTTAGATATTACCATTTTCCCCTTTCTCTAATTCTTTCTGGCTATGCTCTTCTAATTTAAAGTAGTTATCACTGAATATTATATATGTATATGTATATAAAACAGTTGGCTGATATCTAGTTCTATGAAAATCACTCACAGAGGTGATTACTAAATAGTTCCATATTTAAAACTACTTAAACCTTCATTGTAACTTTAGTTGTGAATTACTCAAAACTCTTGCAAAGTTTCTATTCTGGACACAGAGCTTCCCAATCTTTTGAAAGTAATATATAATGGTTTGAAATAGGTGCTAGATTGACTCTGTCTTGCCCCCTGAGAGATGTGCATGGTTTCTTAAAATATTTATTCAGTAAAGACTGTGGAGCAACCTCAGTCCATTATAAGACTTGACCCACCTTAAAAGAAAGGAAAGGAAAACAAGTCCCTGAAACAGCATCAATGGCATTTTAGCAAATAAACTCTTGCTCTTAACAGAATTTATTTTGGCTGCATAAACACTTTTGTATATACTTGTATTGTGCAGAGACCTTCTACCGTCAGAAAATGAGACTGTGTCATGTGAGGCTGTACAGCTGTTGGGAGGGACACAGAGGTCCTTTAAATGTGGAGGTACTGGTTTAAAAAAAAAAAGAAAGAGAGAGTACACCGATTCAGGCCGAATCAGAGTCCTCAACAATTGATCTACAATGTATTGGAGAAACTTGTTCAGTTCCCATAAGCATTAAAATGGCTCTCTGCCTCACAAACGCCACTACCCTCAGTCCTGCCCAAGAAAGAGCTTACAAATAATCGAAGCAGTAAACCTTACACAAATAAGCATATAGTTTTCTCTTTTAAATGCAAACTTACAGTGGCTCTATGCCAGAGTCTATAGTTCTTAGAAAAACTCTATCACTGGCATAAATGAAAGAGGCAGTTTGATTTGTGGTCAGGGCAGTTTCCATTCTACTTCCACTGCAACGAATGTATTAATTCAGCTCAGACTTCCTCCTTCTGGCAGCCCTCTTGCTGTAAAAAGAGAAATTAGAAGTTCCAGCCAAATACCATACCTTGAACTGACCCACTTCAATACATAAACACTTTTACAACATGTTTATTCAGGTGTAGCACTTGAAATTGGTTTAAGATGTTTCCAGTGACAGAGAGCTCAGCACAAGGAAAAAAAAAAAGAGCTGAGAAACTTAACTGTTATGGAATAGAATAACTGGCAATCTGTTCTTCAAAAAAAAATTTTTTTTTCTGTCTTGGAGTACAACATTAAAAGCATTTGTTGAGCTTTTATTTTGATTTTTTAATGAAGTGTTAATTTAACAGGAACTAAATTTTTACTTGTCTACATTGATGACTGCAGACATCATTTCTAATATACGATCTTTCTAATACTAAAATAGGTTGCCACACAATGTTCACAAATGGAATACAGTAAAATCGGTTTTCCATTCATTACAACACACACTGACCCTTTTATAGTTAAATAAGCACTTAACACAAAGTTCCAAGTTCCCTTTGGTTTGCAAGAGGGTTTCTTTTATTATTATTCTAAAGACTTCCAATATTTTAATTTTTATCTGTGGAGAAATAATACTGCTTGAAAAGATTTATGTTCTGAAAACTGTAAAGATGTGTGTATGTTACAAATGTGGGTTTCTTGGGCTTTACAAAGGTGGATATTGTGTGTGAAGCAAAGTACCCCTTCAAACCAATGGGAACTCCCTTTAAAATAACTTTTGATATTATTAAGTTTCCTCTTGGTTTCCTTTTTACTTCAGCAATAAGGTGACTATTAAGATTCCATAAGTTACTGCTTGCTTAGTTACCCTTGGTCTGAAGCTACACCATAGAAGCGTTAACTATTCAACCTATGCCTTCAGACACAATGTACCTACACTGATATTGTTGACCAAAACTTTTGAATGGCTTGACAGTTTTTTTGTTTTTTGTTAGAAGTGCTAGTGAGAATCCAGATGTTGTGACATGTATTAAAAATACTGAATCTTTTATAAAATATTTTGATATGTTGAATTTTATTATTGAATGTACAATATGTTTCCGACATTGCAAATATATTAGTAAAGAAGCCTACCTAAAACGTCTTGATTCAGGAAAACTATATGTAGGTGTGTATCACCATGGTTCTATTTTTCCATGATGATCCCAAGTTTGGATTTCTAGTTTAAAAAATATACATAGGTAATATATAAAGGTTAAGGATTGACTGTACTGTAGAAATGAAAATGGGGTGGAAAAATGGAAAGAGTATTAAAAAAAAAAGAGTCATAAGGACACCAGCTTGAGCCCATGATTAGTCACCCTAAGATTTGCACATGTGTAGGCATGGCGAGATGTCGGAAGGCTTAATTCACCAGGCATGTATTTGGATGACGATGGAGCAACCTTATGGGAAAGAACTCATTCTCAGGAAGAAGTGAACCCCTAATATAGATGAGAGTGTGGTCAACAATGTGACAATGTGACCCAAGCAGTGAAAAGAAATCCCTACATCTGAAGAGTGGTTTCCAAGCAGCTCCGCATTGGTACTGGCATGGCTGCAGCAGAATGTAGGGCGGAGATGATCTCCTGTGTCAGCATCAGCATGAGCATCAACATCAGGTTCAGAGAATGGTAGCAGCTCGAAGGCAGGCAGAGCAGCGGTCTGATGGCCTTGGGAGTTGTAAGGTGGACCACAACCGCACCAAAGTGAGAGGCAGGGCTGGTGGTGGGATGAGGTGGCTGTTAGAGCAAGAGGACACTTCGCTTGCATAACGTCCATGTCCTAAAGTTGTACCCTGGGCTGCGGTACCTTCGGAAAGGGATGTGATTGGCTAGATAGTGAGGAGAGAACAAGAGGGAGAAGAACTGGGTGGCTGGGAGTTGTTCAGGCTTAAACACACATGCGTTCTCCCACACAGTTGCCAGGGGAGAGGAGATAGGAAGGGTTCTTTGAAGGATATATGAGCATGCCAGTGATTTCACTGATGTTACCTAGACCCAAAGAAAGACTCTTTGTGTCCAGTTATCCCAGGTTCATGCTTCATAGAGTTCTTGGATTATAAAATAAAAGGGACAACGAGAACAAATACAGGAGTCCAGAGTTTGTTGGCAGAGATGTTGTCCTTCATATTTATAAAAAATAACACCCTTTACATCTTTGCATGTGAAAGTCTTTTAGAACTAGTCATACCACAGCCATCTAGTTTCCATCTCAAAATTATTGCACGTCTACTGACTGAAGAAAACAATCTGAGCAGCAAGGTTATGGGCATATTATTTCTCAGTTTGATTAACTAGAGTGAATAAAGATGGGGTTAGAACAGTTTCTAAAGAAATGATTATTCTGTTCACACAAGAATCAAGAAGGAAATATGTGAGACCGGGCTGTAATGAAGCTGGAGATTCAAGACTTCCAGACCTGATGCTCTGACCCTTCTGACTTGGGGCCAGGGTATTGTGTTCACATCTGCCTAAGGATGCAATTAACTATTTCAAATTTTGACTCATAGGGAAGGTAGGCTGGCAAACCAAAGATCCATCCCAAACTCACTGGTTTTGAATTTCAGACCATTCTTTTTGGAAAATGTGACTTTCAAAATGTTTATTTCTTTAAAAACAGGGTTATTAAAGGAGATGCTGACATAAAACAGCTCTTCAGAGCCATGTTCCTGTTATAAGGATAAGTGGTTCCAAATATGAACATTTAGTTTTCCTCCTGAATACACAGTTTGAAAAACATTCATTTGAGGGTTTATCAGAGTCTAAATGTTGATATCACTCTAAGATGTTAGCATAAATTCTAGTTTGGTTTCTTTCTCCTCTAAACCCACAGTAATTGACTGCTTAACCCCACACACCTGTTGATGGAACCAGTGCATGAATTACCTGCCCTTCATTTCAACAAAGACTCTTGCAGCATCCTTTATGGACTATTTCATGAAAGTCAAATCTGTGCATTGTTTCTCATTCACATACCCTCTTAATCTTTGCTTATTTTCAATATGTGATTAAATTTGATTCTGCAGCTCTTAAATTATAGTTTCTGTGACTCTAAATTATACTGGAATTTTACCATTTTTAGAAACAGATGATTTAAAATGTGTAGAATTCTCTACCCAGCATATAGACTAAATCATTTTCATATCAGATCTTAAGGACTGTAAGGAAGACAGAATTTTGTCTACTTAAATTCTATATACATTTTAACTCAGGGTACCTTTAAATTAAGCTTACTGTAATCTAGCTAAGAATTTCATCTCTTATAATTTGATACTATACTTTGATGAAAAATTTATATAGCTTCTAGTTTTATAGTAAAAGGGCAGAACTATTGCCAAATATAAGCACATGGATTTGAAGTATCACAAACAGAATTTTACATTTGTGCTTGGAACTTTCTTGCTTTTGAGATGGTTTACATTGCCTTATAATCTCAAACAAAAACAAGGAATAGCTGATATTTTAAGCTATTTCAATGATACTGGAAATCACAGTTGAGTGGTATTTGAGAAAATGAACTCTAGAGTTCACGGTAGTAAGAATTTTGACTGACTGCTCATAGTCCTTCTGGGGTTCTGTTTAACAAGACAGGCTCTACATGCAGTTCCTTTGCTACATCTTTGTACTCTTTTCTTCATACTGACATTTAAAAGGACCACTTTATTTTATGTTAAATAGTATATATTTGGAATTATATATTCATCATTAAAAAGTGTCAAACACAAAAGAAGGGACAAGTGTAATAATATATGTGAATAGGGATAGGATTTTGTGGCTGATGATAAAGTAGAAAGACACACAGTATGAAATCCACTGAGGTACACTGGGAACCGTATTCTGACACACTCACATGACCTGTGAGTTGAGAGTTATCTTCAGGCAAAAAATGTGGTTACAGCTCCCGGTAACATGGCAGCAGAAGAAATTCTATTTTTGTATGTGGCTGGAGTGTCTGACAGGTAGAGGAGTTTAAAGAAGAAGAGATTTTTTAAAAGAGTTGAAATTCTTTCTAAAAATGTTGCAGGGGGTAAGTACCCTAGAGTCTGAAAAAGTGGTGAGGATTAGGAAAGAAAGTGGGATATTTAGTCAGAAACATTGACATGATGACTCAAGGAGTTGTGGCGGGGGGGAATGCAAACAGTTGAGAAGTCCAGGAAGGAGGCCTGGGGAAGGAAAGGCCGAGAATTATAAGGAAGCAGGGCCAGAGGGTTGTGTCTTGCGTGGAAGCTGTCCTGAAGGTTCCGTGTTTTATTGCACTGAGGGTGGGACTCAGGCGATGGTAAACGAGTCTCCTTCCATGGGGCACTGGTCTGAAATGAGAAGGCTTCCGGTCTCAGCATGATGAACTCAACAAATGCTTTTTTACTCATGCCCCGTTTTCAGCTGGTGGAAATAAGACTCTCAAACTAAGAATCATAGTTTACCTTCACATAAACACTTACTTTTAATAGCTCTTCTCTTTATTTATAGCGCTTTTCCCCAGAGACCCTATGAGCTGTACAGACATCAACTGTCACATGCCCCAAAAAGATTGGTTAGAAGTCAGCCTTAGAGAGTCTTCATTTATTTTAAGAAAGCAGAAACATTCTTTTCACAAAACCATGGGAAGGGTGAATTATTTTTAGCCTTTTTCCAGTTACTATGTGACTTTTTAAAATAAAAATTTTTAAACACACACACACACACACACACACTTCTTACCTTTATAGTATAGAAGATTTAAATAAAACTATAATGAAGCAGAGTTTCAGCAGAAATCAACCAAAACGTCTTTAAGATTATTTCTATGTGTTAAGGTATCAACAGAGAATGCTTTCAGAGTTCAAACTCCATTTAGTTCGCTTGATAGCCATGAAATTAATTTAATTTCATCCTCAGCATTTTATCTATAGTGGAGGAAAGTGGTCTTTGAAATGAACTTAATGCAGTTACTTGGGAAATTTATGAATGTCTAAAGGAAACAGTCATTTTTTAAATCAGTTCATATGATATATTATTCAAGTGAATTTTTATCATATAGAAAAGCGTGGTTCATTAAATGTTTGACCTTTCCTTTCAGTTTGATACATGAATCTGTGAAATGATCACAAGCTACTTCCAGAATCTGTAGACTAGTCCATACCACCAAAATAGAACAGAAATAAATTATTTTGACACCTCAAAAGAGAAAGTGTGAAGAGCGTTAAGAGGTATTTTCCAAAATACGTGATGAAGAACTGATACTCAGATACCTACAGTGTATACCACGATAAGTATCCATTTTTACCAAAAAGAAAAGAAAATAGAGTTAAGACATTTGGGACTTAATTCTTTCCTTCACATTATGAAGGTTGGATGACAAAATATCCTTCTGAGTAAAGCTGAACTTCTCTTCATCAGCTTCTCATGTCTCTGGGTATGCAAGCATGTCACCTGCCCTGCCCCCGCAACCAGCCAGTTATTAGTGAGATCTCACACCACTGGGATGTCATAGCGGACCCCAGAGCAAAAGCACCCTTCTGAGCCGTTACCTGCAAAATAGTGGCTGGATTCCACGAGTGATTACCTCTGGGTCACCTGGGTCAGCAGCAGCCTCTGATCTCACAGCATAAGTGAACTTTCATATTTCTATCAGTTGCATTACTTCACGGAGAAATTATGTGAATATCTCCACACATACATGTAGCTGGTATCCAAAAGCAATAAGAAGGATGCCTCTCAAAAGGATCAGGGGAACTGGGAATTGAGAAGGCTAGCAAACTCAATACTTCTGAAGTTAAGACAGAGGCTACAGCCGCCATGTGTTGAAGCTAGATATTTCACCAGTTGATTTAATACATCATCTTTTTTACCCTTCACAACAAGGCAATGGTTACATTTTTTAAATGAATAAAGTAAAGCTCAGAGAAGAGTCAGATTAACTCAGCCCTACAACCCTACAGTTGTGTGCTATTCCTCTAAACCCACAGGGTTCCTCCTGGGTAGGGCTTGGTTAGGGCTGGTGCTTTTGTGTTGGGTCTCTGCTTTCCATGCTCAGAAGACCGGAAGAACACCATCCGTTTCATAAACCTATCAGTGAGACACACATTGTTAAGAACAATGTTACAGCTGCTTGTTTTGTGAAGTAGGAAGAGAAAGATTCAACCCTCCTTGCCAGCAGCCATCATCGGACAGGTGGTCTCCCCAGTTTCTATTCCACTCAAATGGAAACTTGCCACACCACAGAGAAACTAGTATGCATTTTTAAGGAGCCGGGTTATGTAGCTTCCCTATGGAAATGCTTTCCCTCTAATTTTACATTCTGATCACCTCTGGCAATACACGCTCTTGGCTTTGGTTGTTGGATGCCTTGGGTCCTCCTGTGGTGTCGCCCTGTCCCCTGTGAGCGTGTGCCAGGTGTGCTAAAGCTTAACTGAGCAGCGCAGAACTACAGCGGCTGCTCGTGCCTTATAGGACCAAAGGTTCTCTCTCCTTCCCGTCGTGTTCTCTGCTCTCAATGCAAAACCAGAACTGCTGTTAGTTTGCAATACATCTTTAAGAAATATGTACCAGCAAGAAGTTAAACTTACATGGAAACAACAATGGGAAAGACAGAGTTAAGATTAGTGTGTGATGAGAATATGGAGAATCTCAAATTCTTCATGGCTCTCAATCAATATTACCATGAAAACATTTATCCCTCAGATTGTTAGTTAAACCAGAGTTAGTCTAGAACAGGGAATATAATAAAAAACAAAAACTGGCACATGTGCCTGACATTGGCATTTGTTTGGCAAGACTGATGCTCCATGGTTACTGTTCTGAATTAGGGAAAATCAAAAGCAGAAATACAGATGTAGCCAAACACTTCCATATCCTTTTTCATTAAGGGAAATCTAAAATCTGGTAAAATACATCTTTTACCAGATAATGAAGCAAGACCAACTCCTGTTTGTCTCTGCTTACTTTAAATCATTGATTTCAAAACTCTTTTTCATATATGTTTTTGAGTTGTGATGCTAAAAATTGGATAAGCAAATTATGTTTGCCATGTGGCTCTCATTCAAATATAAGCAAACTGTAAATTAAAACAAAGAAAGTTGCCTTTTAAACCTAGCTTAAAACATTGTATATATCATGGGCATGGTAAAACTGCAAATTCAAGTTTTTCAATTCATTACTGAATATAATCTATAATCAACATCTATTTATAAAGGAAAATCATTTTCTCTCTACATATCATTCTACAAGACTAGATTAGTCTATGAGAAGCCCATTTCATTGGCAAAAACATGATATAGATATCAAAAAAGATACAGATACATAAAAAGAAATTAGAACTGTGATTCTTCATTTCAACAGAACTAGGGGATCTGCAAATTACATTCAAATCACTTTGTTCAAACAAAGCGAGCTTTTTAGAAAAGCAAGCAGTCATGGTTCACCCAACTAAGCTCTGCTTATAATGGGGAGAAGAAGCCAAGCACACTGACAAATTTAAAATGCGTCTCATTGTCAGCAAGTTTTCCTTTCAATCTTTTGGGGAAAAAATTACCCCAGTGTATCACTCCTCAAAACACAATTCAAGGAGTCCAAGACCTTTTTAGGTTTGGAACAATATCCTACTCACTATGAACTTTGATGCTGGGTGTGGGGGGGAGGTTTGGTGAGATGAGAGAATTTATTTCATACTGGCTTTTTGTAAAATCATAAAGTAAGAAATTTTGGAAACTGCATGCTTTACTGGCATTGGGTGAGTTTGCTGTATCCTAGTTTAAACTACACACCTCAGCACTAATTCACACTTAAAAAGGGCAGTGAGGGAAGTAGATATGAGGATTCCATGATGGGGACTGTGGATTAAGAGAGAGTAAACCAGAGGAGACAAAACAGGGAAAGAGAACCTCTCAAAATACATCCGTGAGTGACATAGGGCACAAAGGAAGGGGGAAGTTCATTATCAAATTCAAAATAAAAGAAATTAAATTTGGTAAATTTAATTACATGTTGAAGTGAATCCCTGGCAGAGGAGAAGTTACTTTGTCTTCTTTTCAATTTATAAATTTATCAAATTAACTATAATTGGGTAACAGACTAAAAGAAATATTGAGGTAGTTAAATTTAGAAATAAAAAACATAGTTAAAATGCTGTTACCTTTTGTGGGCCATATAACAATTCCAGACAGAAAATAAATAAAACCCAAAGGTAATTTCCAACAACTCCAACATGAAGTGCAATTTTGTCCTGTAACGATCATATCAATAGCATTGTTTTATTTAGAAATTATAAAAATATATTTATCTCTTTACTTTGAAATATGTACAAAATTAATATAATTTCTGAGAGTCATAGTATATAAGAGATGGCTCTGAAAGTAAATCATTTTTAGATTCATGAACAGATTCTTCAACTTTCTAAAGCTAAGTTTCTGCATGTACAAATGGGAAAATAATAGTGAAGGTAAAGTAGATATTCCATTTAAAAAGCTCAGCAAAATGTCTGGCTATTTAGTACACTCTCAGTATATGTTAGTATCCATTAATTATTAATATTATTACAATTGACCATCACAGCAAATACATGGTTTGAATACTTTTTAAAAAATGAATGAAAGATGTACCCAGGAAGTAAAACCTAGATTAATCATGAATACCTAAAAAATATGAAATATTAGCATGGAGCAATAGTTGATCTTGGTAAAAAGTACTGCCAAAATTAGAATATTAAAAAAGCAGATATATTTACAGACAGAAATAGGCTTTGATAAGTAGAGTGACTGAAACTACATAAGGTATAGTTTATGAAAATCTTATATAACTAACAATAGAATTAATACAATTTTGTGTTGAAAAAAGTAAAAATTTAACAGTGCCCCAATATTTATGTTTAGTTAGTTACTCTAGCCACGGAAGGCATATTAATGATTTTGATCATTTTTATGCAGTGGGAAAATAGCAAAAATCTAAAGCATACAGGGAAAATTTATGTTCTCTGATGTACTTGAAGATTTACATGCGTTAGAAACCACATAGGTCACAGCTTACATGGATTTGGATAATTAACAAATGCTGATTTTAAACCCAAGGGAAATCTACATCGTATTTATTTTCAGTACAAATCTAGTCATTTTTACATAAAGATACAGGAATTCTCAATGGAGACTTCTGTGAATCACTCACATAAAATGACCAACATACTTGTTTCTGTTAACCATGCTTTAAATGTCTTTCCATGACTTGATTCATATCAAAAAATGATTTTTAGAAACTCATACATTTCCATTGATTAACTTATATTCTAAAGTTTTTGAAATTTCATAGAAACATGGTAGAAACAGAAGCCACCCTCATATGTTCTAGAGAAATTTAGATTAAGTTTTATGTTTTGTTATGATACTAAAAACCTCATCATGACACTTAAATATAATCTTACTAAATGCCAGCTTAATAATAAGAGCTCTCTAGAAACCTTAGTAATTATGATTTTCAACTATGAAGTTATATCTGATCCCTCACACGATTACTTGAGAATGTGTTTATGCTTGGATATTCCCCCTCTATACACACACATGCATACACACTTCCCCTAAAAGAAAGTTCAAGGGATATCTAACAGTTCTTGCTTCCCTTTACTAATTTCTCCATCTCTGATTTTATATAATATCTCCAGTTTTGGTTTGAACGTAACTGCTTAACATCAGGCTCCTTTAAGATGGTATATTTCTATTCACTGTACCCTCCCTGAATATAACATTTATAGGTGTACAATGCTTAAAGTGCAAGTATATGCTTATAAATTACAATTGCCTAAGAAATTATCTCATGCAATATAATGATCTCTAGAAACATGGTCAAACAAATGGTGAGTTCTTCCAGTCACAGGAAGCTCATTCCCTTACAGTACAAACAATTCCATAGCCATTAATTTCCTTCTATTTGGCACATTTTTTTCTTGTGCCTTAAATCTGCCCTTTTTATACACTGATTTAATTTCTGGACTATGGAGGGAAAGTTCAATTTTACTTACTCATTTTATTTATTTAAGTATCTGAAGATAGCTATTCTTCAACTATCCTCTTAATTTATTCTTAAATATTCATCCAAAAGCCAAACAAGTATGTTCTAATTATCCCTAACATTAAACAGTACATAGAGAACTACTTCATTATTACTAATATTTACCTAAAACAAATCATAGGAGTACATATTCTTTTTCCTTTCAGAATATTTAGTAAGATATGTGATTCTTGCAATTCCTTGGATGTAGAGACTCATTCATTTATTTATTTGAAACCAATTATTTTTGTCATAAATTCAGCAAAAGGGAGCCATATGGTTTTATGATCAAAAATGACTTAATTGCTTTGTAAGATTAAGTTTAGATAAGGGAAGAGAATATTGTCAAATCTCAAAATGTTTAAAAGATCCTCTGATAAGTGTACATAATTCAACTTTTTGAACTTAGATAAATAATAATGAGAAACTGTAGTCAAAACAGCAGGACAGAAAGAAAAATATCACCCTTGATCTCTGAATTTCTTCTGCTATTTATTAGCACTATGTCAGCTGATACTCAGATTAACCAGCCACATAGACCATCTGACCCTTAACATGGATAAATAGTCATCTGACAACATAGCAGCTTAATTTCAAGACTTTTTCCTTGGGTGAAAACAACTGTCTTAGGGATCCTAAGGATAGCACAACTTATTTAACCAGATACTTCCACCTGAAAACAGCAGATTCCAGGACTTCTGGAATTTAAGCAGATATTACATTAAGAACTCTTCTGTCTCACACAAACACATTTAATAAAGGTAAATGAATATCAAGTTAGCAACTTATATGTTTATTTAATATATAATAACATGAGAACTTTATATATTAGTCCTCATGTGTTCTAGAAACTATATATTAGAAAATCTAATAGAAACATATATTCTGTATTTCAAAAGATGGAATTTTTCTAAGTCTGATTTTCTTAACGTAGCAGACTTAAGATATAATACAGGATATTGTAGTTATGAAAAACAGTTTTATCAGTATGTTAAATACTCTGCCCATGGTAAAGAACAATAACAATTTAAAAAATCCTCAAAGTTGTAGAAAAAAATGACAAATCCCATTCCTTGTTTTTAATGTACATGTAGCAGCTGTCAATTTCTAGGACCGAACCAAAAAATCCCACAAGTTGAAAGAGTAGAGAACATGGCAAAACTCTGAGTAAAAATACCCACTTTCTATTTGATTGTACTGTTAACAAAAGACTTAGTTTTTAAGTTTGCACAGTAATGTTGGTGTAGATAACAGATGATTGAATTGTTGGTGCTTTTAGAAAAGCTCTGTTTTATATGATTTCTAGAAATGGAATACAGGAAACTCTAATATATCAACAAGCAGAACAAAAGCTATAACCTTACCCCTTTATAATGCCTGGGAGACAGAGCTGCGGACCAGCATGGGTCACAAAATGAGAAGGAAGCAGGAATTAAATGGTTTGTTTCCTTCACTTTCAAGGAGGTCTTCTCTGATGTTCTTCCAAATGAATTCATAAGGTAGCTCCAATTTTTGGATTAGTTTATAGGAAATGTCATTTATATGGTGGAAGATTTATGTAATATGCTATAAATATCAGTACAACATATATTAGGAACTACTGGGCCCCATTCTTAAGTAAGAACTATCAGTACTTCTTTAGCCATGTTTTCTATGAACATTAGAATTGATCTTTTAATTCTACAAGTTCTGTAAGCAGCTATCTTGACACATAAGACTTGCTAGTAGATTTACTAAGTAAATCTTAGTAATTTATACTGAGGCATTGCTGGGTTGAATGTTTCTGATGAAAATGCAGGCCACCTTTAATCAATTATCCCTGTATATGTAACTCCATCAAGTGACTGGAAGCTTGCTTCCCTTATATTCATTGATGAAATTAGTTATCCCCAAAATAAATGTTATTTTTCTCTAAGAATAATTGGTACCAAGGAAAACTACTGTATTAAGTACTAACAATTTGATATTCTCTGGTATCTATGAATACCTAACTAATATAAGTAATCAACTGATTATGACACATATCTCTGAGTGTTCATTTCTATTGGATTTATACCCTAGATTGGAATATATTTAGAAGTTTCCTACCAATAATTATTTTAGTGGTGGTCATAAAGACATATAGACATAAGCCTACCCATAGCTACCTGTACACTGTACTGCCAACTCGAAGTCTAAGAAGATATATCAATAATCTTACCTTTCCTTGTGGACTATTTATCTGTGAATTTATCTAAAACTCCCTTAAATCATCTGTACAATCTCCACAAAATGGAAGATTCTAAATTAAAAGAGCACCACCTGGAATAAGAGAAAAGTCTCTAGAATAAGAAAACATTCTCTAGTCCAATTCAGCATAAGGACCTTTATTTGTGTTCTACCATGTGCCAGGTAGCATCAGCTCCTACAGACTCACACTCCCCTGGGAATCACTCTTACATTCATTTTATTGATGCCATGGATAAAAAAGACAGTATTGTGTCAGAGTGAAGATTTGAATCTAGTTTTCCCAATTATTTCTTTTTAGAATTTATATTTCCAGAATAGAGCTAACTATTCTATTTATTTAGCCTTCTTATTTAAATTAAGCATCAAAACTTTCAATTCTAAGTTATCTGTACCAAGAAGTACAGAAAATTTCTTTATAGTATACTTAAGCATTCATTATATTGGAATTTAATTTGATAGTTGGATACCTCTGATATCTGTTTTCTTGATAAAATTTAGTGAAACTTTGAAATCTCTGACTTTAAAATCTGAATTTTTACCTTGATATACTTGAAAATTATGCCGCAAGTTCATTTGAAGAAAAATGGATACTATAGTCTTATTTAAAAAGGAGCCTTATAATGTTTCTTGGACATTAAACAATACTTCGACAAAACAACATTTTGATGACTTGAATACAAATGAATCAGAAACATACGGATTGAATTTTCCTTGACATATAAGTGGGTCTGAATAGAAAGGGAAAAAAAAGTCATTGGCAAAATTCATTCTGATGATTGCCAAACCTAAAATGTCTGAAAACATAGGGTTTTTAAAAAGACATTCTAATGAATCCAAAAAGACTCCGTGTTTTTCCATATCTGAATTATTCTGTAAACCCAAATTTGAAGAAAGAATTAATTTACTTGGAAAGTTTAAACTATATAAAGCATCAAACTGTGGAAAATTATAGTGTTTGATGAGGAAACCCCAAATCTTAAAAGCTGGATTAAATTGCTATCTGTAGAATAAACTCTGTGTGCACATGTGTATAAAGAATAATGATGACGACAGATTTGCTAACATTCTTAATTAAGACCTAATCAGTCAGATAATAAATGTATCTTTATAATTTAGGAACTGAAAATCTTACAATAAATTGAAAGTCAAACTAAGCCTACCCATTTGCTTTTACAAAAAGAGCACCCACCTTGTCACAGAGGTTTATTATCCACCCGGAGAAAGGGCCTGGGAACTTTGAAACTGATTTTGCAGAATTGTATACTACCACTTGTCTGGAATCGCTAGATTTGGCCACGAAGAAGCAGTAATGTTTTTGTTTTATATTCTTACTTCTATGTTTGCTTTATTTTGCTAAAAACAAGCACACAGAGCTCAGAGAATTATCTATTCTGCATGAAAAAAGTCAACACAACATCCTTAAACTCTCCTGCCAAATCCATGGCGGTGCATTTGTCAAATTTCTAAAAAGGACATTTCATAAGCTGACATATTTTCCACAGGTCCTCTGGGAAATACTACTTTCGATTTCCAAAATATATTTAGGTCTCTGTGCTATTTTTTCCTTGCAGAAGCAGGATAAACAAAATTTAATAATATACATCCCTGACTTTCTCCTCACCTTATGCCTGAAACTTAACTACCATTCTGTGGTTTGTGGTACAAAATTCTGCACCTGTGTTACACCAAAGTGGTTTGGTTAATAATCACCCAAAATTTATGGTTTGGAATGTCTTCACAAGAGTGACACGCTCTGTGACAGGTGGTCTATAAGAGCTGTTTAAATCACAAACTCATTCAATGATCTCAAGACATGCTTTTAATACCTACAACCTGCTTTATACCAAGCACCAAGGGTACAACTTGGTGAATAAGAAATATGCATCCCATGACCTCATGAAGCTGATATTTGCTTAAACAGGTAATCACAATGGTGTTACTGTGATTGATTCAGGTAGCAAGTCTAGTTCTTTTATGAGGTGTGGTCAAGCTACAAGAATACATTATACACAAATGAGATTTCATGTTCTGCCCATGATTTGTTTCAAACCACTTTCCTACTAGCATCTGCACTCATATTTTATACATGAATGTTATCCTAGCCAACTCTGGACTACTGACTTTTTCCAGAACATACCATGCCATGTTGCCATCCTGTGCATTGTTTCCTCACCCGGGAATGAGCTCTCTCCCGCTCTTCTCACCACTACTCCATATGCCCCCACAACTACCTTCCTCTCCGTCTGTTTATTGGAATCTTACTCAGCCAACTTAGCTTAAAAGCTCTATGGCCCTGCTGGCTCTGTCCCATTTGGATTTAACCATCTCTCTTCTGTTTTCCTTTCGTGTCTTGATTATATCACTCATTTTAGCATTTAGGACACTTTATTTTTTCTAAAATTAGCTACATATGTCTGTCTCCCTGGCTATAGTCCCCTTTAACATGATGTCTTACATGTATAGTTACTCAATAATTTTATGTCAAACAAATGAAGAAATGCATAATCAACAAATGAACTTGAAAGCAGACTTTCCTAAGTATAATCCTTTCATGACTTCCAATTACTTTTGCTGAGAAGTAAACATACTCAGAATCTATTACTGCAAAGAAAAGATGGCCTGACTGTTCTGTTTGAAGCAATATTATGCTATCATGAGAACATTAGCAGTAGTAATGAATGAAGCAACAATAAGCTGAAGCATCTGGTTATCCATATTTATAGAGAGATGCCACATGTACATTCTCCATGAGGTTGCAGTTAATGAATCTAAGGTACTGGGAGGGTCATGTGTTTTCTCAAGGCCATATACGCTCTACCTCTGGTTAGATTGTGTTTTAAGTGTTTAAAACGCAAACCCCAGCTTACCTAACACAACCATTTTAATATTTTCACATTCGACAATATTAAATATACGAAGAAAAGCACCAAAAGTCTGTGTATCTCAAACCTAACACTTAAATAAAGACTTTAGAAACCTTACCAAAAAAGTGAAATGTTAGTTTCTTTTAGGCTCAAAAAGAAAATCCTGTAAATAACAACAATTTAAATTACCTATTCCTAAAATATAAGAGAAAAAAATCAAGGAGAAAAGAAAAACTCAAAATATAAAGTAGTTCTTAGAACAGGATACCTTGAAAGCAACATAGATGCTAAATTATATAAATAATAAAGGGAACAGAACTAATACAAGTGAAGAATCAATACAAGAGAGAAATTTATGAATTTTCACATGGGATGGTGGAGGTTGGGGGGAATTAAAAGGAAACAGGCTGATCATATTTCACAGATCTCTTGAGTTATTTAGTTAGACATTTCAGCCATATCCCTAAGGAGAAGACTGGGGAAAAGCACATACCACTAATTTAATTTTTCTTGTTTGGACCACATACCAAGGAAGAAACAATTGGCTCACCCCCACAGTGCCAATTTCCCAGTCACATTTCTGACCATAAATGTACAGTAGTTTAACATTGTAAGAATTCTTAGGAGATTATTTAAATATGTGCTTTTCTAGGTTTATATTTACAACGCTTGAACTCTGAAAATCCTTAATGATAATCTCAAAGTCATAATTGGAAAACAACCTATAATTCAAAATATTTGAATTGTGTATAGAAAAATTTTAAAGTCAGCATTGTCATTAAAACCTATGGAAAAGGCTGGCTTGGGTACGGCAATTTCTGAGACTTGTCTATGACACATTTAGTGAAAACCTTCTTTTTCTAGATCAAGATCTGAGGCACATGAAAACTTCATTAGACTAACACTGGAGTATATTTAATTTGTGTCTGTCAGCCTCATTTCATATATATAATCCTTGGGATAACAACATTGGTTATGCTATTATTCTTAGGCTATGAATCTGGTTATAGGTACGACAATGCCACCACAAAATCCTGTTGCTTACAGTAATGAACCCCTTGAAAGAGACCCAAGACAGACCCAATTTTTTTTTAACTCTATAGTTTATTAAGCAAAGCTTTAATATAATACGGCAAGGAGGAGTGATGGGACAGACTCTAGGACTAATGTGTCTATTGTCTGATCCTGAAGAATGCTAATGGTGGTAAAATTTAAATAGGGCACATTCTCTAATTAATCATTCCTTTAAAAACCACCATCAGTAGGCCTGGCCCTGGCATTTGCAGAGTATGGGACAAGAACACAGTGTAGGTCCACTTGGTATACTTCTAAATATTTAAACAGTACAAATCTAGCTAACAAATCATTGACTACCTTGTATTCTATCCTCCTATCATGACAAACATAATTTTAGATGACCTGGAAGCCCAGATTTGAATTTAAAAATTTTAGACTCCTTAAGTGACCCAAAAGATAATAAGGCACTGAATAAAATGTTCTGGGCTCCCCCAGCCTCCTGACTGAATGTGCAAGGACCCCCCTCACCATGGTCTTTGTATATTCTGCTCCATGTGTCTGGAATGCCTGACCCCAGCTTCTTCCCCTAATCACATCAGCCTGATCTTTAAGACTGTGGCTCACAGTCACTCACTGGTCCACACTCGTAAGTCCATTGGACTCTCCTCAGTGTATAGTCACACGCGTGCAATAATATTATTGCATGAGCTGTAACCCTCATGAAGCCATCCCTACATATACCCCCCATTTATGCCCCCCCCTTTTATCTCTAGCATCTGGTCAAGTGCACAGCACATAGCTGCTCAACAACTACTTATGACCATAAGAATAACTTCAGGATCTTCTTATGAAAAAAAAAAAAAAGGAAAATTTCCTAAAGATCCCTCCCACAGGTTAGACCTATTGTCTTTGATCAAATACTACAATTTATTAAGACCTATCTTGATATTATCTTCTGGTTTTTTTGTGACTCTGTTTCACCCATGCCCTCCTCCATTCCCTCTGTATATTAGGAAGTACTTTGTCTCCCTAACATGATTTTTTATGTCTACTTTTTTGTTATTTTTCAGTCTGGTGTTAAGGTATACCTTACATACAGTAATACCCATTTTTTCAATATACACTTCTAGAAGTTTTTACAAATTGTGTAATTGTGTAACCACCACACAATCCAGACATAGACCCATAGCACTCTTTATATAGCTTCCTTTTATTGTTGTTATAAAACAGTGGTTTTACTTGTTTGCATACAGGTCTTCAAATGCTAGACTAAAAACTCCTTGAGAGCAGGAACATACCTACTTCTTTACTCTGCCATCCCCACAGTAGAGCCTGACAATCAATGTGTGTTGAATAGATTTGTTCATAAATCAATTAACTAGTTAATATGTTATAATATATTATGGGACATGCTGTGTTGCACATTGTAAGTATAAAACACAGTGGCTTAATTGCACAAAAAGCTATAACTGTCCATGTATCAAAACCAGGACCACAAAAAATATATGAAATTCAATGCTTACCATCTCCTGTTTCTGCACAGAGCTGTAAGCCCAAATTGTTCTGTGGATTAATTACCCAGTGATTGCTGGTCACAGTAATATCAAAGACAAGCCAGCCCACATCTAAAGCTTGGGCCTTTCTTGTGTCTAACAGGAACAGATCTGCATCCCTAAGGAGAAAAAAGAAAAAAAAAAAGTTAAAGATTTGAATGAAGATCATCTTTTCCTACTCTTAAGTGAAACCATTCCAAAAGCGCTCTTTAAAGTAACAGAACTTAATTAAAGAACAAGGGGAACAAGTGACTCAAGTGATGAGTAATAAGATACAGAACCTTCTATTGCTAGGCTCCCAAGGCAAACCTGGCGCAGATTAGTAATATCTGAAAGTAATTTCCATTCTCCTGCTCCTTACTGGCCTTTACAAACTGACTTAGTGGCCTGGATTTGGTCTCTGATCATCAGTGTTCCCCAAAACCACTATCTCTAAGTAGCCCTCACTGGCAAGTTCATCGGCAAGAATTAAGCTGAATACAGATGGAAGTGAAAGTATCTGCTGCAGTTTGGATTCTCAAAGGGATGGTGTACAGGCAAGACACGATGCAAGCAGCTGTTTTATAGATAGTTTTCCATTTTTTCCTTCCTTATTATTTGTATTTAAATTTCATTTTCCATTTTTATTATATAGTTATTTTATGGATACCAAAGGCCAAAGAGGGTCATAGAGTACACCGTTGGATTAAAGGATAAATGCCATGAATTGAGTGGCAGATCTACCCTGACTTGCTCTAATATCTACATGTATCAATCCCCTGGGGACAATAATGGCTTTAAATATGCACTTGTATCTTTCAGAATAGTCTCCACAGTGCTACATAATTCATATGTACATTTATTCATACATAAATGGACAAATGTATGAATATTTGCTTAATAATAATAAAAATGCTTATCATTTCCGTCCATAGTCTCTGAGCTAAATATTATATATTTCTAACATTTAATCTTTATAACAGCTCTTTTATATCGATGAAACTGAGGCTCAGGTTAATGGTAAAACATTGGAACTCCTCCAAAGTAGAACAGAAATACTCTATTATGCATTTTAATGACCTTTATACTATCGAATCTGTTGAGGAACATATTATTTATATAAGGAAAATAGGATCTGTGCCCATTAAGCTACGTTACTCTTTCACGTGATCTACCACACCATGCTGTCTGCATCACAGAGGTCACTTCAAAGGTGGCTTACAAATTGTAAAAAGCAAATTTCAGATAAAACCAAATCATGCATATATATTATTTCTTTGGATAAAATAGTCTATTAATAATTGAAAATCTAATTTTTAATAGAAGCAAAGAATCTCAGTCAACATTTTAGAAGCTACATCTTCATTTCTTTATTTCAACTCAATTTACACCATTCTTCCATTAACTCAAGAGGTTAAAATAAATGTATTATGATCAATTAAATCATCCAGCTCTGAACTATGCAACTATTATTTGCAACAATGCCACTTTTATTCTCCTTCACAAATTTTTAATCATGGTATTTATCAAAGGAAAGTTGAAAACAACTTTTAATATACAAAAGAGGACTCAGTTTAAGATACCTAAGACATATGATGAGCATATACTACAATGCAATGAAAAGATTCATTTAGTTCCCATTTGGATTTTAAGAACCCCTTATATTCACAGTGTGATGGAAAGTCAATTAAATTATCCCTCTTTTTTCCAAACTTGGAAAACTCACCAAACAAACAGAATCCAAGAAAATATAGATTACCCTTAAAATCTTTAGATATTTGGTAAACATTTTTGTGACTGTGATCCTGGAATTATCTTAATCATATTATTAGCTTCTTACATAGAAGGAGGCACCCTGTAGCTTGGGAAATACATGCTACCCTGCTTTCAAACCTGCTTCCATTTGAAATAGGCTAAAATGTCCTAATGCACTCTGTTTATAATGCCATCCCTTGGAATACTACAAACAAACACTTGAAAAACAAGAAAGAACAAAGAAGTAAATTTTGAGAGCATTTCAACTAGTTAACAAGTATCTTCAGGTAGTTATTTAAGGGATATTTTCTATTATTTTAGAATTGTTCTATTTTTCCAGAATTTCCACCAAACTATCCATGTTCAACACCACCCCCCAAACTTCCAAGCCTGTCTGTGAAGAAAATGTTCCAATTCTAATGGATATATTTAGAAAAAGAACCAGCTGAAGGATTCAAGCAAACCCTAAATATCTGATTTTCAGTGATGCAAACCACAGTTCATTGGAAGGTAAATATAGGTGAATAGCATGGTTTGAAAAATCCATACATTTGTAGTTCACCTCTGAAAAGTTATAAATGCTATATAACTTTTTATACTTTCCTAAGCTCCACAATTTCCTATTCTTGAGCAAAGGTATGTTATTTCTGACTGATAACTTCTCTTTTTTATTTCTCCTCTCTCCTTTTATATTCGAAGCTCTTCAGCATTACCTTCAGACAAAAGAATATGCTTTGGGAGAATCAAGCCTGTTACTAATTAGCACAATGATAACAATTTTGTAATTTTCACTAATACAGCAACTTTCATAACAGTATCTTAAAGATAAATCCCCATTCATTCTGCAGAAAGTTAGATGTGATTTCTTTTGAAACTATAAAATTACTATGTTAAAAAATGAGACTTATACACTGGAAATAGTAGAAATACTAATTATTTCTTATGAACAGAATAAAATAAACCTGTTAAATTTGCCCTCTCTTACCATTTTTAGCTTATTTTTTAACAGCTAGCCTTACAATATCTAATAGAAGATTTAAAATATTAAAGCACTTAAAAAGAATGCAATATTGAGAAAATATGTAGAAAAACATACTTGTAGCAGAAAGAAATCCATAACATAACTGCTGTATATTCTGCACAGTTATAATAATGAAACTAAAATAAAATCTGCATTCTAGCAAAGGAAATAAAGTCCATTTCCATGGATGTACATAAGCAAACATTCCAAAATGGTCCTGTGTTACTTTCCTAAAGCTGCTGTAAAAAAAGTACCACAGACTGGGTGGCTTAAACAACAGAAATTTATTGGCTCACAGTTCTGGAGACTAGAAGTCCAAGATCAAGGTGCTGGCAGGGTTGATACCTTCGAGAGCTGTGAAAAAAGTATCTGTTCGAAGTCTCCTCCTTGGCATGTAGATGGCCATCCTCTCCTTGTGTCTTCCTATCATCTTCCCTCTAAATCTGTGTCTGTGTCCAAATTTCTCCTTTGTATAAGGACACCGGTCATATTGGCTTAAAGCTAATCCTAGTGACTTCATTTCAATTTAATGATCTCTTTTAAGGCCCTGTCTCCCAATAAGGTCTAGGCTTCAAAATAAGAAATGGGGAAAAGAAGGGATCACATCAACCCATAATTCTATTTAAAAATTTTTTTGAAAAGGCAGGAAAGGTCCTGTAAGAGAATGTTCTGTGCTCATTGAGATTATAGTAGCTACCCACATTGAAATGTTTTCCAAAGCAAATTTATATTGATGAAAATAACTTGTAATTACTAAAATTTGTACTTTTCTCTTTCAGATAGAATTCTAACATTTGTCTTGACCACAATAGAGATCAGCATAATATTTTCTTATACCACTAACTGAAATCATCATATAGTTGTTAAATCCAGAGCCATATTTAACAGACAAAGGATTTGCAGACACAGAATTACTGGATATGGAATATCTAGATATATTAAATATAGTTAGTCAAAGGTGAGAAATACGTGTGTAAACATGTATACATTAATAATTCAGCACAAATACATTTGAGCTGATCTTTCATCATGATCAGGTTTGATCATGTCTAGTCATGGGAAATTGGTGGGCTTGAAGATACTGATTTGGTTTTTATTTTACTGACAGAGGAAAAAGTTTTGCATATGTGATCTGGAAGTCCCAAAATACCAGAAGAATAGGTACATCACTAAAAATTAAGCATCCACAGCCAAAACACCACAAAATTTGGTTATCATGCTCACAATTTACCTGAGAATACAGTTGGTGGAATGGAAAATTTGAGGCTATATATCTGAGTATAAGACACTGGAAAAGCTAAAGCAATTTTTGTCATCTCTATACAAATACCAGTATATTTTAATGAAGTAAACAAGAATCAGAGATCAGACAGACCTTGATTTAGGAATTCCTCAGCCTCAGTTTCCCCTTGTGTATAAAACATATCTTGTTAGTCACTCTCTTAAAAATCACTTATATAAGCCTAGTCAGAAGTTGCATTGTGGACGTAACATTTATCCATCTAGAAAAGCCTAAAAACAGACAACAGCAAGACACGTGTGAGTCCTGGTGCTTTTGATGACTATATTTCAAATGACGGCATCATACACAGATTTAAAAAATGCTATTTTTCAAACAACATAGATGGAAGATGATATAACTTACAGTATGGTTATCTGTGATTCAAAATATGGCTATAGTGATAGACATGTTGTTAACCATACACGTGAAAAGTCTGAAGAAAGTTTTCTTTCAAATTTTGAGAGTGAAAAAAGGATATGACTATATTAATGAATATTTTATATAACATGATTAAAATATGTCTACATAATTATATCAGTAAGCTATTTTTTGCTACTTAACTACATTCAATATATATCTATGTCTACAAACAGATCCATTAAATAAATATTCAATTTTTCCCTCTAATTTTTTTTTATTCTTTATTTGGGTAAAGCAGATACCATTTTTATATAATCATATTATAATGACATGTTTTTCTTATAATCAGGCACACTATGCACGTAGGTTTGGATGTTTGAAACTTTAACTTTCTCTACTGTCTATATAGCTGAATAAATGAAGCATTCTCATTATAAGGCTAAAATAAAAATTATGACCAAGAATTATGACAATCAGCTAATCTGGGATTCTACTTCTGAAAGTGACCAAAATAAATCACAGAATACTAGAACTAAGTGGGACACAAATTACTTAGCCAAATTATTGTTTTATTGAAGAGAAAATTTAAAAATAAATCATTTCCCATGGTCACCAGCCAGTCGGAGCACCAGAACCCAGGTTTTCATAGTCCGTTTTCAGCACACTCTCTCCAATCATGGAAACTCCCTTTAATCTCAAACCATATGTTAACCGCTCCCTGTGCTGAAAGTCACTGGGTTTTGTACTGAAATACTAAAAGGTTGAGCTGAGCCAGCAGCCTCAAACAAGAGGGGTAGAAATGGAGCCAAGGAGTGACCTGAGACATTTCATAAATCCATTCATCCCTCCATTCATTTATTCACTCTTTCAATATTTTTTTTATTTATTGACTCCCCATGATGGTTTTTCACTGTATCAGTTTAACTAAACTGCAACTACCCTATAAGTTTCCAGGTAAGGGTTGGCTACAAAAGAAATTTGTGTGGCCTTTGAAAAGTGGGAGTGAAGAAGTAACCCCATGTGTATAAAACATATCTTTTTTTATTCCAAACAGAAGTTTGGAAGACTTCTGTATGATCAAGTGTTACCACAGCTTAGGAATACGTTGGGATCTGCTGATTCACCTTATTGGTGTGGGGCAGCAGCTGGGCCTGCAGCTCCTTCAGATCCCACTGAATTTCATTCAGTTCCTCTGAATCTAGGGCCAGGCATGTGAACACATCTGAGAGGAAGGATCTGGTAGCTGAGAAATCACCTGTATCCTTGAAGCTGGAGGCCTGAAGGTAGCTTCCAGCTTGTCCTTATGCATCAAGATCATCCTTGCAGGTTCTACTTTCTCCTTGTCTCCCCCAGCTCACATCCACCTTTCTTTCCTGTCTGCCCACAGCACCTTGGCTCAGTATCAGATGCAGAGCAACAGCCTTACACAAAATGTTCAACTACCTTCCATAATTGCATAAGGTCAGATCCCTACAGTGAATCCTTACAGAGGGATTAGACAGCTATCTTATGTTTGGTGGACTACATTGGAGCACTCATATCATGGAAGGGCAGTACTTTGTTCTCAGTGGACCAGGCACTCTAGATATGAATTTTCCCTCTCTGCCCATGGGGTTTCTGCCAAAATCACTATCCATGGAATTACAGAATGCCTTATTCACTGTCATGACATTCCACCCGGCATTGATTCTGATCAAAAAACTTGATGAACAGCAAGTGAAGTACAGAATGGGCTCATTCTCATGGAATTCACTGATTTTACCTTGTTTCCCATCATCTTGAAGCTGCTGCCTTGATAGGACAATGGAATGGCCTTTGAAGACCCAGTTATGCCACCAATTGGTTGTATCTTGTACAAATGGACTAATATCCTGGGGGAGCTTTATAGAATCTAAATAAGCAATCAATATAGCACTATTTTTTCATAGCCATCTCTCTCATGAGTCTAGAAATCAAGGCATGGAAAGAGTAGCTCCTCTCTTCAATCTACTTGATCCAACTAGAAAAATTTTTGCTGCTGGGCCCAAGATATCAGGCTTTGTTTGGTTCCCAGTAATGAAATGCAGCCATTCGTGGCTGTAGCAATGGTTCCATCAAATTGGAAGCTGAAACATCCATGTGGTCACTTTGGGCTCTTCATACCAGGGAATCAACAAGCCAATAAAGTACTACGTTATTATGTGGTATGAATGATATTAAATATCAAAAGGAAACCAGGTTGATACTACCACAACATGAGAAAGGAGGAGTATGTCTGAAATGCAAGAGATCACATGGAACACCTCTTAGTGCTCCCGGGTCATATGACAAAAGCCAATGGGTAACCTACAGCTCAAATGCTGGCATCCCTGCTAACGGCCCAGACACTTCAAGGATGAATGTTCATTTTACCTCACCAGGGAAGGAACAATAACCGCTGTGGTACTTGCTGAAAACCAAGAGGATATGGACTACATAGCAGGGAAATGAGTTATAAATACCAACTACAACCATGTGACTGGTTGCAGAAATGAGGATTATGATAGTTTTGAATATTATTTCCTTATTTTGATATTTTGAAAGGTATTTGTATACATATTAATCAATTCTTTTTTCTTCCCCATCTACCTACCATCTAGTATAAGTAGTTTTGATAGTAGCTAACCTCATATTTCAGTGTTGAAATTACAGGATCTCAAAGGGAGAATATGACTCAGCTAGAAATGGAATGAATGACACCCAAAGAGGGATAAAAAGGCAGAGGAATTACTTTACTATTTTACTTTTTGAAAAATATGAACAGTTATAAAAAGTATATGTTGGTGCCAAATTGACAAGGGTGGACTGTTGCAGCTTTATACTTTGTTAAATTAGCTAAACTGAAACTAAACATCCCAGAATTCTCTTCCCTGTTTGGTTCTCTGTTCAGATTAGCCATAGAAGAAATTTGTGCAGGAGCAGAAGTAAAGCTGCAGCCAAGTTTATGCTTGGGAGGCTGGTAAAGTGCCAGGCTTTCCTGCTGCCCGCGTGCATGTCACTGATCTGCTGGCCCCCCTTGCTGGGAACAGCTGGGCCTGCAGCTCTTCCAGCTTCCACTGGATCTCCATTCCACGAGGTTCTCCGAATCCTGACCCACAATTCCTCCTGCCAGATCACCTCCTTCAGCTTCTCCACATCCTGAGCGAGGGGCATGTGGAGCTCATGGTGAAGTGTACCAGCTTCCCTGCAGGTCACCCACATCATTGAAACTGGAGTTGCTGAGAGGTAGAATGGGTTACAGTTCATCCCTGGAGTTCCAGCTTATCCTCCCAAGTTTTAGTTCTCATTCTTACTCCACATGCGTTTTCCTTCCCAGTTGCCTGGGCTCTAAACTTCAGATCCATCACCAGAAGCAGAAACAAAACTCTTAGATGAACTGTTTGAACAGGTTCCACAGTTGCATTATGAGTGATACAGTATAAAGGACTTATTTGCATTATGAATTACATATAAGTCAAATCACTGTAATAAGTCCCTTATTCCTTACCATTCACAATGGTTCTACATCTCTTATTCAACCATAACTGGCATGCTCCCTTGGTATGCGTTGAATTTGGAAATAGGATCTTCACAGTTGTAATCAAGTTAAGGTGAGGTCATTACAATGGGTCCCAACCCCATATGACTGTTTTCCTTGTAAGAAGAGGAGAAGAAACATAGAGGTTAAGATAAGCAGAGGAAAGACAGCCACATAAGGACAAAGGCAGAGGTGACAATTATGCTGATACAAGCCAAGGAACTTCTGGGGCTACTAGAAGCTGGAAGACGCAACAAAATATCCTCCCCAAGAGACTTTGAAGGAAGGGTGGCCCTACCGATACCTTGGTATTTGGACTCCTAGCATCTGAAACTATGATAGAATACATTTCTGGTGTATTAACCCATCCAGGTTTTTGGTAATTTGTTACAGCAGCCCTGAGAAACTAATACACTTCTCTAGCTGAGATATTTCACTACTAAATAGGACGTGGTCAGCAATATTAAATACTGAGAAGAATAGGAAGGATGAAAAAGTGTCCATAAGATTCGGTGGCTAGGAAACTGTCCGTGGATGATAAGTAGAGTGGAGTAATGGGAATGAAATTACAGTGGGTGGCAGGCTGAAGAGAAGATGTGGAGAAGATGTGGCTAAGATGTGGAGAAGAGCAATAGTGAGAAATTTGGGGCAGTAGGAGCAAACAGAATCAAGGAGAAGAATTTTTAGTTAATGCAAGAAATGAGGATACTTATAGGACACATATAAATTCATAATTAAAAAACAGAACACCTCACAGTACTTCAACATACGTAGAAATGTGAATAGACAACAGTGAAAATCTTCCAAAATAAGCAGCTGCTTGGATACCTTTCTGTAATACTATTGTTGGAGCTCACAGGTAAAACTTTGTAAGTTAAATCACTTCTTAGCAAGGGGCGTTGGGTAAACTAACAGTTTAGAGATGAGTTTTTGGACGAGATACTCATCTTTTTCTGAGATCTGTTTTATCAGAGTATTGTGTCACCTACCTATAACAAATTCTTTTGCTTGTTTCTAAATATGATTAATAACATTTCTCATTGGTATCTTATTACTTGAGCAGAATATATAAAACTCATGGATCCTCTGAAGAGCCTCATTATAAGTCTACCTTTATATAGCAGAGAATCATAGTTATAAGTGGAGCTGGCATCCGCTTAATTTCAACAATGACTTACTATGCTTAGGCTTTCCTTAATATTAGAAAAAACAATTATACCTTTTAAACCACCGTTCTAAGGTTCTATTTATTTTATTTTATTTATTTATTTTTTTAGGTTCTATTTATTTTTTAAATGAAGATTAAAATAATATCTACCTCAAATCTATGACAGGGATAAAAGGATACATAGATAAAAATGCTGTGTAAATTACTACAATTGGTATTTTCTTACCAAAACACATTAATGGCATGTGAGTGTGTACATAATAAGTTGAATATATTATGGTTGATGACATAATTAGGGTCAAAAGTGATTTATGCAGTTATTACTACAAAGGTTCTTCAATAACATTAAAATTTTGGATAGTGTAGTTCATTAATTTTCTTTAACTTTAGTGGCATTTATTGATATATGTCATGTATATGAACCTTTTTTCCTAAACTCAACTAGGGGAAAAAAATTAAGTTGAAAACTTATCAAAAGAAAGTGGAAGTATTTATATAGCCAGCAATGAGGTAATGAAAGATTAATAGTCTTCAAATTGTTATCATTTCAATTGTATGTATGTATGTATGTATAAATGTGCATGTGTGTATAATGTCAATATTTTATATATATATATAAAGTAAACACACATATATATAGAAAAAGAGGAAAAAAGAGGAGAAGCACTACAACCATTCTATTATCTAACCAGGAAGCACTAAGCCTGGCAAGAAAAGCTTTGAGTTATTTTCTGGAAGATACACAGATAAATTTTAGAGGAAAAATCCCTATTTCCATGAGATGTGAACCTTATAGTCCACAGTGACATCTCCACTTTTCCCAAAATTTCTACTGTTATAAGTATTTCACCTCCCTCTATCTCTTTTCATCTCCCTTTGTCTTTGAATAGCTTATCAAGTCTAGCAAATATGTAATGATGGTCACCCAAGGAGAGAGCCTACGTCTTTCTCTGGGCATTGCATTGACACAAACACATCACACCATTTAAGGAACCCAATGTACAGCTCTAGCATGCAACACACGGGATTACATATTAGTACATGATATTTTATAGAGTTTATAATGTCAAAAGTTTCTCTCATGAGCAGCTTTAGCTTAAAAGTGTTATTTAAGTTGGACTTTGTTAGCTGATTGATATTTTCAAGTGGTATTTATTTTTTCTCCCAAAACAAATGTGAAACAGTAAAATCTGTAAATCTCACAGAGCATCCATTTTCAGAATATCTGATTCAATGCCATATTTGCATTTAAAAGGTATGGGTGCAAATTGGTGAAATAGTAATATTAGATGAAACTGAATGACAAACATGGCAAAAAAATGGAGAAACAAGTTGAATTCCCAATACGGAAACTCAAATCACTTTTTTCTCTGCAAAATTTTTTGACTGCCAAGATATTGCTAATGGCTAGCAAGTTTCCTGGCATTACCTCCTCCCATATCTTTCTCCTGCAGAGAAATCTACATCTCTATGTATATACCTCCAGAGCTACTGGAGGTATATACATATACAGAGAGAGGGAGCTCCCTTCATTCAACAAAAGAGGAAGTGAGACTGTTTACATAGATAGTTCAACCACTTTTTAATGCCCCCTAATGAATGAACAACATACCAGCTGCAAGTTCCTAAGAGCCTTTCCATGCTATGCTTCACATGATCCAGAAAATAAACAGTCAAAGAAAAATTGACTTGATGGCACAAATTATTCCCATTTTCAGGTTTACAACTTAAATCTTCAGATAGAGCAGGATCTCTCAACCTCAGCATTATGGACATTTTGGGCCAGAGTTTTCATTAGGCAAAAGCTCTCCTGTTGTAGTAGCATCTCCCGCTACACCAGAATTTCTACCCTCTAGATGCCAAAAGCCGCCCCCCAACTCTTACCAACTGTGACAATCAGAAATATCTTCAGATACTGCTAAATGTTTCCTGGGGGCCAAAATGCCCCAGTTGAGAATCACTTAAACAGAACATGATGCCGGCATGGTGAAGAAATGCAAGCTACGCTCATGTACTGGCCTAGATTCTTACAGAAAACATCCCCGGCCATCCCAGCGTCCTGGCTCTGCTACACGGCACTCAAGAGCCCGTGAAATCTTCCTGAATGGAAACTGTCAAAGTACGTGCTGAGGTGCTGAGGTATGTCCACAAAAGAACCACAAGTCTTAGAGAAGCAGCCGAGGGGAGCTGATGTAAATATGAAGCTGACTGTGAAATGGAATGATGACAGCTTAACTGAATATATCCAAGAGTGAGGGTGGCTCCTGACATCAAGCAGGCTAGCTTAAAATGTTTTTACAATGGAGTACAGAAATTTACATTCATAGTAGAACATTAGGAAAAGTTTGAATTATACACAGCACATTTTCTCTGGGGAATATATATATATATATTTGTGAAAAAAATGAATTCAAGTAAAGCACTTCACACCATGCCAGACATACAATGAGTGCCCATTAAATGGGTAAGTGCTGGCCGCTATGCTTAGTAGTAATACTGGCACTGATAATTTTGTCTGTATTATTACTTCTTTACACATTTACACATTTTAATGCTCAGGAATAGTTCACCTAGGGTACATCTCTCCCTTTCTCTCTCTCTCTCTCTCTCTTTCTCCCTCCCTTTCTCTCAATCACTCTCTCTGTGGCTACAGAAAGTTCCTGCTCACCTTGAAAGGCCCAGCTTACAGGCAAACTCCTCGCGGTGGCTTCCCCTAAGGTCCTTCAGCCTCCCACATGAAGAATTAATTTTCCCTTCATTTGTATTTCCACAACACTTAGTACATACTTACATCATAGTTCTTAGCACATTGTACTACAGTTATTAAAGTCTGTGTGCGGCGGGCCCACCGCAGCCCCCAGCCCTCAGGCTGTGGGCTTTTAAGATCTTATTTACTTGGCCGTTTGTCCCATGTGCTCACTACATGGTAGGTGCTCACCAACAGCATGCTGAACTCAGCTGAATTATCTGGAAAATTCAATCATGTGGAAACCTCATTTCCCAATAATGTCAGATATATGAGGTGTGATTGAAGAGTACTGCCTTCTATATACAATTTGGAGCTGTCAGCCTTATACAAAAAGATTAAATAAGTGAAATGATGCAGTGTGTTAAATTTTTACCAAGAAAAATAAAGATTTGGATAAATGTCAGAACACTCCTTTCAATTGCACACATTTAAATATGAGCAAGGATAAATGGGGGAGGTGGAAGATAGTGGGAACAAAATATATAATTTTAAGAGTTTTCAGCTTCGCTAAGATAAATACATGTGAAAAAAGATGACATAATGGACCTTTTTAAAAACTCTGTATAAGACTGTCAAAAAATTCATATACTAGATGGTTACTAGATGAGACAATGCCTTGAACATAAAACATATCTATAAAACATCTATATTACTGCAAATCCCCATCCCAACTCTTGTAGATAATACCACAGGAAGAGTGAGCTTTATATGTGAAATAATACATAAATATATACACACACACACACACACACACACATACATATACATATACACACATTATATATTGTCAAGTGCACTGTATTAAAAAGTATAGTCTGCACTGACTTTTCAATTGCTTCTGAGTTTGAATCAAAACACTAAATAGATAAAATCCAGAAGTTGGAAATAGACGTTTTAAACAGAAGTTTTAAGAGGTGATCCTAGCTTTGAAAAAGGCCAGAAATACAATTTTTCCCCTACCTTTTTATAAATAAGATGTCTCCCATTCGCATACCTCTTCAACTGTATTTTGAGGAAGAGTGTGACTATTTATCTAAAACTTGTGTTTTCAGGGACAAGTTCACATATAGTTCCAATGGTATTGCTGTTAAGTTGGTGGAAATTTCATTACTAGACTTAAAAATGTACTAATTTCTTTTTATATGACATAAATATTAGGTAATTTTTTTATTAAGTAAAGGTAACTAGCATCATATTACTTACTTTATCTTAACATAAAAGTAGGTGTTGGTAAATGATAGCTAGTATTATTATAATAACCACCTACTTTTAATTACCCTGTGTATACAATCCTCTAAACCCTAGTAAAAGAGGTACATTTATTAAGGTGTATGAATATATATTAACCTATGTATTTATTAAGTACTAATTATGGTCTTGGCACTTCGATAAGCACTAGTCCTTCTCAAATCACCTGAAAAATTTTTATTCTGAAATACTTATTTTTGCTTTTATTATTTTTAGACTTAGTTTATAAACTGAGACTCTGGGATATATAACACTTTTGCCATATGGAATTCCAAAGCTCATGCTATTATTGCTATGTGTTACCATTTTCCACGGTGCCTGAGATCCTATATAGAAACTTGAAGTATTGTAAGAGGCATAAGTGATGCTTCTATATCATCTGTCCTTTAAACATCTTTCTTTGGAAGAGAAAGTGGTATACAAAAAATAAATCCTGGTTGTACAGACAATGACAGGGCACAAGACTGCATTTTCTTACAATGCAGATTAATGAACCACTGGCAATGGCCAAATGCCTATTTTAAAGACAAGGCAGGCATTTTGCCATAGATTCTTTCACATAATCAATGGTATATAAATTGAAATGTAGAATATTCATGTGTGAGTGAGTTCGTATGTTTCAGAGATTGAAAAAAGATAACTGGGAAGAAAATCCCACATACATTAGTAAAAACAAAACCACAGAAAACAATAGTATAACATAACCCTACATGATGGAAATCATAATTCAGCAACAATACTTAACAGATATTAAAAATGTAAACTTGGTAGAATTGAATTAATATTAAATTGAATTTACTTAATTGAATTTTAAAAAAATACTATTCAGTAAATTGGATAGCAACCTATCCAATTTATACCATTCTAGAGTTTAGAATTGCAAAGCACAGGAATAGCTATCAAATATATACATGCACTTGAGAGTTCAGAAATCAATTTTCAAAGATTTAGGTATTTTTCCTTTTTTTTTTTTTTGGTTAAGTTTCCTAGTATCCTTGCTGTTTTTGCAAGGATACTAGGAAATCCTTGAAATAGATTTAAACATGTATTAAAATAAGTTAAGACTTAACCAAATTATACCCAGGAGTACTGAAGCATTGAGAGTAATATCTTTAAATCAGGTATAAATATTGAAACACCAGAAGTTCAAAATAAATTAATCTCTCATTTTTCCAGATAAATGAAATTTCTTGACAATGAAGTCTGATAAGTTAAGTATCAACACCCATAAATATTATAAAATGTACATAATCAATAAAAATCAGTATGGGTTCACTCAGAAATAAATCTATAAATTATTATCATTAGATGCTTCTATTAGTCTTTTATTTTACCATTTTTGTTATGTCTTAAATTATACAGGTCATGTACTGGAAAACAGAGATAAAAGAAAGCTAAAAGTGATAGTTAGTTCAATGGAAGACATTTAAAAATATCCTGAACAGACAGAACAAAAGACCTAAATAAAAGTCAGGCCTTTAATTATGATCAAAGTAGAAATCTATAGTTAGATTCTAATAATCATTAAATATATTCCAGAAGATAGAGATCTGGCATGCCAATGATTCCTGTAAAAAAAATACTTGGAATATTAAATAACCAACTATAAATTCAATATGCTTAAAAATATATTGTGAATGATCAAAAATAAAGATAATTCAAACACTTTAGGATACATCATAGAAGATTACCACAATTAAGGGGAGTAATGATTTCAAAACTATAATTCATACAAGAAAATTAGTAGGTCTAAGGATAAAAATAAAGTTAGTTAAGACACTATCCATTCTTTATTGAGTTCACACTCCAAATGTGGAAACGGACACAAAAAAGAGAATTATAAGTAAGAAATTTGTTAGTTATGGCAATATAATTAAATAACATTTGGAGTAGTATTTCAATCACTTAATTTTAAAAGATAGCATCACTGTTTAGTATTTTAAAAAATAATAATGGCCGGATACATGTGGCATGGCATATAGTGGGATTCCCCTGGTCCCTGTCCATTCAGACCCTGGCCCCCATCCAGGGTGCCCCTGGCCTGGCACACAAGGACTCCTCCACTTGTGCCCACCCAACCACATGCCCACCTGCCAGAACATATCCTGCACAAAATATCCTAGGATACCCTGGTCCACACCCACTCAGCCTCTAGCCAGCCAACCAAAGCCACCAGGAACATGTAATCTACCCAAGGAACATTCTTACCAAAGTCCACTCCTTGAAGATAGGGAGAGGTAACTGCTTGCCTAATTCATAGAAACAAACACAGAAAGTCAAACAAAATTGGGAGACAGAGGAACATGCTCCAAACAAAAAATAAGACAAAACTTCAGAAGAAGAACTAAATGAATAAGAGTTAAGAAATCTACCCGATAATGAGTTCAAATTGGTTGTAAAGTACTAGCCAGACTTAAGAGAAGAGTAGATGAATTCAGGGGGGACTTTGACCAAATACACTATATAAAAAAGAACAAATCAGACTTGAAGAATAGAGTAAATGAAATGTAAAAAACACTAGAGGTGCTCAACAGCATTTTAGAGGATGCAGAAGAATAGATCGGTGACTGGAAGACAGGGTAATGGAAAGCACTCAAGATAAACAGCTAAAAGAAAAAAGAATTTAAAAATTGAGGTTAGCTAAAGGCATTTCTAGGAAGACATCATTATACTAACATTCACATTACAGAAGTCCTAGAAGAGGAAGAGAGAAGGAGGGAACATTTTATTTGAAGAAATAATAACTGAAAAACCTCCTAAATCTAGAGAAGGAAACAGACACCCAGTTCTAGGAAGCACAGAATGTACTAAACTAGATGAACCCAAGGAAGTCCAAACCAAGATACATAATAATTAAAATGTTAAAGTTCAAACACAAAGAGAAAACTTTAAAAACATCAACAGAAAAGCCATCAGTTACATACAAGAGAAACCACATAAGGCTATTAGCTGATTTCTCAGCAGAAAGTTTATAGGCCAAAAGGGAATAACCAGATATATTCAAAGTGCTGAAAGGAAAAAAACTACAACGAAGAATACTCTACCTAGCAAGGTTATTATTTAGAACTGAAGAAGAGTTATAGAGTTTCCCAGATTAATAAGTTAAAGGAGTTCACCACAACAAAACCGGCTTTACAAGAAATGTTAAAGGAACTTCTTTAATTGGAAAAAAGAGACCATAACTAGAAGCAAGAAAATTATGAAAGGAAAAAATTTCCCTGGTTAAAGCAAACACATAATAAAGGTAGTAGATCAATCATATAAAAGCTAGTAGGAAGGTTAAAAGACAAAAGTAGTAAAATCAACTATATCTAAAAAATTATAAAAGGGAATCACATAATAAAAAGGTGTAAAAACAAGACATTCCATATATAAAACATAGAAAACAGAGAATAAAAATGTAGTAGAGTCAGAATGCATTCACACTTAAGAGACCATCAACTTTTAACGTAGACTGCTATATACAGGATGTCATATATGAACCTCATGGTAACACAAACCAAAAACTTATAATAGATACACAAAAAATAAAGAAAAAGGAATCTTTTCAACACTAAAGAAAGTCATCATGCACATGGGAAAAGAGCAAAAGAAGAAAGGATCAGAGAGGAACTACAAAATGAACCAGAAAATGTAACAAAATGGCAATAAATACATACTATCAATAATTACACTAAATGCAAATGGATTATTCTCCAACCAAAAGACACAGGGTGACTGAATGGATGAGAAAATAAAACCCATCTATATGCTGCCTTCAAGAGACTCAGTGCAGATGTAAAGATATACATATATTGAAAGTAAAGGGATGGAAAAATATATTCCAAAGATAATGGTGAAAAAAAAAAAAAGAAAACTGGGACAGCCATACTTATTTCAGACAAAATAGATTTTAAAACAAAGCCATAACAAGAAACAAAGAAGGACATTGCATAATGATAAAGGGCTCAATCCAGCAACAAGATATAAAAATTATAAATATCTATACATGTAACAGAGGAGTACCTAGATACATAAAGCAAAATATTAACAAATATAAAGAGGTAAATAATAGTACTACAAAAATAGTAGGGGATTTTAACACTCCACTACATCAATGGATAGATAATCCAGGCAGAAAATCAGTAAGGAAACAGTGGCTTTGAATGACACATTAGATCAAATGGACTTTATAGACACACATACAGAGCATTATATTCCAAAACAGCAGAAAACACTTTTCAAGTGCACATAGAACATTCTTCAGGATAGATCACACATTAGGCTACAAAACAAATGTCACTAAATTTAGAAATACTGAAGTCATATTCAGCATGTTTTCTGATCACAACAGTATGAAACTGGAAATCAATTACAAGAAAAAAATTGGAAAAAAAAAACCCACAAACACATTGAGGCTATACAACATGCTATTAAACAACCAATGCATCAATGATAAAAATCAAAGAGGAATTTAAAAAATCCCTGGAGACAAATGAAAATAGAAACGACAGTTCCAAATCTTTGGGACACAGAAAAAGTAGTTCTAAGACGGAAGTTTATAGGTATACAGGCCTAACTCAAGAAACAAGAGAAATCTCAAATCTCTAATCTTACACTTAAAGGAACTAGGAAAAGAATAAACAAAGCACAAAGCTAGTGGAAGGAAGGAAATAATAAATACCTGAGCAGAAATCAATGAAGTAGAAACTAAAAAAAAATACAGAAGATCAGTGAATCTAGGAGCTGATTCTTTGAGAAGATAAGCAAAATTGATATACTTGTAGCTAGACAAGAAGAAAAGAGAAAAAAATAAAATCAGAAATGATATAGAAGTTAGAATCAGCAACACAAATGCAAAGGATTATAAGAGATTGCTGTGAAAATTATATACCAACTGAAAATTATATACCAACAAATTGGACAACCTAGAAGAAATGAATGAATGCAATATTCCAAGACTAAACCAAGAAGAAATAGAAAATCTGAACAGACTGATTGCTAGCAACAAAACTGAAACAAAACAAGAAACAAGTTGTGGTCAAGGATGTGGAGAAAAGATAACCTTGCACACTGTTGATGGAAGTGCAGATTGGTGTAGCCACTATGGAAAACAGTGCAGAGGTTCCTCAAAATGTTGAAAATATAAATACCATAGAACCCAGTCACTTCTAGGTATTGACACAAGGAAAACAAAATCACAAATTCAAAAAGATATATGCACCCCTGCGTCCACTGCAGCATTTTTTACAATAACCAAGATATGGAAACAACCTAAATGTCTATTGATAGATGAATGGATGAAGAAGAAGTGGTACAGATATACAATGGAATGTTACTCGGCCATAAAAAGAATGAAATCTTGCCATTTGTGACAATATGGATGGACCTAGAGGGTATTATGCTCAGTGAAATAAGTCAAAGAAAGACAACATATGATTTCACTTATATGTGAAATCTAAAAAAAAAATAAAACAAACGAAAAAACAAACGAAACAGAAAGACTCATCAATTTAGAGAACACACTGGTGGTTGCCATAGGAGGGTAAGGGGATGGGAAAAGTAAGTAAACGGGATAAGGAGGTACAAACTTCCAACTGTAAAATAAGTCAAATGGATGAAAAGTACAGCATAGGGAATATAGTCAATAATATTGTAATATGTTTGTATGGTGATAGATGGCAACTATACTTATCATGGTGAGCATTTAGTAATGTATATAATTGTCAAATCACTATGTTGTACACCAGAAACCAAGATAATATTGCATATCAATCATAATTCAATAAAAAAGAGAATGTAGTACACCAGGTTCTGTTTGAGGAAAAAACAAATTAGTGTACTTGTTTTATACATGGAACCACTGAATTGAGAGTTAAAATAAAGAAACAAACAAAATCTCATCCATACACAAATAGTAAGTTAGAGCTAAGAAAGGAATACTGATCTTTCCCTCTTGGAATTACTGTCCTTAAAATACTACTCTATGAACTCTACATCCAAAAGCAACAGGATATACATTCTTCTCAAGTGCACATGGAACATTCTCCAGAATAGACCACATACTAGCCCACAAAAAGAGCATCAGTAAATTCCAAAATATTGAAATTCTACCAACCAATTTTTCAGACCACAAAGGTATAAAAGTAGAAATAAATTCTACAAAGAAAAAAAAAAGGCTCACAAACACATGGAGGCTTAACAACATGCTACTAAATAATCAATGGATCAATGAACAAATCAAAATAGAGATCAAGGAATATATAGAAACAAATGACAACAACAACACAAAGCCCCAACTTCTGTGGGACGCAGCGAAAGCAGTCCTAAGAGGAAAGTATGTAGCAATCCAGGCACACTTGAAGAAGGAAGAACAATCCCAAATGAATAGTCTAACATCACAATTATTGAAACTGGAAAAAGAAGAACAAATGAGGCCTAAAGTCAGCAGAAGGAGTGACATAATAAAGATCAGAGAAGAAATTAAAAAATTGAGAAGAATAAAACAGTAGCAAAAATCAATGAAACCAAGAGCTGTTTCTTTGAGAAAATAAACAAAATAGATAAGCCTCTAGCCAAACTTATTAAGAGAAAAAGAGAATCAACACAAATCAACAGAATCAGAAATGAGAAGGGAAAAATCACGACAGACTCCACAGAAATACAAAGAATTATTAAAGACTACTATGAAAACCTATATACCAACAAGCTGGAAAACCTAGAAGAAATGGACAACTTCCTAGAAAAATACAACCTTCCAAGACTGACCAAGGAAGAAACACAAAAGTTAAACCAATTACGAGCAAAGAAATTGAAACGGTAATCAAAAAACTACCCAAGAACAAAACCCCCAGGCCAGATGGATTTACCTCGGAATTTTATCAGACACACAGAGAAGACATAACACCGATTCTCCTTAAAATTTTCCAGAAAATAGAAGAGGAGGGAATACTCCCAAACTCATTCTATGAAACCAACATCACCCTAATATCAAAACCAGGCAAAGACCCCACCAAAAAAGAAAATTACAGACCAATATCCCTGATGACTGTAGATGCAAAAATACTCAATAAAATATTAGGAAACTGAATTCAAAAGTATATCAAAAGGATTATACACCATGACCAAGTGGGATTCATCCCAGGGATGCAAGGATGGTACAACATTCGAAAATCCTCAACATCATCCACCACATCAACAAAAAGAAAGACAAAAACCACATGATCATCTCCATAGATGCTGCAAAAGCATTTGACAAAATTCAACATCCATTCATGATTAAAACTCTCAGCAAAATGGGAATAGAGGGCAAGTACCTCAACATAATAAAGGCCATATGTCATAAACCCATAGCCAACATTATACTGAACAGTGAGAAGCTGAAAGCTTTTCCTCTGAGATTGGGAACTAGACAGGGATGCCCACTCTCCCCACTGTTATTTAACATAGTACTGGAGGTCCTAGCCATGGCAATCAGACAAAACAAAGAAATACAAGGAATACAGATTCGTAAAGAAGAAGTTAAACTGTCACTATTTGCAGATGACATGATATTGTACATAAGAAAACCCTAAAGACTCCACCCCAAAACTACTAGAACTGATATCGGAATACAGCAAAGTTGCAGGATACAAAATTAACACACAGAAATCTGTAGCTTTCCTATACACTAACAATGAACAAATAGAAAGAGAAATCAGGAAAACAATTCCATTCACAATTGCATCAAAAAGAATAAAATACCTAGGAATAAACCTAACCAAAGAAGTGAAAGACCTATACTCTGAAAACTACAAGTCACTCTTAAGAGAAATTAAGGGGGCACTAACAAATGGAAACTCATCCCATGCTTGTGGCTAGGAAGAATTAATATCGCCAAAATGGCCATCCTGCCCAAAGCAATATACAGATTTGATGCAATCCCTATCAAATTACCAGCAACATTCTTCAATGAACTGGAACAAATAATTCAAAAATTCATATGGAAACACCAAAGACCCTGAATAGCCAAAGCAATCCTGAGAAAGAAGAATAAAGTACGGGGGATCTCACTCCCCAACTTCAAGCTCTACTACAAAGCCATAGTAATCAAGACAATTTGGTACTGGCACAAGAACAGAGCCACAGACCAGTGAAACAGACTAGAGACTCCAGACATTAACCCAAACATATATGGTCAATTAATATTTGATAAAGGAGCCACGGAAATACAATGGCAAAATGACAGTCTCTTCAACAGATGGTGCTGGCAAAACTGGACAGCTACATGTAGGAGAATGAAACTGGACCATTGTCTAACCCCATATACAAAAGTAAATTCAAAATGGATCAAAGACCTGAATGTAAGTCATGAAACAATTAAACTTTTGGAAAAAAACACAGGCAAAAACCTCTAAGACATAAAAATGAGTGACCTCTTCTTGAACATATCTCCCTGGGCAAGGAAAACAACAGCGAAAATGAACAAGTGGGACTATATTAAGCTGAAAAGCTTCTGTACAGCAAAAGACACAATCAATAGAACAAAAAGGAACCCTACAGTATGGGAGAACATATTTGTAAATGACAGATCCAATAAAGGCTTGACGTCCAGAATATATAAAGAGCTCACATGCCTCAACAAACAAAAAACAAATAATCCAGTTAAAAAATTGGCAGAGGAGCTGAATAGACACTTCTCTAAAGAAGAAATTCAGATGGCCAACAGACGCATGAAAAGATGCTCCACGTGGCTAATTATCAGAGAAATGCAAATTAAAACTACAATGAGGTATCACCTCACACCAGTAAGGATGGCTACCATCCAAAAGACAAACAACAACAAATGTTGGCGAGGCTGTGGAGAAAGGGGAACCCTCCTACACTGCTGGTGGGAATGTAAATTAGTTCAACCATTGTGGAAAGCAGTATGGAGGTTTCTCAAAATGCTCAAAACAGACTTACCATTTGACCCAGGAATTCCACTTCTAGGAATTACCCTAAGAACGCAGCAATCAAGTTTGAAAAAGACAGATGCACCCCTATGTTTATCACAGCACTATTTACAATAGCCAAGAATTGGAAGCAACCTAAATGTCCATCGGTAGATGAATGGATAAAGAAGATGTGGTACATATACACAATGGAATATTACTTAGCCATAAGAAGAGGGCAAATCCTACCATTTGCAGCAACATGGATGGAGCTGGAGGGTATTATGCTCAGTGAAATAATAAGCCAAGCGGAGAAAGAGAAATACCAAATGATTTCACTCATCTGTGGAGTAGAAGAACAAAGGAAAAACTGAAGGAACAAAACAGCAGCGGAATCACAGAACCCAAGAATGGACTAACAGGTACCAAAGGGAAAGGGACTGGAGAGGATGGGTGGGTAGGGAGGGATAAGGGGGGGGTAAGGAGAAGGGAGGTATTAAGATTAGCATGCATGGGGGGGATGGGAGAAAGGGGAGGGCTGTACAACACAGAGAAGACAAGCAGTGATTCTACAACATTTTGCTATGCTGATGAACAGTGATGTAAAGGGGTTTATAGGGGGGACCTGGTATAGGGGAGAGCCTAGCAAACAGAATATTCTTCATGTAAGTGTAGATTAATGATAACAAAAAAAAAGAAAGAAAGAAAAGGGGTTTTACTCCCTGATAGGATAAAACTAACTGGAAATCAACGATTAATGCATGCTTTAAATATCCTTAATTTTGATCACTTAAAGGGTGTCAGATGATCAGCTATGGAGGAGGTACATTTTTCTGATAATATTCCTTTCTCTTAAAAAACAAACAAACATACAAAAAAAAAGAAACAGCAGTTCCTGTGTGGTGACCTCCAATGAGTTCTACACAATGGTATAAAGGGCATATCAAAGTGTGGGCAAAGGGTCTGTTTGTGTTTATACAGAGGATCAAAGCCTAATTTGGCTACCCAGAAAATGAACTAAGATACGATATGAAGAAGAACTTCCAACATCAGCACTCTCTGGAAGAGTCTTACCAGAAGATGGTCATCAAAAAACCTCAACAAAGATCCAGGTGCTGCTCCAGTTGTAGCTGCATTCATCCCACCGGTTCCTGGACTTTCCATGGGAATGAAGGAGATAACTAAGCTAGCCTGTGCATACAGTAAAACAACAAATTTGACTGGATCTATACTGTTGGAACTCAACCAAAAATTAGGAGAAGTGCAAGTTGTAGCGCTCCAAAATCTTATGACTACAGACTATCTACTGTTAAAAGAACATATGGGATGTGAACAGTTTCCAGGAATGGGTTGTTTTAATTTGTCTGATTTCTCTCAGACTGTTCAAGTTCAGTTGGACAATATCCATCATATCATAGATAAGTTTTCACAAATGCCTAGGGTGCCTAACTGGTTTTCTTGGTTTCACTGGAGATGGCTGGTAATTATAGGTCTGCCTTGGTTATGTAACTGTATTCCTATTATGTTAATGTGTGTGTACAATTTAATTAGTTTAAAACCTATACATGCTTAAGTTACTCTACAAGAAGGTATGTCAAAGAAATAATCAATCTTCCCATGTTTTCTTCCATCTGCTACCTCTATAGCTTTTCTTCTTCCTTCCTAATTACAACCCTTAAATAGAATTCATGCCTCACATCGAATTTACTGAGTATCATAATTCTTCCAAGTGGTAAAGATACCTCAAGATAAATGCTAGGCATAAAAGCTACAGGGCATAAATTTGCAAAGAAGTAAAAAGCTAACCTTTTCAAACAATATGGCTTCTCTCTCACTTACCAACTTTACATTTCCCTGTATGGCCCTGGAAGATGACTGGTTAGCCAGAGACGGGTAAGATTCCTCAAGGGAGGAACAACCTAAGACAGGCACAGTCGCAGGGGGGCCATCAGGTGAGAAATTGGGGATCAACAGAGGTGAGGCTTAGAACCTCACCCCCCTGTTTTGAGAGAAATCTCCTGCATCTGTGGATGTTTTATTGCCCTTGTCTAGCTTGGATTAACACTTAGTCTACAGGCACACACCTGATCATCTACATTTGCTCTCTTACAGCACTAAACTATGTTTTCTACCTTAATCTTGCATCTACCTACCACTTCAGCATTTTATTTAAAAAAATAAATAAATAATAATAATAATAATAATAATAAGGGAGAAATGTGGGATTCACATATAAATCAAGTATAAAAATCAAATGAATATTCATATTTGACCTGATTGTTTATAGTTCATAATGCGTGATCAAAACCGAAAGTTTCTGTGATGACTGCCCTTGCACTGTTCACCATGTAAGAACTTATTCACTATGTAAGAATTCGTACACCATGAAAGAACTTGTTCGTTATGCTTCAGAAGATTGGAGACTATTGAGAATTAGGTTTGGGGTGGATTAATGATTGTCCATTGAGTCCCCTATACAGAATTTTATTGTTGTTAACAACCATTTGATCAATAAATATGAGAGATGCCCTCTCAAAAAACAAACAAAAAAACTACTGATAAAAATTAAAACTCCTAAAGAAAAAAAAATACTACTCTATGTAAGGCAAAAATCTCTTAGACATAAACATGAGTGACCTCTTCTTGAACATATCTTCCCAGGCAAGGGAAACAAAAGCAAAAATGAACAAATGGGACTATATCAAGCTGAAAAGCTTCTGTACAGCAAAGGACACCATCAATAGAACAAAAAGGTATCCTACAGTATGGGAGAATATATTCATAAATGACAGATCCGATAAAGGGTTGACATCCAAAATATATAAAGAGCTCACACACCTCAACAAACAAAAAGCAAATAATCCAATTAAAAAATTGGCAGAGGAGCTGAATAGACACTTCTCTAAAGAAGAAATTCAGATGGCCAACAGATGCATGAAAAGATGTTCCACATCGCTTGTCATCAGAGAAATGCAAATTAAAACCACAATGAGATATCATCTCACACCAGTAAGGATGGTTACCATCTAAAAGACAAACAACAACAAATGTTGGCAAGGATGTGGAGAAAGGGGAACCCTCCTACACTGCTGGTGGGAATGTAAATTAGTTCAACCATTGTGGAAAGCAGTATGGAGGTTCCTCAAAATGCTCAAAACAGACTTAACCATTTGACCCAGGAATTCCACTTCTAGGAATTTACCCTAAGAATGCAGCACTCCAGTTTGAAAAAGACAGATGCACCCCTATGTTTATTGCTGCACTGTTTACAATAGCCAAGGTATGGAAGCAACCTAAATGTCCATCAGTAGATGAATGGATAAAGAAGATGTGGTACATATACACAATGGAAATTACTCAGCTATAAGAAAAAAACAGATCCTACCATTTGCAACAACATGGATGGAGCTAGAGGGTATTATGCTCAGTGAAATAAGCCAGGCAGAGAAAGACAAGTGCCAAATGATTTCACTCATCTGTAGAGTATAAGAACAAAGGAAAACTGAAGGAACAAAACAGCAGAGAAGCACAGAACCCAAGAATGGACTAACATTTACCAAAGGGAAAGGGACTGGGGAGGACGGGTGGGAAGGGAGGGATAAGGGTGGGAAAAAAGAAAGGGGGCATTACGATTAACATGTATAGTGTTGGGGGGGCACAGGGAGGGCTGTGCAACACAGAGAAGACAAGTAGTGATTTTACAGCATCTTACTATGTTGATGGACAGTGACTGTGAACGGGTATGTGCGGGGGACTTGGTGAAGGGGGGAGCCTAGTGAACATAATATCCTTCATGTAATTGTAGATTAATGATACCAAAATAAAATTGAAAAAAAATGCTACTCTATGTAGATCAGTACTTATTAAAGTATATCCTGCTGAATTAGTGTTTCATAAGATATTAAGGATTAAGCACCCAAAGAAAAATATTCCATAGTCAAATAATTTTGAAGAAGGCTACATTTCTTTACTATAAACCTTTCTAAGACTCATATTCTGATATGCATTCTGAATCTCCTAGAGGATGGTCTAACAAGTAGACTCTTCAAATGCACTTGACTTCTGAAGCATTTTCTTTATTCTTTTTCTTCACTGAGTATTGTGAAGGAACACCAGTTGGGAAACTCTGGCACTCCAAAAGACCAGGAAAAACCTTAACATGAGCAACTAGAAATATTCAACAAGGAGAGAAAGGGGCTTTAGAGGGGATGTGACAACTATCTTTAAACACTTGTGTCATCGAAGAAAAGCAGTATTTCATAGATCTACCAAAGGGAAGATCTAGATTTAATAAGTGGAAGCTTCCAGAGACAGATTTTACCTCAATATAACATTTCAATAAGAGTTTTTTTTTTAATGTGAAAACTGTTCAACAAAGGAGACTCATCACCTATAAAAGGTGTTATCTAAGCAATTTCTTCCTTGGGTAAGAGGCCAAAGACCTTGGCTATGCTCCCCTTGTAACTCTTCTATTTGATGGTTTATTTGAAATAACTATGACCTGAGGTTTTCATACATTTAGTTATTGCAAATGATCTGTCCATTTTTGTACCACTTTGTATTAAGCATTTTATAGACAGCAGACTTACCTGTTAAATGTCACAGAACCTGTTGCAAATACAATTATCTTACATCAAAATACATATCATAATACACATACAATTTACACTAATGCCAGTGAAAAATAAAGCTGGTCTTCTCTGCCTTACAAAGCACCAAATGATTTAAGTCATCTTAACTGCAAATTTCATGTGTGCAGAATAAAATGGAAGGTTTTTCATTTACAAAATGAGACAAGGGTCCTGGAAAACACCTGTGGGGAAGTGTGAGACCATTTAGTACACAGATTGGTTTCAGGAGTAAAAAAGGCTGTGGAATGTGGGAGGCACTTTTCAGATCAATTTCTCTCACTTTCAGTGGGTCTATATGGCCTTGAATGTCATTACACCCCCAAGAAAACACAATTTGGTAATCACATGGGTTATCAATGGATTTCACTACAATTAATGTTTGCTGGCTAGGGTAAGAAGTTATATATAAAGTCAATACCTATTTGCGTATTCCTTGATGATCTGATATATGCTAATCTTAATTGTTTCATTTTCAAATCGACTGTTGCTCTGGTCCTTGTATATCCGGAATTCAGCTGCTGTCACTGCTTCTCCATGAGGAATTTGAGTAAGATCAAACCGGAATTCTTTGTAATGCCTTCGCTGGTGGGAAAAATCCTTGTCTCTTTCAACTGGGAAAAAAAAAAAAAGGAACGAAAAAGTTAGCCCTTTAAAGAATATGGAAATTAATGGTAAATTCTCCAGCTTCAAAAATGAAAACAAACAAGCAGGATATTATGAAACTGGGGAAACACTAAAACCACAGACTCATACATGTTTTCAGTTGAAGGAAATTCCACAAACCAACAGCCTTTAGTTCAAAAGCAATATAACCTCTGTGGTTTTTATACAAATTCCTGGATCCTAAATGGAAAGGCTATCCAAAAATGTTTTAAAACATGAAGGTTGTAAAGTGATTACTAGTATGTATCAAATACCAAAACACAGAAGGTTCATACAGGAATTAAGAATATGTTATAGAAACTTCCAGATATCCAGGTGGGGTCAGTGATGAGATTTAGCACTGCTGAGGGAAGAAAATAGGGGGGAGGACCGAGGACTTGCTGGCACATAAGGACTGTATTTATGACATTTTAAAGGTCAAGTAAATAAAACAAACTGTTTCACAAGAAAGATTATTTCTAAAATGCCTTCCCCAGTAAAGGTTTTTTTTCTCCTCTTCACAAATGAAATATTTCTGTTTTTAAAACAAAAAAAAGCATTTTCATTAATTCGTATAGATTGTTTATTACAGCCTCCTTACCCATGGTGTATGTAGCATGAAGCCTCCCAAAGACCTCAGTCTGTTCTTATTTAAAACTGAGAGGGAAATATATTTCCCTCTTTAACAACCTTCCTACCAAACAAACTCAGAAAACTTTTCTTCTTGGGAATATAACGGAATGTTGAATAATTCAGGACAGTAAGTGTCAGGCATACTATCATATAACCAGGCTTTGTAAAATAGTGTATTATCTGATACAGCCTAAATCTACTGGGTACCAAGGGCTTCCTAATGGAACTACCTACCCAAAGGGCTAAGTTTTGGTGATACGATATTTGATGAAGATGTTTCTCAGAATTGGTTTCTCAAAATCTCAGCTATCTAGGGAAACATAGGGCAGGATTACAAAAATTCTACTGTAAAACATTGTGTGCAAGGTGTCTCACAATTACAGGCTACGGTATTGTTTTTTAAATGTTTCCAATGACCCGTTTCATTGCTAAAATTTTAAGACAGAAAACGTGTAAGTTGTGTAAATTAATTCACGAGGCTCAAAAATTGGATCAAAGTACAAAAATATCTTTAGGAGGTTCACTGAAGTCTTGTCAACCCTGCTATCAATATATAAACTTGGGATGCTAACCTGGAGAAAGGGTTAAGTTTAAGGAAGAGAGAGGAGGGTCATGACCATCGGCAGTGACCATGGGAACCGAGGCTGCTGGACCTCTGTGTCCCGGTCTGCCAGGAAGCTCATGATGATAAAGGAATGCACAATTCCTTACCTTCAGCCTCCAGAATCATCTCTGGGTTATTTTCCCCAGAGATAGCAGGAGGTGGTTTAGGGAGAGTAAAGAGCTAATTCCCACCTATACCTTAGACACCTAAGCCAGCAAAGAGAAAAACAGAAGCTACTACAGCTGGGGCCATTTGTGTCTTGTGGAGCTAGGAAAGGGGGTGCTCCCAGGCTGCCTGGTTCATGCTGACACGACCTCACAAGGCCCCTGAAGTTTTGTTTTCTTAAAATATCACTATCGTGGTCCTAAGAGAAGGTCCATTCCCAGGGAGGCCATTAACAACTTTTTCCCTAAATAAGGAAGATAACCCATTTTTAGGATTCTATTTTGGTTCATAATTTAAACCTCTTTTCTTTCTGAACTGGCTGCCAATCGTGTACAGACTCCTACGAACGGCTCTCCTTTGTCTCTATTTCCCACTGACCCATTTTGCTGATTGATGTGCAAGGGGAAAGCATAAGGGTAGGAAATACCTACAAACCAGAAGTCTAATAACCGGAAGTGCACATTTGAGTATTAAAACTAGTCACAACTCTTGTTTACAGAGAATGAAACTGAAATCATGGTAAACTTGTCCTTTTTGGATCCTAATTTAAATGAAGTAGATGAAATCATGAAATAGTATTTAAATAGCACTTACTATATGCCAGATACTGTTCTAAGGGTTCTATTAAAATTAAATAAATATATATATATACTTCATAACAACCTATGATGTAGGTTCTATTATTATCCTCATTTTGAGGAAGACGAAACTGAGGGGGCATGGAGAATAAATAACTTGCCAAAGAGTTTGACCTCAAGCATTTGATGCTACCAAAAACTATGGCTCTTAAATGCCAGGATACAGTGCTTCTGTTTATAGACTATTAGTTTGTCCTGATTTATTAAGTATTTAGGCTTTAATAAAGATCTAAAAATCTCACATTTACAAGTCCAAAATCCAAAAAGGTCTGAAAACCAAAAGTTTGGCTTCGAGTTCATTTGGCAGAAGAACTGGAACTTAACAGATGGAGGCCACTTCAAGTCTCTATTTATCCCGCTTTATATGAATATTTTTTGCTTTACTGCAAATGTTCACATGTTTGACTAGGTGACAGTGTCTGAGACTCTGCTGGAGAAGCTACATGCTTTGTGACAGATGAATGACCCTTCCATTCAAAACTATATTTTCTCTTTTTTAAAAGTAAGTTTTCAAAATTCTAAGTGGTAACCATCATTATGCAATTTTTCATTAACAATCAATTTACATTTGAAATTTAGACCAAAAAAATATAGTCCTGGAGATAACGGCTGAGACATGAGCTTGTTAGGATCCAGTCTAAAAGCATGCACCTGCATGATGCAGGCAAGTATTGAATTCATATTATGTAAAGTCATCTACTGTTCTGGGATAAGATAGTGTAATTAAGTGGAAAGCTAGAATTGCCATTATTATAAAATTTCAATTTTCTAAGGCTTTTTAACCTAACCCCTTAAGGGGGCAAATTTCAAAGAATTTAGTAAAATTTTATATTAAATATACCACACAGAATAAAGTTAGTATGGATTTGTCCAGTGATTCAAATCCTATCCTACTGCTTTGAATTATAATTGCACTAGTAAATTCCATAGGACATGTTGGAGTGAGTAATGGAATAAAACTTGTATTTATATAGCCTTGCACTCCTAAAGATGCTCACAAGTATTCACGAGGCAATCTCAGTTACCTCAGAGTAATGCTAGAGAGGTGTCAAATATTAATATCCTTGAATAAAGAATAAGAAATTGGGTGATGACAGTTAGGCGGTAACAGATGTCTGTCTCCTAAAGCTCATTACAAATCTTTGTTCAGTGTCCCTACCACCTACGTAATGATGTCCTACTGCTCTATTCTGACAGATAGTATATTTAAGCAATGTTTCTCAGCAGAACACAAAAAGGTAGAGAATAGGTTGGAGAGTCAGGGGTTTGACCACCGAGTGCAATCAGCATTTCACAATATAATGCTGGTTCCAAAGAAGTCTTCTGATACATACTGGTGGAATAACGACGGTAAACGGCTCAAAGTCTGGTCCTATCTTTTCACTCAGCATCACCCTGCTGCAGTTCCCACTAACCTAACGCATGATAATTTATTTAGCTCTCATTTGTTTGCCACATATTTAATTTAATTCTCACAACCTTACTTATGTCCATATGTTTCCATGACTTGCCCAAGAGCCCCCAGTTTATATTCAGGAGAGAACAGATTACACCCCAGGTTCAGGCTTTCAATTCCCAAGCTTCCAACAACACAAGATTGTGTTTGTTTGTTTTTCCTAAATGTAGTTTAGTCACTTTTGTCTGATCTAATTATCACTCTGGAAAGTTGATCTTCTTTCAATTCTTTCATTCTTCTCTTGTAGAGCAGAGCTCCTGTGCTGCCGACGATGCCCTCCTTCCCGGACTCTGCTCATTCTAGAATGCACTCCCTCCTATCTTTATCTTAGGCAATGTTGTATTATATTCACTTATTTAATGTTGATTCCATTTCCTATGTAAGGAAATTTTTATGAATAAATAATTTATCACATGCATAAATTGAATTAATACCATATCATATCTACATAAACATGCAAGCCCATCCTTTTACTACAACTATATTTTAAAATAATAGTAACTCACTAGTTGGATCCCTCCATACTCCACCTTTTCTCCACCAGACTCATTCCCAAAAAAAAAGAATTCTGTTTCACTATATGTTACAGCGTGCTACACCATTGCAACTGCAAATGGCTTGGAAAGCTTATAAGATAAACAAGTAAACAAGGACGGAAAAACAGAAAAAGACTGTAGTTTGGATTTTCTGTTGCAGTAACCACTGGAACTACAGCAAGGAGTCAGGACACCGCGATGGGCAGCAGCATTTATTAGTTCCGGTGCTGGCTCGGCGGATTCCTTTCCAAAGGCTGAGCCCCAAGTGCAGCAGGGCAGTGCCTTTTATACATTTTCTACAAAGTTAGGGGGAGTCAACACCCAGGAAACGGTGCGGTGGGAGCTATTAGATCACTACAGGTGTACTCAGGATGCTAGCTATATTTTACTCTATCTCTGTAAAGGTTATCCGGATACGCTATCATAAACTAATGGGCTTCCATGACTATGATCAGCAAGCTGTTCCATACATACCACAGAGTCCGGGTGTGTTGGAGGGGGGAGGGGCAGAGGAGGGGGATGTTCTTACATTGTTTCAATCTCAAGCACCCAATCACCTTATGATTCCTTTACATTCCTGAAGCCTCAGCAGAAACTTTGTCTCCTTGGCTTGCTACCACATTCTGATTCATATTGTATTAAATATTTGGTCTTCTCAATTCACTCTTTAATTTGTATGTTACATCAACTAAGTGCCATACATTTTTTAAATCTTCTTTATCATTTCTAATGAAATATGAATTATCTGATTAAAATACGCAAGACTCCATAAAAACCATAATCACATTCCTATTTCGTGATAGATAAGACTGTCTTAATTATTGGACAAAACAAAGAAACACAAACAAAACCAAACAAAAAAGCCAAAGGGTCAGCCTATGCAAGCCCAACCCAGACTTGTCAACGGGGATAAAATGACAAAAGTGTTAAAACACGCAGAGATGAGGGGGTTCCTTATCCCATACCGCACACCCCATTCCCGTCATGTGAAGTGGAAAAGAGAGTTTAGGAACAAATGTAACTAGATTTAAAACACATATCCTGTATAATCAATTCACCTATGAAAATTGTATTCAAACAGAAGACACAGGGGCCTGCCCAGCTCCTCCTTCCTTACCTGTTTACTTACCTATCTTACTAGGCCAATGGGCTATATTTCACCCAACAGCCATACAGTACGGTAAGACCACATGCTGTTCTTCCATTGTCATTTATGATACATGCTAGTTTTGAAGACTGCTCGTGTAATCCAATGAATATCACCATAAAAATTAAATAAGACTATCAACATAGGTTATTTATTTAAGCTGACGGTTACCAACAACACTACCTACAAAAACTGAGGGTTGCTTTACTGCATATATATATATGTATGTATACACAAAAACTCAGAGAAAACAAACCATTAAAAATTTAGTGGAATTCATACTTACCACTCAAAGCACAGTCATACTAATGGTAGTGAATGATACTTCCTTCTGCTTCTAGGAAGCAGGTTTTTATTTATTCCAAATATTTCTATCTGTGTGAACTATTAAGAGCAACTGAAAGCTCACCTACACTGACAGAACCAGAGAATTGATTTATTATTAATTTTTGGATTTAAAGTATGGACATCAAAGCATATAAGAGGTAAGAATGAGTGGAAAGATTCACATTCCATGATGAATGGGCTGAAAGTGAAAAGAAACAGGATTGCCTTTTATAAGCACCCAACTCCATTCTAAATGCTCTAAAATGCCAAAGTTCTGCAAAGATTAAGCTTCTTGTGTTTAAAGATATACACTGAACCCTTTTATTGTTGAGATATAATTTAACAGAAGTTAATGATTGATTGCAGTCTCTCTTTTTCCAAACAGACACCTCTCAGAATGACTATCATTAATAGAAATTGGATAGAAATGTCCTGACCATTCTCATGTCTACCGGTATCTGAAGAGTGGAATTAATTAACAGAGGATTGCAGTTTTATCTCTTTAGTGATTTATCTGCAGTCTTAAGGAGATGCATTCATGGGCAATCAGTCTTCATCTCCCACACAAAGGGCTGTAACTTGGAAGACACAAATAGAATCGGTAGCTGAGACAAAGATAGTATTCTCCCAGGAGCCCAGCCAGCTGTTGAAAGAATACAGATCATTGCTGCTGAGTGCAAAAAATCATTAAGAGATTACTCATAGAATTATTACTTATCTGTGTTGCATTTAAAAATTTTTTAAAAAGCAGTAATATCATGTGACTACCAAGATGTATCACTTCACAAGATACCCTTTACTGACTAGCCCACTGAGAAATGTAAACTTGGTCCTATAAAGGCCTATTCACTGCTCAGTGAGTACACATGTACATGTTTCTTTGAATGGATAAACACCCCGGAGAATGTGGTAAAACTCCAGATTCCAGAAACCTTAAGAGCCTCTTAACACCACAGCAATGTGTGACCTGACGGAGAGAAAATTGTCGCCCTGAATGTTTTGTTTCAAAGAACAATTTCAATTGACTTTGAAATGTTCTATAATTAAGATATTCTTACTTGTAAATGCTTCATGAATACAGTTTTACACAGAAAAAACATCTCAAAATAAGGGTGGGATGAATTTAAATATTGTACTATGAGAGCTAAACAAATTGGTTTCCTGAATCAATTTAAAACACAGTGTATACAATTTTAAAATTTATAAACTTTAATTAATGATCCAATATTTATGTATTATTTTGCTTTAAAAAACATAAGCAATTTAGGGACACAAAGAATTAAGCCTTGTATAAAGAGACCTTTAGAATTGAGATGAGGCTAGTCTGATGGTCTACCTACTTCCTTAGATTGGGTGGGCCCAGCACTCAGCCCCCAATGCTAATTTAAATACTATAGCGTTGACAGCTGTATGTATTAAGCATTTGTATGAAAATTGATATATGTAATAACAATAAATTAATAAATTACTGATTTCATATAATTAATGTATTTAGAATTTTTGTTTCTTCTCCCTTATTTGAGCCAGTCCATCTCCGGGCTGTCAGGGGGCTACTTTTCTCTTCCTCACCATCCATACATACCCATCTTGATTATCCTATAAAAAGCTACTTTGCTACTTATGCATTTATTCAATCCCAAAATATTTATTGGATAACTGTTCTGGGCCAAACCTTAATAATTAAGGAGATTAATAATAAGAAGCAGAGAGAGGAGCTCAGGATGGGAAAACGGACATGAAAAAGTACAATTATGACACAACTGTGTCGAGGCATATGAGGGATATGTGCACCATTCAGGCTGACTCATGAAGGAACAACACATGGTACCAAAGACTTCAAAAGGAGGTCATTTTGAGCTTGATCTTAAAGAAGTAGCACCAGATAGCGCGAAGAGTGCATGCGGATGGGAAGAGATGTGAAAGCTTGTGGCCAAAGCAGTGACCAATACGTAGCTCAGGATCGTTACACGTATGGGGCTTCGGGGGTCAGCGGTGGAACATGAGGAACGGTAAGAGTTTCCTGGGAAAGATCAGGGTTTTCCAGGACTCCCATCCCATTCATGTATTCTATATATTGCAATAATTAAATATAGGAACATTTTTTTTAAGTCGCTATTGCCTAGCACAGGTGAGCACATCATCAACGCTCAAAATAGTTTTCAAAGGAAACTGAATAAATTAACGATTCCTCATAATCATCTCCTTTTCCTAACTTGGTGGTTTCGCTCACCCTTTCCACTGCCTAAAACACCTTCTTCCCACGTTCGGAGGTCCGAATCCTGCCTCTCCTTAAAATCTCCGGTTCCCATGCCACAGACCATTTTGAAAATGTCAGTCCAAACTCATGTCTCCTCCCGGGAGCCCTCCAGCATTGTTTTCCGTCCCTCCCTGTTGATGACGGAGATGACATAATGCCATCTTTCAGAGTGCTGGATTTGAAGGAAGAAAAAGTTGAATTTAATCTTAGTTGCCTAGTTGACTAAAGAGTGTGCGGTATTAGGAAAGCTACACCGCATCCCTACGTCTGTATTTCTTCACCTTTAAAATGGAAGAAGGCAACAGGCCTTCTCCACGGTGTGTCTGAAAGTTCGAAGATACGTGAGAGAGAATCTTGGCATAAAATCCTGGAACATAGCAAGTTCTCAAAAAGCTATCATATTAATTACTTTCCACTTGCATTATAAGTATCATGTAACTTTGTTTGCACCCCATGACTAAGATACTTCAGAGAAACATCCATGTTTTCCTTCGGTTTTGTTTCTTCTCTTTGCATTTCTGCAAATACCCCCAAACAGGACTTTTTTATATATAGCAAATGGTTATTTTAAGTTTAATTATATAAAATTGCTACCTGGTCTAAAACACAACCATTTAGATTATCAGAATGTCCATTTTATCTGCAATACAGATGTATATAAATAAAGGAGACTAATATTATTATTTTTTTGATTTGTTATAGTGAAGTTAAAAAAAGATCTTCAGGCTGAATCTTCACAACAGTGGATAGATAGAAAATGTATTTGCTTGTTCCTTTGTTTAGATATTTCACACCTACAAGTTAGAGAACACAGCTGCACATATGCTGACACACACATATTGTTCACTAGTCCAATACAATTCATTGGTTTTAACACACCTCCTCTTTAGAGGAGTCTGAAAGCCACTTAGCTATTTTATCCCTGAGGACCTAGCAGCCTGATGCATTGAAAATACTTTTTATTGTTTTCATTATAAGCATTTTACATAGGAAATTATTAATTGGAATTTAGAACAAATACTCATCTTGTGTGAGTTGAACATTAATAAACTTCAAAAGCTGGTTTAGAATAAATACTCACAGAGGATGGTAACTGAGTAACTCATTTTGTATCATAAAAATGAGTGTTTAATGATGATTGAACATATTTTGTATATAAACAGTGGATTTCAGTCACACTGTGTACAAATATTTGAGAAAAATTTGTGTTTGCCTATAAGAAGTCAATGTAAAAGCACAACTCAGATAATCACCTTTTGATAAATATTTAGTTCTCATGTTTTCTTTAGGGGAAAAATCTGGGTTTTATAGATTGCCGGGCAGCTAGAGGTCAGGCATTCTAATCTCACCAGATTTTACTGAATGACCTCGTGAGTTCTTCAGTTCCCTCAGTAAAAGAAAACAGTCCATTTTTAACCACCTGAAGGTGACAGAGGTTATGGTAAGTTGATACAGAGCAAAGAACCTTCCTTTACATCTTGAATACAATTAAATGATAGTTTATCTGCAGTGAATACTTGTGGTTATCTGACAAAAACAGGTCAAAGGTTTTCTGAGTTTTCCTCTGAAATGCTCAATGCCTTCTCTAATGACTGATAATTGAAAACAGAGACTGGGACCATCCAATGTGGTGGGTGACAGATAAGCAGATTAATACCAATATTTGGTTAGGAGACACCAAGAGGTCAGGAGTCCCAGGAATTAGCTATTGTGCTACTGTGAAAAGACAGACATCAAAAGTATTATCCCCTTAATAGCTCTTCCCCAAGCCTAAAATCCATTCTCTCTTCCTTTGGTTTTAATGAAGAGATGATCTTGATGCCATTATGCACGTGATGTCAAAGTGAAGCCACTGACCCTACGTGTATCAAGAGTTAGTGTTTACAGACTTTTATTTATATAATAAAGATTTTTTCATATCACATTTTTAGCATATCTAATGCTCATTTTGGAGAATTTCAGGATCATTTTATACAGAAAAAATAATTCTACTTAATGGAAGAAAGAATAACTAGAAAACCAGACTTTATACTAAATTTCTTCAGAATTTCTCCATGGGGAAAAATGAAGACAGTTAAGGCAGAGTTTTCATAGTTTAAAGGATAGGAGAATTTTTGTAACTGAACCAACAAATAAATGTCTTTCTCAAATTAACTGCTTTGCATTTTAAAATGAGTATAACTTTTATAGGGTTCACTCAAGTTCAATCTGTGGTTCAATCTGTTATTTGCAACAAAAGAAAACTTTTGATTTTTTTCCACCAACTGGGTCGCATCAGTGAATTTTGCTACATGGAAGGAATTAACAGAGAACCGTGATTATTAGTAATGACATGTAAAGTTATTAGAGACACAATTTCACTGTTTTACAAGTTTTTAAGAAGAGGAATAAAATGATGTATAAGGATGTATTGCATGTATACTCTATAACTAATAAAAGGGTAGCTGATTTATCTGTTCTGCTTAGGCAAAGACCACAAGTGGCCACTGGTGGTCCCACATTTGTTTCTTAACAAGCACTTCCTTGCTTTCTGTCTCCCCACAAGATTTTAAGCTTGACAATGGCAAGAATTTTGCTTGGCTCATTCCTGTACACTCAGCTCTCCCACAGTCTCTGGCACTGAGTAAGTATTCAATGCACGTGTGGAATGAATGAATATAGGAACATCCATTCAGTGCTGGCTCTTTTTTTTTTTCTTGGTCATTTCAGGAGGGAGAGTAAATGCAGACCCTATTCATCCAACTGAGCCAAAAGCAGAATCCCTCAACCATTTATTCTTAAATGATCCCTGCCCATGTTACAAAATAGTATTATTCCTAATGATATATATATATATATATATATATATATATATATATATATATATTCTTTTCCTTTCTTCTTTGAAAGGAATTCAAATAAATAATGATAACTCGACATAATACCAATTTATGTCATCTATTTATTTTCAGTTTCTACAAGCTATGTGGGTACTTAAAAACATATTAAGACTAATAGAATCTCTATGATTCTTACATTACTCTTGGAGAAGGAGAAAAAGGGACTAGAAAAATTAAACAGCACTTCTCTTATTTTATGGTTATTAATAACATTGTGTTCCAAAAATTTGCAGAATGAATCATGTATTATAGAAGATTATGTTTAAGCAGTTTTTAAATGCATATATGCTCACTGATTTTTCTCTTTTTACATAAAAACACTTAAGGCTATCATTCCTCCACAATATGTATATGTAATATAACCAAATCTTTGGTAACATGTTCATAATGTTGTAAATAGTCTTCCTAAAATGTTGAAAATAGTTGCTCCCTTCAAAAACGTTGTTTTTGTGTCTTTTTGTTTGAAAAAAATTATTATAGCTGTTTTTACTTGGTGTGTTTTTTATAACATCTTTCTTGAAAGTGAAAGTCCATTTCATCAGTACATGTGTTTACAGTAGTACATAACTTACTCAACATTTCTTCAGAGCACATTATTACAATGGTGAGTTAGATGAATCAATAGATTGTATTAAAGATGTTTTCTGCAATTGGAGACTAACTTCTGAACATGTGCTAGATATAAAAAAGATGTAACAGGTGCCCAAACCAATAAAGAAATCATCTGATCTTCCCACACTTATTGAATGAGACCACACTGTAATAAGAGTCAAGGGACCCTCAGTGGTCTCAGGTCTGAGAGTATTCATACGAATAGTCTCATATTTCGGTTGATCTGGTTTCACATTCCTGGGTTTTTCCTTTGTTTTGGGATTTCAGATCAACCACAAAACTCAGAGCAAAATTCATCATTGAACAATATCTGGTTTTGAGTTCAAACTATACAAATCTCCCAAGTTTCTTAAGATGCACACCCGGAAGGTACAATAAGCCCTCTGTCATCCAGGCCAGACAATCTCCTTTCAGATTCCAATTTTTCCAATTCAATTTTATGTTAATTATGAGATGGCCTGTTTTCTGTTGCTTTTGTTGCTAAAAGTTTGACTTGTTCTTAATATTATTTAATAATCTATCTGACTAACCCCATAAGTACTCTTACATAAAGAGTGAAATTCAGCAATAGGAAAAGCTGAGCACCAACCTTATTTAAACTATATATCCCTCACAATCGTCAGGAACTGGTGATATCTAGTACTTCCAGAAGTGAGTATGATTGTGGTGTGGGGATAAATAAGGATGCTTCAGTATTAGATGTTTATGAAGCAGACGGACTCTTGGAGTACCCTCCACATCTGTGCCACCGAGGAACAGCTCCTCCCACAGAAGCAGAAGTGGGAACTTTTGTGGGGGGAGGGGAGAAGTGGTGGCATCACCAGACACAGTTGAGACTGTGGTGGCACACTGCAAACAGAGCGACCGGACAAACCCATGCATACCAGATGCTGAGTCCCAAGCCTCTTTCCCCACTTGGTTCCCAGAAGGATTGACAGCCAGCTCTGTACTTTGCAGACAAGAGAAAGACCCCCTCATGAGAAAGACTGCCTCCACACAATGGCAAAGCAAGACTATATAAAGAGAAAATGATACTGACAAATTCCACCCACAATCTGTAAATTCTAATCAGCTTTCTAAGCTCTCACTATTAAATAAGAGCTAACAAGTAAAGATGACTAGATAGCTGAGAAAATTACCTACCTCTAAATATAGAGACAAAAGTATATTTTTCTAAAAAGGAACTTTAAGAAAACCTACTCAAAAACTACTTTAATCTTCTTTGAGCGCAAAGAGAAGCAATTGCACCGGTGAAACAAGAAGAAAATGCTATAAAAAAACAAATATTCAATGCTAAGACATCTCTTGGAAAAAAAACTGAAAAATCAATCTCAGTGTCAAAGGTTAAGCTGAAGAAATTTTCAAAAAGGAAAGCAAAGTCAAAGGAGTCAAAGGAGTAGAAAATAGGAAAGGAAGACTAAAGAAAATAAAATGGAAAATGATTAGTCCAGAATTATCCCTAATAATAGTGGTTGCATAGAGACATGGGGTAGATGGGAAGGAAGTTATCAAAGAAAGAATTCAGTTCACTGATCCAAACTGAAAAATTTCAGTTTGGAAAATGTCTGCTTTGAAGACAAGGAGAGGTTCTACAAGTTTCCAGAGATACAATACAAATCATGTACAGAGGGATCAGGAATCAGTACGGACTTAGACTTCTCTAAACAACACTGCAATCTAGAAGACGGGGAACAATGCCTTTAAATCATGATGAAAAATTATTTCCACCCTAGAATTCCATACTCAACTAAATTATCCATCAAATATGATGGTCTAATAAGGATATTTCAGATACGGCAAGTATCAAAAATTTGATTCCCAAATACATTTCTCAGGGATTCCACCAAAACAAGGAAGAAAGAGAAAGAAAATGAAGGCATTAGCTATAGGAAAGAGAAGATTTAACACAGAGGAACAAAAATAATTCTCAGAATGATTCTGAAGGGAGATCTCAGCTGTGCTTCAGGTACAGAAGGCAAACAGTCCATTCTGGAGCAGCGTTATGTTAAAGCCACTATCACGAAGATATTACTTCCTATTTGTACCATCCTTTGAACCTGACAAAATCTAAGTGAGCCTCAACCAGACATGCCCTGTAAGTAGACTTTCTGATAATAAGTTTATGAAGTTCCAGCTCTCTCCTCAACGTCTTGCTGTGTGAATCATCTGAGAATATTTACTTGTTCCCACACAAACGTTTCTTTCCTTTTTGCTGTACTTTTTAGAGATGACTGTTTACATGGTGAGCCCAGAAGCTGAGGCTACAGAAAATCTTCTACCCTCTCACCATGTTTCAGCTGACCTGGCCTTGTCCTGCTTTAGACCCCCAAATTCCCAGGGCATTACCTCCCTAGAAGGGGCCCTTAGAGATTGTCAAGCAAACTAAAGCATAATTTTCTTCAGTAGCTATTTTTAGTTCATCTTCTGTAAGCATTCACCTAAACACTTTTACTTAAATATCTAGCTTTGTGCTTCTTATTAGTGTAATAATAATTGGTTTTATACTTACTTATATGTTAGAAATATAGCTGATAAAATATAAAATATGTAATTGAGGTAGAAAAAATAACTCATCCAAGTTCATATATATATATATATAATAATCCATGGAGCATGGTTTCAAACCTAGGTTTGCCCACAGTGCCTTTTAGGAAACATGTCAAGAGGCCACTAAATTCATTTTGAATTTTAGCTTTATGCTTTGCTTCAGTGTTTATACTAATTCCAAAATTCTACTGTTTCTCACTTTGGATATCTTTCCTTCATAAATAAATCATAGAGTGATTAGGAATATCTAACACTAGGGAACATTTTCAGTAACCCTATGGCATTGATCAGTCACAGTACAGTATCTTTAGGCTCTGTAAAATGCTTGGTACTCCTGCAGTCATGCCTAAGCACACCAAGAAATGCTCTTGTATAGAAGCAGATGATAGTTAAAGTTCCATTTTATTTTCTCACTCCCTTGATGTATGTTCATAGGGCAAACCAGACATAATCTCCAAATCACATGACCATCACTAAGCAGTCAACTTTACACTGTCCTTAACACATAGTGAAAATAGAAGTCATCTCACAGCTAAGATGTATTTCACACACTTCCAGTTATAAGCAGCTTTCTTCTTTATTGCTTTTGAAGGAAATCAGCTAAAGTTGAAAATAGTGATGTAAATAATCATTACACAGAAGAGAGCTGACAATGGTAATGGATATGGTTAAGGGAACTCATTTGAAGGAGAAACTGAGTGCACCTGAGACACTAAGGGGTCAATGAAGCTCATTAATATTCACTACATAACAAATTCAAGCACAGGATATCATAGAATAAGTAGGACAGCAACTTCTGGAGAATAAAGCAAAATCTGTGTCATTAACTATATTAATGGTGGTGCAGAAATTTAAACTATAGTGTCTCTTTTCTTCTGACTCAAAATCACACAGGATATTCCATATTCAATCAGGGAATCCTAATGAAGTTTTGAAGCTTAGATACATATTTAAAAATCTTACAATGTTCAGAGAATCAATAATAATGATGATGATATAAAAATGATAAAATGACATTTATGAGACATTATGCACATCACCTTATTTATTAAATATATATTTAATGAGAGAGGAAAGAGAAACGCAGCTAGCGTTTATTGAAAGTTTATCATTCAGCCACCATCTTAGGTGGAGAATGTTGGGGAATAGAAGGGAGGGAGGGGAAGTAGAGAGCAGAACGTTATTTTCCTGCAGGCAACTGTCTATTCTTTGAAGTAGTTTGATTCTAGAAAAAATTAAAATCGTGGAAAATAACATGAGATTGGTGTTAATTAAATTAGCACACTTTTTTCCATCTGTGATTAATGTCTTCTTTGTTGAAATTAGAAATTTTTCTCTTAAAGCCACTTCAGGTTAGATTTTATGAATAGGCATTTCCTTTCCTCTACGTTGAATCCTGCTTTTCATTCTTCCCCTAGTTATAATCTGAGTAAGGAATTCAATACGTAAATATTATTAATGTTATCTGCATTAGATTGATGAGTAGAACTACATACTCATGTGTTTAATATTACTTGCCTCTTATCTTGAACAGAGAAAGCTACCTTTATTTTTTTAAGATTCTGAATTGTCTCAAAGGAAAATTTGCCTTCATCTGGTTTATGCATTTCTTTTTTCAGGTCTATATCCATTCCTTTAGATGATGGCTACAAAATTCAACCAACTCTCATTTCATGGAACCTTTGCATGTGGCAGATATGGTACTATGTGTCATGGAGAATGCAACCTTTCAAAAAAAGTAAAAGTCATAGTCTGTATACCCTCATTGATTTATTTTTAAATATAAATAAACGAACACATTTAAATTGACAGCTGAGATGAGATTGCAGAAGCAGATTCTATAGGTACTCAGTATATACCAAACAAATGGTACAAAATTCTAGGTGCAGTTTCCTGAGACTTCCTTGTGAATAACAGTCCCTATTTAGTCTTTTGACACAACCCCGTTTACAGAGAAACATTCACTTTATATTTAATATACCACCTAAAAAATAAATGTATGAGAACAAAGACCCTGTCCCAAATTCCCCCTGCAAATTCCCAACAATGAAAAGATAAGAAAACCCAAGATTTCATCAAAAGCTTACAAAAGCAAGTGCATAACATGGATGGGACAAAACTTTTAACTGAGCAGGGATTTTTTTCTTTGATTTAAAATGCACATGTGCAGGAAAACTATGACTTGGTTAAGCAATGCTGTTTTACCTTTTGCACTATGTACTATCTTGCAAATAAACCCAAATTGCAAATCTAGTTCCATTCATATTTACTGGCATCTATTTTGTACAAGGTGCTCAGCTTCAAGTTGCAAAGTGGAGAACAGAATTCATAGAATAGACACAATTTTTGTACCTAAAACTAAACTATATTGTTCAGGCTCAGGGGTATATAGTTCTATTTTTTCCATCTCCATCTGTCTGAGGCTTGGATTCTGTCCAATTTCCAGTAATCCATTTTTCCTTTCTAGAATGCCAACTATAGCCTTCATTGTGTTCAAGAGGAAAGGCAACAGATAGAGCACATTTGCAACACTTGAAAAACACTTCAGGAGCAAGGGACTAAGAAAGGAATTTTCTGCCAGAAACTATTTGGGGGCAAGTATTACAAACACTTTTCAATTTAAATTTAAATCCAAAGTGAGAGGTGAATTTAAAGTTAGCACTGGGTTAGAATGAAAGAATAGACATTTAGTCTGTACCACTTTTGGTATGTTTTCAAAACACTTTGATTTAACACAAATAAAGTACTGACTTTGTTCTTTCTTAAATATTAAACAAAATTATAACACTATCTCATTTTTAATAGAACTTATTAATATCATGGTATGTTTGCAAATGGAATTTGACTAATTTTCCCGGTGGTAATCTGTTCATGAGAGATCTTTAAGAATTATTATTTCATCTGAACTTTTAACTTGTTTTCTGAATCAGACTGTTTAAATATTTCCTACAGTAAAAAATATCGGAAGTATAAAATCATGAGATAATGATGTCTTGTTCTCATATGTGATCACTGATATGTGTTCAATTTTCTGTCTCACACTTAGATGAGTTTTAGGACACTTTGTGCATCACATATTGTGTAAGGGGTGCCTTCACTTTTTTATTCCTTGTGGCAGTGTCTTCCTAACACTTCATAATCAGTTGGCATGTTGGCAAGAGGCTGTGAAGGGGCTGGGAGTCTAGGAGTGATATTGGGTAAAGGTTGCTGATATCCCAGCCAACTTAGAATATACTAAGATGAGAATCTACTAGAAGCTACTTTGGACCATTCACACCCAATTACGCCCTCCACACACACACCTCTTTCTCTCTGTTTCTCTCTCTCACACACACACACATATACAGAGGTAGGCTCATGTTGCATGATACCATGTTAACAAAACTCTGTGCATATTGGGTCTGTGTCTTTTGTACTATTCTTTCCTGGTCTCAGGAGTCACAGAACCATGCAAAGCAAGGACACAGTTCTGATATGCATGAGTTTCAGTTTACACGGCGCTGTGCAAAACTAAGGGCTATCTGTGTGTGTGTGTGTGTGTGTGTGTGTGTGTGTGTGTGTGTGTGTGTGTGTGTGCGCATATATGTACACACATACAAACACCTCACATAAACACCTACAAAGTATGCTCTGGCACACTTGGCCTACCCTAAAGCATTTTGCAATTAAAGGTTATTTCCACATTCATGTAAAAAAATGGCAAATTAATTGCCTAAATCCATATATTTAAATTTTTTAATGGAACTTTTTCTTACACTAGATGAAGTTGATATACAGTGAATTGTACATATCGTAAGTGTATTTGAGTACTTACACTTAAGTTCATAGTGTAAAATTCCCTCATGTCCCTTTCCAGTCAATCCCAAGCACCCTAGACAACTGTCTTCATTTTTATTATAAGCTTAGTTTTGCCTGTTCTTGAATATTTGGCTTCTTTCACTCAACAAAACATTTTGGGGACTCACTCATGTTTTCGTATCTATCAATGTTCATTCTCTAAGTATGCAAGCCATTCATTCAGTTTTGTGAATAAACCATAACATGTCTAGAATGGATAAATCTACTGATGGCCATTAGTTCATTTTAAATTTAGGGGTTTTATGAATAAAGCTCCTCTAAATACTCTAGCAAAAGTCTTTTTGTGAACAGAGATTTTTTTTTAAATGTCTTTTGAATAAATACCTAGGAGCACAATAGCTGAACCATAAGGTAAATGTATTCTCAATATTCTGAAAGACTCCTAGAGAGTGTTTTTAAATAGTTGTACCATTTTGCACTCCCACTAACAATTCATGAGAGTTCTAATTTCTCTACATCTTTACTAACATAGTGTGCTATCTTTAAATTTTAGTATTATAGTCAGTGTAATTTTAATGAACATTTGGTAATGATAAATGATATTGAATACCTTTTTATATTTTTAATCCCACATTTTCATAAAGATTTCATATATATTCAGAACTATTTTCATATGTTTGTCATTCATTCTTTTTGAAGTACCTGTTTAATATTTTACCTATATATTATTGGATAGTTTACCTTATTATCAACCATTTGTAGGAATATAATATATATTTTCGATGCAAGTCCTTGGTTGGATATGCATATTAATAATGTTTTGTCTGGGGGTATGACTTTATTTGTCATTTTGCTTAGATGGTGTATTATGCACAGAATTTTTTCATTTTGATGAAGTCCTATCTATCTACCTATTATCTTTCTATATAATCTTTGTGTCTATTTAGAGAGAAAGAGAAGGAGGAGTTAGTTCTTTCAGGGCCATAATGATATTCTCCTATTTTTGTCTAAACATTATAACTTTAACCTTTTCATTTAATTAGATGATCCATCGCTAATGATCTATTAGCACGTATATAGTGTGAGGGAGGAGCTAAGGTTCATTTTTCTATACATTTATCTAGTCGATTCAGCACCACTGGTTGAAAAGACTTTCCTTTTCTACTGAATTTCCTTTCCTCCTTGGCACCTTTGTCAAAAATTCTTTGAATATAATTCTGTGGGTTTATTTCAGCACTCTGTTCTGTTCCATTGGTCTATTTGTCTGTACTTACTCCAATACCACATTGTCTTGATCATTGTAACTTTATACTAAATCCTGAAATTAGATATTATGAGTCTCTGTCTTTGTTCTTCTTTATCCAAGATTATTTTGGCTATTCTAGGTCTTCTGCATTGCATTTCCATGTGCACTTTGAAAGCAGTTTTTCAATGTAGACACTTAATAAAAGACTATTGTTATTTCAATTGTCATAACATTGATTATATAAACCAAATTGGGGAACATTGTCACCTTAACAATATTTATCTTTCCAATCCATGAAGTCAATCCATCCCTCCATGTGTTTATTAATTTTTAAATATTAAAAAAATTTATCCCAGCTACATTCCATAGTTTTTAATAGTAAGGTCTTAGATGTCTTTTGTTAAATTTGCTTTTGATGATTTAGTAAATAGTGTTTTAAAATTTTATTTTCCAATTGTTTTATGTCAGGATGTAAAAATTATTATTTGTATTGACTTTGTATTTTAATTATTATTTTATGTTGACTTTGTGTCCTATGACTCTGCTAAATCCACTGAGTGATTGTGTAGAACTTTTTGAAAGGATTTTGTATATGCACAGGTTTGCAGATAAAGAGTGTTTTACTTCTTCTTTTTTAATCTTTATGCCTTTTATTTCCCATATTGTATTTTCCTAGCTATGAACGCACCTACAATGTTGAATAGACATGGTAAGCATAGATATTGTTCCCTTATTCTCTATTTTAAAATGAAACCGCTCAGTATTTCATCTTCTGGTAAATTGTTTTTGGTAGATTTTCTGTAGATTCCCATTGTAATACTGACATCACTTACCTGACCTTAAAAATTTTCTTCTAGCATTTCTTAGAATGAAGGTTACCTTGCTTTCAAATATCTCCACATTCATTCATCTAAAATCTGTCATTATTTTAGCCATCACTGTGAATAATACATTGCAGAGTCTGTGTTTTCATTCTTTAAAAGCTGTTGAGTTTTGTTTTGATAGACCATTGATTTTCTGATGACTCCTCTTAATCCTGTCAGTCTTCATTATTATGAAAGTATGAAAAACAGGAGTAGATCTGTTTGTTTGTCTTCAATTCTAAGGTGAGTCCCACCCCAGGTATCCTTACTTCTGGGGCCCTAACTGCAGGTCTAAGAAGTCAGCAAGGTCTCTCCACTCTGGTTGGGCCACATTTCCTATTTCCCATGACTTGGCCTCTGGTTTAACAGTCATGCCTCTAGCATCTGCTCTCTGCTAGGCCTCACAGAGAGCACAGCCTTCACTTACAGAGCTCAACTGTTGACCAAGTTCTGGAGCATGTCTTGGTGCCTCTATACAGCTCCCTCATCTATAGTCCCTTTCCCTGAAAATTCCAACTGCCTCAGAAGCCCCCAACTCCAGTTAATCACTACCTCTCAGCTCAGTGGCAGCTGCTTTCAGCTTAAGCTCTACCTTCTTGCATGGCGGCCTCCCAAAAGGCCTCCACACAGAGAATCTGGGCCTCAGCTTGTGGGGACCCACTCCATAGAAGGTTATAAGGCTCCACTGCCAGCTGTTCAATGCCTAGAAAATTGTCTCACATAGTTTTTTTCCATTTTCATATGCTACTTCTTCGGGTTTTATTGGTTTTTAACATTGAAGATTTAAGTCTAAGGCCAGTTAGTCTGTCATTGACAGAAGAAAATATTATTTTTGCATGTTTTAATGTTTCATCTAAAATAACATATATCAACTTTAAAGCATTATTTTCCCTCACTAATCTAATTACTTCTTCTTTGCTATGAGACTAAAAAGAACCTAATTGCTTACCTGAAATAGACGCAGTCTCCTGAGAATAAACGTCATTAAATCTATTCCCCAACCTTGATACTGATGCATATGAAAACATTAAAGCCAAAATAAAAAATAAAAACAAAGTAAGACTTTTCCAAATTTTCTTTTACCATGAGCTTATCATGTAAAAGAAAAAAAAAGGTAAATTGCATGGCTACATTAGACCACATATTAAAAAAAGAAAACCCTTTTTATTTTCTCTCCAAGTATTCCCAGTTAGGATATAAGATTTTTAGACCTACCAATAAATAAGCTTTTAAAGAAGGCTGGCTAGTTCATTAGATTGCTTGGCACAAATATATAATTTTGTAAAGTTTTCTTTAAATAGCTAAGTATTTTATAAACTATAGATAAATTAATACATTACTGAATTCAAGAAATATAACCAACTAAATCATAAATGTACATCTCTATAATGACATTTGGAGCAAAAACTTCAAAAACTTGCATGTTTCTTAACCATTTGATCAAGTTTAATGTAATGTTTTTTCCCCATATTCAGAATTACATTTTTTCTGCATTATTCTAACACATAGACACTGGATTTCCCATTGATTAGGCTACTTTTATCTCTTTAGGAATAAAAGAACTGGAGGGTTCTGCCAGCAAAATCATTTAGGAACAGTGAAAGCCTAATCAGCTTTAAGTATGTTTAGACAGAAGGATTTATAATAAATCAGGTTGTTATCTAAACATAATTTAAGTACACTGATGAGTTGTTATATAACATTTGTTTTTCAGATTTTATTATTTTAACTTTAATACTGAAAAACAGACATGAATAATAGACTAGTTTCTACTTTGGTTGAATTTTTGTTTTCTGATAATAACAAAAATTAGGTACTAGTTTTAAAGTGAGGTTTCATATAATTATTTAATAAAATGGAGGAATTACAATTAACACTGTACAGTGGCATAATCTGATACTCAGAGAGAAGAAAATAGCTAATCTGAAATAGCAGGATTATTTATCTGGCACTCATACCAAACATAATCTTTGACATATGTTATTCACTTAATAAACAGACATTGAATAAATTAAGAAAGTTTTCCAGTACTGCCTGAGCCAACATGGAAATGTGAGTTTGCCTGACTCCAAAACTGGTACTCAAGACATTCTGTCCTGAATAACAGCCTTAATATCCTGCAAGGAAACTTGAATTCGCTGAATATTTCTAAAATTCAGATTATGGCAACTTCATTTAAGTAAAAAGGAATCATCCTTAAATTTTAATTAGGTATCAGTCACCAGGTTTCTTATGAAAAGTCAAACTTGACCATAAATAGCTCCATTCACGTCTCCATGAAGGTATACTATCCGAGGGAGAAGGACTGAGAGAGAAGCTGCATATGAATCAGTATTTATGCCACTCAATGAGTAGCTTTTAGTTTTATGACATTTCCACACACCATTTAGATAAAACTTCACATTAATGCAGCAGCTCAGGACTTCATTGTTCTGTCTTCTTGATTAAGCCATCCCCCAATTCCCTAAGATTTTGCATTCAGAAGAGGAAAAACAAGCAGAGTTCGGAGATGTTTCACTGATAATTAATCAATTCTTTTTAACTCATGGGCATCATTAATCTAAATTTGATTAGGATAATTGAATAAAAACATTGTTAAGTTTCTTTTCTGCAACATGAGTCTACAGGCAGTAAGCCTTTTCTAAATTAAAAATAAAAACTATCAGGAGAGGAAAATATAGTATGATAAAGTTATATAATTTTATAGTTACAACAGATTGTGCATATTTGTGAAATCATTTTTAATGTTATGTAGTTAAACCAGAAGTAATTTCCTTTTTTAGCAGACTTCTTCCTTGAGGGTTATTTGCGGGCATTACAAATGAGCAGATTACATTTTTTCCCAAACTTCAGACTCCAAAACAGCTCACAGCAGATTGTTAAAATTCAATGGGTATTCAATAAATGGAATGCCAATACTTTTTATTAACAATTTTATAAATTACATACTTTACTGAAAATTTATTTTCTTGCCCTTTAGGACAAGAAATCTAAAATCTAGTAAATATGCAGTGTAATTCTTACTGTAAGTAATTTTGAAATTCTACAGAAAAGTACTTATGATTTCATACCAAGTGAAATATTTAAAATATAAAATCTAAGAAAAAAGTCATACTGCTAGCTAAGATCTACCAAAATGTTTTCTAAAAGATTTAGATGTTTAGCTACAAAAGTACATTTTGAAATATTGACTTTGACAAGCAAAATGCATTTTAAGGTCATTTCAAAAGCAATAAAATGACACCTTGTATATATCATATAGCTTCAGTTTCATTCACCATGTATATGACTGTCAGTTGTATTTATTATTTCCTATACACATGAAAAACCATAAACAAATGCTATCCTGCAAGTTATTTGAAGCATACTAAAATTTGAAATCCCCTAGAGGACATCCACCTAATTTTATGGCTAATATCTTTACATTGCACATGCACATAATGAGAAACAGAGCTGTCATATTTACTTCAATGGACATTTATAATGAGATTTATACTTTTGCCAAGAAATCTGAGTTTCACAACAAATCAGATATGCTAAGATAATGAAAAATAAATGTGGAAATGTATGATTTATTCCAAGTTATGATTTTACCATGCAAATTACTAGACATCTGCAAGTAACTAAATCACTCTGTAGCAAATTCACCTGAAATCTAAAGTGAATCTGTGGAGCAACTCTTGAAACAAAACTGTGGTCTGGATGCTTTGATATCGTGAAAGAAGAAGAAGGTGGAGGGATTTCTGTGAAATGTGTCAATAGGCAACACTTCATTTACTGCAACGTAAGCGTCTCCTACTAGCTTTAAGATGTCTTTTATTCACTATGCAGATCTTTGAGTGAGAGCAATAATGTGCTGTTACTTTAAAATTACTTTAGAGCCAGTATAATTACCTGGATTAAAATATAAAGTTGAACTGTCATAAAACCACAGCAAGAAGCCTTTCAGAGAAACACAGAGAAGTGAGAACTGGCTTCTGGCTTCCCCTCCCACAGGGAGAGAAGCTGTGGTATTTCTGCCTCTTCCTGGTATGTGTACTATGAACCCTCTGAGCTCAGTTTATCAGGTTTCCCCATGTCAGTCTTCTTGGAAAACATATATTGTGCCATTAGGCAGCTATTTCATTTTTCATTTCCATACTTTTATAGAGCAAAGTATTTGGGAAGGACACCAAATCTAATTCCCTCCCCCTCTGTCCCCACCTTCCCACACACCCAGTCTTCTAAGACACAGAAAATCCCAGAGGAAGCAATGCTGTCCGTGGAGAGTTTTGGAAATTTACACAGCCTTGACATTTAATAGGAAGAACACAAATCTCTCACAGGGAAGAACTGTCTCAGACCCCACTCTGCCTTCGAATGGCCACCAGACTAAACCTCTGTAGATATAAACTAATCGTTCTTTAGTACCTAATAATACTGAAGAGTTTCTAAAAGAACTGACATGAAAATATCAACATGACATGAAGTGCAACATGGCCTGGAAAGTGTCACGTGGAATAAAGACATTGTCTTGAAATTATTATTTACTTGCTACTCTATATTATAACCGATGTATAATTTTAATGTGATGTGCGCACAGTAAATAAAATGGAAAGGGAAATGCCAGTACTGATTGAGTAATTTGCATTTTGTCCATATTTTACTTACTGTTCCTGAAGATGCATAGTCGTTGTTTGGCATGGTCCTCATTACATCATTAGTGAGAAATGTTGCCCAGAGTAGTTTAGGAAAGATGGCAATCTGATGGGTTCATGGGAGTATTATTTATATCCTTACCTGAGAGATTATAATAGCCCCTCATGTTCTTCACTTCAACACTGGGTACTTTTCTTGTGTCCCTGTCTTCAATTAAACTTGAACTGTCATCCACATGCTTATTACCATTCTCTTTCTCTTATCACATGCAAATGGCACATTGCTTATTCCAATTATTTATTAGTTACTCGAATACTAATCTACATTCTCATATCTCCCCGTGGATGTCTGCTCTTTCATTTCAGTGTGCTTTTTGAATGGAACGGCTTCTGGCATCACGTCTCTTATTTAGAAATATTTTAATTCCTTATAGGTACAAGAACTATTTGATTGTTTCATCTACTGAAAGTAATACCCAAGGCTTTATACATTTAAATGTAAAATATTTAAGAGTAAATTACTTTCCTTTTATTCTCCCTCTATATTTCATTTAAGCATTAGCTGACATTTTTTAATTATGTGTAGGTAGATTATACTTTTTGATGATTTTCACTTCAGGGAAGTAAATATTTATGAGTAAGTTAGTTTCAAGATGAAATCACTGCTCTCAGGAATGAAAAAGAAAATAACCACCCAGGGCTAAATGTGGATTAAACTTGTCCCAGAATTTCATATTCACAAATGTGGGAATTACAGTCCCTGTTCTATAGGTGTGGAAACTGAGGTCCCACAGATGAGAATCTGAGGTTCCAAGAAAATTAGCCCAAGTTCGCAACAGCTAGAAAGTACTGGAACTGGGAGTCAAAGTCAGTGCATTCTAAACTACACCGGAGCCCGTCTGGTCACCTTTACCTGTTGGCAGCCGTGCTCAGAAAATAGCGCCCCATGCAGGGCAGCCGGAAGGCCCCGAACTTCCTAATGAGAAATCATCCCACACCACTAAACTACATGCTAATTGCGCCTTGGCATAAGGACCAATGAGACCCACCAAATGGTTATGCTAATAAGGCATATGGAGCCGCACCAACCAGGTCAGAGCATGAGAACTATATAAGCAAGCCTCTCCTTCCCCTCTGGGTCCTGCCCAACTCATTTGTTTCACAAAGAGCTGAAGAATAAAGCTTTCTGCAGAAGAATCCTGCTGTTGTTGCATGCTGTTCTTGCCGGCGAGGACAGGGCACGCGACAAGTGGTGCCGAAACCCGGGAACCAGAACATCACCGGCACAGGGAGGACCCTTCAGACATCTGGAGAGGATTCAGAACTGCAGGTCAGAAGAAAGCCCGGAGGGGTAAGTTCCGAGAGGCCCCTGCTTTTTAGGATAATGGTTGATGGTTCTCTGTAAATAAGGAGGCACCATGGGGAATGCACCGTCATTAGTCACGGCGCTGCAGACAGCTCTCAAAGAGCGAAACTTGAAGGTCTCCAGCAAAGTCTTAGGATCTTTTGTGAAGGAGATAGACCGTGTGGCCCCCTGGTTCATTTGTTCAGGGTCCCTCTCAATCCCGAGCTGGGACAAACTGGGGAAAGATCTTGATAGAGAGGAGGAGGAGGGTAGCCTGAGGGGAGGCACCAGGCCCCTCTGGAAACTGATTAGAGCTTGTCTGCAAGATGAGAGATGTGAAAAGGTAATAAAAGAAGGTCAGAGAGCATTGACAGATATCCAAGAGAGCATGTCAGAAACGGAACGGGAAACAGAGAGCGCGCGCGGCCGAAAAAAGGCCACAAAAACGAAGGTAAAGAAACCTCAGAGTGAGGGAGAAAGCCCACCTAGGGCAAAAGCGAAAGAGCCCCGAGAAGCGAGTGACGATCGCCTCGGAGAAAATAGTAAATACCCCTGGAAAGAGTTGAGGGACCTCCAACTCTCCAACAGGGAATCTGAGGAGGAATTAGCATCCGCAGAGGAAGGGGAAGAAAATAAAACCGCAGAGTGTAGAAGTAAGGGAACCAGCAAAGTTGAAAAGCGGACCAAGGAAAAAATGAAAGCAGGGTGTCCCCCGACGCCCTTTGCCCCGCCACCTTACGTGAGTGGCGCACTCTCCTTTTGCCACCCAGATACTCTTCAGGCAATTAGACAAATGTTTCCTGTATTTGAGGATAACGGTGTACGCTCTCACCAGCCCCTGAGCCATAAACAAGTTAAGGAGTTAGCAGAATCCGTTCGGGCTTATGGAGTCAGTGCTAACTATACCATAGCACAAGTTGAGAGATTAACAGAGACAGCCATGACACCCGCAGACTGGCAATATGTAACTAAGGCATGCCTTTCTAGTATGGGGCAATACATAGAATGGAAGGCATTGTGGCATGATATCAGCATGACCCAGGCACGCGCAAACGCGGCCGAAGGACAGCCTGCGTGGTCATATGATATGCTGACGGGCCAAGGACAGTGGGTAGCCGACCAGACCGCCTTCCCCTTACAGGTATATGCACAAATAAACACGTGCGCCGCCAAGGCATGGAAAGCCCTCACCAACAAAGGAGAAGTATCAGGCAATTTGACAAAAATTATTCAGGGGCTGAGCGAGCCATTTTCTGACTTTGTCGCTCGTATGATAGAGGCCGCAGGCAGAATATTTGGAGATCAGGAACAAGCAATGCCCCTAGTGGAGCAATTAGTATTTGAACAATGTACCAAGGAATGCAGACAGGCGATAACACCCTGGAAACAAAAAGGGATACATGCCTGGTTGAAAGCCTGTAGAGAAATAGGAGGGCCACTCACCAATGCGGGCCTAGCCGCGGCCATATTACAGAGCCACAAACAAGCCAGGATCACTAACAGAAGTATCAAATGCTTTCAATGCGGGAAATTAGGACATATAAAGAGAGAGTGTAGGAGCCCAGCTTCAGAACAAACAACCCAAAAGACCCCTGAGTTGTGCCCTAAGTGTAAGAAAGGCAGGCATTGGGCTAATGAGTGCCGGTCTATTAAAGATATAGAAGGGAAACCCTTAGAGTTGCCAAAAAACGCCCAGAGGGGCCCCCGTCACCAGGGCCCGCAAATATATGGGGCAACCAGCACGCAAGTGTCATTCGGGAACAACCAGGCCCCCCAAGGAGAGCCACTTCAGGTTCCGCGGGATTGGACATCCGTGCCACCACCAGAATAGTGTTGACTCCACAGATGGGAGTTCAGCCTATCCCTTCAGACTTTAAAGGCCCCCTACCACCAAATACCATTGGGTTACTCCTAGGGCGCTCTTCTGCTGCATTGAAAGGCCTGGTAGTTCATCCCGGAGTCATAGATCAAGATTATGAAGGACAGGTAAAAATCATGTGTTCGGCTCCCAGAGGAATCTATCCTATATCCCCGGGAGACCGCATAGCCCAGCTCTTAGTTTTACCTAGTCTCCACGCCAATTATCCTGCTACCAACACGGAGAGGGGAGAAAGGGGCTTCGGCTCCTCTGACTGGGATTCAGCCTTCATAGTATTAGATTTAGCAGACAGACCAAAATTAACTCTTCAAATAGAGGGAAAGAGCTTTGAGGGAATCCTAGACACTGGAGCAGATAAAAGTATTATCTCTGCAACCTGGTGGCCCTCCAAGTGGCCTGTGACCCAATCCTCACATTCATTACAAGGTTTAGGATATGAGTCAAGCCCTTCAATTAGTGCCAAACCATTGAAATGGCGAGCCCCTGAAGGACAAGAGGGTACAGTCACCCCTTATGTACTCCCTCTACCGGTCAATTTATGGGGGAGGGATGTCATGAGAGACTTAGGCCTCAAACTCATTAATGAATACTCCACCCCCGCCCAAGGCATGATGATGGACATGGGATACATCCCTGGCAAGGGGCTGGGGAAACACCAACAGGGACACATAGAGCCCATCCTGCCCAAAGTAAAGAATGACCGTCACGGCCTGGGTTTTTCATAGGGGCCATTGAAGATGCCATGCCCATACCTTGGCTCACAGAGGAGGCCGTATGGGTTCCTCAGTGGCCCCTATCCTCTGAAAAATTAGAAGCAGCTCATTGCTTAGTGCAAGAGCAGCTCCAAGTGGGACACCTAGAACCCTCTGTGTCCCCATGGAACACACCCATATTTGTAATCAGGAAAAGGTCAGGATCATGGAGGTTGCTTCATGATCTGAGAGCAGTAAATGCTCAAATGAGAATGCTTGGACCCGTACAACGGGGACTGCCACTCCTCTCTGCCTTACCCAAAGAATGGAAAGTGCTCATAATAGATATTAAAGATTGTTTCTTTTCTATACCTCTAAGCTCCAAGGACAGGGAAAGATTTGCTTTTACTTTGCCAGCTATTAACCATGAACAACCCGATGCCAGATTTCAGTGGAAGGTCCTCCCTCAAGGAATGGCAAATAGCCCCACCATATGTCAACTGTACGTTCAGCGAGCGCTAGACCCAATTCGTAAGACCTATCCCACGCTAAAGATCATCCATTACATGGATGACATCCTTCTTTGCTCCCCACAACCAGCGGAAATAGAAGAAGCATATATAGATCTCACTAGATCCCTAGAAAATTGGAGACTGAATATAGCAAGCGAGAAGGTCCAAAAATCTAGTGTTAGCAAATTCCTAGGAGCAACCATTTACACAGATGTAATTTGCCCCCAAAAGCTTGAGATAAGACATAATCAATTGCGAAATTTGAATGACTTCCAAAAACTCCTAGGGGATATTAATTGGTTGCGCCCATACTTAAAGATACCCACCACTGAATTGACTCCACTATTTAAAACCCTAGAAGGAGACCCACAACTAACGTCACCGCGCTCCCTCACACCTGAGGCATTACAAGCCATTCGCAAAGTAGAACAGGCTTTGATGACAGCACAATTAAATAGAGTGCAATCGAATGAACCCTTTGAGTTGTGTGTCCTTCCCACCCCAGAGCTGCCAACAGCAGTCTTATGGCAGCACGGCCCACTGATCTGGATTCATCCCCAAGCCTCTCAGGCTAGGACAATAGAGTACTATCCAGCAGCCGTGGCCAAACTTGCTTTGAGAGGAGTAAAAACCTCCATGACACATTTCGGAGAGGCTCCAGCTAAAATTATAACCCCTTACAGCGTAGAACAGATACAAGTATTATGTGCTATGAATGATGATTGGGCCATACTTGCTTACAGTTTCTCAGGAACCTTTGATAATCATTTCCCTAAACATCCCCTCATCAACTTCGCCAAAAATCATCTCCTAGTATTTCCTCGGGTCACTAGCCTAACCCCGCTGCCTCATGGAAAAACAGTTTACACGGACGGGTCTAAGACAGGCACAGGTGCCTATGTCCATGATGGCAAAGTTGTGACAAAAGGCTACACGCCTGACACTCCACAAATAGTGGAATGTCGCATAGTCTTAGAGGTCCTACAAATCTTTCCTGAACCTTTAAATATTGTGTCTGACTCCTGTTATGTAGTTAATGCAGTCAAATCTCTAGAAGTGGCCGGGCTAATCAAAGCGTCCAGCCCAGTAGCCACTTTGTTCAAACAGATACAATCAGCACTACTTCATAGGCAATCTCCTTTGTATATAACTCATATCAGAGCACATTCAGGCCTTCCCGGGCCTATGACCCAAGGCAACCACCTGGCAGACCTCGCAACCAGAAATATAGCTTTTCCCCTGCTAGACCCTATCACCACAGCTTCAAAATTCCATACACAATTTCATGTCACTGCCGAAACACTGCGCAAGCGGTTTAGCATAACCAGGGCCGAAGCTAGGAACATTGTCCTTAGCTGCCAACATTGCTGCAGCTTCCTTCCCACACCTCATGTTGGGATCAACCCCAGAGGTATTAGGCCTTTACAAGTTTGGCAAATGGATGTGACGCATATTTCGTCTTTTGGGAAACTGAAATATGTACATGTATCCGTGGATACTTGTTCAGGAGTCATCTTTGCCTCCCCATTGTCAGGAGAGAAAGCTTCCCATGTCATCCAGCACTGCCTTGAAGCTTGGAGCGCATGGGGATTACCACAGATTCTGAAAACAGACAATGGCCCAGCCTATACCTCTACAAAATTTGCTCAATTTTGTCATCACATGGGGATAAAACATATCACTGGCCTTCCCTACAACCCACAGGGTCAAGGGATTGTGGAACGCGCGAACCGCACGCTCAAATCCTATTTACTTAAACAAAAAGGGGGAATTGAAGATATACCCCCCACACCAAAAACTGCCATAGCCCTAGCACTTTTCACTATAAATTTTTTGAATCTGGATGCTCAAAGCCATACAGCAGCGGATCGCCATAATCAGTGGCCAAAAGACCCACAAGAACTAGTAAAATGGAAGGACGTGTTATCTAACCAATGGAAGGGCCCGGATCCAATCATAATCAGATCCAGGGGAGCTGTGTGTGTTTTCCCCCAGGGTGAAGAAAATCCCTTCTGGATCCCAGAGCGCCTAACGAGGAAAGTCCTAAACAAAGGAGATGACTTCGCTGTACCTCCTGACCCTGCTCCTGACACTGGAGACCCCGACTCAGGGAGTATTGAGATGGGGAATCCTGTCTGCCTTTCCTAAGCCTATGCCTGTCCGTTTCAATGCAGCCGTTTTTCCGCGCTTTTTCACTACCAATACTAGTATGAACTTGCCCTACTTAGTTAAAGACACCCTAGTAGCTCCCCTGGGAGAAAACCGATCCTTCGTAACTAATGGGTCATTATGCTTCACCACTCAGAATCTAGCTGGCTGTATCTCCCTGAAACGGAGGAAATACGGATGGTTCAGTGACATAATTCTAGAGGCCAGTAGCCTCCCCGTTATGTCAGCTAAATTTGAAGGGCCTAATAAGGAAGGGAGCCCGTCCTATAAGAACATGACTATCCACCAGATGGTTCTCTGGATCAATGGCACATTTGTACACTCTCCCAGGAACAATTCCACCGAAAGGCCTCGTCAACCCAAATATGCCTCCCATTGTGTGGGCGACTATGAGGGAGAGCTGTGGCCCTGGACTGACTGTCAGTCAACTGTAGTAACGTGGGCAACTGAGAGGCAGGAGTTTACCATCTCCCCAGATATGGAGGGACGGCCAGCCAATGAGGCTTGGTGGCCAGTAAAGGTGCTCGAAGGCGAGTTTCGTCAGCAGCTGAGCATGAACCCCTTCCATAAATGGATGCTGTGTGGAGTCAATGGCTCGTGTACCGACCTCTCCCCCTTTTCCGCCCTCCAGGGTGGGGGAATCGGTGTAAAAAATATCACCTTTTGGTGCGAGAATAACCACATGCGCGCACACTGGAACATGATCATGACCCATAACAACGAGAACTACACGTGTTCAGCAAAATCAGGTCCAGAGTCACCTAATTCCCTTTTTCCACCTTCTCCAGTATGCGTATACCCCCCATTTCTGTTTATCTTATCCAATAGTAGCTTTGACTCCTGCTCCAATGAAACCTGCTTTCTGTCTCAGTGTTGGGATGCGCGTAACTTTACCAATGCTTTGGTAGTCCGCATCCCCCGTTGGGTCCCTGTTCCCGTAGACGCCCCTAACACCATGACTCTGTTTCGAGAAAGGCGCGATTTCGGTGTTACAGCCGCCATAGTGCTCCTGATCTCCGCGACCGCGGTCGCAGCCACCGCCGCTGGTATAGCTTTAGACACCTCCATCAAATCGGCTACAGAGCTCAATAACCTTGCAGCCTCAGTAGCTTCTGCCCTGGACCAACAGTCCACACTTGATGGCAAACTGAAAGGAGGAATAATGATCCTCAATCAACGCATAGATCTCGTGGAGGAACAAATGGAGGTGCTCTGGCAAATGGCCCAATTGGGATGTGAGCGGAAATATCGTGCCCTCTGCATCACTAGCATTCAATATAAAAATTTTACACGGGCAGCTAATCTGTCACGAGACCTGTCCCAGTATCTTTCAGGAAACTGGTCCCAAGACTTCGATGGGACACTAGAAGAGCTGCGGCGAGAAATTATCCACATCAACTCCACCCGTCTAGATATCTCCGTAGCGGAAGGACTCTCTTCCTGGTTCCTCAGAGCTCTCTCCCACGTCAAGGAGTGGGCGGGCATGGCTGGGATGGGCGTGTTCCTGCTTGGAGGTCTCATGCTCTTACTCTGGTTGTTATGTAGACTCCGCAACCAACATAAGCAGGACAAGGTGATCCTTGCTCAAGCCCTAATGGCGATAGACGTTGGCGCCTCTCCCCAAGTGTGGCTCAACATGCTTAAGAAGGAAGCTCGGCTTTAGCGTGAGGTAGCTCTTGCACCCTGAGCCCATGTGGCACTGCACCAGGCCCGAGTACCTCAATGCTTAATCACAGCTTTCTTTAAGAAGCTCATGGTGCAAGAGGGTTGAGAAAAAGGGTCCAAACCCTTTGTACCAAGCGGTCCCAACGCCAGCCAGAGGATGCAAGGCAAAGCACTGCAAGAGGTCTTGGACCCCTCTGAGAGGCATGCCTGACTGCATAGGGGTAGATGCCCAGAACCCCTCTCCAAAAAGGGGGCATCAGGAAGTATGATGGAGGTCAGGCCTCTGTCTCTGCCTCTGCTGGCAAGTTCCGCCTTGAGCTTCTGTTAGACAAAAAAGGGGGAGATGTTGGCAGCCGTGCTCAGAAAATAGCGCCCCATGCAGGGCAGCCGGAAGGCCCCGAACTTCCTAATGAGAAATCATCCCACACCACTAAACTACATGCTAATTGCGCCTTGGCATAAGGACCAATGAGACCCACCAAATGGTTATGCTAATAAGGCATATGGAGCCGCACCAACCAGGTCAGAGCATGAGAACTATATAAGCAAGCCTCTCCTTCCCCTCTGGGTCCTGCCCAACTCATTTGTTTCACAAAGAGCTGAAGAATAAAGCTTTCTGCAGAAGAATCCTGCTGTTGTTGCATGCTGTTCTTGCCGGCGAGGACAGGGCACGCGACATTTACCAAACCCAGGATTAACACAGTGTGATTCTTACTACATGTCTGACTTCCCGTCTCGCCCTATCACTCTGAGCCCGGGCAGAACATTCCCCCTCATGCTAACTGCTTATAATGTGTCCTTTTCTATCTTGAAATAAAACTGTTAGAGGCGTATCCCGCCTACCCTCATCATTACCGGAACGTCAACATAAAGTCAGTATTACAAAGCGCTTACGTGAACAGTAGAAAAATCGGAAGTTTACATCACCAGGAAAGCAATCACCCAAATGTAGGCTGATGCAGCCGCACTGCCATCAGCCATATTAGTTATCAAAATGGAAAACGGTGTTTCTTAAAATTCAAGACAAAAACAGAGAATTAAAATCATCCTTTAGACTTACAAAATAAATGCACTGATGTAGAAATCAATGTATGTAAAAATGCCAAGGTATTTTGTATTTTTATATGAAATGGGTTTAGAATCTCAGTTTTGGTTTTCACCTATAGGAATATCTAATAGAGATTAGAAATTTGTATAAACAGGGAAGTCTTCATTGCATGGAATGTCCATTACTGTTGGGTGTCTAGCACCCCACTTACAAAATATCAGTGATAGATCTCGTTGAAACGAGATTTTGAAAACGAAACCACACTCCAAAATTTCAAAAGGGACCTCCAGAGCAAATCCCACCAGTCCTATAGTGTTTTTCATAAAGATCGTTAATATTCTCAGTGAAGAGTGCTTTTAATTCTACTGCAGTTAATTTTCCTTAGAACAATAAATGATCTTAACATATGCACTCTGACTCTAAAGCCATTATTTTTAAAACAACTTTTTAAAGACTCCCATTTACTTTTTTAGTCAAAACTGCTGGTGTGCTTAAGTCACATTAAGACTTGCCTGAGGCCAAAAGTTTCTATTTCCACCGGAATGTATCTTTGTGTATATTTCTATAACACTGCTTGTAAAATGTTCTGTTTGTTGTTCTGTTTCCTGGAAGACCACCCTAATGTACGAATAAATATCCTGCAAAAATTCCGCTGACTCCTGGTTTTTAGTGATCAATTGCTGTCACTTTGGTATGAGTATTCAAAGGTCAAAAGAATGCAAATTTGTAAACAGAGAAAACACTGTGTCCCAGGCACTACATTTTGTTCTCTCTGTCATTTAGTAAAACACGAAGTTTAGCTGATCAGTACATTACCCATAATTCAATATATTCATGCTATTCATAAATTCAGTATATACATACATTTATACACACATATGTAAGTCTAGCTACCAGATGATAGGCGGTATTACAATGAGAAGAAAGCCCTTGTTTATCTCATTTCTTGCCTTAACTCCAGGGTTGAAAACACTGCCGGTTATATACTTGGAGCTGGAAAAGTATTTGTGAATAACTGAGGAGCTGGAACTCTAAGCTGTGGTCTCTGAATGGCCATGAGGGTGAGTTTTCAACTTCGTTTTCTCTAAGATCTCTAGTGTTCATCAGCCCTAAAATGTTATGATTCTAAATATAAACCACGCACCAACTGGGACAAAAGAAGCCACAGGAGGCATTTTTCTCTTCTTTCCATCATAAGCGCACAGAGTTAACCCAGCTCTTAAGGTTCATCCTTTCTGAGCATGGTCCCCTTTAAATCTTAACTAAGAATTTATGCAGATGCTGCTGGGGTATCTTGGTTAACAGGGAATGAACACACCTATCACAGTCCACTTCATCTTTGGACAGCTGGAACTGTTACAAAACCGTTCCTCAGTTTGAGCTCCGACATGATTACCAATAATCCGGTGCTATTCCAGATAATGTCTAATCCCACTTCTATGCAAAAGAAATTCAAATATTTAGAGTACTGATTAGCCTTGCTGCATTTTTCCCTTCTCCAGACTACATGATCAGTCACCTATTCCTTTAATACAGATTTATTGTGAGCCTACTATGTGCCAGACAGACACAGGTCTGGAGATAGGGTGTACAGGGATAGATAAAATTGACAGTCCCTGTCCTTATAGAGTTCATATTCTACTGGTGGAAGCTAATAAAAATAATTAACAATTGATGAATAGATAAATAATGCCAGGGGGTGGTAAGTGTCATCTTCCAAATATACATACATATATATGTGCATGCACCCATTCGTGTCAGGATAAGAACATACAGAGTAATTTGGGTGCTGTTTTACAGAAGATGGTGGAGGAAGAACATGCCACATACACATATTGGGGAAGAACATTTACGCAGTGAGGATGGCAAGTGCAAAGGCCCTGAGGCAAGGTGGTTTGGCTTAACAAGCAAGATGAGAAGACTAGAGTCAAGTGAGTTGCACAAGACTTAAGAAGTAAGTGTAGGAGAGCAAGCCAGGAACTAGAATACTGAGGTCCTTGTAGGACAGAATAAGGAGTTTGGATCTTATTCTGTGTGATGGAAAAATTGTAGATTTCCTTCAAGTGTGCCTGAACTAATTAAATGGCTGATAATACCTTCATAACCTATATTCACACCTCCCCTAAACTTACTGAATTTTCTCTACATCTGTTAAATCATAGAGACCAGAAAATAATGAAAACATTGTTAGGGTTGTCTGATCAATCATTCAAAGAGGACCATTTCCATCCTACTCTTCATAATCTACTTGATTAATAAAGTCTGAAGTTGCATTACATTTCCTGGTGGGCCTGTGAATATATTTCCTCCTAAACTTAGGGTCAAAGAACATTTTGGAATCTTTTGCAGCACATATAGTGATTGTCAAGATCTGTCAATGCTGCATTTTTCTTCTTGGTTTTGATCTAGAGCAAAACTTCAAGTTTATCTCCAGTAAATCACCTTTTCTTGGATGACCTGGATTCAAATCCCAGCTGCCATTTACTCATTGTATAACCTTAACCCATTACTTAACTTCTTAATATTTCATTTTATTTATTTGTGAAGTGGGGATGAATAATAGTATTCATAGCACAAGTATTTTTGGTTGAGGGTTAAATGAGATAATAGATATAAATGTTTAATATATGTCCGGTGAGTAGCAAGCAGTATATAAAAGTTAATTATTTTCACCTAACATGAAGTACATATATTTGTGCATTACTGCTTTTGTATATGCATACCCAACATTCTTCCTCATAAACCCCTACCCAGGGGTTCTGGACCCCAACTAGACTTGTTTGCTCTCTTATCTCCGCACTGCTCAGGCCATTGCTGTGTCGCCTAGAGCTCGGCTCTTCCAAATTCTCTCCACAGCAAACCTCATCTTCCATAAGCCTCATTTTGTTCTTGTTTCCCCCCTCCCTTCTCTCTACCCATGGTGGACATGCTCATTTCCAACAAAAGCCTCACAACAATGCTTATTTGACAGCAGCAATGTCACATATTAGAAGCTATGTATTTATCATAAATTCTTTCATTGAATATCTATTTCGTATCTACTGAACACGTACCTGGAGGCTGTTCAGAATGGTGGTTAGTAACATGAATTCCAATCTCATCTTTCTAACTTACTAGATGTGTAACTTTGTGTGTTTTTTTTAGCCTCGCCAAGCCTCACTTCCTCATCAGCAAATGGGGAATAAACCAGACTTACCTTACAAGATGTAGAATGGTTTAAACAAGAAAATGCATGTATAGCATCTAGCGTTTTGTGGATTGCAAAGCAGGTGATTGGTAGCAGCTGGTTATACCAAAGTTGTTTTGATCTATCCAGCAGACTATAAACTTATTTAAAGAGGTCATATATCCCATATTTCTTTATATTCCTGAGAGCACAACGCATAGTGGCCTGGATTCTTAGTGTATTTTGTGTCTTTGATTATTTGAATAGAATAAGGAAAAGAAAAGTTGTTTAAATTTTTCTTCTCTTAATTTTCCCTCCCCGTTCCCAAGCAGCTAGACTAAGTCTTGATGGTACCTTTTCTTACAGGGGTTGATTGTGTTTTATGACAGAAAACAGAGGTTGCCTGTAGGCAACCTCCTTCCTGGCATTTTTTAAGCCTATAACTTGATGTCACTGACAGGATTATGCCAGGCATGTCAGAGATGGAGACAGAAAGGCTAATGCTTTTGAAGGGAAATAGGTGGGAGCAGCAATATTTCTCAAGATTAATGAAGGGATCCATAACCAGATCTTTCTTGGAGGTAAAGGTGGCAGTAACGCTGGAAGCGGTATAGAAAGGCTTCTAACCTAGGGAATATGATAGAAATATTTCTGGACAGAGCTGTGGGCAGCGTAGTGACTGTATTTTAAAGGAATCTGTGGGCTTGAAAAAGAGTACTAATTATTTCTCTTAACAAGACTTCATATCATGATTTCAATTTCAAACACGGTCAGGAATAATTTTGATAAAAATAAAAATCAACCTAAAAGTATTAAGTATTATTTAAAAAGTACTTGTCAATTTTAAAGGCTAGTTAGTCATGGCTACAGTGTTATTATTCTGATCAGATGACACAGAAGGCATCTGATAAGAATTCAGTTTCTTCCAGTAAATCATGGGGAATACTCCTCACAAAGCATGGAAAGCCTTCTTTTGTCTAAGTTTGGTCTATGTCAGATTTTAAAAAAGCATGTTGCACTGCAAATTTATCTTGTGTATCTGAGTCTACAAAAGCCTTGAAGATTCTATTAATTTCCAGTAAATTCAGAAAAAAATGGCATTGACCCAAATTTTCATGACTCCTATTATCAATAATTTTTTAAAGATAAGTGTTTCCTATGTGCCAAGCATTTCTTAGTAACAAGCTTTGAAGACTGCTTTGCTACTATATCTATCTGCCCTCACTATATTGAAATTGATCCACTTCAGGTAGCATGCTATATAAAATGTTGCTTTGTAAATAAGAGGTGCTCAATACAAAGAAAACAAAGGAAGGGAGGTATGAAGAAAACTCTGAACTTGTATAAAATACAGAAAGTATTTTTGATGTAGGTATTTCTTAAAGATTTATTTATGATGATAAAAATACATTATGGCTTCTACTATTATAGCATTATATTATTAGACTTGGTAGGGCTTTACAATGTGTATTCAGATTTGGTAGAAATATTCATAAACTTCTGTGTAACTAGATCTTAGCAAATTTTTCCTTTTAAGATGAATTTTAGTATATTTTGTCAAAATCCAAGAAAGATCCAGTTAAGAGTTTTAATTGCAATAATAGTAAATCTATTGCCGCATTATTTACATTAGCCAAGATATGGGAGCAACCAAAGTGTCCATCAGCAGATGAATGGATAAAGATGTGGTACATACAATGGATTATTATTCAGATAAATAAAGCAATCCTGCCATCTGCAACATGGATGGACTTAGAAGGTATTATGCTAAGTGAAATAAGCCAGGCAGAGAAAGACAAATACCATATGATCTCACTTATTTGTGGAATATAAAAGGAGATCAAAACAGAATGAACAGCAATAGACTCATAGACACTGAGAAGTGACTGGTAGTTACCATGGGGGAGGGGTTAGGGGGAGTGGATGGGAAGGGTCAGGGGGATAAAGAGGCACAAAATCTCAATCATAATACAAATTAGTCACGGGGATGAAAGTACAGCATAGAGAACACAGTCAATAGATCTGTAACATCTTTCTATGTTGACAGATATTAACTACACTAGTTGGGGTGAGGATTTAATGATGTATATAACTGTTGAATCACTATTAATGAAAAAAAATAGTAAATTGATATGCTTTTAGAAAAAGTATTTTACATTTTTCCTCTCATTCAGGACATGGCTTATTTCTGAATTTATATCGTTTTAATTTAGGTAAAGTTTTAATCATAAAGATTGTACACATTCTTGTTAAGTTAAACTTTGTACTCCATCATACTAGTGTTTGGTTTTACTTCTATTGTCATTGGGATGTAATTTTTTCATTTCAGTTTCTAACTGGTGTTTATATCTAATAAATCTATTGTGTTTTTATTTTTAGTTTCATTTCTGCTCCTTTAGCCAAACCAATTTATTTTAGTACCTTTTCCTAAAGTAAGCGACACTGTTGTATATCATTAGACTAACTGTTGCATTTTTCAGAACTTCCAGGCCTATGTTAATTACTGATGGAAATAATCAGCACACTTGTTTGTTTTTGCTGTTGTGATTCTGTTGTCTTGTTTTTAAATACACAGGCTTTTAGTGTTACATTGGTAGCTGGTGATTTATGACAGATTTTACCATATGAGTAAAGTATCTTTTTATTCCTAACTCATTCTTTCTCTCTCTCTCTCTCTCTCTCTCTCTCTCTCTCTCTCTCAGCAGGATCAGGAATTGAATTTTATTATATGCTATTAATTCTCCATTAAGATCATTGCTGTATCAAGAGTAGGCGGTTAGAGCAATCCATGCTGGGTCTAGGAAAGAAAGGGACTCATTGAAGACAATAATAAAACCAGCTATAAGTCATTCTGCATTTTATTATCACCATGCCTCAGCAATTCTGAATGGTGTCCGTGATAAAAATACTTCTTTCAGAAAACATTTTGTTTTGATGGAAGTTCAAAAAAAATTGCTATTGTTACTGTTATATTTTCATAATATTTATGTAAGCTTCATATTAACACATTTTTATTATTTATCCTTTAATAAACATTGTATTCTGTGGAAGTTAACGTGGAGAATTGCTGATTATACACTTGACCACAACACACATGGGTGAGGAAGAATTTAAGTTACATTTTTTCTTTATAATCACTGTACTATCATTATTTATACCAAATCTACTATTTAAATGCAGGAATATATAGTAACACATGACTTGAAAACACAGTTATCACCCAGAGAAAACTTGAACAAGTCTGAACCGTTATGAACCTCCAAGTTTTTATCAAATATAACAGAATTTTATTATGAATTTTCTGGTGACGATATTTCAGCAGAGATTTTTTCAATAACATGAAAACACTTGAAAGCCACTAGAAGTTATCTAAAGAAACACAGACAGTATTGTAATTCCTGCAATCTCAGTACTGAAATGGGATTTTTATGAATCTCATATTTATCTATATGTTTAAGAGTTTCCTTAACTATTTGTATATCCATTGCTGTATATGGAAGGAATTCTCAAAATTAAAATTGATATAAATTATTATTTGATCAAGGAGTTAAAGATTGACAAAGATAGCGATGCTGCTACTGAACTTTAACAAAATCATAGACAAATTTACAGAAACCTTGGAAACAGAAACTCTAATGTTATTTCTTATAAATTTGACCAATAGGTTGATTTTAGTCACTATTTTTCTTTATTTTCCTGTATTTCAAAAATTCATTAATGTAATTTAAATGTGTTAAACCAGAATCTCTTTTCTTATTTTACTGTAATTTTTTACTTATTTTATTGATATACATACATACATATTATGTATAATATGTATATGTTGAAACATTCAATAAATATGTCACTGTAATATTTTTTCATCCTATTTTACTTGATTCATTTCATGATTATTATTGAGAATAATTTGTCACAAGAAGAGCAAGGTGTTAAAATAATCTATTCTGGGTGTCTGATATTCTAAGTATGCCATTAATTAGGATTATGTAATTTGTTGTATTGACAGATTTCCTGATACTAAATCATCCTTTTATTTCTAGGGTCAAATCAATTGGTAAAGATATTGACTATAAAAAATTACTCTTAATTTCAATCTGCAAGTATTTTAATTAAGATTTTGCCACAGGAATCTTCATTTTGCTTTGCAAGTGATTTTAACTAAGATTTCTGCCATACAAGCTTTTTCATATTTTCCAATCCAAGCTTGCTAATTATGAAAAATTACTATGTAGCCATTTTTTTTTTTTAGTATTCTGAACCAGTTTATGTAGCATTTGACTTTCTCTTTATTTTTTTACTTCCTCCTCCCAAATGACAATGCTCCAAATCTTTCAAAAAACATTTGATCAAAATTTCAACAACTACCTATTCATGTTTCTGATATCTAACCCATCTCATTAAAATTTTCAATTTATTAGCATAGAGTTACTGTAGTAATTTATAAAGTGTTAAATCTTTAATTTATAATTATATATCATTTCTCTTTTGTCTTTTTTTCTATTTTGATAATATTTCCCTGAAGCTTATTGATTATTTGGTCTTCCAAATCAGTAGCTCTTAGATGAATTAAGTCTACAATTTCATTTCTAATTCAGTAAGTTTTGTTTTTATTTCTATATGTCATCCTTTCAGGATTTAATAGGACATGTTTAATAGAATGCTTAACTTATTTATCAACATTTATTTCTATTTTTTCTTTTAGTAGGAAAGTTCTAAAGGCATGAATTTATCATGGAATATAGCTTGACAACACTGATGTTTTGATGAGTTTCCACATACGGTATTTTCTAAGTCTTATTTCTTAAACATTTAATTTCTCTTCATTTAGTCAAGAGATTTTTTTTAAAGATGGAGTTATTCTATATTTATGAATATTTAATTGTCAATATGGCATATAAAATGTCTGCTTCTCACAAATTATTTCACAAATAATACCTGTTCTATGGCTTCTGGCAAATGAAGAGCCCTGTGACCACCAGCACAATCACGATACAAAGTAGTTCCATTGCCACCGATAGGCTCCTTTGTACTTAATCCCTTGCCTACCATTAATCCCTAGCAAATATTAATCTGTTCCCCATCTTTATATTTCAGCTTTTCCTAGGATTTCATATAAATGAAATCATTAAGTATGTATTCGTTGGGGTCTGTTATTTTTCACTTAGAAAAATATATAGGTTTATCCATGTTTTAGCATGTATCAATAGTTGTCTCCTTTTTACACTGAGAATTCCATTGAATGGACATACCAGTTTGTTTAGCCATTTAGCCACCAAAAGACATATAAGATCTTTCCATTTGGGGGCAATTATGAGTAAAAGTTTACAAACATTCATGTACAGGTTTTTATGCAAACCTAAGACTTCATTTCTCTAGGGAAAATACCTAGCGGTAAGATTTCTGGGTTATATAAGTGAATGTATAATATTATAAGAAATAGTCAAGATTTTTTCAAAGTGGCTGTATCATTTTGCATTCCTGCCAGCAATTTATGACAGATTCATATCCTTGCCAGCACTGGTATTATGAGTTTTTTGTTTTTTTCTTTTTCCATTTTTGCCATTTTATGATGTGTAGTTGGTATCTTATTGTGGTTTTAATTAGCATTTCCCTAAAGACTGATGATGTTGGAACAGGGTTTTTGTGCCAATTGGCTATTCAAAATTTTTATAATACTTTTAAATGTATGGGCCATCTGATAAATGATATAAACATTTCATAGATTCTCAAAAAAAAGTATATTCTCTACACTATTAGATACATGTCAATGTATTTCAAGGTACAGTCCTTGATATTTGTCAAATAACCTAGCTTTATTAATTATATTACTCAAGTACATTGTGTGTGTGTGTGTGCTATCATGTGGTTTTAACTGGATGGTAAGACTTCATACTACAATTTTATTTCCACCAATTTTTATTTAACACTTCTGCCAATTTTCCTTTTATACATTCTGACTTGCTACTTTCTATATAAAGGTTTGGCAGTGCTGAAGCTTTGTTGAGTTTTATATAGTTTGTGATCATACTGACTTGATATTCATTTACTTTAAAACTTGGACTTGCTAATAAAAATTTCATCCCATTTTCTCTGCTTGTATAGTCCTGATATACCTTCTTCCTTGATTCATAATTTTTCTAATTATTTGATTGGCATATTAGTGGAGCCATTTTTGCAATTAGCATACTATCATATTAGCATTTTTGCAAATTAAGCATACTTAAATTTGGATTTCTGTTGCTTAAATGTCTTTTGCTAAACTATGCTATAATATAGTTTTGAAACTCAAAAAGTTATTATAAACAAATGAAAACTTTTCAACCCTAAGAGAGGTTGATAAGATAATGAACATATGTAATAAAAAAAACAAGATTTAGAGACCAGATTTAGCCAAAACAAAAATACAGTCATACCCTGGCACTCTTCCCATAGCCTCAGATGTAGCTATCAGTCTAGAAGGTGCTAAAGAGGTCAAGGTGATGAAAATGGGTTGTAAATATTCCACATCACCATGATTATTAAAATAAGTGCTGATGGCAAAAAGTGATTCCAAAACATCTTGGAATTCTGTGAAAAAGGCTGACTCAAAAATCAAACTTGATATAAACTAGAAAGCATGTAATTTGTGGGTAAATGTTGGAAACTGCTAATCAATTAAAAAATAATGTGTGCATTTACTTAGTTTTACTGCCCTTCAATCCCAAAATGCCACCTTTAAGTAGTATAATCAATGGGAGACTTATTGCACCTCTGCCGCTCACTTGTTCTTAGATCCTATGTATCTGCATGCTTTATAATTAAATTACAGATCATTTGGAGATAAGCTTATTTAAACCAAATCCATTTGTTCAGCTGATTTTACCTATCAAACTGTGGCTCCTTGATGACTATGAAATTCCCACTCTTATTAATTTTTTATTTGCACAATCAGCCACAGCAGGTCTCTAAGCAGTTATTTGTAAAATGGAATGTGGGTGATATATTTTCAAAACTCCAAAATATCTGGAACTGTTTCCAGGTGACTCTTAAGTAGAAATGGTAAGTTAGGTGGATGGAAAAAAATCAAAGCATAAACATAAAAAAAATAAAAGCACATAATTACACAGAAGAAATTTCTAAGCATAAGCAATAATGAAGTAAGGCAAATAGAAAAATGAAGAAAAGTTCCCAAAAAGAAAATAAAATGGCCAATACAGGTAGAAAAAAAATCAATAGAAAAATGAAGAAAAGTTCCCAAAAAGAAAATAAAATGGCCAATACAGGTAGAAAAAAATCAATCTCAGGAAAAAGTACAAATTTAAAAAAAGATGTGGTTCAGATTATTAAGAATGTAAATATATCATTTAATTTAGGTTACAGTCTGATACAATAGTGCTAGCATTTACTGTTGGTATAAATAGAAATTGAAACAAATTTACTGCAAAACAATTTAGTAATATTTTTCAGGAGATTTAAAAAAATAATCATGTATTTCATTTAATAATTCATTTTCTAAGGACAGATTCTAAGGAAATGACCAGAAATTGTCAGATATGTTTACAAACACTTACGTATAAAGATATCTAGAGTTTTTATGATAGTAAAAACTGGAAAAATTGCATGGCCAACAATAAAGAATGTTTTTGTAAGTGATGAATTATTCAGCTCAAATGTTGTCATTAAAAATATGCATCACTAATCATCAGAGAAATGCAAATCAAAACCACAGCTAAATATTACCTCACACCAGTCAGAATGGCCACTATCCAAAAGACAAGAAATAGCAAGTGTTGGTGAGGATGTGGGAAAAATGGACCCCTCCCACACTGTTGGTGGGAATATAAATTGGTGCAGCCACTGTGGAGAGCAGTATGCAGACTCCTCAAAAAACTAAAAATAGAAATACCATACAAGCCAGCAATTCCCCTTATGGGAATATACATGAAGAAAACAAAAACCCGATTAGAAAAGATATATGCATCCCTATGTTTATTGCTGCATTATTTACAATAGCCAAGGTATGGAAGCAACCAGAGTGCCCGCCAATAGATGAACAGATAAAGATGATGTGGCACACATATAGGATGGAATATTATTTAGCCATAAAAATGAAAGAAATCTTGCCATCTGCAACAACATAGATGAACCTAGAGAGTATTATGCTCAGTGAAATAAGCCAGGCAGAGAAAGACAGATACTATCTGACTTTACTAATATATGGAATCTAAAAAAAGGAAAACATGAAGAAAACAGAAATAAACTCACAGACACAGAGAAGAGACTGCTGATTTCCATGGGGGTGGGGGTGGGATGAGTGAGTAAAGTAGGTGAAGGGGATAAAGAAGCACAAAATCGCAAATGTAATATAAATTAGTCATGGAGATGAAAGTACAGCACAGAGAATATTGTCAATAATACTATAATATCTTGCTATGTTGACACTAGTTGGGGTGAGCATTTAATAATCTAGATAACTGTCAAATCACTACGTTGCATACTGAAATAATACTATATTTCAACTGTATTTCAATACAAAGGGAAAGTGCTCCTATGAAGCAAATGGACAAATGAAAAAACTCATATACTAGAATTGAAGAATAAACTAAGGTATAACACTGCATAAACATTGCTTACCTCTAGAAAAGGGTATGTTTGAAAATTATAGGAGGACATATATAAAAATATCAGCAATGGTTGGTTAGAGATAATGGAATTAAAACCTTTTCCCTGTGTCTTTTTAATCCTGGATGTAAAGTGACCACAGTGTCAACAAATTAGATTATCATAATGTTCTGCCTGCCATATTTCAAAAATGACTCCCATAAAACAGTATTTCTACAAGGAAGAGTGCTTCTCAGAGTGGATTTCACATAACACTAGGCATCCATGGTGCTCTGTTGGGAGAATTCCAGAATCCGATGTATATATGAAGCCATATAACCTATATCCTACTTGCAGAGATTCACGATGCTCATCAGTATAATAAAGACACTGAGAAATCTCATCTTGAAAACATCAAAGGCTATTTAATTACTGTTTCTCAGCATGTTCAAATTTATGTGACTGCAAAATTTCAGATAACACCTCTTAAAAGGACACAGAAATGCTTTCAAAATACACTTCAGGAAACACGGACAAAGAAATCTGATTAAAAAGAGTAAATCATTGAAAGTGCCCCAGAGATTTAAATGATTATGATGCAGCATGTGTTTTACTTATTATATGACAATGAAGTTGAATTAAAATTAAATAAGATTTTTGGCCTATTCATAAACAATAACTGTATCATCTCACTTCCTTAGTACATCTCAGCCTAAATAATTAGAAGTCAGATATTGAGTTTGTTTACATTTTTCCATATATTATACCTGGACTGTGGGAAGATTGGGTAGGAGTGGTTGGATAAAGGGAAGAAGAGAGAAAAAGAAGGCAGAATTTTTAAAAAGCAGCAGGTGACATCCTAAATGCTCATCTTTACCCCACAGCTACCGCTTGGCTTGCTTTTCAAAGCAGGTTAGTCCTCAGGAGTTCAGCTAAAAGTTGATAAGTTAACAATGATACCTGCTCTTTACAATTCCTCATTCGATTTCTCTTGCTCGGTACTGAGAGCTGAGGTGAACGAACACCAAATTGTCCTCAAGTACTTTAGTAATTTTCTTTGAGAAATGTTGTCATCCCCCAGATATTTTCTTTTGAACAAAAATAAACCTTATTTTTTAATTCATAAGCTGAGGTGCAGAAATAATACATCTAGCTTCTGTTATATAAGATTAACGAATGAGCTCTGTGAAAGGAACTCACTTTACATATGCAAAAGATTAGTACTGTAGCTGCTGTAAAGTCAAGAGATGTGTATTAAATGTGCAGTGCTCATTGTTAGAACACAGAGAGACTTCAACTGGGTAAAGCAGAGGCTGTCTTGGAGAGTTTCTATCTACAGAAGCAGGCATTTCCTAAATTATAGGTTGTAGATGGCCTGCAGTCCAAGTTTCTACGTGCGTCGGTTTTCCTGAGATTCACTGGCCAATCCAGGGTTGGGTCAGAGAAGCCGAGGCAAAGGTTCATACTTAGTTACAGCACATCCCTGCTGTGTGGCCTTCTACACCGGGCAGCAGGTTGGGTTTTTCAGCATCCAAATGAACTATTAGTTTGTTCCAATCTCCAACCACTGCTTTACAGGCCTTTTACCATTTGCAACTTGAATAATCCGGCCTCTTCTATTTTGCCAAGTGTTGCTCCTGTTCATGCCAAGTCTGTCCTTCTAAAGGTGAGAATCGACCCAGATACCCTTTCCATCCCTCATTACTGACCAGTTAGGTTGCATGGCATAAAGGCCAGTAGTACCGATGGTGTCTGCAAAGTGCTTCTTTCCCTCTGCCTTACGAGTATGAGTATTTGCCTCCTTCAAAAGGCCACAGCACCCTGGTTCAGAAGGCCCAACTCCGGGATGAGGCTCTTGGGAAACTCTGTTATATAAAGCATTACTAATGCAGTGAAATATTCAAAATCCAGTAGACAAAATGTTGGAAAAATATATAGAACTTTACAAAGAGTTCAAACAACGTCCCAATGACAGCCTTCCCAGTAACATTTACAACCCTGTATAGCAGTGAATGGCTTGGACTTTGACTCCAGTTCCTCCTTTTACAAGATGTAGGACTTCGGACAAATGACTTAACATCTCTGGATCTCACTTTTCTCATCTGTAAAATAGGGTCACTTTGTGAGAATTAAAAGATAGCACCTGAATTGCTATTAGCACCCTGTCTTAGACTTCATACATACCAGCTGTGGAAGACAGTGAATTTCCAGGAGAGCAGAAATCATTGTAAGTCTTAAGTTCTACTTTGTTTCATTTTAACAATCTGGCGTTCTGTTGTTATGAATTGACAGGTAAACAACAGTAACTGATTATGTACCACTAGACTTAGATCAGCATTTTGTTGCAATATTTGTTTCAGAATCACAGTCATTGTTGTTAAGGAGTAAAACAGTCACAAAACATTGGTCAATTTTTCTCAAGAATCAACTTGATGTCATAATTGCCTAATGTCCCATCCAGAGTAGACTGAAAGCAATACTTCAAAGAGCTCTTCATACTAATTGTTGGAATTTTTTTGTTATTTCCCACAGTATATAATGTGTCTCCATTGATTGAGTATAACCTGAACCCATATCATGTTTGGTGTGCATAGTAACAAAGTAAACACTGAACACAACCTTGTTAGCACACAACTGGGGGAAGTAAAGTAAGGTTTGTTTTGATAGATTAAACACTGAATTTGAAAAATTGTATGACCTCTTACCCTTATTTCCTGAATACAACACAAAGAAGTAACGAGTGTTTGAGGCAAACATCTGCTCTGGATGTACAGTAAGCATCCAGTGTAAAATGTAAACCTTCTTTTTATGTATTTCCTTTACAACCACTGGAGCCCCCCTATTAATAAGGCCCTACAGCTACATAAGCAGGTTTCTGACAAGAGCCCCTTCAGTTTCCTCAGTTTCCTGCATCTTAGTTCTACCTTCGCTCTATGCCTCCTGCACTCAAAGGTTTGCTGCTAACAGGCTTTTTTTTTTTAACTTTAAGGGAATGAAGGTCTGAGAAATATTTTCTATATATGCAGCAGTTTAATTCTCTTAGATGATGTTTTGTAGGGCTTTTACTTTCAGTTGCTGCTAGGATTTTTGTGTGATTTCTTTAAAGAATGTGACACTGAGCCAAACACTCCTGGCACAAAAATTAAGGATTCAGAGCCTAGATCTGGCTCTTCTTGCCCTGTGATCCTGGCAGTAAAAGGTATTTCCACAGTGCCTGGCCCAACAGCAGGTAATCAGCTTACATTTGTCAAATGACTGAATGAATGAATGACCTTTCAGAACTCAGATTTCCACAGATGCATGCTGTAGGATGGTATGTGACTGCTTTGAGTGCTATATACTGTAGTAATGGAGATGAAACTACATAATGAACATAAATATGCTTTGAAAAACTATAAACTGTTGTTGCTACTGCTGTTAAAAGTTGAACTGTTTTTCATAGTGTTTGAAAGTGGGTTACCAAGCTACAGAGTAGTGGTAAAGAACAAAAAATCCTGCAGCCAGACGGACCATGGTTCATCTACTGAGTCTGCCATTTACCAGTTGGGTGACCATTGCAAGTTTTTAGCCTCTGATAAGCCTCAGTTTTCTGATCAATAAAATGGGAATAGAAAGATATTTTAGCCATACAATTGAGGTGCAGGTGAATTGAAATAATGCCTGCAAATCTCTTAGTTCCAGTTCTTGGCACAGGAATTATATTTATTGCTGTTATTGTTGCTTTAATTACTACTACAATTATGCTATGATTTAAAATTACATATATATATCTAACAATGTCATATACTTTAAATGCATCCATATACACACAAAAAAGATAAAGAGTTCACTTAATTCTGGTAAATTCTTTCTTGAAATGAATGGCTGTAAAATGATAAATGTTTTGACATGGTAGTATAGAAAAGAAAAATCTTAAATATTGATTTGAATATGTCAATATATGTAGTTAGAATCCACATTTGTAACTTGACTCATTACGATTAAAAATTTAGCAAAGATCATCCTAATGACATCTTTCAGCATGTTATCAGATAATGCAAACCAATAAACCCATATTTTCCAACTCAGTATATTAGTTAATACCAAAAGTCAGTGTGAGGATTCTACATTGTGGATACTCTAAGCAGATGTCCACAGTTCATGTATGGCCTTTGTGTAACTTTTTGAATCAAACCCATAAATTCCCATCCTGCTTCAAAATATTATAACAGAAAGCAATTCAAGAAAATTAATAAAAAGATCTATCATCTAAACAATGTGCCTGCCCAAACAGCCTAGGAAAGTCAAAATACTTAAAGCTGAATGGTATCAAATAGAACTAAAATTAAAATAATGATGCTCATAGTCATGAGAATGACTGCAAATCAGAAGATCATCATATCCTCAAACACAATTTGAGGCATGCAATACAAAAAGCTCCAAGGTTGCATGATTATTTGAACAGGGTGACTTTCCTATTTAGACTTCAGGACCTTATTCACAGAGATTTTCATCATGAATCAACTTTTTAAAAAATTAAAACTAAAAAAATAAGGTGGCCTATGAAAATAAGCACTAAAACTCTTCAAGGTTTTTTTTTCCCCTTCTTTCAAAAGGCCTTTTAGAAAGTGCCCATGTCTTCACAACCAAATATTTTCTAATTGTATATTATTACTTTGGCCGGCAATCAGTTTCCCCTTCTCCATAACAAGCAAGGAAATGGAACAGGTAATATCTGGAACTAAAGAAAACCATGGGTTCACTCTAGGAATCTGACCAAAGGTAATATGAAAACAGCTTTCCTCAGCACATGACAGAAAATGTTGCCTTTGGGTGTTAAATGGAAGCCCTACAGTCATGGGTCTGCCTTTGACCTCTTCCAGGACATCCTCATGAGGGAATACAATCCATCTACAGTGCAACTGGAAGACAGTAGCCAATGAAATTCAAGGGCTCATTATTTTCGGGGAGGGGGGAATAAAGGAAAAGCCATATGCATGATGTCCCACAGTCCGGTGGACTGAGTGTAGCCCCCACAACGTCAGAATGCCACAGATTCCACCCAAGTAGGAGTAGCAGTTGTGGTGGCAGTAGGGACCATTCACTGCCTTCTTTTCTCATGTGGACTCAAGGCCTACAACCTTACCTTGTCAAGTCTTAAGCACAATTCTGCGTTATGATTGCCACTTGAGAGAGAAGGAAACGGTTCCAGTGAAGTGAAATAGTTTGCTTGAGGATATGCAGCTGTTCATGCAAAGCTGGCATCAGATCAGTCTGACCCCAAAAGCCCTTACACTTCACCCTACTGATGCAGTGAGGGAACCAAGTAGTCCCTCCTCCCTCGAAGCAGAACACTAAGCGCAAAGCCTACTTAATTGATGGCCTTCATTCACTGCTTCCCCACTAGGTAAGTCTTCAATGCCTGCATCAAAGTTATTTGGAGGGGAGCCTACCCATAGGCTCAGCTGAACCCTCTCTTCCTCTGCTTTTGATAATTATAGAAGTAAAATCAGGTTAAATTACCACCCTTAGGGGCTTTGAAGGCAAACACAGACTATTCTGGAAAGGAGCTGTTCTATTCAATGCTTGTCTGTGATTAAAGGGCAGGGGGGCTGGCTCTGGCCTGGAGGCTTTGCAGTTGGTTATTTATGAGAGCTAAATAGCAGACATACCTGCTCCTCCACTAAATTCTGCTCTGTGAGTCACAGGAACTCTGCCAGAGGACAGTAAAGGTGGCAAAGAAGAAAAACAATAATCCCGATTTACCTCCTAACATTATTCCTGCCTGCAACATTAACTGTGGAGAATATCATATGTTTCCACTTAGAGCTGAAAAACCTTTAACACACAGCCATGGGTCATTTCAGGAGGAATGACATAGGATTGAGAATAAATAGGCCTAAAGATTGAAAACATATATTGCTCTTTATATTAGGGTATGCTCTGTGCTTTCCATACTGAGTTTTCATACTGGCAGTTGCAGTCTACTGTTTGTGTTGTGATCTGAAAGTGCTATTTCTCTCTGGGTTTTTGTTTTTTGTTTCCAAACACAGTCTGCTCTAAAATTGTTTCAGTATATTACATGAAATTACTGATCCACATACAATTTGAGATTTTTCTTCATCATGCCAAGTCTATTTTTGTCACTTCACCAAGGCATGAAGTAATTGGACTCTCACATTAAATTCTGGTTCTAACTTGACTTTTTAAATAAATTAACCAGGACAAAGGTTAATGTATGCATTGGTAACTTGCAGTGAAACCGAAGTGATTCGAGAACTCATGTTGACCCCAATAATCGTTTATCCTGACCCTAATAATCGTTTATCTGCTTGCGCCCGACGCCCTCCGTGGCGCCTCAAGGCCGGCCCTCGACTCCCATATCCTCCGCTCTCCGACTTTCATGAGTGGCACCAGTGGGCTCCATGGCCCTTTGGCTTCCCGTGAGGATCAGCCGATGGAAACATGGCAGAAAAGTATAGTCAGGGTACTTATTCTGGGTCTTCCTCCCTGCTGAGAATCTAGGGGTTGGCTGCTTGGCACCTGGCTCACACAGGCCACCTTTCTTATCAGGACACCTTCCTCTGAGTTTTCTGGTAACCGTTTCTGCTCTCTGCCCAGGAATAAGGGGAAAAGGCTCCCCAGAGGCCCCAGGTTCTATGCTACATTATCCTGTTTGCTAAAATGCCTGCTCATATTATAGTCCTTTTAACATCACTTAAACTCTCCTCAAATGATTCCGTTTGGGTGTGTGGCCTCTTGCCTTCCGGGACCCTGATACACCACTGAGGATAAAAAAAAGGATGAATAGGATGTGGTTCCTGCCATCAGAACACGTACTCAAATGCGCAGGGCTGGTTTCATGGGTTTCACGGGTATGTGCTGCTGCAAAGGGCCCTGCGCTCACAAGGGCCCAACGCTGGGTCTAACACTCTGCTGCCACCATCTTGGAATTCTTGATAATTTTTGAACAAGGGGCCCCATATTTTCATTTTGCATTGGGCTCCAGAAATTATTTAGCCACAACTGCAAATTGGTAGATGTTAGATACAAATGTAACTCTAATAACAACAAGGAAGATTTATTGAGGTTTATGTTCCAAATACTGTTCTTAAAATTATATGCATATTAACTCACTTAATCCCCTCCACATTCAGTGAAGAGGATGTTATTTTATCAGCACTTTTTAGATAAGGAAGCAGAGGCTCAGAGAGAATTTAAGTAACTTGCCCAAGGTCGCAGTGCTCGAAAGTGTAGAATATGGGATTCCGATTCAGGCTTTCTGGCTTCTTCTATGCTACTCTGCTTCTGTGATGGAAGCACAGAAAGGAAAGCAACTAGGTTTAATCCATAATTAAACCTTAAATCCATCTAAGCAGTAATATGCCGTGAAATTAAGACTCGGGAAATGACTGTCTCCTCTATAGGAAGGCTAATCACAAAGTTACATAAGGGGCAGAAAAATCTGTGCACAACAAATAATATTGAATTTCTTAGGTCACAACAGCAAGAATAGCTGTAAGGGTTTGTAAATGTCAATAAATCTTTTCATTTTGACATGTCTCATCATCCTAAATAAAAATCTAAATGACATTTACATCTGTTAGTCTGTACTTTTTAAAACTATTTTCTTTATTCCTAAAAATTCCAGGAAACTGTAAAACAACAAGAACAAAAAAGTTGCTATTTACTTCCAGAAAGAAGTGAAATAAACACAAGATCCAAGAGATAATTTAATTAATTTATTTCTAAAATAGTTTATTTGCACTGATACTCTATGATTTATGAAAAGAAAATGAAAGGATACATTGTTATGAAGACAGGCATCTTCATCATTTCAGAAATTATAAACTAGCACATATTCTAGTTCTATTTCTATACTGGTCAAACTATTTAAAATTATACAAGGTCTCAGTTTCTACATCTTATGTGGTGACCATGTAATTCGCGGCCTTCCAAGTAGAGGACATGCACCCTCTTTGGTTAAGGGGGCTTGTTTTTGTTTTCCTTTCTTCCAAAACTACTGAAGATGCTTCTTACTAATCTAGAAATTATTTTTCCCCTTATTTTAGGCACCGTATACTATAATAGATTTTGTTTCTACCTCTTTTAGATTATAGTTTGCCACAACTGTTTAGACAAAATTCATACAAGTTAGGTGTCACTACTTGGATATGTGGATTCTTATAAACGCCTCCCAAACGAGCAGGTGAATACTCCCACTATTATTTTGAATCCAACGGTCATAACTTTAATTTCCACAACTGGATCTTAACCACCCCAATCTAACATCAAAATCACAACAGATTCCTCCCTGCCCCAAATAAATGAGCCAGTTGTCAGGACTGACTGGAGTATTTTAAAGGATACCTTAGCCCAAGGTATTATTTTAAGAGATGAGCAAATGGGGAAACCCCACAGCCCAGCCAATAAAATATGAACCTAAGGTGCAAAGCCGCGCTCATAAATATTACTTAGAACAAGGGATCCATTGTTTTGCTCCAACCCCGTTCAGTGGCTCCTCTGATCTCAGCCCCTCTCTGTGCGTCAAGGAAGCCTCTTCCTTCAACCTGTGGTTTGTTCAAGCTGAGCTACTACATTATTTATGACTGTAAATGTGAGTAACCCATCTGTGTGCTCCTTGTACACACAGAGTCCCCCTCCTTTCTCCCCACTTCGGTATTTTAGGGGGGGAAGGATGAAAGGGTTTTCCCCGGGAGCTGATGTGGTTGGGATGTTGAATTAGCTGCTGTGTCAGTCAGTGTGAGGTGGCCTGAGGATTTCCCAGCACAGCCCCACCTGCACCAGCCGGAGATGAGCCTCTAATGACTCAGTTCATTCATTTTCTTTCTTTCAAGGGCTTTAAAAATAATACTTTATGTCTTTCTCTGTCTCATCCTCATTGTTCTCTGCCTTCAACTGTTACTCACGATCTCTTTATCCTCTCTCTTCATCTCATCTCAATTTTAAAAAAGGCAATCTCCTCATAGACGGGGCATGAGTATTGAATAAAAATAATACAAGCATAAGCGTTTTAGAAACAGAGCATGCATTTTTGGTTAGTGTCATTTTTGTTCAACAGTGGGTTGTTCCTTTTTTTTTTTTTTACTTTCTCTTAAATATCCCCTTTTAAATTTTAACTATGTTATAAAATAGCAAAGGCAAAAACAATTAAATCCTGTCAGTGGGGATCCTCAGGGAGAGGCGAAGAGGCAAAGATGAATGGGACAGCGCAGGAACAACTAGAGGGGACGGCAGCAGCCCCCAGCTCTGGTGCCCTGGGGAGCTTTTCTCCTCCTGGGCGGGGGCTGCGATGGGCACATCATAACCTTTTCCTTCCCAACGAGAGAGAAAACAGGAGTCTATACCTGAATGATCAAGCTGTAACTAATTGATTTTCAGCTAATCTAAGCCTCCAGCTGTGAAGAAACCAGTACCAAAGGCAGACCCGGGAAGGGCGGGGGGCAGTTAGGAGAGGGGTGCCAAGGAAGCCTGGGGCTGCAGAGACCGCAGGCCAAAAGAGGAAAGGCTAAAACAATGTGAGGGGAGCGTGGGTGAGGGGAGGGGGAGGCGATGCTGGAAAAACGGCAGATTGAAGGGGTGGGAACCGCAGATGATGGGTGGGCACATGTTACCCGACCTTTCCATTTCCAGCTGTACCATCTTCTCCAACTTTTAAAACTGGCTACTTGTGAATGACCATTAAAACATGCAAGAAAACTTTCAATTCAATTACGCCTGTAACCATCTCTGCAGCTATGTCCGTCATTCAGTGACAACAGCTTGAAAGGAGAAGCAGAAAGTCTTGGGTCGCATTCATGCAAGCTAAGTGTTGTTGAAGAAAAGAGAAAAAGATCTCCCCCCACAGCAGTGTCTTATCTCTTGGACAGTTAAGGTTTTAAAGAATGATTGTTTTACCCAATATTAGCAGTTGTTATTCCGAGCATGGCCTGTGAACACGTACTATAATGATTTCAGACCATCTTTCCTCCCATCAACCCATCACACACACCCTCAAAAAAAAAATTATCTTCCATGTATTTATGGGTGTGTTTATGTTACACAAGTGTTCAGAACCCTGTTGGAGAGGCTATATGGGTAGGCATCTTTAGGTAGATCTGTATATAAATTCCTCTCCACAGGGCACTTGAGTCAGCCAAAAACAGCAATAAATATCAATGATGTCTTTCAAATCTGTCAGCTGAAGACATAAGCATTTTTTTTCTTCCAGTACTCAGAGAGTTTAACGTTTTGGGGAAACAAGGATAGAGGGTTTAATTTAAAGTTTTGAAAGCATTTTTTTCTGTTTCATGTCTCAACATGGTATGTATGTTGTTAAAAAATAGGAAAAAATTTAAGCACCTTTATATACTTTCATGCTTGAGAATAAATATATGTTTGAATTATATCTAAGAAGTAATTGATTTTAAGCCAATTTACCAAAAATCGTTATAAACCCAAAGTTCTTCTTTATCAGAGAAATACATGTAAAGAAGATAAAAGTAAATTCCCTGTATTCACTGGTTTTTGTAATTTCTTCTAAAACTTGCACAATGTTATGACATTTTGATTATCACCAAGTAACCAAAAACAATTAGTTTCTGACTAAAAGATCTTAGAAATGCACTACATGTTTTTCTTTATGTACACAGGAGATATACTTAAATATTCAAATCAATTACCTAATTATTCCTTTCTTTTGCATAGGTATCTGATACATAAACTAACCTTTAGCATTTTTTAACAAGGGATGGTTAAAGAAGAAAAAGTTTACTAGAAAGATTCTTATGTTACAAAAAAAAAAGCTACAGACTATGCAAAAATTTCACTGATATTCAACAGTTTAGGGACAAAGCAGAGAAGTCAACATTTAAAATTAGATACTCTAAGGCTGACAGATTTGGCCTAAGCATAAGGAATACAATAGAGTGGAACTTTTCTCTAAGAACAAATCAATATTTGTTTCTTAAAAGTGAACAGATAACTAAAGATAATTTAAAGGTCAAAATAATGTGTTTGGTTTCATATTTAGTTGTTTACATTGGCCTTAAGGCAATTTATTCACATTTTATTTTTCCTTTTACTAAAGTCTAATCTGTTTTTCACTTCTGAAAATAAACATCACTTGAAATTTTAAAAATATTTTGTTAAACCTGATTCAGATTCTGACTCAGGTTTAACTGTTCTTGAACCAAACTTATGTTGGAAAAAAATGTCTTTCTAAATGACAAGATAATTGTAGAAACTATAATATTTGACTTGAAAATGACACATGCAAACATTAATAAAAAAAAGATGCTACTAGATCCTTTTTATATAATTCAACTTACTATGGGAAATGTCTACAGATTCTTTTCACATATTTAAATATCCAGGTGACTTCCTCAATACAAATCCCTTACCTATTGTTAATTTGAGCATTTGCTCTTAGTCATCATTATATACATATATTTTAAGAGACTAAAAAAATAAATAAAATCCTCTTGAGTCATATAAGAACATGAAAGAAGTTGCAGATAATATTTATTAATGAATGTTATATTAAGAATCACTGAAAATCTTAGCACAGTTAATAATGACATAACACTTTTACCTTTTCTAAGTATGCTTTGACCTATTTCATTATGGAAGAACTATGGAAGTTAAAGCCTTTTACTAAGCAGTGATTGGTTGTAAGCTTTGGATATATTAGAATACGTGGTTTAAGGATAATAATAAAAATTGTGGCTCAGTTTTCCTCATAGACTATGAGAAAAAATGCACTTATTGCTAGAATCAACTTGTCAGTAACATCATGTGACATTTAGTTTGGAATCATGAAATAAAGAGAAGAATATGGTTTATTATAGAGGATAAATTGTTACTCAGCAGTTTAGGCAGATAAAAAATATATTCTTCAGCTTATATATAATATTGTTTTTCCAGGGTAAAATGAATAATTATATATTATGTTATAGTTAATAAACTGCTTTGTTGTTACAATCCAAACAATATAACCAAAACTTTGGTTTAAAAATGTAAGTATTCTTTAATGATAAAAATGGTCCTAGAAATAACTGAATAAAATGGTTTATTATTGCTTTTCACTTTCTTATTCTATGTAGATTTATAAATAGTAATGTCACACAGGTTCAAAAATCATACTTAATTCCTTTCTAAAAAAATAAATACACTTCTGTGAATGATCAAAATATTCAATGATAATAAATGCATTATTAGGACACATTCATATTGAGCTGTTGTTTTTTTATAGTACATAACACATTCTTCCCTGTCTGTTTTTAGGTGACCTGAACTGAATTTTTTCAGTGATTCACTTTATGAACGTGTAAATCATGCTAGATTGGAATTTTTCTATTAAAATATTGAAACTACTTTAAATTATTGAATAATGCTTTAGAAATTGCTACAAAGAAAAATACACTGTGCATCACATTTGCATGCCACTTATAGTAGGAAAAAGGTATTAAAGTAATTGAGAATTATGCTGTATTTTAATGGCTTGAAAGTTCCAGCTGAAACCTCTTAATTATATGCAGATAAAAAGGCATCCATGACACCTGATTAGGGCAACCAATGATGACGTACTAAAATTTAATAATGAAAGCTTTGTCTCTAGTAACATGAAACATGATTTATTAAGCACCTTATCCTTCATGCTAAGATTGCTTAAGAGCAAATGAGCAGAGCATATTAAGCAACACATGTTATAGAAGCATTCATGTGTTTTTAGGACTTTTTGCTATCTGACTTTTCAATGGTATTTTGAGTTAGTATATGAGGAAGTTTTAATTAAGTATGTAATAAAACGTCAATTTTAAGTCAAAGCAGTTGCATTTTTTCAGGTTTTAAAAATACCTATATTAAAATGTTCTCCATCTTTCAAAGTGATTAAATTTGTTGAAAAAAGTTTGTCTTAAAATAAATATATTGCTATTTTTTGAATGTCTCAAGGTAGTAAATTTTTATTTCAGTCTCTATTAACTATTTAAAGAAAATTAAAGCCCTTGTAAAATATTTTAAATTGGTAACTCTTTAATATTATTGTGAGATGAACTATTAGGAACAAATTTTCCACTGGATATTATCAGTATTTAAAAACTATGATGAAAATACCAGCATTGAGCAAAGCATATTTTTAAAGTTACTTAATGCTAAATAGAGAACTTTTCAAGTAATTGTTGCTTTAAATATAAAAAGGAAAATTTTGTATAGGTAAAGATTGCAATAACATGTTTTACATTTACTTTGCTTCTGAAAAAAATCAAATAGGTATGATATATCTTCATCATTAGTTAAGAAATGTTAGATTGAAACTTCTGTTCCAAAATATTTTTCACAGAATTTCAAAATCTCTCCCTGACCATCTTTGCTACTAATCTTTTACAATATTATTTGATCTTCGTTAATTTCACATCAATATTTTCACAGTAGTTGTCTCCCTTAAATGAGGGTTTTTAAGTGGTTTTAAGTGGCACATAAACATATACTTAACAAAAATATGGTTCAGAATGGCACTTCTACTTTTCCATCTGTAAAGGCTTATTTCTGTATTATTATTATTTTTTATTATCATTATTGCCCATAGCTTAGCTATCCTCATAAATTCGCTTTTTTTCAGACTGCCTGTTTATCCATACATTTAAGCAAGGCTGAAATTTCAACAAGGTCTGAAAAATAAAAAAAATCTACCCAAACTGTGTTTAATTTTAGCTTTTTATATTAAAAATATTTTATGTATATATACATGCATGTGTGTGTGTGTGTGTGTGTGTGTGTGTATAACTTTGTTGCTCAGACAAAATCTTAACACTGCATCAGTGAAAGGAGAAAAACAGAAGCTGGAGAGGAGAGTTATAGAAAATGACTTTATGTAAACATGACCACCTACCAGGCAGCTACTTTACTATTAGGAAAACTTCCACTTTGTAATAACATAGATTAACAAATAAACAAACAACATACCTAAATTGACAAAGCTCATGACCATGTCAGCATCATTCAGGAAGTTGGTATCGTGTAGGCTGGCTAGAGGGGGGCTCTGCGTGGTCAGGGGAGCTGCTCGAGATAACTGGATGCGACGGGGATACCCATTGGGAGAGGCTGGGTACCCCTTCCTTGCTGTTCTGGTCTCCCCTGACAGGGAAGCCCTCACTGAGTATTCCAGCTCCTCGGGATTTTCTCCGTTGGCCATAGCATTGTACAGGTCCAGCATAAAGAGAGGTGCAGAGGAAGCTTGTTTTCCAGGTGAAAATGGTCTGGGTCTGTGAGGCAAACCTAAGATAGAGAGAATTTCCCTCTGTATTTCCCGTCTTTCGTGGTTCCGTAGTCTTCTATAAATAAAACTGGAGTGAACATGATTGTCTCCCAGACCTCCTTTCGCACAACCCATTAGAACCCAGCAGCTCCAGAGGAAACCCACAATACCCCTAAGTAAAAATACAGTCAGATGCATTTTTGTCCAAAAGCAAAAGTTGGTATTTTTAGTCCTTCTTGTTCTCCTTTAAAAAAAAAAAAAAAAAAAAAAGTTCCTAGGAGATACACTTTCCCAGTAGCTGAAAAAACAAATTTACCTATTCTTCATGACAGTGACATCTCTGGACACATCTTCACTGACTTTCCTGCCTTATTTTAAATATTTTGGAATATGTCAAGAGTAGTTATTCCTAAGAAAGCTGAAACTCAGATTTCCAATTATCCACAGTTGTTAAGAGTTTTTGCTGCATTGGTGTAGAAGACGGCTAGTATGATTTGATCAGATGACCTATGCATTCCTATAAGAATTTATGATAATCAGGCCTTTGGTATTTGAATTAAGGAGAGTTGATCTTCTGATGAACTGTATTTCCAAAGTTATCTTCACTTGTTCTTGAGTTCTTCTCAACCCTTGAGTTCTTTCCAAGACAGATCCTGACTTCTGAATCACAGATCTATGCTCATCTGCACCTTGGTGTTGGGATATATATTTGTCCGGCAGCTTGGTGATAACTTTAACATCTTTTGTGTCGTCTTGGTGTAAAATAAGACTCAAGGTTGTACTATTCAAGTAAATGTGTTTCCCTGAATTTCCTTGAAAACCTTCCTGTAAGTCCATTCAATCCCTTTCTCCTTCTTACTGTTAATTCCACCTCCAGCAGGCACAAATATACCAGCCCTCTTCAAGGGAGATCTAAAGAGTAATGTAAGCACAACCCTGCTGGGAAAGAAGAGGCTTCTCATTGTAATTTGAAACTGGTAAAGCAAAAAGCACTTAACCCTTCTGCGACCAGAAAAGCCTCCATTTTCACAATTTTATAGCCATGTATCTCAGAGAGCACAGTGATGTGGGGGGCATGTAAGTTCTAGGGGGCAAAAAAGCCAGTTTTCAAGCAGCAGACTGAAAATTTTGCCACCAGTTTTACATAGCACTCCTTTAGATCTTTCTTTTAGTAGTACACATTTAGTACACATTTAGTACACATTTAGTACACATTTAATACACTTCTATATTAAGTCTCAGGTTTGTGGCTAAATTAACAGGATATGTCTCAGTTCTGTATCTGAGGCTTTTTTCTAGTTTTTGTAAGTTATTAAAGTTTATTTCTTAAGAAATAAAAGTAAGAGTCATAAATTGCAGTTAATTTGTTGTTTCTTAGTGACAGCCAGATCTTTTTAGAATAAAACACAGTAGAAAATTAATCACCAGTAAGTACATTCTAGATCCCAAAACAGCAGTTATAATAATTCAATAATGGTAATTAGATAGCCCAGCTTTAATGGTCTTTAAATACCAAAATTTTAAGCAGAAAAGTATATGCATACTTCTCTTAGGTCAGTACACTTGAAATACAAATACCCTAAGATGTAGTGTCATGATTCTTAATTTTTAAGTCATTTCAGTTACAATATAAACAGACTTACAAATTAGATATTTCCCATAAGTTGTACTCAGTACTTTGATTTGTTTTAACCCATGCAAATAAACACAAGTCAAATATTCATGACTACATACAGATTGAAATTTGTGATTTTAAAATTTGATGGGTATAATGGGGAAAGTGCACACCTTTCCAAAATACCATATTTAATCTGCGGAAATGAGCAAAGTACGTGTTTATCCTTAATGTTTAATGCCTTTAAAATTTGGAAGTCTACAATGTTTGGTGCAGCTATAATTTTCCTTACAAGCTCTCACTTAACCTTAGGGTTCACAGTACTTTCATTGTCTGGGATATTATTCTGATACCAGCATAGATTTATCGAGCAAATTCTAGAACTATTATGAAATTTTAATGTTTTTCCTTTACCCAGAGGCACCTGGTTTCTTGTGTAATTCCTTTTTAAATATTTCCTCTGAGTGTCTAAAGCAAAGCCATTATTTCTCACAAGTCTTCAGTTTATTGGTGAGGGCAAGACAGTGAAAGAGCTTGCAGAATCTTAGACTGTATGCATCATTTTTCTTATATTAACTCGCTGTACTACAACTGGAAGACACTGTTAAATATTTGCTCTACTGAAAATTCTTTATTAACAACCATGTGGGATGCCACAGTAGGAGACCCAATTACAACAGGCATGGAAAACCTCTAAAAAACAGATAACACGTGGATAGCAGTAGCATTAGGTCAGAAGTGAAGGAATATCACTTCAATAAGAAATGGTTTAAACCATTAAAATTCTTGAAATTGTCTACTTCATATTCAAACCAAACTGAGAATTTTGGGGGCATTGGTGCAGATTCAAATCAAGTACTTTGACACCAAAAGCCTCTGCATTTAGAAGACATATGCCAGATAAAGTTTATTTACATATTAAAATAAATTATAAAGGTTATGAATTTGTTTCATGTCTCTAGAGCACAACATAGAGTGGCAAGTAAAAATTGGCCACATTAGAGGAAGAAATAACTCCTATTATCTTCCACATGTTCTGAATGTTTTTTCTAAATACAAGTGAAAAACAAAAATGATCTAAGTGTCACAAACCTCAAAAAACTCATTTTCTCAAAGCATGATTTATAATATCAATCAGTGTAATTATAATTTAATTATTTAGCCAGGAATATAGCCTACCTCTGATTTGGAAATCAGTTGCCAGTATTCTTAGTTAGAATTTTTAGTATCTACCCTCCCCCCACCTTCCCTTCCAACTCAGGGTGTTTGGCAAACACTCATTTTTCAAAAGGATCAACATGTGCAATGAGAGAAAGAAAATAAAGAAGGAGAAGAAAAAAACCTGCCAAGAATAAAGGGGAAATGGTAACCACTGAATGAAAAGTCAGATTCATTTTCAATTAAAAGTAAATGCCCTTCACTACAGCATTTAGATTCCCAGGTAGATTTGTATTTAAATATGTGAGAGCAATTTGAAAGATAAAGTGTTTTGCAACTGCATGGTATAAACATTCCAAACTTCTGAGAATGTATTTAAAAGTTGTAGAAGTCACTGAACATACTGAACAAAATACATGCTGAGAAGGAAGACATTGAGACAAGAAAAACATTCAGGACATCACAAAAATTGTTCCTAAAGAGAAGCCTTCAGAAAGAAGACCCACCACTCATAATACAGTATTTGCGTAGGGTATGAAGTAATGTAAGTGACCTTCCGGTGGGGAATGGAAACAACTGAATCCAAGTAAGAAGTATTTCTCCTCTGTTTTTCTTTCTGTCCATTTTTCGCTTCCCCTCACTAAAATGTGACCCAGGGAATTTGAAAATCGACTAGGTCCAAGAGTCAGTCTTTCAGAACAAACATGCTCAAAGAAAAATTGAAACATCTGTAAATTTGTGTTGTTCTGGAAGGGTCTTTCTGTTTTACCTCTGGTTCTGTTGTGTTGTTTGCTGTTGTGATTGTTTTCTCCTTAAAATAAAAATTCCTCTGAGAAAGGTATGACTGGAGTGAAAGAGATATACCCAATATAAACAGCGTCTGTGTTCCTAATTATCTCTCAGGTTTGAAAACAACCACAAATCATTTTAATATGATTAAGCAGAAGCTCTTAGACTGGGCCGGAAGGAGTAAAGGGGAAGGGTGGGAAGGAGAAAGGAGACCACTTGGGGGACTAAAGATGCTGGCAGTAATGTGAGAATTCAGGGAAGACATCATCCCTTTCTAGAATCTTTTTTGGTGAAAACATAAACAAGTGCAGAACAAAGCAGCATCTATGGTGTTAAATTACCTCCAGTTCACTCTTCTTCTGAGCCAAAAACATAGTGTGTGTGTGTGTGTGTGTGTATACACATAAAAAGAGAATTTGGTGTGCATAATAGTGGTCCAAAGAAAGGCAGAGTGGTACTCCACTACCACCATCTGACTTAAATTTGCCTGCAGTTACCTGAAGGAGATTGTAATCACAGGCAGCCTGTGCTTTTTGTCTCTCTAATTAATATTTTTAAAGAAACCTTGGAAATGAATAATAAAATGAAGTCACCAAAAACTTTTGAAATGTTGGTATTCTTACTGGATAGTGACATTACTGAATTTTTTTAAGAACAGGATTTTTCAATAAGCTTCGTATTATTACATGCTCCTACAATTGTTTTATATTATTTCATGAGAGTAGGTATTCTAATAGTTACTTGAAGGGGAATAAACCAGCAGATAATCATTAAAAATCAAACACTGTTAAAGAAACACCAGTCCAAAGATTGTATCTGACAAGTAAACTCCAGCTAACTGACTTCAGAACATTTGCTCAAATTGTTAGTGTAGATGTTTTATCCAACATCCAGATCGACAGAATATTTTAAATAGGGGGGCTGACCATTAAGCAATTGTGTAATTACCATGAAGGAATATCTTCATTTTTAGTGTTTTATGATTTTAAAAACTCATTTACGACCTCCCAACCTGTTGAAGTACTTATTTGTCCAACATGCCATTACTGAATGCCTACTATGTGACTATCATGTGCTGTATGCTTTAGACACAAATAAATTCAGACAGTATTCTTATCCTCACAGAGTTGACAATCAAATGATATTTCATTTCAATTGATTTAATGGCATAAAATTGTTATTTAAGTGTGGTTATCAATTAAGATATCTCTATTTCTTTTTTCTTGAGAGATTAACTAGAATGCAAGGGACTAAAAGTAGGGGCTGGATTTAGTTTCTTCACCTGTGTTAAATAGTACACATTAGCAGCTCAATTAATATTTATCAAACAACCGACTTTTTAACAAAGATGAACAATGTTCTAGAGATTTTTCTTTTTTAAGGGCAGTACTTTCTGGAAGCAATAGCTGCAAGGATTCATTAGGCATACTAGTTGACGAATCGCAGGATCTCTAAATAGGTAGGCTCACCTAGCCCTCTAATGTTCCAATCATAAAGACACTGGCTTATTATGTGCTTCATCTTACAGTTATGAATCAAGTTACGCACTTCTGTCAATACTAGACACTCATAATGAGTCAAAAGGAAAGCATCATGTAATGAACTACATTAGCATTTGCAAGATACCTTGGTCTGTCATTACTGTGAGAGCTGATTGAGTGCCTGCCAATTGAATTAATATGGCTCTTGATCCAAAAGAGCAAATTCTGTTCCGGTCAGTTAATACCCTTGGAGTTGTAATGACTGGTTTGTTTGGGATTTTTTTTTTAGCAGGGGCGGCAGTGGTGCTGTTTTTATGACCCACATTACAATGCAAGAATCTATTGAAAGTGACTACTCTTTGTTTAACAAATATTAGTAATTAACCCACCTGCTAAAGCAAAGGCAGCTATATAAAGAGTTAAGATACACAATTGACACTGGGATGAGGTTAGGTCTGGAAACATGATGGGAAAAGGCACTTAATAAGCCTAACTGGACAGCACCAAAGTAAAAGTCTTTAAACCCACACTTTTCATAGTTTATGCTCCTGCAGGTGGGAGACCCTTCCAGTATCTTATCAACAGACTGGCCCATTCAAAATCTGTGCAAGTGTTAACAGTTCAGCGAAAGTCCCCACTGCCGATTTATCCCAATCGGTCCCATGAACAGCAAGTCCATCCTCAGTGGAAAATCAAAACCTATAAATGTTGTCAAAGTTATGCAAAATCACCACAATAGCATATTTATTATTATCTGTAATGCTTTGATTAAATGGCCCTACTTTTCGATAGCAACTTTTTTTCCAGGAAACGAACAGTACTTCATAGAATCCTTATCAAAAGCCTTAGGATAAATTTAGAGCTGAACAAATTAGCCCCAACTATATCACATAAATTATCCCCATCAGCAGCAGAAGAAACTTGTGTGTATTTCACAGGGGATCTGTTAAAATTCTGCAACATAAGAGAATATGAACTCTGTTTCCTAAGACATAGTAGACAGAGGAAATATAACTAATAATGAGGGTCATGGACAATAATTGTTAATATTCAAGTTGCAAGCATATAATATCCCTGGAACACAGAGGGTCTCAAACCAGATTGCACATTACAATCACAAATGGCAAACAGAGAGAACTTTTAAGAAATACTAGTGGCTGGACCATCATGAACATCAATGGAATCATAACTCTTGAGATGGGGCCTAGGTATCAGTATTTTCTAATACCAATAAAATGTGGCCAAAGTTGAAAACCCCTAAAAAATAACTGAATCTAAACCAGGACACACCTAAGAAGCACATGCTTCAGTATCATAACAGAGTTCCCAAATTAGAACAAGACCTTTGATTTTTTTCCTTGATTGTTGCTAAAATAACCCGCTATGTAATAAATTATTTAAATAAATACACAAGGCTAGCATCCAGAAAATGTTTTGCACCCATTTATACCCTAAATTCAGCTTACTCAGCATCTACTACAATAGACAATCCCTGCTCTTCCCAAATTTAGAGGTTTGTGGTTTCTAGAGCAATTCCCATAGATATTTGCACTTGAATGCTGGGCTTAAAGTGAAATTTCTTACAAAGCGCTGCTGTATCACAGAATGAAGAAGAATATATTCCTCAAAATGGCATCTGTTATCACACAGTCTCCTGTGCTCTCATTTGTGATTCTTTCCACATTGTGATTGTAATACAACGTGAATCACAAGGCCTGCTCCATTATGGAACTCTTTAAAATTCCAATTAAAAAATAAAAAGTCTTCTAAACTCACATAACAGGTGCACTTCATGCCTATACTGGATATGTTCAGTTTTGAAATTATCCTTTTTTCCTGGTTTTTAGAAATGGGTGTGTGCGCGTGTGTCTGTGTGTGTGTGCGTGTGCACGTGTGTGCGTGTGTGAGTGCGTGTGTGCGCGCGCATGTGCGCACGTGCATTCCTCAGAAATACAGCTGTTTTTCTGAAGGTCCCTCTGGCAGTAGATCTCCTTTCCATCTTCCATTCCCAGTTACTTTCTATATTTAAAAGCTGTTGATTTTCTTCCCTTAAAACCTTGCATTCTCTTGGTATCTTTTGTTCCTCCGTTTGACCATAAGCTCTTTATCTCCATGTCTCCATTTTAAAAAGCCTTATCCCTCCTAGTTTTCTTATCTAGAACTCTCTTTCAAGCATGTAACTGTTTTCCTTATCTCTCACCTTTCACCACCCGTCTTCCTTCAGGGTAATCCTACCCCTCCCCCCTTCCTAATCTCCACTTCTTTCTTCTTCCTTCCTCTTAGAACGGTTGCATTTCTATCACTGAATGTTTGTTAACAAGGCAATGACAACACAGAATTGCAGTATAATAACATTCTTCCCAAGTAACGCATTTTACACCTAAGCTGCTTCTGTAGAAAAGGATGCAAACATTGTAGTTTAACAACCCAACTCTGGCTCAGTGTTTTCAGATGAAGAAATAAACCCTTTTGAAACATTCACAACTTTTTAATATTTGTAGCCAGAATGTTAAAAAATAATACAAACAATAACAGCTCTGAATCTGAATGAGGTATTCAGGCTTATAATGAAAATACAAGAAAATAACCCAAATAGCTATTAAAATTACATCCTGATGCCAGCCCACCCTAGCATGATGGATAATTATCTCTGAGTCTGAAACATTAACTTCATACTTTCATTATTTTTATATTCAGACATGAGACATATTTCTCCTTATAGGAGGCTGTAATCCAACATGCAATATCAGTCAATACTGTCTTCTAAAATGTCTTTTATGACTTTTCCTAGCAAATTCTTTAGATATGTTGCTTATTAATTATATGTTATCCTCCAACCTTTTTAAGTAAATAAGGTGAAGCCAGATTGTCTACAATTTCTAATGTCATCGAGGAATTCCTCATATGTAGATAGAGTACTCACATATATTTTCAAACATGCTTCTTAAATAAGTGAGAAAGACTCATTAGACAAGGATCATTAAACAGAATGGTACAGATTTTAATATTCACAACTGGTCAAGCTTTCAAGCACCCATTGGATGGCCAAAGTTATTTCCATGGCCCTCTGAAGCAGTTCAGTTGCTCTGAACTTTTTTGGTTCTAAATCTACACATGTTAATGGGTGCTTGGGTCTACAGCTATGAATCCAAGACATGCTGGTGTGTTTCCTCTACCAAACAGGTGTATCGCATCATCCATATACACTGGAATCAGAATCACTAGGAAAGATCAAATCAATAACCACAGGGCCTCACTGTAAAAGTCATTGTCCGATAATATGTACACCATGTTCTTTGCAAGTATCCCATTTGGATGCTTGGATCTCCTAGCAGGCATTCACTACACCTGGTGGCTTCTCAGAACGTCAGTCAAGAAACTAGATCTATATCTTGATGTTGCCGTTTACTGTCCAAATGACCTTGGAAAAGTCATTTTGGAATCTCACAGCTGGAGAGTAGCAAGAAGGAGTCACTTTGCTGAATCTAAGTTTCTTCATCTGTGAAATGGGAAAAAAACAATACCTCCACATCAGGGTTGATGAACCCATTAAAATGAAAGAATTTATGAAAAAAGTCTTCATAAAAATCAACGTTTCATAACTTATCGTAGGCAACTTGGCCCAGTAGAATTTAGATTCTCATAAGTTTTTCTGTTGATCTGTACATACTGCAGATTGAAACTCAATGTTTGTATTTCTGTTTAATCACTTGAAGGGGAGAAAAAAAGACTTAGGAATTACTATGAAAAGATCATTCCCCAAACGAAGGTTGTTATGTCTACAGATAGACAAAGTTAGACAAAGTCAGGGATTAATACTGTTTTCTTTACGCGCAATCTCCTACCATCTTGAAGGACACAAAGCATCTCCCCCTGGTGATATCCCCTTCTGGTTTGATTAGTCCACCTCAAATCTGTTCCTATGGTATCCGAGTGCAGTGGCAAAACAAATAGGTTGATCACCTAACTGTTCCTCTGCTGCAAAAGAAGAAAATTTCAAATGCATATGTACCCTGAGGTTTTCCCTTGGTGTTTCAGAGGCAGTCCAATTCTGGGCTTGCTGAGCCGCAAGAAGAAGAATTTGCCTGCTCACCCTTGACTCCCCGGGGCAATATACGACCAAGGGCTGTGAAGAGGGTCACCCAAATCATACAAGCAGGTTTGCAAACATGTGGTGTTCTCAATGGAGGCATTGACTCCATTTAGAGTGCTAGGTTTTGTATCAGAGTGCTTTTAAGTAGCAGCTCTGAACTGAATGCCTCCCCCTCAGTTTCTTCATTTAACAAAAAAAAGGTGGGGGTGGATATTAATCACATCTATTGTGGACGATTGTTATGACTCTTAAATGATACTGTATGTGATTATTCTTTCATAAGTGCCAACCAAGCATTATACCAGCATTTGCCACATGTATTATTCAGGATGCTGTCATTGAGAGGTCTACTGAGTAATTTTCATACCTTTACAGAGAGATTGCTTGTGCACATTTGGAATAAAGAAAGATATTTTAATGGTGGTGGTGATGAAGGAGAGTTGGAGTATGCGGTATTTTCCAAGCAAATTTTACTGTGGAGTCATTTATTTATGGAGCTGATTCCTGTTTTGCAAAATACATCCCAGGACTCATCTTCAACCAGCACATTTTGGAAACAGATTAATCTGCGTTATGATTGGACAGCCAAGATAAAACAGTGATTAAGAGCCTATGCTCAGCAGCCAGACTAAATCTGAATCCTGGCTCCACTGCTTCTTAGCTGTGTAACCACACTCTGACTCAGTTTCCTGATTCTGTAAAGTGGGGATAATAAACAGCTGCTACCACATGGGATTTTATGAGGATTAAATGAGTTCATAAATGTAAAAAGACTCAGCATAGAGCCTGGCATATAATAAGTAATAAACATCAGGTACCGTTAGATTTTATTACTTACTGACCAATTCCTGGAGGACAGGACTTTCTTTTTATGTATTGTTATATCTCCATGCTGAGTGTAGTGTTTGGCATATAGATGCCCAATAGAATGAGTGTTCATTCATTGTTTAAAAAATATTTACTAAGCATTTACCTGTAGCTAAACAACAGCAAACATTAGACATTTATAAATTTTTACACATACTATTGTTTTACTAATATAGTATTAAAGTCTAAGAAATGTAGTTCAGGATGGTGACTGGTCCATATAAACTGTCAGTTATCACATTGATAACACAAGCCATCAAAATGTGTCCTGCAATTTAATGCACAAAAAGTCAAAATGCTGTCTCCTAAAGGATGTTTCCTTAAGCCAACGTGACCTATAACCAGCCAATAGAGTGACAGTGATACTAGGCAAGTGCACCAGATGAACAAATATGAATCTAGAAATACGTGCTTTCGCCAGTAGTTTCCTTGAACTAAAAAGACACCATTTCATTTTTTCAAATTATGTATCTTGAGAAAAACCACAGAGAAGTAAACAATCATAATATGAGTCTAGGGTATAAAAATTGGTTCTTGACTTTTTCTCTTCCTTTCACTGACCAAGTGGAGGCAATTTTACTGTCCCTGCATTCCTCCAAGTGGGGGGCAAGGGAGTAGAAGAAATAGGAAATTAAAACTGGTCCAACCTGTCCAGTCCTGGAAATTTTTCTTAGGCTAGGTAGTAAAGGAGCTTTACAGGAATGATATTTAAGACTTAGCCACTCACACAGAAGACTGAAAAATAAATTTGTATTCATTTTTATAAAATCTGTTATGAAAACTAATTTCATTTCAGCTAAAAATAGTTATTCAAATACATAAAGGCTTTCTTTAAAAGTTGTTTTAAAATTAAAAGTGTGATGAATGGCCCATGAATTTGTGTTTAATATTATTTGCTAAATATAGCCAATTATAACTTTTGTATAGTACGTAGACAGAGATAAAAATCCCCAAGTCTAAAAATGTGACTATAATGCACGGAAGAGTTCACTTTTTCTCTTATTTATGATAATAAAAATGAGTCCTGCGGTGTTCAGGCCAAACTCAAAACAAAATCCCGAAACTTCTGATTTAGAATTTTGATGCCAATCTTTAGTGAAGGGAGAACAACCCACAGTGCTGCAGCCAAGTTCTAAAAAAATAGGGTTTTATACAAACCTTGACGGGCTCTGACCATCAGTGGCATTATGAGGCGCCACCATAATTGCAGTCTTCTTAAGACATTACTTATTTCAGGCTAAGTAGGAGAGCCAATATTTTGTATTTTAATTAAGAAACCTGGACTTTGTTTATAATAATTGACTGTTAGGCCAATTCTTGCCAGGATATACTTGTAAAAGAGAATTTTTGCCTCAAGTAAGCTTTAAGATATTGGAACGGATTTAGGATTTGGGATTAAAATCTTTTTCAATTATTTATTTTAGTTGCTTTTATTGTAATACCAATAGCATAAGTATATATTTTCATTTACCCTCAACCTACTCATCAATGGCCATAAATATTTATTACCTGCTTCTTGAAGAAAACTTTTAATCATACTGATGAAAATATATTGTCTGCTATGAACATAAAAGCCAAATTGTTTTCCTCATTGACTACTTAGACCAGAAAATAAATCAATGCTTCCACGGTGTTATAAAATGAAGCAATCAATAGTCAAGACAGTAAAACAAAGAGATGATCTAATAACAAATAAATGTCTTAGATACGAACACCCATATGCTAATTTTGAAAATGTCTGTTTTTTTAGCTGTTTTGATTAAAGCATTCTATACAATAAACCCTTTAAAGCTCCAATTGTCAAAAACTTTTTTCTTCTCCATCATTATCTTTTGTCACATGTGACAATAGCAATATTGCTTATTATTTTTAAAAAATAAATTAGACACAATATATTTGAAAATTACACTTCTACAAAGTGAGGTTCCAAAAGAAATCAAATGGAACACTGCCACCTTTTGGTTATATAAATTGTAAAGTTGCAGATGTTGACTGTGTTACATTTTTGAATGAAAATGTTTAGACATTCTTCAGTTTTTAGAAATAGTGATCCTATCTCTGTTAGTATGAAATACCCATCTTTAAATTTTTGCTTCTCAGTTGTCGTCCTTTAAGTATTTCTGCTTTCATTTTTCAAGTTTGTCCCCAAACTCTTGAACTTTAGAAACTGGAAACACTTTTTCCTGTTTATTTTGTAAAGAATGGCAAGTAATAACCTAGTAATGAAAAACACAAAGGCACTTTTATATCCTCGGGCTCTGTCATAAACATTTCTATTACTTCTCTTTACACCAAACCACCCTGCAGAACAGGGTTTGGCCATGACACACTCAGATTCCCCAAAGCACTAACTGAATTTCTTTCAGCTAGAAGGATTTAGGCCTTCTCACTCCATAAGCGTTGTATGTATACACTTTGAAATTATAAGGTAAAAGAAATGACACAGTAGGTGCCTAGGCACATAGAGGGACTAACTGATGGGTGAGGAGAAATGGTGGCTATAAACAGACATAGATTTCACTTAGGACAGGATCTGAAATTATGACATTGTCTAAATATGGAGAGCTAACAAAATAAAGATAAAGAATGAGAGAGAGGCAGCCTTAATAAATAAGGTAAACTGGTTGAATAAAAAGTTATACTATTTTTTTCAGCTCAGTTCCCACAACTTGGCTGACAGTTCTGTTATCCTCTCTGGCTAAAAAAGTAAACAAATAGTAAATAATAAATAATCAAAATAATAAGAATATATATATATATATATATATATATATATATATATATATATATATATATACACACATATTCTTGTAGGGTTCCGTCCTACAAGACTGCCCTCCACCACCAACTCCAGACACCAATCACAAGCCCCAGGCAGTTACCCGTGCTTCTGATCTTACCAGCTACAGATTGGAGGTTTCAAAGACCTCCCCCTTAGGTTTGATTATTTTGCTTGAGTGACTCACAGAACTCAGGAAAACACTTAACATTTGCCAGTTTAATAAAGGATACCTACCATAAAGGATACAAGTAAACGGCTAGATGAAGAGATACATAGGGCAAGGTCCCAAATAAGTGAGCTTCTATCCTTGTGGCTTGATGGCATGTGGAAGTGTTCTGGCTCCCCAGGCATGGACACTCTCTCCAACAAAGAAGCAGGATGCAAAAGAGCAAGACATGCTCTTCTCATGGGTTTTTGTAAGGGCTTCATTGCACGGTCATGGCTGATTAAATCATTGGCCATTGGCTGATCCAATCTATAGCCCCATCCTTGGGTGGGGTCCACCTTCAAGTATCTGAACTATTTTCAGGAACGGTGGATGAAAACCAAATACACCTGGGAAATGTATAGTTGATCATTTGAATGAACAAATATGTATTTCTGATAACTCTTTATATCAAGATATATATATATAAATTTAAATGAAAGAAAGAGAAATTCCTAGGTGCCAGCAACAAAGAAGAAATGTAAAACCAAAGATTTGGAAAATGACTTAGATGCTCAGACTCAGCTAAAGACTTATTTCTAGGAGCTGCAGATTAAATGTCCATTGGGAATATAAACATAGCCTTAGACATACGTCCGTTTACATGTAGAACCTCAGACCCCTACAAAAAGCTAGGAAAATGAAAGAATAACTCCTGAGTAACAGAGGAGCAGGGTAAAATAACTACCCCAGGGAAGTCTAGAGAAGGAAATAACAAGGGTATTTGATTTGGACTGAGGACCTAACACGGAAAAACTAAGTTCTCCTTTAAAATTTAAAGCAAAAGAGTTTATGGTACTACACTCTCTTCCAGGATGGTAGTGGAATCCTCAAGCCTAGAAATGAAAAACTAGTCCTAAACCAATTGAACTAACATGAGTAAATAGCATCACTTCAATAACCTAAGGTTCACAGTATTCCAACAGAGGGGAAAATCCTTACTGAAGAGAGGTTCAAAATCAAAAATTGCAAATCATATGAGGAAACAATCTAACATAAGCAGGAGTCACCAAATAAAACAGCAGGAGGTACGTATTGCAGAGTACTTTAAAACTATGCTTAAAATAGTTAAAGTAACAACAGAAGAAAGAGAAACAATATTTTGTTAGAAAGCAGGACATTAAAAATAGAACAGGAAGATTTAAAAAAAAATTTATATCATCAAAATTCTAAAAAGTCAGTGAATGATTTAAATAATGAACTAGATACAGCTGAAAGAAAAATTAATGAATTAGAATATAGATCTGGGAAGTTAACCTATATATACTACAACAAAAATAAAGAGAGAGAGATATGAAAAGGAAATGTTGGATATCTCTGCAAAACATTATGGCAAGTTTCTCTACAACACCCCTAGGGTGTTTGTCTCAATGTAGTATTTAACAGATTTCAGGAACTTGCACCCTAGTAATTCCCACCATTATACTCTCAAATATAGCTTGAAATAACCATAGACAAAAATATGCATGCAAGTTGTCAAATAATAAGAATAGAACCTAAATTATTGAAGTTAAGAATTTTCTCATGTTCTATAATGTAGGAATTTGAATTATTCAAGAAAATTCTAGCTTTGGCTTTAGGCCCTCATGTGGATGACAGGCAGCCTCTAAAATAGTTTCCTGGTATCACACTCTAGTATAATCCCCTCCCCTTAAGTGTGGCTTGAACTTATTGATTTGCTTCTAATGAGTGAAATACAGAAGTAATGGGATCTTTCTTCCAATATTAGGTTTTAAAAAGACCATAGCTTCTGTCTGAGGTGCTCTCTCTTTCTCACTCTGGCTCTGTCTTTTGAGTCACCAGCTGCCCTGTTAGGAGGACATTCAGAAAGCCCATGAAGAAGCCCAGAAGGTGAGGAACTGAGGCCTACCAGCAACCGTGTGCATGAACTTGGAAGCAGATCTGAGGCCCACCAACAGCCCCATGAAGGAGCTTACAAGCAAACCATCCACTCCCACTCCCACCGAGCCATGGAACAATACCACAGCCACCCCAACAGCCTCTCAGCCTTATGAGAGATTTTGAGCCACTGACATCTGTTTATGCTACAGTCAGATTCTTGATGCACTGAGAGTAGGAAATAATAAATATTTATAGTTTTAAGCTTCTGAGTTTGGGGGTTATTCATTATGTAGAAACGGATAGTTGCTTACATGAGTAAGACATTCTTTAATTTAGGGAAATTATTGGTATCAGCATCTCAATATTCACAATGGAATGTTAAATAATATCACCTAATGGTCCAGTTTCTAAAGGATATGGATCTGCCCTCAAACAACTTTACAGATACCAGATATATCTGTAGATATCAGGTATATTTATATAGCTATAAATATACTTACAGATAACATATTAAGGAATTAATATCAAAATATGTTTTCTGATTTTTTAAAAATGGCTAAGAAACAAGCTATTTAGAAAAGATAATCTAACACCTATGCCATCCATATACTCCTTGAGAAAACTGGATCTAAGGATAAGATATAAAATAAGTTAGCTTAAAACTTCTACAATACTGATGTTGAGTATAGTCCATCTCTAAATACATCCCTATTAAAACATCACAAAATATATCACTATCAAAAATCACGAATTAAATTCACCACATAAAATTTTTATTTTAAAATTTTGTACCAGGGAAACATGTTTCTTCTATATATATTCACTCATTCATTCATTCAATAGATACTTTATTGTCTTATCATAAGCTAGGCATTAAGATTGGTGCTGTGATCTATTTGTTAGAAAAAAAAATGTGTCTCTGCTTTTGTAGAAGTAACTGTCTAAGGAAGAAGCCAACATTAAACAACCCATCACATGCAAAAAGATAAGGTGGAAGTTTTAAGCAACACCTTAAAATGGCAGATATCAGGCATCAAAGAGAAGTGCTAGGCAAACATGAAATTTTTCAAAGGAGGTTTATAAAAGCCAGTTAAACATCCCATAAGTCCTTCATCTCAAGAGTAGACAGGGGTCAAAATTAAAGAAAACTGCAGGTGTGTTATGAGCCCTCCTCCTATGAGGGAAAGGGGTGGGGGGTATCTGCAACATCAGTTTAATTGCCAGGACTCTAATGAGTACCCCAGGGTAACGTGTTACGTGCACCTTTGAGGGGGGAATTGCAGTGGATGGGGTTTTACTCCCATCTAGAAAATGCTGAAGACAAGAAATGACTGGTTAATGGTTCTAATAGTGGGATGGAGGGGGGGTAGCTGAGGTGAGGTAGGCGTGTGTTCCCAGAATTCAATAAAGCAAAAGGCGTTTGAGAGTTTTCCATAGAGCCGCTCTGGGCCACAGATGGGGAGAAGCATTGTGCTGAGTTGTGCTAGGGCTTCGCTCTTGGAGGCTACCTGAAGTGGCAACAGGCTACAGGACAGAAAAGCTAAAAGACACTCAGGATGCTTAGAGCCTAGAAAAGAATAAACCACAAATGAAAACACCACCTACATCAAGATGGTAAATGAGGAGTGCCTGGCGAGGGAGGGCAGCGGTGGGTCTGAGTAACCCATGTGGGTACTTTACAAAAGAGAAGGGCCAATGTCGAACAGCTGTGGGCACACAGAATCTGAAGCAAGCACATGAAAACTGGCAATAAGGAAGAATCCGCTGCTCTTACCTCCCTGCATTGGTTTTCTAAGGCTGCCATAGCAAATACCACACACTGTTTATAATGACACACACAACCTAGTCCTGGAGGCTGGGAGCCTGAAACCAAAGGATCAGCGGGCCCACGCTCTCTCTGAAGGCTCCACGGGGAGGAGCCCCTTTGCCTCTTCTAGCCTCCGCCGGTCGCCAGGATTCGCTGGGGTTCCTTGGCTTAGAGGGATCACTGCCTACCTGCCTCCCTCTTCAAAGAGCCTCTTCCCCTGCGTGCCTGTCTCTCCTCTTCTAATAAGGACGCAACACGGAAGGAATTTCGGATCCATCTTAACCCATTATGACTTCACCTTAACTAATTACATCTACAAGGACAGTATTTCCAAATAAAGAGGCTTTCTGCAGTTGTAGGTGGAATTAATATTGGATAACACTATTCAACTGGTATACTCTTCTATCGCCCACCATTCAAATTCCCAGAGGGGTCAGGAAAGGCAGCTCATGGTGGAGAAGGGGAGCAGTCAGTGAGAGGAAGATGTTCTGATCCTTTTACCTTCAGCTTCTGCCCCCAACCTGCTGTCCTCTTTTCTGGCTTAATTCTACATCTTCATCATATGCCAGCCTCCGCCTCGCAGCCACAGTCACATGCTTTCCGTCCCTCCAGCTTACACACTGTTGCTATAGCGCTGCAACGCTGAGGTTCCTCCTTCCTGGAATACTCGGCTGGAATACATCTATGCACTCAAGTTACACCTCTTCCTTCAGAATGTAGATGAAATACCACTTCCTCAGGACCCAAACGCTAGTTATCAGTCTTGTGCCATGCCATGGCAAAGCTTTTATAACAAAATCAGTAAAAATAAGTTACGGTTGTAATGATACAATAAAGATATATAGATGCATATGTATGTGGATATAAACTTAAACACAAGACTTAATTTCAAAATGTGCTTTCTTGGAAAAGACTTTTCATTTTTTTATTCTGAATATTGCCTTTCCTGCTTTTTTTCATGTTAAAATGTTTGTTATGTTAGCACATTATAGTGATAGCAGATGGCAGTTTCCTTGTTATTGTCCTTAATTGTCAAAAATAAATAAAAGATTTGAAAGCTGGCAACTTAATGTCAGTAAAACTTGAAATTTTATTGGCTTGTGAAATCTAGAAATCTGGGAAGCACATAGGATCTAATGGTAAGACTTTCCTATCAGCCACTAGAGGAGCAAAAATGTGAAAAAATATTCATGAAATAGCAAAGGTCCTTTCTCTTCACTAACTACAATTGCCTATAAGGCTGTTTTATTATTTTTACTCTGTTACCCTCATAGCTGCTAAGCATGTTTTTATTCCTATGCTTACCTTGGATCCCTCCACTGTATTTCTCAGTCCATTCACTGACTGTTGTTCAAATGATCATTTACTTGGGTGCCACCTTCCATAAGGTCTCTGAATCTTCATCTCCTTAAATTTTCTCACATGCCCACCTGACAATCAGTTGCCTCAGGTCATGCCCATTGAGTCATGCCCACTGACTGTATCCTGTGCTTCTGTTCACAGCCACGCTGTATCAGCTGGGCCCTCATCACTACACCACAAGTCATTTACTGCTGTTGCTAGATTGTTGACTCCGTCTGTAGTATCTTCACAGTGGCTTCTCCAAACTAACCCCTTATAGTCAACCTCCCACCGCAGTTCCATACTCATGTTACCCATCTTCAGCTGATGTTGTAGTTTATTCAGAACTTTTAACAATCTGAAATTAATTCCCTTTCTACCTCCGAATGATTCTGCATTCCCATCTATTTTCTTTTTCTCTTCTGAGTCATGTGAAAAGGTGCCTTGAACCTCTCCAACCTGCCACACTTACAACAATTCCATACCATTCTACTTTCCCAAGATCCTCCTCCAACATTCATTTCTTTTTTAATGTTTTCTACCATCTGCCATTGTCAATCACTGTACAAATATTCATTCCTTCTGAATGTACCTCAGTCTCAATGTAATATAAACTCTGTTTTCACCTGCCAATCCCAAAATCATTATTCAATCACTCTCCTATCTAAACTTCCACCATTTTTCACTGTGTATTTTGTCAGCTACTAATATCCAGTATTAAAATCCCCACCATTTAGCTGAAACTGTTTCCTTATATGTCAATACTCATATTCTAATTACACTATAAGATGGATTTTCTCCATTCTTGACTTTTCTGATATATCCCAACAGCATTTGACAGGGAAGTTACAAATTTAACATGTTGACCCATTACCTCACCATGAAAATTCTCACCTGTTGAGTTATTGGCACTGATTCTCCTTCCTCCCTTCGTAATATTTGGAAGAGCCTCTGGTATATGTTTCAGTATCTCACCTTCTATTGCCCCTCTAAATATATATGCATACACATGTATGTGCATGTATGCAATTACATATTATTTTTATAGCATATATAATTTATATACATGGATACGGGTAATTTCTCTAAACTTCTATGATTTGTCCTCTTTTACTCTCACTTTGCCCAAAGAGATCGAGTCTAATTTTCATAGCTTCAACTAATGCCATTCTGAAGATTGTTACTGAACCAGGGTGTTTAGTCTTGACTTATTTCTCAACTTCCAAGTCCCCTATTTCCAGTTGCTCATTGGGTACTGAAAATGGAATAAACCAATGCCACATTGGTCTCAATATGTAAAAAATAAAACTTATTTGTTCCTCATTGAAATCTGAGTCTCCTTTATTCCATAAAGGCACTCATACATTTTAATCACTCTTTGTTTAGTGTTCTTTACTCTGACAGTATGCTAGGCCTTGGCAATATCAGTACAAAAGATACAGTTTCTATCCTTAGCAAATAATATAGATTCTACCCTTAGGGCTAGTGGAGAAGGCAGAAATATACAATTTGTGTATTTCAATAGAGCTAGGTCCAGACTGCTGGGGGTGCCTCTCTCAGACTGAAGGTAATTCTAGAAGAATTTCTGAAAGGATGGTCTCCAAGCTGTAAATCAAATATAAATCACCAAAACCATTCCTGTTCATTGTTTCCTTTGAGATTATTTAACAGTACTCAACCTTGTTGTGAGCATCACAATGACCTTTAGAACTGTTTCTCAAAGTCAAAAGGCCCGGACCCCAGTAGAAGGTCCCTGATTCAGTAGGATCAGAGTGGAGCTAAAACCATTTTATTTTCCAAAGTCCCCTACTTTAAATCTTCATTCTCCTTTAGAATATCAGTGATGGTTCCCTCATTGGAAGGCATCAGGATCAACTACAGAGAGGAAGGTCTCTTCTGAATGTGAAAAACGCTTCCCGATCATTAAAAACTGGAGGAATACTATGGGCTGCTCTTGTGGAAGAAGAAGCCTTAGAAGAAGCCTTTTAAGACCATCTCCTCAATTCCAGAGACACCATCTGTGTTTCATGTCTTACCAATGTCCTCTCTATTGATACACTTATCTCTGTCTCCTCCAATAGATAATGAGATCCTTAAGAGCAGAGATTTTTGCTTTTTCATCGTTGGTACTTCAGTGCTAGGTAATGAGATAAACATGGTCACATGTTCTGTAAATGTTTATGAATTAATTAATTATTGGGAATTATCCAAATGAACCCCGGATACAGAATATTCTAGGAAAATATAGGAGCAAATATAGAGCCCTAGAGGTCAGAAAAAGCATATGTACTCAAGAGTAAGATGCAAGGATGGCTGTAGCCAGGGAGAAGGTGGGAGGTAAGCATGCCCCAGATCGTAAAGGCCCTTAGATCCAGGCTGTAGTTTGGGGACCTTACCCTACAGGTTCTGAGGAGCCTCTGAAAAATGATTAGAAGTATAACTGAACAAGTTTAAATCACAATTTTAAGCCATACACTCAGGTGGGCAAAAATTCAACATTCATTTTCTATAATTCACTTCAATCTCACATTTTAATCTCCATTATCATACTTCAGTCAATTCTATAGAAACATGGTTATTTCTAATTTAAATATTTTCTACTAAACATGTTTCTTCCTTCTACTCCTCTTTCTCCTCCCTGAGTGTATAATTCTATGTAACAAAGGAAGGCATCTGGGCTCTGGCCATTGATGTATGTCCACGATACCATTTCCTGAAATGCAGAGTCGAGCTCGGCTCCTGGGATGCTAATTAAGTCAGCTGGGTGTATGATATCAGCACTCAACCAAGAAAAAATTACAGAGGAATAAAAACAGGTCGGAGGAGGGATTAGAACAGAGAATGCCATCTTTGCAGACCCTGGGAGACAATCAAGAGATTAACTCAAGCAGGCAGATGGCCATCTGGGATCTGGAGTTCAGGAGAAAGAGCTGAACTAGAGATGGTGATTTGGGGTTCATCCACACAATGCCTGTCAAAGATAGGTGCTCAACAAGTACTTGTCAAAAAAAAATTTAGAAATGATGTTTGAAACCATGGACATGCAGATGTAGAATAATAAAATATAATGGCTGAAAAACAGAAAGTTAGGAAACACCAATAAATAAGAGACAGGGCAAGGTAGCATTGTTCTTTAAAGAGCCAGATATGTAGGAAGACAAGCAAAGAGATAGTGGAGCCCCAAGAGAGCAGAGAGTTCAAAAGGGTGGATTAATTATCATCCTCAAATAGTTCAGTGAGGTCAACTAAGATAAGGAATAGAAATTCTCTGTTACATTAAGCCACAGATTGATCATCAAAGACCTTTACCTAAAAAACTTTGATGGGGTGGCCTTGATGGAAACCAGATTTCAAATGTATGGGAAATGAAATCATGGAAATAATAAATGAAGACAACTATTTTACAAAAAAAAAATATATTAAAAGTAAGAGGAAGGGGAGAGATAGGTTTGCTACTGAAGGGAAAGAGGGTAAAAGAAATTTTGACAGTTGGTTGCATTTAGAATTGCAAACAATTTTTTCACTAGTCAGTTTATTACTCTCAGATCTCTGGTTATAATCTTCTTTTCATTCTCTACATCACCTATACCAACATCATTTGCTAAATGCTGTGAATTCTTTCTTAGAAGCCATTTTCACATTTGCTTATTTTATTCTCCTATCAACACCCCTCTGAAGGGAAATACCTTCTTGATCTTCTTTAAGTCACCTATACAACAATTTTATGTTATCTTACTAAACTATTGCTTTGATCATATCAACACATCTTTACAGCATTTTTTTTCAGGACTTTCCTATTGCCTATCAGATAAAACAAACACTACTTTTATTTATGAGGAGAAAAATAACTCAGAATTATTGCTCAGCTCATACAGTTAAACTTCAGTTTTCTAAGACTATATCATTTTTCATGCCATTCCCTCTATCTAGAGACAGATCCTTTCCACTTATCCACATTCCACTCACCATCTAAGATTCAGTCCAGATGTCATCTCAAGAATCATATTTGCTTTGATCTCCTCCAGTGGAAGAGATACCTCTTTCTTGGGCAATCTGACAGTCCTGAATTTTGACAGCTTCTAACACACTTTTCACACTCTGTGTATACTAAAGTTATTAGTGTGTTTCACTCTCCTATGAGACAGAAAACAGCTTAAAGGTAGAGAACATGTCTTAGGTATCTAACCTTCACAGAGCCTTACACAGTAGGTGTTCAATAACACTAGTAAGCATGTGAATCTGTTTGTCAGCAATATTAGTACAAGAAGTTAAGAAAAAGAGCAGAGGTCAAAGAGTGAAATAAAATTATTTTACTATCTATTCATTAACTGAGATATTCAAGTACCTCCATTATTATTATTTTGTAGTTTCATGGATCATCATATGCACAAAGCCTTAATTTGGGTTATAAAAATGAGTGTGAACAGTAAATTCAGTATACACAAATAATCATGATATTAGAGCATCCAACATACATTAAAAATACCACAGAACTGTGTACTGTAAAGGGATTCTATGTCTCTGGCAAGTGCTGGTGACCGAAAGAAAGGGTCCTGCTTGCTTATTATCCTGAAGGAGTGTTGTAGTGAATGAGGAGATTAAAAATAATGAGCCCATGGAAAAGTTTTGAACTAAGAAATAATTCCAATCTGATGCAGCAAATGAGTCTGGAAGGCATTTTATACCCCAAACGCTTTGTGTTAACCTAGCATGGAATAGAAAGGTGGTAAAACATAGGACCTCCTCGAGAGTCTTGAAGTCTACTGAGAGAGAAAAAGTTGTTACAAGCCAGAGATTACTGGTCACAGCTCAAAGACCCAGCACCAAACCTAAGGAATCACAGTCATGGCCTCACTGTAGTCCCCAACAGGCTGCCATCTGATGCAGCGGTGGAGGCAGCACCTCAGCCTCCACAGACTGGAACCAGACACACCCAGACACCCATAGCTCCTGCATCTGCAGCTCTGGATTCTCACCCTGTAGACCTGGGGCCCAACAGCTGTGAAGGCTACAACCTAGGGCCGAGGGAGGGCTGGCCTCTTCTTCCATCCTGCCAGCATTTATGTTACCTCCAACCCTCCCATCTGGGACTAATGCCCTTCAACTCAGATTTATCCTAGACCAGACATGTCCAGTAGAAATATAATGCACATTTCTCAGTGACCCACATATGCAATTTAAAATGTTCTAGTCGTGACAATTTTTAAAAGTACAATGAAACTAGTGAAATTAATTTAATAGTATGTTCATTTAACCCAATATATCCAACATATCAGCAGTTACTGATATCAAATAGTTATTGGGATATTTTGCATTTTTTGTGAAGCCTTTGGAATGCAGTGCTGTATTTCATGCCACACAATGCATTGCGATGCAGACTAGCTACACTTCAAGTGCTGAATGTAAGTAGCTATTGTATTGCACAGCACGACTGCAGACATTTGCTATCCACGGGGAGGCTGAGGTAAGAAAAGATACTCAACGCAACCCAGCTGGGCATGTCTGTTGCCCACCCTAAACTACCTGTTACCAGACCCCAGCAGGGGTATGGGGTCCTCTGGGGCCTGCCAGAGGCCCCTCTGCATGACCAATGCACACTTACCTTTAGGCCCTGGAGGTCCTAGACAATGTTGAATATAAACAATGATACTGAGCATTCCTCTTATTTCTCATTCAAAAAGGAGTATACCTAACATTTTTCCATTAAGCATATTTGCTCTAGATTGTCAGTATTTCCCTCTAATCTTAATGTTCTAAAGGCTCTTCTTTTTAAACATCAGCGGGTTTTGAATCTTATCAAATGATTTATGTACTTCTATTGAGAAAGCATCTAGATTTTTTTCCCTTCCTAAATCTGTCAATGTGGCAAATTCATTAATATATAATAGTCTTTCTAATGTTGAATTCCTGGAATATAACAATTTCAGTTTATATATTTTTTATGTCATCTGAATTCAGTTTGCCAATGTTTCACTTAGGATTTTTTGTGTACATATCCAGGAGTAGATTGGCCTGTAATTAGCTTTTCTTTTATTGCTTTTATCTAACCTTGATATCAAGGTTATTTTAGGATTATAAAATGAGGAGGGGAGTATTCCCTAGCATTCTAGTGTCTGGAAATTTTTATATGACTGGAATGAGATAGTATTGTTTTAAGTGTTGAACTCACTTATAAAATTGCCTGAATCTCATGTTTTCTTTGTTGGAAAGATGAACTAATGACTCAATCCCTTTGAATGTTATAAACGACTTGGTTTTTCTATTTAAAAAAAATCATAAGAAAAGACAGATGCAAATAAATGCTGTGCTAGATACACAGACCTAATTGCCTTGGAAATGTCAACATCAAGATTGCTAAGGAGTAATGGAAGAGGTTAGAAGGTCTGAAAGATGAGTGGCAAGTTGGCAGAGGAGACCTGGGGTGGAGCAGGAGAAGAGGTGTCTTTCCACAGTGAATCACATGAGCAGAGTCTCAAAAGCATCAACTTGTATAAAATCCATGGAGGAGCACATGGTCCACCCTGGATGAGCTGGATGGGAGAACAGACAAATATGAGAAGTAAGCTGGAAATGTGAACTTAGTGTTCAGGTGTTGAGAGCTGACCTTAATAGTTATATGTAGAATGTCAAAAATATTACAACTGCTTCCCTGTCTTTGTTCTTTGAAAGATTAGGGCTTCCTAATATCATTATAATCAGCATGTAATGCAGTCTTTTAGGCTACTTCTTAAAAGAATATATAAGTTTATAACTCCTTTCTTCTACTGTGTTCTGAGAATATAAGCACTCTGAGGGCTAACCAAGAGCTGTATCACATCTTGAGTGATTTTGCCTTTTAATTTTACCTGAGCAGAGAGAATCAGCCACACAATTAACCACAATTTCATTCAGGAAATAAAAAATCAAATGGAAAAGTGTAAAAATTTAGAAGTTGCTTTAAAACTGATTGTATATATATCTAAGCTATTATTTTTCATTTTATTGTGACTTTACATTATTTCTACCATAGCCAGTTTAATCTAGAAATTCTTATGAAATATTGTGATCCATTAGGAATAAGATCATGGTAGCTTCCTGCCTGATAACTGCTGGGGTAAGTGAGGCAGCCACACTTTACACAGCTTCTGGGTGCCGAGCACTGAGCTAAGGGTGCTGCATATATAACCTTATTTACCCCCTACCATAACTATGAGTCTGATATCACCATTTCTTTGGATAAAGGATGTTGCTTATGTTGTAAAATTTACACATTCAACATGAATTCTAGATTTTGAAGTAAATAAATAAATAAAATGGCATATGTATTTTCAAAATAAATAAGTAACTGGCACATATATTTTCTAAAATGTTTGTTGGATAAGACAATGTTTAATGACTTCTACAAAGTCATACACATACTGCTTGGCAGACACAGAATGAACCCAGGTCTCTGACCCAAGAATCATGATCCTAAACAGGTTTTGTTGACTGCCTGCCACATGGTTCATACAAAATTTTGACTAAAATGAAGGGGAAATCGTCATTTGATACATCTAGATTTCTTATATAACTATGCCTAGAAACTACTTCACTCACTATTTGGCACATAAAGAACAATCACGTGATACCTGCCTTATTACTAATATAATTAATAATATTGATTAATAAGATATGCCTAGTCAAAATACGAAGCAGTAAAATTTCTATTTTAAAAAATAGAAATACTATGTTGGAATTCACCAGATGGCTACAAATTCTCCACTGTACTCTGGAATAAAAGAGCCCTGGGGAGAAGGATCCACATGAAATGGATATGGAGGCTTTGTGTCTGCTGCAGAGACGCAGAAAGGGGAAGAGCAGGGGCATTCTTAGGAAAAGGTCAGAGTATTTGTTTTTCTTTTCCTCAGGCTCAGATTTCCAGAGGCCCCAAACATAAGCAAAAGGAGAAAAAAAAATTAAAATAAAGGGTTGAAAGGTAAGGTTTAGATAAACGGGACTCATTTGTGCAGAGAAAAAGGCTGAATTCCACAGTGATAGTGGGAAATGAGCCCCCGGAGGACCGGGCAGGCAGAGCAGGGGCCCAGGCTGGGCCAGGTTGTTGAGAGCCATGGGAGCTAGTGTCTATTTAGATCAGAAAAGCCAAATGGAGATTTTGATGGCAGAGAACTTACAAACCAAGAAATAATTCAGAATTGGTCAGGAATCCCTGACAGCCAGCCCATGACAGTCCATCATTTCCTAACTAGATAGCAGCCCAACTTGAGGATTCCAGGTTCTGTGAAAAGATACCAAGAAGGAAGCTTTAAAAGTACAAATCAAAAAAAAATAGTATTTAAGATAAAAATCCTTAAGTAGTCTTATAAAGTGATGTCTTAAAAAAAGGAAAACCAGAAGACCAAAAACAGTTACATCTTGTTGCTACTCTCTAGGTGCCTGTCAGCAGAAGATAAAGCAAAGGAGGAGAACATAAATACAATTAATGAAGAATGGATGGCAACACCTCTGACTTCAGAAAAAGCTACTTTAATGCCTAATTCAAAAGGAATTGTGATAAATGTAAACAATGAAAACAATTTACCCAGAAGAGAACGATTACTGTGAAAATCATTTAACAGCAAAGAACTATTACATAACAAAGTTTCTGAAGAGAATTAATTTTAAAATGTATTAAATGACCCAAGCAAGAGAATCTCTTTAGAGAATTTTGCTCCAACTTAAATTTGAAATAAAACATTTCCCACAGACTTACAAATAATCTATTCCAAAAAGATGAAGCATTTTGCAAATGCAGAACATCTATTCTTCCCCCCTCCCCCCTGCCCCATCCCACTCAGAAAACTGCCAGGCATTAGGCTCAATTAGTCTCCGTGGACTAAAGAAGGGTGGACCCTGGGTACAACCCAAGCCTGCAAGATCACGGCCAATATGAGCAAACGAGTACATTTAAACCTGTCTCTAAACACTCTCATTTTTTCTGTTCTGTTCTTTCTTTGGAGGCAGGAGAGAGAATTAGATTTGATTTAAAGGGGAACACTTCTGAGTGGTGTTTTATGAATGTGTTAATTCATGAAACCAATACTAGACTAGTAGTTGTTGGAGGTCAAATGTATCATTAACAATTTTTCCTAGTCTTAAATTGCTGAAAGGATTAAAAGAGAGGCATGATGCCATTTCCTTCATTTGAATTGTCACTAAAATGCATCAAAGGATTTCTCCCCAGACCAAAGAGTAGGGATGGGATTTGTTACTGGTACAGTCAAATGTTACTAACCCATCATTGCCATTGATACGAATGGGAGGAAAATCTTGAAAAGTTAGATGCTAGGAAATGATAGTGATAGGATTTTTATTCAACTGTAGAGTTTAATTAAAGTAGTCTTTTACATGTCTTGGGCATAAATACTAACCAATGGAATCTTTATTTCATTATACAATATACCTATTTAAAATGTATAGCCTGCCCAATCTATAAATGATTTCAAATATCTGATAGATATATAGAATTATATAGGATGGGGAGTCAGGGTTGGGGAGAGAAGAAAGTTAAACCCGATAAGGGAAAGAAGTTGATACATTCTACCAAAATTTGGGCTTATGTCATTCATTTAATTAAGCACTTAAAATTCACAGTGGAACAGCATTTTCTCTGTCCCTCAGACTGAAAAACAGTACTCAGGAAAAGGAAAAGAATGACCCTCAAGCCTCAGACCTGAGCATTAGTAGGAAGTCAAAAGAATACAGAGCTGAGGAGCAGCCTACGTCTGGGATGAGGGCTAATACTAGAAATCTAACCATGTTATTCTCACTTTTAACAACACTTTCACTTTCAAGCTTCTCTGTGTCTCCCTTTGTTTGGTAAATTAAACACAAACTCCAGTGTGTCATACCATTCATAAGAAATGAATCTTAGGTAGCCTGAGATTGTTAACACACATAGGCATGTGGCAGGGAAAAATAAACAAATAAATTCCCACTGGCCAAAGACAACCTCAACGAAGATCTCATTGTCCTCTGACCCCTCTCACCTCTCTCAAACACAAATATATGAAGAAACCATGGGAGAGAATCAGCAAAGAGGAAAAACATAAAAGCAGATTTGAACTCACAACACTCCAGACACTGAAGTCTTGAATGCAAAATATTAGCTTTTTTAAATATTCAAAGAAATAAAAATAAATTTAAAATATGACTCAATTAAAAATCTACCAAAAATGGAGCAGGTATATTTAGAAATAACTATATAGATTTTCTATAAATATAAAAACACAATTATCAAAATTACAAACTCAATAGGTGGGAAAAAGTGTTTGCAACTTACATTGCTTACAAGGATCATATATCCAAAACATAGGAATATATCCTCAAATCAGTAAGAGAAAGGTGAACAACTCAATGGAAAAGTGATCTCAATAGACACTTTGCAAAAAGGGACATCCGAAAGGCTAGTAAACTTATGAAAGTCATCAAGGGAATGAAAATTATAACTTGCATGAGATTCTCCTGCCCACCTTCTAGAACAACTAGTGTTGGTTATGGGACCACTGACTGTGGAAATGTACTTGATAGAAAACTTAAGAGTTTGGCATTATCTACTAAGTTGAAGAGGCTTATTCTTTACGAATTCCACTGCTACGTAAACCCCAAGTAAATGCCTGCACATATACACGGAGAGACATGATAGGAATGTTGATAATGGCATTGTTTGTAAAAGCTTTAAACTAAAAAGAACGTGTATTTCCATCAACGGAAGGATGTGGTTTATTCACGTGATGTCATGCTATACTGAACATTAACAAGTTATAACTATGTGTAACAATATAGGGGAATCTTACCAAAACATTATTCAGTAAAAGAAGCCAAAAACCGAATATATACTCTCTAATCCCATTTATACAAAGTTGAAAAAAAAAAAAAGCCAACCTACGACGTTAGACTCCAGAGTAATGATTCTCTCGGGAAGGAGGAGAAGGTAGAGATTAGATAGAAGTAATTCGCAATGAAGCTGCGGATGAGTAAACTTCAGGCCGCTGGCTTGCAGGGGCCCCTTTCAAGGTCCTAAGGAAACCTGATCAATGTCCTCATATGATGTTTTTGTAAAAAGTTCAACAGAACTACATTTCACTGCAATTTGTTAAGACTGATGGCTCATTCCTATCCAAATTCCCTTCCATCAAACCTTCTCTTCTCTTGGCTGCCTTAATAGAGGTAATGGGGATTCAACAGAACCACCTAAAAGGATTGGCTATTCATTTAGTTTGTTTTGGGTGATACATTTATTTGGTTCACAATTGCTTTGCCCATGTTGAGTTATTGCTAGCATTTCAGGGTAGGACTGGCTTCCTGGAATACTTCGACCACTCAGAGTTGACTCCTTAGCTTCGTGACATAACAGTATAGAGCCAGAGATCATATGACAATGTAAGTGCATCCTACAGTGGCAGGCATTGGAAACATGTGGGTGACGAAGAAGAAACAAGGTAAAATGAACAGAGCCAGGAACTAGTCCATGGAAACACTTCCAATCACAATAATATAAAATTATAGGCAGAGAATTCATTTCTCAATGATGTTCAGTCAAAAATGCAAGTTGTTGCTTGACAGGAGTATACTAGATAATGCAATATAGACAATTACAAATGCACCATAAGTATGGGGTTTTTTTTCCTTTTCTGCTGGGAATTAAGATAAATAGAAATTTAACCAAATTCTCAGATTTGGGACACTGGGGAAACTGCAAACAGAATTAAAAAGAAAAAGCAAAATGGTAACTATACTTGTTGGGGCGGGCATGTAATAATGTAGCTAACAGTCAAATTACTATGTTGTCCACCTGAAACCAACATAATATTGTATATCAACTAAACAGTAAAAAAGAAGAAAAGTAAAAACAAAGGAAATCTACTGTTGGACACATTGTTGAAATGAAGAAAACTTAAAAGCAGTTAGAAATGATTACCTACAAAGGAATGATAATTAAACTCACTTAAAATGCTCAGGGTCAACACAAGAAATAATAAGATACTGAAATCCCTTCAAATTTGGGGAGAAATGTCTTTCAGTATCTCAGTCCAAAATCATGTTTCCAACAAAACTACCTTTCAAGAACAATGAAAAAAATTAAAACCTTTGCATACAGAAATAGAATTTCATGAAAACAAAGTCTTAAAGTGATTCAAAAGGAAGGAGATTTCAAAAGGAAGGCTTAAGATACGGAGAAGAATAAGCAGAGAAACTGGCAAAATGTGAGTGTATCTAAACAAACCTTACCTATGAGGATTAAAAAAAAAAAAAGGTTGAACTACAGTAAATAATAATAGCTTGTGAGTCAGGAATAGGCCAAAGGCAGTTAAAGCAGTCTCAGGAGTAAACACGCTAATTCACTTTATAATTCATAAAGTTTAGGTTGCATGTTATAATTTCTAGGAAACTAATGAAAAGAATATAGAGCAAATAAATCATCTCTAAACTGGAAAGAGAAAAAGGGTAAGTAAGGGGGAAAAAGAAAATTCAGTCTGAAAGACAGCAAGAAAGAAACATGGCAAAAACACAAAGTAGTACAAATAAATACAAGTATGTAAATAATTAAAACACATTTAATGGATTAAGTTTACTGAAAAAAATTAACATATTGTCTGGATTAAAAAATCAAACTACATGCTATTTATAAGAGATATCCTGAAATTTAATGAACCAGAAAGAGTGAAAGGATAGAATGAGATGAATCATAAATATTTGCCAAAAGAAAGCTGATGATGCTCTATTAATAACAAAATTCAAAGCTAAAAGCATGATTAGATATAGAGATTTCCTATGTAATAAATGCTTTAATTAACAAGGAAAGTCAAAAATATTTCTAAAAATCTATGCACTTAATAAAAATAACCATAAAATAGATAAAGCAAAAAATTTAAGAACACCACAAAAGGAAATAGAAAAGTAACCTATTAGTGGGTTACTTCAACATATATCTCTTGGTAATTGATCAATCAATCAAACCAGAGAAGATACAATATATTTAAGCAGCATGATTAGCAAGTTTGATCTAATAAGATTATGCGGAACTTTAAAATAGTCATTCAAGAATATACATTTTACTAAATTAAATGTAGAAAAATGATCACGTAATGATAAAATTACATGATCAATTTTCACCAAATTTCAAAGAATTGGTTTGATATAGAATATATCATCAGATCAGGGTGTAATTAAGTTAGAAATCCATGTGGATAAAATGTGTTCTGAATATTCCTGAATAAAAATATGAAACATCTGAACTCATGAACCAATCAGGAAATTATAGTGGAAATAGCCTTATATCTAAAACTGACATATATTGCAAATACTACATGTAAAACTTCTTAAATTCAAGTAAAATAAAAGAGGAAAATACAGAGTCTAGATAGATTGTTATGCTATAAAAGAAGGCTATGACTAATGCATTACACCTCTTAAGGAATTAGATAAACAGAGTAAAACTAAAGAAAACAGCAAAGTAAGGAAATAACAATAGGAACAGAAATAAATGAACTATAAAACTAAGAGAATGGAGACGATAAACAAAGCTATTATGATCATTAAAGTACGCATAGACTCACTGAAGACAGAGAAGGAAGAAAAAGAAAGGAGAGAGGGAGGGGAAGTTGGGCTGTTCAAGAACAGGGTTTAAGTTCAAATATGTAAGCTGTTCAAGGACAGGTGTAAGAGTGTAAGGCATCGAGGAGACATGTTGGAATTCAGAATCCCCTCCAGATGGAAAGTTAGAGGCAAAAAAATACGTCAAACGTCAACTGGCAGATACCAAGTGTTAGCTTCACAACGAGGCAAAAGCTACCTGTGGAGAAGATGTCAAAAAAAAAAAAAAAACAGGTCAAGCAAAAGGCTGATGTTTATCAAAATTATTTGGGTCTTCTGCGCTACCAATTCACAGTCGTTTCCGGATTACTGACCCCAGAGTCACTTTTGGAGTCACTTTTCAGAACATCCTTGGAAGATTCTCACGGTCCCCTGATGGCTACCCATTGATGACAACTTGCAGTCCAACAAAACTGACATTGGTCTATTTTTCCTATCCTTGTAACTCTAGCAACAAAAAAGGCCAATGTCACTGAGAATTTGTTATTTTTAGGGATATCAATCCTCTCTTGGCTGAAGTTCACACTGAAAAAATGTGGGAAAGCATCCCATCTAAGCAAGTTCAATCTCTCCTGTTCACACTGAAAAAATTTGGGAAATCATCCCATCTAAGCAAGCTCAGTCTCTCTTGTTTGTCATGACGATAGCAGGAATGAGCCAAGCAAATTTTTCTGACTAGTTTATCGGCAAGTCACACTGCTTTCACTGGTGACAAGGGAAGGCGCCTCCCCTAAAGTCAAGCACACTTGCTACCTGCAGAATCTTCTAGCATAGTGCTCGTTATTTCCTGTTACAGAGCTTTCCAGCGATAAGACCCTTCTTACAGGAGCTGCTCATCACCTGCACCCAGTGAGATCGCACACAGGCTGCCTGCCCGGCTGTGGTTCGGGCTGCCCCCACTGCTCACATCCAGAGTTCCCTCTTGCAGACCTAAGAAAATCTGAAAACTTGATTCATTAGCCATCTTTCCTGTCTTTCAAACATTTCCTAACATAATCCCTAGAAACTACCCCTTCCTGATAGAAGGTCAGTTTTCAGCAATTGTCTCAATCACCTTCAGACCCAAAGAATGCAAAATGATGACTATTGTCTCCTCACAATGAGGTGACTTTTTCGTCTGTGTAGCTCTATTATCCGGTATAAGGTCAGACTCCTTTGGGGCTCCGTGAATTTCTAGAGCCACACAAACACAGTGGCTGCGGTCATTAATTTACATTGTTAAGTCCATTCTTCTCAAAAGCTCTGTCTTTAGTGTCCTTAAACACAGTTTAAGGGAGGGCAGAATGCTTTCTCTAAACATGATTCTACAAAAACCAAACCATTTTGATTTTTCAGTCAATTCCCATATGACACTTATGAACATTTTGAAATGTAGAAGAAAAAGGGAAGGGATAACTTGGGCTTGAATAAAATGAATCTAATTATTATCACCTAATTATAAAGAAGAAGTCAAAGGCTTATTGAAACCCCTTCTCCCAACCAACATATAACTTTTAAAAAAGATAAATATTAGAATAATTTTCATTGTGATATAAACCAAAAGTATTTATACTTATGCAAACAAACTGTTCCAGCCATTAATAATATTTTTAATTCCAATTGAGCATAACATCTATGATGTTTGAATGACAGAAAAATGTTACTCACTGTATCATGTTACATCTACACAGTATGTTTCTTTCTAGACAGCTTTAAAGCAGCAAACTATAAGACTGGGTAAGGCCAGTGACAACAGATTACTAATAAATGTGATATTCTTGAATGCAGACATATAAATAGGTTTACTGATATAGGTAGGCCCATAATACTGGCTGTTATTTTAGTTTTCCACTTTAGTTCCTTAATATGTCATAGCATAATTCTGAAATGGAGTCCTATGCCTTCATTTTTAAGATTAAATACAAAATAAATAAATAAAAGGAAAAGCTTTGTATTTGTCAACATCAAACCTTTCAAGAAAATTCAAATTGTATAATTTTGTAAAATTCTAGTCTTATTTTACACTTTTATTCACATATTACACATCCTGTACAAAATATGGAAGATACTGTGGATTGAGTCAATGTACCTGTGATGTACTAATAAGTGTTTAAAAACCAGTTTTCTGTGGTAAGAGGGGAAGGAAGCTCTGATGTGTATTGTTTGGCAATTTTTGTGGTATGAATTGTTCTGTCTTTCAGCTAAATGCAAATGACAACTCACCAATAAGGTGTACTTGCAAATAGTTAGATTGGGAAAATTGAACAAGAGGCCAGTTCCCTCTACTGGAAAGCAAAACTGCACGGATGTGAGAGGTTCCTGCCAGTCACTCCACTGTCTCCCCTCTGGGATGTGGGGTCCCCAGAGCCTACTCTAGCCCCAGCAGTCACAGCTTTCTTAATCTGAGCGCCGGCACCTTTGGGGCACTCTTAAACCTAGCAGTGCCCGTACAGTCTTACCGGAAACTTGAGAAAATTCTGGTAGGTTAATTCTGGGATGTGCTGGGGGTCTTTCCTAGACGGCCAGCTTAGGGCCTCAACCCCTGCACACACTGTGTAAGACCTTCTTTGTCTACGTTGAGTCCTTTATACTTAAAATTTTGCCACACAAATTGGATTTTTTGTTGGTTCCCCTTTATAACTGGAAATTTCTTGACTCTGTATAGCTGGCCATGTCCTCTCCTCAGCTCTCCAGTTACAGCTCAAATATTAATTTGGGAAATCTTTAGACAAAGGTTTTTCTTTCTCTTCTCTGAAACCGCCTAACTCCTTGTCTGTTCGCTCTTACAATACAGGAATCCCAGCTGTGTATAACTTGTCCTCATTTTAGGATTTTAGACAAGTTCAGGACAGGTGAAGTGGGCAAAGTAGTACACCTGCATAAAGGCAATAAACTTGGGGGAAGGCTTTAATCTGAGGGAAACAGAGCCCATAACAACGCCCTTATTGGGGGAGGGGCCAAGGGATTCCGATACCGCCGTCCTTCCCTCCGCGGAGGATCTGTCTGAATCCCAGCAGGAGAGGGAGCTGCCAGCAAGCAAAACTAAATGACTGCCTCGCTAAAATTCTGAATATTATTGTGTATGTACCACAAAGGTAGAAAGAAAGAATTTTCCCTATTTGAGGTCACCTTCTATAAGTGGATAGAGCCATCAGCAGTCCCAGCGGAGAAGGGCTTTGCACAGCTGACATGACAGCTTCAGCTCTGACATCTCGCTGGCACTGAATCTTCAGTAGGTAGGTACACAGCATATTCGGCAGATCCAGGAAAGCCCTGTGGTATCAGTGGCTTTGGCATTTACAATTTGGGTGGGGGCGGGTAGAGCATCGCACACACGCACACACACACACACAGCTTTTGATAGCATCCAGTAGCTCAAGTTACCTGCCAGCATTTTTGAACATGTATAACCAAATTGTTTCAGAAGGAAAAGAAAAAATGGCAGATGGTTACTGTAGCTAAAACACCCTATTTTAAACACAGGCGAGCACCACCTAAGGAATCCTAGTTCCCTGATGGGGAACACAGTCAAAGAAATAATGTTTGTTGCTAAAAATATGATCCCACATCTGCTTCCAGTCTTATGTAGCCTGGCATTAAAATTGTACAAGTAATGGGTGGCATGCAGTGATATGAACGTATGCTCTCTTCCCCATCTCATCTGGCCTGTAAACTCCTTAAAGCTTAGTTAGGAATCCACATGATAATTAGCACAGAGCCTCATACATAATAGGTAAATAAGACATGTTAAGTGAAATGAGTGCCTACATATTTTCTTCTTTAACAAACACATACATGCACAAACCCTGCTTATACATAAATCACGGTAATTCAAGATTTACTTACGTAACAAATTGCAACTATAGGCTTTCATAAAAATTGGTCCTGAAAAAGCCCCAGAGCACTTTCAAATGTATTTTTTAAATTTATAAGCCACAGTACTTTTCTCAGGTAGTAAAAGTAATGATTGTTCATTTTATATTACAAATGAAAATTTGGTATCAATGATTTAAATTACTTTTTCAATTTATAGAGTTAGTTCATTCCTGGAATGGGAATACAGAAAAAAATAACTTGACAGTGTTTTATGCTCATTTCTCTAAAAATGCCATCTTCTTGTATGCCCCTAATAACTGTTTTCTTTTGAAAAATATTTAGAGAAGTTAAAATGATTTTAAGACGTGTATGGATGGATGGAGCAGAAGGCCCTTTTTGCCTTTGGTAGAGTAATTAGAGTTCCCTTTTGGAAAATAAAAAATTGAGTAAATACCTTGGCAATTCCAAAGGGTGTCTTTAAATATTAGCTCTGTTGATTTCAAAAGAAGCCACTTGGTGCTGTATTATGCCTTTATTCTCTCAAGAGAGAGCAATCTTGTATAAGGCATGTCTACCTCGAAGACCACCTAATGTTTTAGAACTACAATTTCTAAAGAAAACATGACAGAAATATGGCCTAAGGCAGTACTAGTATATGAGCAAATATTTTAAGCTGCAGTGAAAATCCTATACTTGACCAAATTTGCATGCTTTTTATATTTGCCAGTAATAGTAACCATTTAATGCTATGAAATGTCCTTTTTTAAAAGTATAAATGCCCATATATACACACATCATATCCTAAGATGTTCTTAAAAATTGTATCCTCTGAAGAGGTAGTTCTGATGAGATTTGAGTCAGAGTGGCAGAAAAATCTGCTAATCTCCTATCAGGGCAGAGAGTTGAATAACAGTGCTATTAGAGACTTTGATGATTTTGGAGGCAAATTTAATAATGATATAAATCAAACGTTAAAATAATCCTCTAAGGAAACTTACTTCATTTGGGAGAAAAATAAAGTTCCACCAGTAACCATAGTGAGTTGATATTATTGCCGTTGTTTTTCTAAGTTGTTGCCATGACTTTTTTGACTTTGGGGCTAGATTTTACTTCAAATACAACAGATGGCAACGCTTACACTTCTGTAACTTTTTTTTCCTCTTGAATAACTAAACAGAGCACAATAAAATAAACAGGCTTATTCACCAGAGAGTTTTGTCTTGTTTCACATTTTTATTAAAACTAAAAGTGAACAAAGTAACTCAAACCAAATATAAAATGAGACCTCCATGTATCCCGAACTTTACACACAAATTTTAAATATTAAAGTATCCCATTTTTCACTTCTCTCATGGTTTCAAAAGGACTAAAAGAAAATGGAACAAAAATAGTGCAAGGAAGACAGTTTGCAACACTGAGAACTCAAATCGGAAGCAACTCTTAAAAGCCCAGGAGAAAGTTCCTCTGTATCTGTCTCACTTGCTATAAAATCTGAGAAACCAGATTTAGAGGGAATTAAAATCTGGAAAAAAAATTTTATAATGGAACTTTTATTCCACACATTTTCAAATGTATTTCTTAGTATCATATGATATCTCTCTATACCCTGACTTTCTCTTCTTACGACGTCTCCAAAAAAAGATGATTTGGAGTAATATTCAAAATACATACTGAAGTGTACACATAAAACCAAATTATGATTACTGTTCACAGAGCATATTTTAAATGAATTAATTCTATAAGGATTATTTAATGCAAATGGCATAGTTGATGGAAAATATGTTCTAAGGAATAAAGCACTTAATTAGATATCAGAAACCAGAGTTCCATTTCCAGATGCTTAAAATGATGATGTGTGTGTGTCCTTGGGTAAATCATTTAACTTTATTTTTCCCATTCTGGTAAATGAAGGCAATAAATTCTCTGACAAGATAGAATTTATAAATCATGCCCAGAAGTTGACATATTATAATTAGATAGGAATTTTAATGCACCATAATATTTATAATAATATCAATGTTAAAACTATTAGTCATCATGATTTTATTGGCATTGATAAGAGTCTTTCTTAAAAATAGTGTGTGGAATGGTTTCTAAAGCACCAAATTGTCTTTTTCATGATCTCATAGTGATTTCATTCTTTAGTCAACAGCTTGAGAATTTGATGGAATGAAGTGTTCTGATTGAGCAATACTCAAAGTATTTGCATATAAAATTTTTATTTTAAAAACAAATCCTGAAAAAATTCAGCAAAATGACTAATGAGGAGCAGCAAAACAAATCTTAATAAAGCTTAAAGATTTAATCCTTCTAACAGTAATGATACTACAAAATTAGTGAATGGTAAAGTGTGGAAACTAGAGGCCACCAATTTTAGCACAGATAGACCAAAGTTCACATCCATGATGTTTCCTGACTACAAAAATAATCCTTGATGATTATTTTTTAAGTTAAACAAAAAAGAGAGAACATAAAACAAAGAAAACAATAAGCATGCATAATGCTAAGAAACAAATGTTACATTTTAACTATAGATCCTTTTAGGATCTGGCTTTTGGTATTTTTTTTTTGTAAATGTCCAGGAAGTCCTCTATTTATATTTGTTTGCTTTCTTGGAGATGTATTTAAAAGTTGGAGGCCTAAAATAATTAAAAATTTAAATATTGCATGTAAACAGATCAGGATATATTTGCAAAGAATTAAATCCATACACGCACATGTTCACACCACACACAACACAAAGCCAACTTAGTCCAGTTCACGTGGACCCAAGTTTATCTGTCTAGCACACAGACACAGGTACTCAGAGGTCCAACCAGAAGATTCTAGATTCCACTGGGACCCTACTGTCCATAGCCTCTTGACCAGAGCTGGCCTTATCCCTCCCTCAATCCTTCTACAGGGAACAGAAGCAGAAGCCCTGCAGCCCCTCCCAGCTTGCAGAGATGGCAAGTCAGGAGAAGGGCTGTCCTTCCCTTGTGAGCGCTCAGACCTAATGGGTCTCAGCCAGCCCTTTGCGCCGATATGAGGGTCTCAACTTTGTTTCCTGTACACAGACATACACACAAAAACAATGCCACCTGCCACCTGTATGACCCCCATCCTGCCCTGTATCCACCATGCAGGAAATAAGTACAATAGAAGTAAAGTTTGAGTCACCACTTTGGATAGTCACGGGGGCCTATGAGTCATGGGCTTCTTGGAGATCCTTCAGCAAACCTGCCGGGAGCGTCAGAAGAGCAGGGCCACCTGGCAGGCCGGGTAAAGGCTTTGTCTGTGAGGCATGGGGCCATAGCTCCCCAGACCAGCGGAAACACTGTCCAGTGTGTGGCAACCTGCCTTTCCAGGTGCCCTTCCATGTAAGGCTTCAAAACATTTTTCACAAAATCAACCTGTACAAAATTATGTATGTATATTAATCATATAAATGTACATGTTTTATAAATTTCATATACTAGATTTGCATATTTATATATTTTATACATGCACATCTAACTATATGTGTGTATATGTATATACATATATAATATGCATATGTTTGATGATAGCATTGGAGTATGAGAGTTTATTTTTTTTAATATTTGTTTCCCCATGTTGCTCATTGCATGGTTTTATGTTACTCTCACTTATAGTAAGAATTTTATCTTTGAAATAGCATGACTTCCAAAAGAAATTTTATTTTTATTCTTATAGATGACAATAAATATACTTATAAAGAAATAGAGAGCAAGCTATTGAGGGATGATGAGGTCCCCACATAAACATTCCTGATGTGACATTCTAGCACATGGGGAGGGGGGAATGGTTCCAAACTACTTTCAGGAGGATTCCATAGGAACACTTATATAGGATTTGGAGTTAGGGAACCCAGCAGGAGTTAAGGATCTTTCTAGCTCTTATTGAACATGAGATCTTGCAAATGACACTAAGGGTCTCCTTTCCTCCTTTTTTTTTTTACGACTTGTCTGTGGATTAAGTTGATCTTTAACCTATTCCTTTCTCAATAGTTTAAAAATACATGTAGAAGTCACGTATGAAGACAAAATAACTCAGACAAAGACTGAAGGGAGAACAAGGTAGAAAGAAGGTAAATGGAGGATGAGAAGTCCACGAGTGTGATCCCTGGGAAAAAGTAGCCAGAGAGATGGGAAAGCAGCACTGAAGTGGGGGAAGAAAGGGTTTCGAGAGGGAGCCAGGAGGTGAACTGTCAAACGTCTCAGAGAGGTCAAGGAAGAGACAAACCCAGAGAAAACTGTTTGTTGTCATGTTAGTTCAGCCGACAGCTGAATCCTGACTGCACTGGCTGTGATAATTGCCCACTATTCTATTCAGAATCTTGACAGTGAGGGAAAGAGAAGGGATGGCATCGTTTAGCCAACTGACACCCTTGGATCTCTTCTGAAGATTGAAAGAGGATATGAGATCGTCTTATAATTAATTATTCATTTCCTCCTTTATTAAAGGATTCCCCAACAGAATTCATAAACCTACTCCTACCCGAATAAAGCCCCATTGTAGTAGTTGTGTCAACTACACACAGAGCTCTAAGTATATAAAGGACAATAGCAAACTCCTCAAATATATATGGCTTACTGATCTATGGAGCTCCAGAAACTACTATGGTGCCAGACTCTGAGTGCTCAAGAAATGCTTAGAGCTCAGCATGATCATAGATGCTTTAGGTCACTAACTGTGTTAGGAACAACTCAACAAAGGGTTTGGGCTTTTTGGTGTGTGTGTGGTAGCAGGGGGATGGGGGGGGTGGCAAGGGGTGGCATTTGTTCTGTTTTTATTTTAGGCTGGTGGAAATTTAACTTATATACAGAGGAAAATTAAACAATAAGCAGAAACATACGATGAAAATGCGTGATTATTGATGGACTAAAGATGACCAAGGGGGTGACAGAGGATGGGATCCGGGACCCAGGGGGAAGGGCAATTCTTTCCACTGCCACGGCATGCAGTGAAGATAAGGGTATATGTAGATCCAGATAAATGACTATGTGACTGTGAGTGGAGAGAGTGGGAGGGAGACAGAAAGGAATTCGGAAGAGTTTCAGTCTGTGAAGTAAGTAGTCACTTATCTGCTGAAGGTAAGGAGAGGAAATGGCACAGTCTGACCTGAGCAGAGCTGTGATGGTTTGGAGTAGCTGTTGGGGGTGCTAGGCTGTTTGAGATAAGTATGTGGAAGCACTTTTACACTATGAAGACTTGCACAGACAAAAGTTCTTAATACTGAATATATATATATATATGTATATACATATATAGTATGTAATATACTATGAATGTGGTCATAGGTGATGTAGCTTAAATGTAATTGTGATGAGAAACCAAGTTTATTTATATATATGCAGACTTAAATTCTACAAGAAAGGAACAATTAAAATAAATAATTTGTAAAACTTGTCAATACACATATCACAAAAGGACAAAAAGGAAATAAATACTAAGGGAAAATCCTTCATCTGCCTCAGGAATCAAATAATATAAATGAACAATGTTAAAATTTCTGCCTTTCAAATCAGCAAGTTGGATTCTATAAAAGTTATCACATGGGTGATACATGTTCATCTAATAAAAGAAAGATTGAAAATCAAAATGCCCCAAAGAAAAAAATAATGTAAAATCACTTGAAATTCAATCATGCAGAAATATTCACCGTTTGAATTTTGCTATATCCACTTTCAGATTTTATACATGTGAACACACATGTATAAATTTGTGCCCACATTTAGAACGACAAAGAAGTGTCATCTACAGTTTTCTAAAACTTGCTTCTTTTGCTTAATACACTATAACTATCATTTCATGTTGAATATCTGCACAATTATTCACAGATATTTACCATATCAATGTAATCAAATGTATTTAATGAAACCTCTTCTGGATATTTCTACTGTTTATAATTATTAAATTTGTTCCTACTACAAAGAACAGTTTTCAATATAATTTTTGGATGCATCTGTATACTTATTTTTTAAGTGAAATTTCTGAGTGAAAGACTTAGTCTATTAAACCCTTTAAACAAATGTCCTCCAGTAAGGTGGTTCCAATCTTTGTTCCTAAGACCAGTGTGTGGAGTTTTTCATCTCCCTATTCTTATGCCAACACAGTGATATCACCCTTTAATCCTTGGCAAGCTAAAAACAAAATACATTGTTACTTAATTTGCATTTACTTAAATAGCATTGAGATTATAACTTTTTTAAACTTTTAAAGGTCATGTGTATTTCTTCTTTTTTAAATGGTTTATTAATATTCTTTATCTACATATGGTATTTTTAATAGCCATTATATTCAGCTGGTAAAGTTGTAAGCTCATTACTTCTTTGCTTAGAACCTTAGAAGGGTCTCATGTACTGTTTCACACACATGACATTTTCCGCTTGAAAATTTTCATTTCTGATTTCTAGATGTTTTCTTTGATTCTTTTTATTCTGGTTATTTTACATGATTTTTTCTTTCATGATTTTCTATTTTATCCTTTATTTCTTCAAATATTTCATAGTCATTTTAGATTACTAGGCCCTCAAGAACCTAAATTATTGTTATTTTTGTGTACTTTCAGTCTTGGTAGTTTGTTTCATTTTATATCTGGTGACTTTTGAATATGAACTTCTCTTAATTGGAGGAGCTACAGGGTTAACTGCAAAGAGCTTGGGTTCAGGGAAGTGAGAGGAATAACGGCCATTTCATAATATATCATAAGAATAAGGTCACTACTTTTTATTAGGAATTTTCCTAGGCCTAAGAAAGCTATCAGAGAAGATGCCCACTGGCCTTCCTTTGTTTCAACCGAAACGTAACTCCCAGCAGGTACGTGAACTGAAGTTATTATCAATGCTTGTACCCAGGTCAGTACCCCAGGGGACTGATGAGTCTCAGTACTGTCTATTTCCCTGACATATGCTCTTTAAGACACTACCTTCCCTTCATTTCCAAATTTCATAAATTTCTCAGATACATTTCCTCAGGACCAAGACAATGCCTGCATGTCAAACTATGAAAATTTCGTTAGTATATTTCTTGATTCTGTAAACAAGCCATATGAAATCAGGATTCATACCTCCAAATCTTCTCAACTCTGAATTGGACCTGCAAGGGCTGGAAAACCATCCATGCTGGGACTTCAAACAACAAGAGATAAGATTGAAAGAGGCTTTGAGAAACAAGCCTTAACCAATTAATCTTTAAATCTGTGGCAACAATCATATTGAAAGTGTAACTTCCCCACCCAAATACAATATTTGAGAAAGTCTCAAGAGAACAGCCATTAAATTGAGAAGTAGAGAGGCAAGGATGTAAAGAAATAAATCAACATGAGTACTATGTACAGAAAGAACTTTGAGTGTGGTGATTGGCAAATGAAACGGCTGGAAGCAAAGAGTTCAGAAGCCCACTCAGTCTGAGAAAAATGTATTATCTAAACAACCAAGAGCCCAGATGAAAAAGAAATGACTTGATTGATTGAAACTTTGAAGTTCCCCTGGGCCCCTAAACTTTCACTAGCAAGAACGTTTTAAAGGTATAATGCTGCCAACAGTCATTTCAGATATGGCCAAAGAGAACATGGATAAGGAAAATCCTCTCAGAGGGCAAAGTAAAGAGGCACAAAAAAATATTGGATAAGAGATTCCTTCCTAGAGAACAGGACAGGAGACCAACCAAGAGCCTTCCCAGCACCCAAACCGTAAGCCTGTGCAGTGCTTGCTGCACAGATTCCAGCACTGCCATGAGCTGGGGACTTCCAACCGTCTTCCTTCCTTCCCTTTTCCCAAGAAGAGGTTTATTCATTTCTCCTTCTCTGATCATTATTATATATCAGAAATAGGGGGTAAGAGGAGGGAGGGGTGATTTTTTTCATTTTAGTTTGTAGATTAAAGCAACAAGAGGAGGCATATTTGGGCTTGATGGAAAGGACCACAGAGCACCGAGGGCCTAGACTGTGAGCTGGACGCAGTGACTCTGGCTTTCCCGGTGTCCCCCTGAAGAATAGGGTTAGCATGTTCTACATGTGCAGAAGTAAGAGCCACCTGATGTTTGGTGTCCAGAGGACAGACAATGGCAGACAAATGTTTATCCATACACACATGTTGCTATATATTCCTCACCTTCTCTTCAGAGATGAACTTTCTTCAAAAAGTTATCATCGCCTCTTAAAAGGGAAGGCAGGTCCCTGTCCATGTGGACAGAACTGATGTATGTTGCTTTTAGACCTAAACCCTCAATCATCTTTTAAACACACTTTCCTTTACCCGCATGGTAGGACCCAAGGATTCTGAGATGGCACTCACATGGATGGAAGGAGGTGGAATTCCTGAGCGACTCTTTTCAGGAGTCATTCAGCCTGCTTCAGACTGCAGTGAGAACCAAACCGCTGATACTCGATACAGCAGCTCATGTTATTTATGCTGAATGATACAAAGCTAATGGCTAGCTGCTCACACCCTATAACTGAACCAGAGAAGTGTGATCCACTGTACACACTAAACTTTTAGGAGGACATTTCTGGGAGTCAAAAGTGAATGCCACAAAAGCAGTAATAGACTTACAACATCCTCCCAGAACACCAGGGATCTGTTTAAGGTAAATGATGTATCAGCCCTAGAAAATCAAGGTGGGGAATGTGGGGATAGCCATGTACAACATCAGTGTGGATGTCCCAGGCTTAAGTCAGAATATGTTCTCATGTCTTTAGACACGGATTTTTTTTTTTAAATTTTAGATCACGCTTTGAGAGGGAAGGCAGGTCCATGGATGATATATTGATACCAGTTGGGACAAGGTCAAGAGATGCACGAGGCTACCTGGACTGGTGACCTATGGCAGACACCTAAGAAGCAAGGCTACCAAGGTAGACACTTCTAAATTCTGGAAATGTAAGGATTTACAAAGGTGCAAGAGAGGTGGCCTGGAAGGAATTTCAACCATAACTTGACCATGTGATGGTAGGAGTGGAAATTTTCAGAGACATAAAATTGAAAAAAGAGTTGTGGAAATTTTGTTAAGTCTCCTCTCTTGAGGATTGTTTGTGGCTTGAAAGCTACAGTCGTCAGTCTGGGCTCCAGACAGCTTGCATGCCTTATGCTAAGTCTTTTACGGTGTAGTATGCCAGGCATACTAATACAGCAAGAGTTGAAATTTGTACACTGTCACTCAGATATACAGAAAAATGCATTTTTAAAATCCACAGATGATGTCATTCATCTCAAGTTTCCATTTCTATTCAGTAGATTAAAAAAGTCTTTCAAATACTTCCAAGGGAGCTTGGTCCTTTAAGGTTCAACAGTCTCTTTTGGGCATTAGTGACTCAAATTTTTCATTAGAGGGGCTAAGCTACCTTCTCCAGCAATCAAGTTTAGCCCAATTTGTCACTGAGAATTCTCTGCCCGTGTCTGATGAGATATGCTTGGCCCCACATGGTTCATTTGGTCTCTCTGCTGTTTGGATGTCATCAGCTTCTGAAGTCCATTGCCCATCCATCACATCAACACACACTCTCTGTGGCCCCCTTATACAATGTGGTTCTTTTAAGCCTCATTTGGGCCTTCTTAGTTTTTCATGGCACCTATTACAGGCACATATGCACATTTATGCAAGCCAGCAGGGCATAGGATACTTGTGGGTTGCCTAGACACCAGGCTCAGGCCATGAGAATGTGAGACCACTTTCTCAATCCCGTTGACCTGGACATTTGCCTCAACTACGTCTAATTTACTGCCTGGCCTCATCATTCTCAAACCACACTGAGTAGAGTGCTCAGAATTTCGAAGGTATATCCAGAGATGAGCAGCAACCTTGCATTTCCAACTTTGCTGCACCCTGTTTCCTCCCACAGGGAAAGGAAGCAGAGACCCTCAATTTTTACCCCTGACTCAGTCCCTGAACCTTCTTCTCTTTCTCTCCAGCTCCACCTCCAAGTTGGAGTAGGGATTTCCACTTTCCATGCCTGTAAGATAAGCATTGTCCCGATGATACGTTCTTCTTCAATGGAAATTAGCCTCAGTCTCAGAAGAACTTGAGGGGCTGCAGAAGTATGAAGATAACAAACCATGAGGTCTCGCCCTCACGGGAAGAAGTGGTATCTCCATGGTTTCATGCTGAATTTGGGGAGCAATCCAAACACCGGTTGTATCTTGCCAAGGAAAACAGACACCTACTTTCCCATCCTCAACTACGCAGAGTGAATAATTTGAAAAGTCACTCTCAAAATATCTAGAAGTCTTCAAAAAGTGAAAGTTAAATCCCCCCTTTAAATATTTTTATAGGTAAATACTTGAAAAGGGTGGATATATCTGACAATTAGAGTCTGGAATTCTAGTGGCCAGCAACCGAAATTTGAGATAAATAGTCCCCCCTCGGCAATGTTGTCTTAACCTACAGTCCTTTCCAATCATTTGGGCCTTCTTAGTTTTTGCAGCACCTATTATGGGCACATATGCACATATGGTCAAAAACTTGAAGAGCATTAAAATATATGGGAGTAGTTGTAATGTGGTATGATTATAGATGGGTCTTCTTATTTTTTAAAACTAATATTTAGAATTATTAATAAAAATAATTATATGCAGAGCATAATATGGGACTAACAGTCCTTTCCCAGTGTTTGAAAGTGTTCTTGTGAGGATCAAAAGGCAATAAATGTGAAGCTGTAAGCATGATAAAGATTTTGATTAATAGAGGATATTGCCTTGTTATGTATGTTAATATATACATATGTATATGTGATAATAGTGAATTATTAAGAAAACAGTTGATAAATGATATAGAATACAAGCATATTTGGGGGTCCATGTTATCTTTCTATACTTAATGAATTATCTGCCTTTTTTCACTTATTAGTATATAACTTTCATTAATATCTCCTTCCAGTTTCTTCCATTTCTCAACATGTCAGATAAACTTTTAAATCAGTGTCTGGATTATATACTCTCCAAGCTATTTCTATACAAATATGTGTCATACTATAAAGGCAAATCAGAAAGATATTTTACTAAATAGCATGACCTCTAAATGCAATTAAGCCATGTTGGAGAAGATAGGAAATCTTTTTAGATCACATATTTAAGAGAAGAAAACTCTACTTTTATAACTAATGACAAAATAATGCTCAAAATAATAACAATGACATTTACCTATATTTCACTAAAAGAAAGAATAGACTAAAATCTCAAATATGACAATACATTAAGGTGACAGAGTACTTTACATCATATGGGATTCCCCAAAGTGGAAGCAATTGCTAAAGATTGAGTAACTTCTCTAAAATTTTCTGCAGCTCCACATCAACTTAACACTTTTTATTTTACATTTAGGTAAATATTTTTCCTTCTTCAGTTTTCCTATCTTTTTGAAGGCACTGGCCTTTTCCCAGAATACTGAAGTAACTAACAGCTGTAGAATTCATTATAGTATCATTTATGGCTTTGAATTCAAGCCCATATAGCCAAGAAATCTAAAAGTAGACTCTTATTTCTTAGAAATACAACCTTACTCATATAAAAAAGTAGGATGGGTAGCACAATCTTACAGGCAAATAATATATGCTAATGACCTAAAAACAATAGTGACCATTTTTTTCTAGCATTCTTTTTATAACAAGTGCCTGGTATTCTATTTAGGGACTATTGGATCAATCAACAAGGTATTTAATGGGCTCAGTGAAGTGCCAATTATGTGATAAAATGAACCTGGTGGAAAAGCAGGTTCACCACCACTTTTCCGGACCCTCCTTCCCTGAAGACACACAAACCTTGATCTCATATATTTGTATCTAATATTATTTACTGAATCTTGCTTTATTTTCCCCTCTCCTTATGAGATTGACACATTCATATCATAGGAAATGTAAACAAAACAAAATGTATTGAGAATCCATACAATAGAAAAAGATGAGTGTGCTCATCTCTAAAATGAGGGTTATCATGGTTCCCACTTCATATGGTAGCTGAGAGGATTCAGTAGATTAGAACATGTAAAGCACTTTTAATGGAACCTATTCTTAGTAGTTGTTCGATAAATGTTAATAGTAATAAATAGCGTTAGTATTATTGTGATTATTATCTCCATATCTATAGTACCTAGGATAGCTCCTGAACAAACGAGGCATGCAAATGTTTCATGACTTAATGGTTGGATGGAAAGATGGGCTGATCATGAGTCATTCGACTCTCTGTTAATAGGGACAATTCCCAAGAGTGTCAGGATGGTTCCCAGCTTGGTCCAGAATTCTGACCATCTAAAGTTCAAATTTTAGTAACTTGGTTTTCTAGTTCTGTACACGTGTGGTCTAAGATGCTTTGGGTGAGTCTCATGACATCCAGGAAACTCAGGTGACACGTGAATGATATTTGCCCAGAATGCAATTGAGAATGAACACGATTTAGTAAAAGACATACTCAGCCTGTCATTCCTGCTCTGTGACCTCAAAGCCACATGACTCTCAGTAAGTCATTCATACTTAAATCCATTTCCTTATTTGTAAAATAATTGAGGTAATATAAGATTCAAAGTGCTGGGAAAATAGCGGATACTCAAGAAAGTTTAATTTCCTCCTTTTAAGTGCACCAGAGAAATTAAAAACTCTCATCTCTAAACAGATGGGGAACAGACAGAAGCAGAATGGGTCTGTTTAGAATCACTTTGCTTAAGCTTCTCAACTGTGAGTCAAGGGAAAGAGTCTAGTTCAATCCAGTCACAAAAATACATTTGATTTAGCCTCCAATGCCAGGATGTCTGCAGTGCCAAAACATCAAGGTTCATGCTGCTAATGCCAAAATGCACTCAGTCCCACTCAGCGTGGGCCTGCCTACGAGGACCTTTACATTAGACTTCTACTGACATCCTCGGTTACTGCCCGGTGATTATCTCTCTTCCTGTACTGTCATTTATTTCTACACCGCTATGCAATTCTCTTCCAAAATTATTTTTTACTGTTCCCTCCGTAATCAACATGTTTATGGCTACTCTCTTGGTCACATGACTAGGATATTTCCATTGGATATTTTGACAACAAACACGTAATAGTTCACCTACATGTCAAATACAAAGTTTGCCATACTATAAAGGCTGAAGCTCCTAAATCTGATGTCCTTGCCTTATCGTCATCTTGCTCCATACCCTTGTCCTTCCTGCTAGCATACAATCCCAGATCCCCACCTACAATCTATATACTCGGGCTCTTAAAGCTACTTCTCTATTTTATATATTTTTGAGCTTCAGTCCCTATAGAGATTTCCATTTAAACATTCTGGAATCAGCTCATTCAAAGATTGAGAAACAAATACAAGCCAACACCACACCTTTACTCACTTAGCCCAGTGACTGTTTTCACCACCACTACTGCCCAAGTCTAGCCAGTGAACGTCCTCCTGATGCACCCCACTTTACCCACTTCACTCACTTTCCAAATCTGGGTAACCACCAAGTCTGAAAACTGCATTTCTTGATCCTGCCACTTTACTCAACCCAATGTCCCTGCCTTTGTTCAGGCATTAGTTTCTTATGTGCACTGCTCCAGTGGCCTTGCAACGAGCCTCCTTACTTCCCATCTCAGCTCCTCTAAATCATTTCCCCACAATGTTAGGAAGATGTTAACACTCAAACCAGTTCCTATCATTTTCCTGATTAAAACTCCTAATGGCTCCTCCAAGTTTCTGAGAAAATTCCAAACTCCTTAGCATGGGCTGAAAAGACCTTTCCTAGTTGAACCCCTGCACACCTCACCAGACTCCAGCAAGTGACTGATGGACTTACATCTCCCAAATATGTCAAATACCTTCTCACCTATAGATCTTTCAACATGCTAACTTGCATCTCTCTGTACCAGGTCTTCCTTCCTCTCCGAAACCCAGCAGCCGATCTCTTCGACCCAGTTCTAGCTAATTCCTATTCACCTTTCAGTGTTCAGGTTGAATTGGATTTTACCTTTTCAGGAAACTTTGCTTTAGAGCTCTTCCTCACTCATCCTGACCTCTACCACACTCTGGGTTAGATGCCCCTCCCAGAAGCTCCCCTGGCCTGACTTCTAGCATAGCAACACAAGGTTGTATTGACAATTGTACGTACTTATCTGTGCCACAAGTTGTTCTCCCGCTTCAGCCTGAACTGTCAGTTCATTGGAGTCAAGGTTTGGCTTTACTCATGTCTGTAACCCTAATGTAATGTCTAAAATTTGGTATATAAACATTTGATGATGAAGAGTGGAAGAGAAGAGAAAGTGAAGGACAGAGGTAGGGATGCTGGCTCTTAGAAACAAATGCGATCTACAGATATTACCTGAAGGTCCTTGCAAACGCATCTGCCCTGGACAGGCCCCGATCAAGATCCTCAGGAAACTTCAGGAACCCCACAAATATTTAGGATATGAACAAGGACGTCTGCTAAGATGGGCAATTACAGGCACTTTGGCAAACAGTGCTAGCTAACACTTTCATCATGCTCACAATATGATAAATATTACTCCAAGTTCCTTCTGTGCATTAATCGATTCAATTCTTACAACATACATGGCAGCCATCCTATTATTACACTTATTACAGAAGAGAAACCGGAAGCAAGGAGAGATGGCATAGCCTGCTCCAGGTCATAACGGCCGTCTGACCCTGGAGCACACACCTCTAACCTCTATACAGCACTGCCTACATGTCTTTTTCAATTATATTCATTCATGTTGAATCAGTATCCATTACTGAACTTAACAAATCTTTGTGGAAATTCTTATTTCACGTTTATTGTATAAGATGGGGGAAAACCCCCAAAAACCTATAGACATACAACTGTGAAACAGTTTAGAAATGCAGGGGTAGTCAAAGCATTTTTGATACATAGAGCAGCCAGGAGTTAAAGCAGGGAGTGTCTGAGAAGAGGGATGAACTATTCAACTGTGAGCTGGGGTTGGGGCTCTTAATTTCCTACCAGGTAACTTACTACATGTGTATTATTGTCCAGAGCTACCCAAGAGCTGCACTTAGGTGAATGTTTACCCATTACTCTCCCCCTGTGCATGAGCCAAGGAATAAGAACTCATTACCTTAGAAAGCCAATAGCTATAGACAGACTTTCTAAACAGCTGATCCAAATCCTAAGATTCTACATTAATTGTTCTTTAATTCAAGTCCCTGTGCTGCTACAAATGATTTAGAGGTACTATTTTGAAGAAATGGCACTTGACCAATCTTTTCCTCTCTGAATAGATGGAGGTTCATCCAATTTTTTTCCAGACCCATATGTAATGACTGATTAAATGGAAGGTGCTCCAGGTTTGTAAAAGGCATATTGCATTAATAAGTTGTCTTTAAATTAACTGTCTTTCTCTAGTTAGGGGAAAACACTATATTCCTCAAATGTTTGCTGATATGCTACTGTTTTGTAGATAAAACTACTAAAGATTTTGGAGATTATAAAGCACATCTTATAATTCCCAGGGTCACCTTACACAGCCTGGTGGCTCAGTATAAACACCACCAACTGCTTGACCCATTAACAATTTTAGTAGTAACACACATGGCACAGTGCATAGAGTAATTTTTGAGTTTTTGGAAATTTTTTAGTTTTGAGTCATTGGAAAGCCAAAAATAAATCTTTAAAAATACATACTTATATACACAAATACATACTTACATACACAAAGAGAGTAACAACAAAACTGATTTTAATTTAAACGTCTTTCTTTTTTCTAAATTACCTTTGGTTTTCCAAAGATTTGGACTTCTCTCTCAGTGCATGCATTCTTGTAGGGAATCCTGCAGAGACCCATAAAAACATTTTCTTATATCCCAGATGACCCTCCTCTTTTGATTTTCATTTTTTGGAGGCAGCACTGCTTAATAGCTGTTGGTTTAGCAGTCCCTCAATTGAGGGGCTGTGTTTGGTGTTAAACAGAGAATACCGTTCTCCAAGGAACCATGCTTAAAGAGAAATACAATAGCTACTTACATGCATTGTAGTAGCAAACTTCCTATAAGCTAAAGTCTGAAGGGTGCTTGTTAATGAACATCCAAGAAATACTTAATTTAGAGGCTGTACATACTTATACACACATGCTCTTTAATCCATGACATTAATGAGGTATGTCAATCATTTTTCACACATGGAAGGATTAAGAAAGAAACTTTAAGCTGTGAGATAAAACAGGGCCAGATCTTAGATAAATGAGTTTTCCCAAACAGCCTCAAAGTCTGAGTCCCGGCCTGGGTGACCCCAGGTAATTCTACCTGCTAATCATCTGTAGATGGCAGTACAGTGAAGTGCCAGTTATGGACTGAGTTGTGTCCCCTCCCCTACAAAATTCATATGTTGAAGTCCTAAACCATAGTACCTCGTAATATGATTGACTTTAGAAGTAATTAAGATAAAGTGAGGTCATAATGGGTGGGCCCCAATCCAATACAACTGGGTATCCTTGTAAGAAGAAGAGATTGGGATACAGACACCAGACATGCCTAGAGGGAAGACCGTGTGAAGACACAGATAGGAAATGGCCATCCTCAAGCCAAGGAGAGAGGCCTCAGAAGAAACCGACCCCCCCCCCCCACACACTTTGATCTCAAACCTCTGACAAAACCATGAGAAAAAATCATTTCTGCTGTGAAAGCCACCCAGTCTGCAGTACTCTGTAATACAGATGTAAGTGTGCCTTGCACACTCCTGTCCCAGATGACTCCTGTCACTCCATCACATGCCCAGTCTCAGTAACTTCTTTTCTTTAACCACCTACCCCACTAATCATCTGTTGAAGGCAACATAGTTAAACTGGCCTTAAACCCATAGTATACACACAGCTTCAGGTAACAGAAACTGAAAGAGTAAGAGGAATAAGCCAAATATTTTTGAAAATCAAGAGTTAAATTCTCTCTTCAGTGGTTCAGAATTGCAATAGCCTTAGTTGAAAGCCACACAAAAGAGGGGGGAAAAGGGAAAATAATTCATGCTATTTCCAGTGAAAATATTGCCAATAGGAATAAAGGCAATGTTTTCATTTTTATCTATGTTTTTCTATTTCTTACAGATTATTTGTCCTTTAGTCTTGATAGATATGTAAATGCCTTGCGTGGGAGAGTCTCTTGTCTTAAGGAACTGTTACTCCATGATATGTTGCAAACTTATCAGTAACAACAAAGACCACTGAGAACAACAAAGTTCCAATGATAATTCTGTATTTTAAATGGAAACATCAACTCTTAAATTAGTAAAAATATATTTTCAGATTTGTAGGGGATGGTAAAGCCTGTTTTAGCACTGTCAAGTCAAATCCATCTCATTTACTCACATACAATTGCTTAGTATAACCTATTGCCAAGACCATGAAAAGAAAGTGTGTTAAGTCTATAAATAACTTAGTGCTTTGGTAAATCATTTGGTTCAGTAAATCATGAGAGACCCCTATGGACCTTTTTAGATATTATAACAAACCTACCACTATTTAAAATCAAAATTTCTCCTCATTCCTCTGTGCTTGTGAAGATTTGTGTATATCAGGGGTGTTTGAGATCATTGGCCAGGTCTTACTTACCTTTTTATCCGAGCATCTACTATAAAGCTCAATAAATCTTAGCAGTTCAGTAATTTCCATTGAGTAACATTGGATTGTATTGGGTAGAAGGGAACTGTGTACAGGTTAGAGACTCCACACTGAGACTAAGTCAAATACAAGGGAATTTATGAAAAGAATGCAGGAACTGCTCACAATCCCAACAGTAGGACTAGAGTTGGGTCACAGATACAAGTGGCACCTGGGTCTGAATGCAATCAGGGCTATTTGTCCATCTTTTTCTTTGGTTTCTCTCTGAACATCTCTTTAATTACCTCCTTCTCTGTCCATTTCTCTACTCCATACAAAACAACACAGAGATACTATCAGAAACAAAATTTTAAGTGTTAGAGTTATTCACTAAATGTAGAAAGCCTGCTTTGATTGGTCCCTGTTCCAGATTCTCTGGTGGCATTTAAGCAAAGGAGGCCACAAGTCTCAGAAGAAAACAATGAACAGCTATTTCCCTGGGAGTCGCTGCAGAATGAAGGAACAAATGAAAGTTGTCTGGCACCAAATATTAAAACAGCCTCAGAGTTCAAGAGCTTATAAAAGGCTTGACTGACATATTACCATATACTGATTAATAAAGCGTTAATATATTCACTTAATTTGGCAAATGATATTTTATCGGGTAGTGGGAAAAGTTGCCAGTAATGGAAAATACCAGAAATACTAAATAAACTAAAATCCCATGCCAAATAACCACTGATGGTGAAGCTGAAGTCCATAAAAATTTTTAAAGTATAAACATTCTCTGCTCCTTTCACAACCTACAGCATAGTAGGCTCTTAGTATTTGTTGAAAGCATGAATCTCCTCTGCTTATTTTCTCAATTTTCTGGCAGTAAATTTAGTGCAGTTGTTTGGCAATTCCCAAAGTGAAAAAAGAAGGGGATGACTAGTGAAATGTCAAGAGTAGAAAATGAGAGGATTTCTATGATTTCAGAAGTCAGGGAATTCTAAGTTAAAGTTCCAAATGGTTATTTGCTAGATATTTGGTCTGTACTTTGGATCAAATTAGGAGTTCAGGGCAGCGTGACTTCACAGAACCGAGATCTTTCAGGCTTAATTGATTCTAAAGCAACAGGGTGATTCCCTAACGTTCCTGTGCCCCGCCTAGGACTACCGCATGTTCAAGCTGCGAAACTATGTTAGCACAGATTAAATTAGAAAGTCTTGGAAAATATCTCAGGTCTTTAAAAATCTCTGATGGCCTGATAATTTCCAAGAATTTCTAGAAAATTATATATAGTGCTAAAAACATGTATTGTATAATAGAAATTATGTATTTCATTACCATATATATACACACACACATAAAACCACTGGGAAACTTCCAGGGACCAACACCCTAATTCACCCTCATCCAGGGGAGAGGTAGGTGAGATGTCTGCAAGGTTGACAAGAAAAGTACCATGACTTGGTCTGTGTTCCCCATTTTTTCTGTATATTTCTAGAAGAATGCGATAAGGTGAAAATGTGCCCCCTCCACCCCTTCTCTTAGAGTTCTTGTTTAGCATTTCCATTTCGTCTCCTCACCTTGTACACAATGGTCTTTTAAACCAAATAATCTCTCATTTATTCAAGCAAAATCCGGGATTATGATTTGCATTTCCTTTTGTTTTTACTGAATAATAGGATCGAGGTATTACAAGTCCTCCTAGTTTATCCTGTATAGCTAAAGGATATTAATAAGGGGCATAGTTTGTTTATGTAGAGATGGATTTCACTTCATTTCCTTTCTCTATTTCATCTGGAAACTGGGATTTAAATCACCCTTCTCTGACTAAAACTTACATGTTTCTACCAACACAATTCAAAGCAGGAATAAGGTTTAAAGAGCCTATATAATAAATTTTAGTTCTCAGTTTCCAAACTCCATCAACCATTCAAATAAACCTTAGATGATTTGTTTAATATTCCCTTTCAGAGTATTTATTTAAAATACACAAGAGCTAATGTGCTATGTTGTACTTGATTAATACCCAATTAAATGTTCTAAATTATAAATCTGGCATATTTACCCAGAAGTTAATTTTCCTTATAACATAGGGTATATATGTTCTTTATTTTATCCAACATTTTTCATTGATTTTATGTTTGAATTATATTATCAAATGGCACATTATTTCTGAGAATTCTACTGAGCTCTTAAATTTCCATTATGTAATCAAAGATGAAGTCATTATTAACTCTCAGCTTAAACTTTGAGCTTCAGCAGACATTACTAATTACTCATTTTATTTTTGTATTCTCTCAGTATGTTGCTGATTTATTCTTCTTCAAAGGAGATTTTAAACTATTTTCATTGCACCTACCATATCCACTCAATACTCACAATATTGTACTGATAATTTTATAGGCCTAGGAGACTGACTTTACTTTGTTCTTCCATGTAAAAGAATTCAGTGCATGTTGATTTCTTTGATAATATATTGTAGGTTAACAATTTAAGCTTCTGATTTTTTCCCTTCATTTAGACCTAATCTCAAATAAATTAGGTCAACATTCATTCACACTGTATAACTGGGACTCAGGAATGGTGTTATTAAGGAAATCAGCACTCTCTTATCATTAACAACAAAAAAAGGCAGATGATATTCTCAAATGGCTTAGTTAAACTTTTGAATTTAGGTTTAAATTAAAAATCTGCTAGGATACCTACTTAACCCTCGGGTTATTTATTACTGGTTTTACATGTCATCTAAATATTAAAACTAAAGCTAAATTCACTAGTTTATAAAACTCACTAATTTACAAAGTCAATTACTCAATTAAGAACTTTAATACACATAATATCATACAAAACTGTCTTCTAAAATTCTTTTTCCAACTCTGTAGATTCTTTAAAAACTCATTTCTAAATATTAAAATACTTTTATCCTTTCAATAAACATATGTTATAGACTTGGCTTCTGGAATAGCTTTTATAACTTAAATCTAGCCTGCTTCAGTTTTTCCACAGTTCATTTACATGTTTTAAGCAAAATAAACCATCTTACCATGGGGGACACCCTCCATGGGGGCTCAGAGAAAGTCTGTGTATTTGAATGCAGTTGAAAATAAAAGGAAACAGGACCAATTGTCTCACTCCTTAATATTTTACTTTTGAACACAACAGAAAAAATTCCCCAAGTATTTATATTGCTCCTTAGACTAGATGTGACTCATCTACCTTGGACTACGTATGACTTTTCTAGTACCTTGAGAATTTGCAGAAGTCATAGGAAAATCATTGTACATTTGATAGGATGAGGGTTGGGTTTGGGCTAATTTTATTTACATTTCCAAGCACAAACCTTTCCACATGGAAATTGAAAAAAACAAAAACAAAAAAACAACTTCTATGAAACAACACAGATAAAAATAATGACAATGACCATAAAAATACTGCATATCAGAACTGGTGAATACATTTAAAGCAATGATTGGGACAAATGTGTAGCCCTCAATACTTTCATCAGTAAAAATGAAATAACAAAAATATATGAATTCATGCCCCACTTAGAAAGAACCATAGAACAAAGAAAGCTAAAAGAAAATACAAAAAGACAAGGAAATAATTTTTAAAAGCAGAAAACAAGGAAGAATATAGAAAAACAGTACATCTGATTTGTAAATCAAAATCCTATTCTGAAAAAATTGAAAATACAGATACAGCTAGCTGAGTTGACAAAAAGGAGGAAAGTAGAAATATAAAAAATTAAAAATGTCATTGAGAAAATAAACATTGAAACAGAAGAAAAAAATTTTTGAAATCATAAGAAAATATATAAACATCTATGGAAATATATTTTAAAACTTAGATAAAATAGATAATTTCCTAGGGAAATATAGACTACCCAATTTGACCCATTGGAATTAGAACACTTTAAAAGACCAATCTCTGTAAAAAGAATAAAGTTATTAAGGAACTATTTTAATTTTCTAGGGATATTGTAACAAATTACTACAAACTTGATGGTTTAAAACAAGAGAGATATTTTTTTTCACACAGTTCTGAAAGCCAGAAATCTGAAACCACAGTAAAGGCAGGCCACATCATTCCCTTTGTAGGTTCCAGGTGAGAATCCTTCCTTGTCTTTTCCAGCTTCTGATGGCTACTGGTATTCCTTAGTTTATAGGAGAATAACTCCAATCTCTAACTCTTTCTTCACATGGCCTTATCATCTGTGTAGATATGTCATCTCTTTTTCTGTTTCTTGTAAGGATACCCACTTGCAATTAGAGCCACTTTAATCTGAGAGGAACTCATCTTGAGATCCATAATTTAATTACATCTGCAAAGACTCTAAGACCATTTTTCTAGGTGTGGGATAAATGGAAGATTGTACCCAGAATTTCCAGCCCTTTTCATATCAATAGGCCATAACAGTGCTGCTGCCAGGGCAAGGGGTGGAGAGAAAACAGCCATCTGCTCCTCTCCTCCTTCCTGGTATTAATTGGTCTGTTGCCCACCAGTCACCAGGGACCTGCCCATTGAGTTCCTCCCAGAAGGAGCAGGCAGCAGAAGTGGGCATGAAGCTACAGGGGACTGATGGAGCAGGGAACTGGCTGGTGAACCCAAGCCAGCTGTGAGCAATAAAAATCCTTTCTCCCAACTTGCCTTTCCCTTTGTCCTCCTTCAGTTTCTTCAGATTCATAGTAAACTTGCCCCAGGTGAGGAATCCCCTTCCTCCCAGAGCTACACCAAGTCACCTTCCTAGGTTCTGGGGATTAGGAGTTGAACACATTACTTGGGGAGCCACTGTTCAATCCACTACAGGATCCACTCCACACAAAAGAACCAAGTTCAAAGGGTTTCACAGAATTCTATCAAACCTTCAAAGACCAGACAGACCTAATGCTCTACTCTACAAATTATTCCAGAGAAAAAGAAGGAAAAACTTCCAAATTCCTTTTATGAAATGGATATTACACTAATACCTAAACCTGAAGAAGATTTGATAAAATGAAAATTTAAAAAACATTTAAAAAAACACCAAATGTAATATTATTAATCCAGCACCAGATAATGAAGATAATACTTAATAACTAAGTGGATTTATTCTAGGATTACAAGTTGTTTCAATATTAGGATATCCATTAACATCATACACCACATTAATAAATCTAAGGAGAAAAAAATTCTATGATTGTAACCATAGATACCAAGAAAGCCTTTGACAAAATTCAAACACATTCGTGATAATAAATAAACACTCAAAAGCAGGAATTGAGGAATACTTTCTTAACATTGTAAAATATGTATACCTTAGTTATAAAGCTAGTGTCTAATTTAGTGGGTAAACTTTGGAGATTTCCCCTAAGATGGGAACAAGAAAAATATGCCATTATCACCACTAGTATTCTACACTGTACTATAGGTATTAGCTAATACAATTAGACAAATAAAATTAACCAAAGGCATATAAATGGGCTAGAAAGAAGTAAAACTATCTCTATTTGCTGTCATTTCAATAGTATACCTAGAAAATCTAGGAATCAATCATAAAACTAACAACAAAAATAATTCAGTAAGATAGCAAGATATAAAATTGGCATAAAAAATTAATGGCCTTCAAATACACTAATAATACCCAAGAGATAAATGATAGAGAAACTCTCATTTATAATAGCAACAGGATTAAATGTAGAAATGTGTAGAATAGATTCTATTTTTGAAAAAAAAATGTAAACTCCTAAAAGACACAGAAGTAAAATTTAAACAAATGGGAAAATATCACCTGTTCTTAGACAGGATGATGCAGCACCCTAAAGATGTCAGTATTCCCCAAATTAATTTATAAATGTAATGCAATCCCGATAAAAATACTGACAAGTGTTTTTTCTGATGAAATTAGAGGTGTCGATACTAAAATTCATGTGGAAAAACAAACTTGCAGAAATATTCAGGAAAACACTGAAAAACAAAAACCATGAGAGACTAGCTCAATCAAATATTGAAACATAATATAGAGTGTCTATAATTACAACTGCTTGGTAGTGGCTCATGGAAACAAATAGACCAGTGAACTAAATTTCTAGCCTAGAAATCTAGTCTAGAAGTACATACACATGCATGGAAATTTAGTATATGATAAAAATGCCATCTTAAATCATCAGGAAAAAGATGAATATTTTAATAAATTGTGCTGGGACCACTCAGTAAACATATGGGAAAAGAAAAAATTACATGCATATCTTGCACCATACGTAAGAATAAACTCCAAACAGGTGAGGGCTCTATATATAAAATTTGAAACCATATAAGTACTAGAGGAAAGCATGGAAGAATTCCTCTTTAACTACAGGGTAGGGAAAGATTTTTCATGTTGACTCCAAATCCAGAGACAATAAAAGAAAAGATTGATAAATTTGACTACATGAAAACTAAAAAAGAAATCACATGGTTCTATGGCAAAGAACACCATAAATAAAGTCTAAAAGCAGCTAAAAATCTAGTACAAAATATTTGCAACATTTATTACAGACAAAGGGCAAAAATGCAATATGTATAAATAACTAAAAAACTGACGGACAAAGATCCAAAAATATGGTAGAAAAATGAGAAATAGATATAAACAGACAATTTGTTAGAGTAGCTGGACAGCCAGATATGAGCAGGGGGGGGCAGTGGGGACTTCAGCTGGCTGCTGTTTACATTCTACACAGAAGCTATTCTCCCAGGATATAGGGAATGAGAATAGCAATTGGCCAAAACTGGTTCCAGTATGGAGATGTTGACCCAAACTTCACCCCAAAACACATCATACACTCATTAATATAGTAAAAATCCCACCTCCCCACGACTTGACAGTTTCAGTGAGAACCAAATATAGCCAACAACTCCCCTGCCAGGCACGAGGGCAGAGAAAGCCCGACTCTGAGGACTCTCTGCCTATTCCCTTTGAAAGCTATTCCCACTTACTAAAGATTCACCTCCCTTTGCATAGAAAAGCTCCCCATTGTATCCTCAGGCAACTCACCTCCAATTTGTCCTTATTCAATTCTCAAGCATGTAATTTCTTTCTTCTTTAAACTCTTATATTCTAAAAAACGAAAACTCAACCAATTTGGTGTCCATCCTTGAATTCTTTCTCTTGAGGGGACCAAGAAACTGTCTCCAGCAACAAATTCTTCAGAAAAACCCCCAATTGTAAAAAAAAAATGTTCAAAATCACTCATAGAGAAATCTAAAACAACACTGAGATATTTCACGATGACAGTTTTTAAAGTTATAAACACATCCTGTTGACAAGTGTGGGTAAAATTGCAGTATTTCCAGAATCTCTCGCCTGGCCTTTAGTGCATCTCCATATTAACAGGTGTTTCCAAAGGGTGAAGAGAAGTAGTCCATCTCCATATCAATAGGTAATTAGAAGGGGGGCGAGGGCATATCTGGACTGGAGAGGTTGGGTGGGGCCCCCTATTTCTTAGCCAGGTCCTGAAAGACACAGGTGAGCAGAAGAGGACAACTGCTTGGAAGCAATAAGCGGGTTTTCTCACTTTATTTCTCCCTTCGACTGATTTCAGTTCCAAATGTATTTTGCCCCAGGCTGGGAATATTTTCCCAGCAAGCCTGAAGAGTAAACACACATGCTCATACATTGTTGATGGTAATACATATCTGTACTATTTTTGCCAATTTTCTGTATGTTTCAAAATTATTTAAAAATAAAGCTTGAAAATAAAACAACAAAAAAATCTCTAAGAAGTACAGTGTGATCTAAGCTGACATGTAAAATGGAAATAATTGTGTTGTGAAGTCCAAAAAGAAATACTATATGCTAAACTAAACTAAAAAGATCATGAAGTGTTACATAAACTTAAGGTAGTTTTGCAGAAATTCTGAGACAGGAGTTTAAAGGGGAGATAGATGCTGTCAATTGAACTGCAGTTCTACACACCCAATTTGGGGAAGCATAGGAAATCTTTGATACTCTGGAACCAGTTACTGTCTTTCAGGAACAAGTTCAGGCTTCTTGTACCTTCCTCTGCGATGTTGGAGCTGAAACTCTGAGAACTGCCTTTTCCAGACTCTCCTGCCAGTTGGTTTCCTGTTAAGATCAGCCGATGAAGGAAAATGACAGCGGAGGGAAAAGGTAGAAAATCTACAGTGGAGGAAAATTGGAAGGATGAGGAAGAGAGGGGGGCGCTAACGTCCTGTTGGCTTCCCAGCACTGGCCCTGCAGCTGCAGGCCTGCCCTAGCCTCCGTCCGCACTCCTAGCACCAGCTTCTCCAAGACCCCTCAAGGCACCAGGAGCCAGCAGCACTACGCGGTAGGCAGAGAACCAGCCAAGCTGTGTGCCCGCTGCCTGTCACCTCCACCTCTGCAGTCCGAGCTCCTCCCAGTCCACACCACCTTCAGAGTTCTAACACCTAGCGGGCCATGCCCCTCTCCAGAGTCCCAGTACAAGCTGTACAGAGCCTCCCTCAGAGTTCCAAAGCTCCAGCCCCACTGAGCCCTTCCATCAAACTCCTAGGTTCCACAACCTTCTCTCCCCATTGTTGCTCTAACTTGTCCAGTTATTAAACTTAGATACTTGCGCCCCTTTCCTTCCGTTGAGCCTTCCTACACCTATGTAACTAATTCCCTAATCCACTCAGTTTGAAGTCCTCAGTGAGGTTTCTGTTTCCCAGTACCTGATACTGTTTCAGAAGGCATTTCTGGGTATGCCAGGTGGGGGGAAGGGAGATTTTGTTTATAGTTCATTTATTCATTAATTTGATGTTTATTAAGAAAGCATTTGGTCACTGTGACAGTGAATATATAAAGATATAAAAGACATAGTCCTGCCTTTAAGTGTGCACAATAAATGAATGAGGTAAACATTGGAACTAACAATCGCCAAGTAAATAGTCTCTATTACACAGAAACACTTGAAGGGTTACCAGTGCACTTGAAGAGGAACAAGAGTGCAAGAGTGGGCTCTCTGGAGGAGTGAGGAGAGGGCTTTGCAGTTTACATAGGAGTCTAAGTAGGGCAGAGCATCCTGTCAGAGGAAAGAGCATCTGAAAGGATGTAATAGATTTAAAGAATGTGGAATAAATCCTGTGACCAGAGGACAGGATAGGGACACAATGGAAGCCAAACAGGGAGGTAACAGGGACTGTGAAAGGTCTTGAAGGACACACTACTTTCAAATTCATCCTAAAGCACTGAAGAATCACTGAAGGATTTTTAAAAATATATTCTCTTTTAAATGTTACTTGTGTGGTATTTTTTTTAAAAACATCTCTCAGCCCCTAGACCCACCTTCCAAAATGTTTCTTGCATATCCTTCCAGAAAGAAGCTAATGTATTAACTCATAGCAAACACTAATCTACATCTTATTACATGCCAGATGCTTTTCAAAGTAAATTGTATTAACTCAGTCCTCAGGACAGCCCTATTAGGTAGTTACTATTACTATTTCCATTTCACAAGGAGGAAACTGAGGCACAGAAAAAAGAACTGACTTAGCCATGGTCACAGAACCAGCTGGCGGAGTCAGGCTTGAGCCCTGCAAACACAGCTCCATGACCCGTGCTACTAACCACTGCGCAACAGGGCCTCATGTTTTAACGTGTGTTGTACGTATACATGGAAACAGGATGAAATAAATAGCCTAATACGATGACCCGTCTTCTACATTATACTCTGCACCTTGTTCTTCCCAGTAGTAACACACCTGGAAGATAGTGCCTTAATGCACCTTGAGCCACTCTTTGAAGGACTACATAATATTGCACTACGTAAACATTCCAAACTGCACTTCAACTTATCTATGTTGATGTTTAAATTCATTACAGGTTTGACTCTGAGAAATAAATCTGCAACAAAATTAACAGCGGAGGCATTGTTCAAAGGAAATACTTGTTTTTAATATTAAAAATATTGCACAATTGCCTGTCATAAATAGAGATGTTCAGTAGCTTTACCATCTGTCTAGAAGAATGCTACTACCACACAGTCCTGCCAATGGTGAGTTTTCATCAAATTTTGTTTTCAAATTGTTTGCCCATTTGTTAAGTAAAAAGTGATGCCTGCAGTATTGTATAAAATAGCCTGAGGCAATGAAAATGTGTGTTTAGGAAATGCTGAGGCAGTATGGAGGTTACCTGGATCACACCAAGACTCAAGGCAGAAAGGACAGGTAGGAGACTGTGTAAGAAAGGAGGATGACTTAACCCAAGCACTGCCTTGAATGTGTTCGGAGGGGAGGCCATAGCAGAAAGACCAGCTGTTGAAGTAGATCAACAGACCTTTGTTCATGATATTTAATATTGTGTTAAAGGTGGGTGAGAGAGAGGAGGGATTCAAGAATATCTCCCAGGTTTATGAGTTAGGAAGCAGGGGATAATAATGAAAACAACTGTCCTAAAAAACACAGAAGCAAAGACTTGGGGGTATGCCAGAGGAAGTGGGGATGATAGAAAGTCCCTTACACATCTAAGGTTCTACTGTGTATTTACAGAAACTACCTTTATCTGTGTCCAGGGCTATTTCAGAATAGTCATATATACATAATGTCACTTAATAGTGAATCATTGAATTTTGCCATGATGTGAAGCCCTTAGAATCAAATTATCCAGTGCATTCATGAAACCAGCTGTATTATGCCACAGTATTCTTTTAGTATTCTGCCATCTAGTGAGTAACAATCATCTGTGCAACTTGGCCTATAAATTGGTTCTTTAGAACAAAGAAACCTGAATTTCATGCTTTCTTATCATATATCTCTTTACAGGTTTATATCATAGAAAAATAACGTGAAAATGCCTCACATTTTTGGCAAAATCTAATCTCATAATTACTCAATTCTTTAACACAGAGGGAAGAATGAAAGCATAGGACCTCAGCTTAATCTCAACATTTGACTCTGGGCTCATCTTGAAAATTCATGTAATTAAAGTCATGGGGAAAGTTACTATGAGTTTTGTCTACATTACGCCATCGCCTTTCATCATAAAAAAAAAAAGCCCCACAAAAATGAAACAAAACCTTTACTCATTAACTTTCTTCTTTGTAATAAAGTATGTTTAAAAAAATCTTTGTTCAGTGAGCTATGCTAAATATTATAAAAAATTATCTGAAAAATCATCCTATATGACACAATAGAGATTGTATTTGAATGTTGTGAAGCATATTATGAAAAGATTTGTTTTTTGTAAATTTTTATGAAACCTTTGATTTCTCAAGTTGATTCCTTGTTCTGTGCAACTAATGTACTTTTACATTGCTAACACATGGTATTACTTATCATACTTTATACATACATTATTTGTTTACAAGCCTGCCTCCCCAAATCGCCTAAGAATTTCTTGATTGAAAAGTTTTATATCTTCAGTTTTATACCTCCTATAACTCTCAAAATGTACGGTACCTATCAATTTTCAATAAATGTTAATGAATGAATGATTTGAAGTGATTGAATTAATGGCAAATTTGAAGTTTTGTTAATTTTAATTCAAATTTAATTAACACACCACTGAAAATAAGCAACCACTTCACTTAGCTTTCTTCATTCAGCCTAGAAGAGACAAGACTGAATATATTGCCCCAGTACCCACAAGACCCTAAACTATAAATGTAGGTTCATTAGAGTCATTGGAGATAGGAAGACAAAATCCTCCTTTGAAATTTGTCCCCACAGGTCGTGGCAATATTCCCAAACTTGTCAACTCCTCTGCTCGGCAAAACTCTGTGGTCCATCTGTTGAACCTGAAGGCTGAAATGCTCTCACAGTGAGTATGCCTTATGGACATCTTTTTCCTGTGTGATCATATGCCAGCAGAATACACACACTTGAGCTATTTCATATTGTCAACTGCAATTGTTCCCAAGAGAGTCTTTCATTGTCTTATGGACAATGATTATGAAGGAAATCTCCAAATCATGAAATTCGTCTTAAGAGATATTAAGAGTATACATTGGTTGCAAAGCCTCTTGATCCATCTACACATTTATCCTCTTTAAGTTCAGTATAACCAAGCTAATTCTGAGTTCAAATAAGAACCCCATCTATTATTTTGTGGTTTTTCTGGAAGTATTGTTAGACAACTGTTTCTTTGGACAGCTGTTTTCATTTTTCTTTTAATTTTAGCAACTCTGCTCTTAAAAAACAAACCTGAGGGGTTGTGTGGCTATTTTTTTTTGGATCATTAATCATATTTACATATTTCACAGAGCATTACCCCCACCTATCTTGTAGTATTGAATCTGCCAAAAGAGGGAAAAAGCATTATTTCTATTAAGAAACTTAGTCTATTTAGAAATTTTTATGTCTGACCACTGTGATAGACATTTTCTGTACTGTCTCTTGGATAGCTGTGTGTCTCAGAAAACTTGGACACGATAGAGGCAACCTTCCTGTTCAGACAGAGTTCCGTCAGCTTATCTTGACTGGTGAGCTCAGAAGGAACTAAGCATAGACTACGTTTTCCCTTTGGGGGCATTCCCTCTTTCTCTTTCATAGTGGCTTTCCTCAAGAAACACCCATTTCCGGCTCCATCAAGCTGTGAGTTCAAAGGGGCACACTGTCACCAAAACTGGGGTGGGTGGGGAATGGAGCTATCGCCACTCAACTCTGGCTATGGATAGTAATTTCAATTTAGAATGAAATATTAGAAAAATCCATTTGGCCCCAGATCCCAGCCACGGTTTCTATTGAACTTTATCTGTACTACACTGCTATATTGACAGGCATTTGCCAGGCACTTGGCTCCTAGTTCTCAATTAATTCTGAAATTCGGAGGTAAAGAAAGTAGTGTGACTTATTATTAATCCCCTCAGATGCCACTGTATATTATTCATTACAATTTTTCTTCACCTGTTGCTACTGACCTGGCATTTATTTCCATAGCTACCATGAGGTGCATGATCCGAAATACACTGCTTCTGTTACGATCTTCAATAGGAAAAGCTTGAAAAGTTGCAAACAGAACCAATCAGCATGTACTAGGAATAGAAGAAAGGGTTTTTAAAAAACAGAACATCTTAAATAATTATATAGAAACAGTGAAAAGTAACTTTTAAAAAGATTCATAGTTAATATTTAGGTAAAGAGGCGTGATAATCTGAGAGTGGACACATCAAAAAGAAAAATCCTGTGAAAAAAGACTCTCCCAAGGAGACCACGAGAACATGGAAGAATGCACATATTTAAAGAAGCAAGAGGGTCTAAGAACAGTAAAGAATCCCTGGCAATTCAGGCCAGAAGGGACGGCACAGACCCCCGACCTCAAGGCTTCCTGCCCAAAAGCAGGCTTGAAGAGCAGTACAAAGATTACCTCTGGTATCCATCCCGGTGCCCTCAGAAGACAGACATCTGCTTGCCATAGGCTCAGACTTGATACTGAGTCAGCCGGGCAGCCCAGACAAGACCTTTTTCTCTTTCAAAGCACATATTGTGGATTTAGCAGAGAATATGCTGTATGCTAAACTAGCTGGAATCAAAACCTGGGACCTGAGATGCTCATCTGTGATTCTGCCGAAGGAGTCCCTCTTTGGATGCGCTTAAGCTCTGAGCCATTTTGGCGATGATCATAATTCAGTGGAAGATGGTATCTCCTTGGCCACAGCTGAGCCTGTAGAAGATGCTGAGTGGGAACCACTTAAGACTCTAAAAGAAACTCAAAAGCTGTCAGGAGAACAAATCAGTAGCATAAAGAAGGAGAGAATCCCTGGACTCCAAGTGGCCAACAGAGGATAAATACAAAAGCTGGCATTAGAAAGAAAAAGCCTGAAGTTGACAATATGAAGTACGTCGCACAGGAAACCTTCAAACGTGTTTGGAGAAGCTGTCATTTGAACATCGTGAGGTCTGAGGCATCCGTGCCTGGTAATCTAGGGAGTCGAGGCATCCAGGAGCTGAGTATTGAGAGAGGTCTGGCCATAAGCATGCGTATGAACCAAGGTACCCCTACAGACTCAGAGCAATAGCTGCCAAGAAGATTCACCGAGACTTCGGGCTTTGATGGTGTGGTTCCTTAGACACCACCGGCTGCCCTGGCTGCTCAGCAGCAGCCTGATCCGATGTTCGTGAAGAGTCCTGAGAGCTGAAAGTGCTTGCTTCTCGGAAAGGGAATTGTAACATTCAGGCAGGTCAGGAACATGTCTTGTTTATGGGAATGTTGAAATGAGCTTTTAAATGTAGCTTTACAGATAAACATCAGATTTTAAAACTTAGGAAATGGAGAACATGGATAAAAATTAAGTGAAATAAAGACATAAATAAAATTTTTACAGAACCTTTCATCAGCACAAACTAGTGTGGTCCCCAAGCCAGAAAGATTGCCATCACCTGAGAACATGTCAGAAATACTTCTCCTCCACCCTAGATTTGTTGAATTAGAAATTCTGGGGGTGGGGTCTGGCACTTTGTGGTATAACAAGCCCTCCAGATGACTGATCAGCTCTGAAGTTTGAAGAACCACCACATCGACTATAAAGAAATAACAGATTAACACCCAAGTTATTTTTTAAGAATCTCACTCACACTTTATGTAATAAATGAATGTTAGGAATTTAAAATAAAAGAAGTTAAAACCTTAAGGTCACAGGGTAATGACTGATACATTTGTTAATTAGAGTTGGGAGTTGACAACTGAATCATTTAGAACTGACATCACATGTTTTTTCTGGAGCTATAGAATCTATTTTTGGAATCTGGAAAATCCCTTAAATGTATTCTAAATAGGGTATAATAGAACCAGTAATATATTGTCTTCCATTATTTTATATTATTTAGTATTTCTGCTCATCTACTTTTGTAAAGATGTCAGTAAAATTTCAAAGGTAGAAAGTTCCCTAATGAAGCTAAAATAAATGAAGAGAAAAACAAAAACTCCTTCTGCTTGAGAAGAAAGTGTCAAGCTTGAAAACAAAGCAGGAAGTGGAGAGCTAGACGAGGCAACATACCGAGTTCAGTGAACATACCAAATTCAATCAGAAGTCTCAGCCATCCAACTTCTAGCTTAGAAAATGAATGAAATGAAAGTCTGAATGATCACACTTCACCGACGACAGGACTTAGTACCGATTCTGAACCTAAGGATGTATCTAATAAGAAAGGAAATCTGTGTAGATGGAATAAATTCAGCCAACGAACAGACTACTGGTGTGAGAAAACTGAAAATGATAGGTGTCTCACAGATAAAAACTGTAGTAATGAGAGTTGAAGCCAGAGGCTGCTGACAGCCCAAGCTGAATGATGAGCTGTCATCTAGGGATGAGCTACAAAATGGATCAACAATTTAGCAAATGATACTTTTCCCCAGAAGTTGACAAAAGCTTGATGAAAATATAAATGCAACCGCTTGCCACAGGAAGTGGAGACCCTTAAGGAAATCCATGAGCAAAAGAACATGACTGTGAAATAAACAGAATCAAGTAGAGCATGTGATGGAAGGGCAGAGGGGAAGGTTGTAAGATATGAGTAGAGTAGATCTAAAAACAGAGAATTTACAAAACGGAGGAGGAACTGCAGGAGACAGAGAGATGCTGAAGCTGTACTGCTCCTCCTCCACAGAGAGTCTGTGCCAGTGGCTCCTGCTTTTCGCAGCCCTCGAAGCATGTCGCACGGGAAACCTGCCCGTTTTCATTCAAGCTCATGTGACTTGATCGACAAATGATATAAAACCAAGTGCCATGAAAATATAATGCTTTTCAATAAACTTTTCAACAGAAAGAAAAGACCTGCACCCATACATTTTTCACCTACATGTCATCAGACTATGACTAAGACACCAATTTCGAGAGAGAGAGATCTTGTGGATAAATTTGATATATTTAAAAATAAACATTTCATCCTTAATATAAGAGGCATAAATGATTTTAAGTCTTACAACCAAAACTTGAGGATAATGACAGAGAAGCCCCTAATGGGAAGGAAGGGAGGGAGTAACAGGGTGAGAGGAAGAGAGGAAACCTATTTAGATGCGGTGAAAGGAAGACTGTATCTACACAAGGGCGAAATGTGCATGACGGGAGAGCTGGTAGTAGCTCTGCCTTTTATCACCAAGGACCTGAACCACATGTGACAACCAGACCTTCCCTGCCCACCAGTGAGGACAGTGGAACACAGACCTCTACTTAAACAGACTCGCAACATTTCTTGCAAAATTTGAAAATAAGAAAGGTTATGAAGGTGTTACAGAAATTTTTTAGTCATTCACAACCCTGGTATGCCAGGTAATCACTTCTTTGCGTTCTGCCATCTTCCCTTCCAACATTTCTCTGTGCATAACCACACTGAGACCATGCTATGCTCTCACTCTGTGGCAGCACACACGTACCTGGACTTATCTTGAAGGTTCTCCTGGATGCCAGTTGCTTCTCCTTGGTCAGTCTTACTGGTCGGCTCCTTAGTGGCTGACCTGGAAGCAGGTTGTTTTGCTTCAATGAGGAGGGTCATTTCAAGCGAGTGATGGAATCTGTTCTGATTCTTTTCATTAAGTCACTCTCATCTGGAAACAATATCATGAGTATTTCTGGACTCTGTTCATTTCCCTTGATCCATCTGTTTATTCAGAGTCCAGTAAAACAGTTTTAGCTTCTGCCACATTATAAAATATTTTAACACCTGGTGGGAACTAGTATACTTTTATTATTCACCCTCTTAGAAACTACTCTGTGTATTTTCACATGTTCATTTATTTTCAAATCAATTTTAGTATCACTTTCTCTCTAAACAAAAATAAACTTTCATTTTTATTGGTACTGCATTAGGAGATATATTAAGGGAGCATAAATCTTTTATAAGAGCATTAGAGTTAGTTTTAGTTATTTTTATATTTACTTGTATACATTTATTTGTAGCCAGTTATTTTTGTTTTTATCGTGACAATCTTTTATTCCATTATATTATCTATCCAGCTATAAATTGTGCCAGGAATGCTGTTGTATTTTGTTGTTTTCTAAATGATGTACTCAATTCTGTAATCATTTGAGTATTTCTTTTGTTGAGAAAATACATCTCCACGATATTGTCTACAAGGGCTGAAACTGCATTCCTGCCATTTATGCTGTGTGTCTTTCAAACTGCATCAACAAATTCTTCTGGAACAGCCCTGACTAATAATGGTGCTAACAGCTCTCAGACTATTCATTATAACTGCAGTCATTCTATGCTGACTTACCTTTCATTTGAAGCATACATTTCACTATCATATTTAAAGCAACTACCTATTCCTATGTTGTTAAGTTTATTGAATTTTATTCAGAATTCTTATGGTTTTCTCTTTTGTGGTTCTCAAGAGTATCACCAAAACAAGGTTGTAGATCTAAAATTATAAACTATTCAATGCCAGATGCAGACCAGTTCATACCTGTTGGTGGACTTCCTAATCAAAACTGCCATTCAGTACCCAGTACTAAGCCCCCTATTTTCTGTTACATGGAGCTGAGAAAGATTCGACTCTGTGTCCTTAGCAGGGAGGGAGTGGAGCTCTGAAATACCAGGTGGTGTCTTTTTCACAGGTGGATTGCCAAATAATCCATGGCGTGGTATACGTATGATGTATATATATTTAACAAAGTGAGTTGATTTGTAGATTTATTGAATAACTCTCACCAAGCACATTAATTGTACATGATTTGCACCCAGAGGTAGAAGTTCTCAGAATTTTACTAGTGACAGGAAAAGAGAAGTACAACCAGTCAAGAGCCAGGAGTCTGGACAAATCACAATAGTAATTGTCCTTAATTTCAGTTTTACAGATCCTTCAGTCCACTTAGTTTAGGAAAAGAAAGATGTTTAAGGCAGAAATCTCCTACAACAGATAACTTAAACATTCCTTATGCAAACATCACCAAACAGACATAAATCTAATTCTAAATCAAGCGTCTCTTAATGCAACGCCTTGTATTAGTCAGCATGGCTCAGGCTTACACAGGAATTATATCTCTGGAAAGAGATACTTTTTTATTCCATAAAGCCTTTTTTTTATACACAGAAGTCAAGTCTTATTCTAAGGCTATGTAGTGTCAAGTGAAGTAAATAGAGAAATGACTTGACTTCAAAGATTCCATATGCTGGAAGTGTTTCATCTTTCATTCTGAAAAAAAGGCCCTAGAAGTTCAGTGACTTTCCTTGTTGACTGTACAACATGGTAATTAATTAATTAGACAGCAGGTGTTACATCATCAAGTTTTAGATCTACAGTATTGCTGTTAAGCAATATTTGGTAGGAGACAAGGAGGGGGAGAAAAAAAGGCAAACATGAATTTATAATAATGAAATAATCAATTTTTATATGATATATAAACAGATTTTTTTATCTTCTCTGTTGTAATTCATATTTTACAGGTTTTTATAACTTCTAGACTGCCAAATATCCTTTGTAGAAAGAGCGGAAACATAAAGCTGACACAGAACTAAACTCCTAAATGCTGTGGTTTACTTTTTAATATTTTCAAGTTCTTATTCTTAAAGATCATGAACCTTAATAACAATCAGAAATAAAAAACAAACTTAGTAAATATTGCCAGTAGTAAGAAAATTAATAACAGCACCTTACTCCAGGCCAAATTAAATCAGACATTTTAGGAAAAAATTGAAAATATCACTTTTTTAGATGCTAATGAGAATATACATGATATATATACTCATCTTTCAAAAGACCTTTCCAGAATAATATTACATAATAATAATTGATTGTGTTTAACATTTGCATCTCCTTTGAAACATCTTACTCAAATTGCTATCTTTCCCCAACTGTAATTAGCACCTGAGATATAGTAGGCACTTGATCTATTATATTAAATTTTTGTCTTTCTTTTGGTGGGAATGGTACCATTATTTGGACACTAGTAATGGATATTTAGTAACACCTTAAAAGAGTATGAAAAGGGTACCCCAATTAAGGGAGCATTCTCATTAAGAAGAAAGTAGGTTTCATACAAGCACCCTCTATAATAAACTTTTTTGGTGTTATACATAAAGGTTATGCTGAAAACACATTTTAATAACAGTTAGGGATTTATATATATACAACAGAACTTCATGAAGCAAAGTCTATTACCCATTCCCATTTCCTGATAACATCACAGTCCCACTCGTTTCTGGTTTTATTTTGTCTGTTTGCTATAACCAAGCATTGACAAGATGCAAATCATTGAGACCCACAGTTCTCTACGTCCCAATAATTATTTCAACATGCAGAGTCTTTGTGTATCCTGCTCTAGCTCATATTAACTTCTATACTTAGCAACAGAGAGAGTTTGTATTTCTTAGAATGCTTAAATAACTTTCTCCCAGAGTAAGGACCATAAATAAGAGAATGTTCTGGGTAATGCTGTGGGCCTCTGTCCCCTGAATCCGGATCCCTAGGACATAGCCATTCCCACAAGTTTCTTGCCAGCGCCTTCTCAATATTCTGCAACCTATGGACAAAATGGGAAACATTCCCTATTCGGAACAGAAAGAGGAGGAAAGGGAAACACCTTAAGGATGTATAGAGACTACATTTCTCATTTTCGACAACTTATTCTAAACTGTAACTGATCTTCCTTCCTTTGCCACTTATTTCCTATTTCCCTTACCTTCAGTTGGCACCTCCAGTTGATTTTTTCCCCTGGTGGGGGTGGTGGGGGGAGATGTAATTGAAGTCCGAATTTCATTATTTCTAAGGAAATCAGCATAGAAGGTAATAGTTCTGTGTTAACTTTTCCTCTGGAGTACATTGTAGAAAAAAAGAACACCTGGGCACCCCCCACCCCTCCGCCCAACCCTGCATGCCCCGGCCAGGGTTTCCAGCCATCCTTTTGGTGGCAACAGACACAGTTCTCCTCCAAAGGCAGGGTCACTTAATGGAGCCTGTTTTGCCTGTTTCCCTGATGGTGTGAGAAGTCCAAAATGATGAGGCAGGCATCTCACACTTGAATTTCGAGCCGAGGGGAGGGGTTCCCCACCCCTCCCTTGGCCCCGGTGGGAAAGACATTTTTACTGCAGGTACATCCTTTGCTCCCTCTCTCACTCCTCTTCTCGGACTGGGGAATGGGGGGGAAAGGAAAAATTTGCTGCTCTGCTCAACTTTCAGTCTGTCTTATTAAAGCAAGAACCTGTTCAGGGTTGCTGTGCTGACCCAATGGTGCCAGAAACTGGCGGGCAAGCCTGTTGAATTCAGAAGTCAAGGTCAGAAAGGCCGGAGCAGCCACCTGCCTGCTCCACGTCCTCCCATCCAGCTTTAATCTCCATTAGACTTTATAAGTAGCCTCCTCCTTTCTGACTCTTCTGTCTATCCCTCCACTGGTTCTGAATTTGGAGTTGAGGATTTGGTCCCAGTTAACCCCTTCTAGAACCCCACACCACTGATGAAAAGGACATGATTATTCCAAAAACAGGATGTTGTTTTCCTTATAGTTAGTGATCTAGAATCTTTCTCAAACTATTTCTACTCTTGGATTCTCATGTGCCACACAAAATTAGGGGATTAAAAATGAACTTCATGAGACTTTATAACCCTAGAATTCAAGCCAGTTCACTAAGGATACATAGCTGTAGCTTTGTTTTATTTAATATTTGTCAATCCTCAAACCTTTAAGGTACAACATAACATCCTTGTAGATCCACAGCTGTATTTTTAAGTTTTCTATTATTATTTTGTAGTTACACACAGCCTCTTTCTAGGTAGCAGTGTTCAATAAATAAAACTAACCAAAAGAGTAATTTTCATATGGAATCTAAAAGGTAGTAACTTTAAGCATCAATCCTAAAGCTTTGGGCTAGTGAAGGTTTTCCTTATTATTCTCCAAAACTTATTATGATGATGTGAGTGTGTATAGGTTTAAATAGTGTAGATGAATGACTGAAAATGGGTTAAAGAGCTATCTTTAAATGATCAAAAACTATGTTATAATGTCTTTTTTTAGGATAATGGTATTTTTAACTCAGTTTGCTAAACAAAAAAGTAAGTGAACATATGTTAGCAATTGCCTTGAAAAAATGGATATTTATTGTACATTCATGTCAAGCCATATGATTATTATTTAAGCATATACCATTAGCATGGTTGATTTCCTTTTGTGGCCTTATGATAGGTTTCCCTGAAATTCAGATAAGAAAGTTGACCTGAAGAAATCTGGGTTTAAAATATGCCACTTTGATTTAGAATGAGTTCTTTGAAAATTAGGTAATACCCAAATTGTTACATTGTTGAACTAGTTACTACTTTAGAGGAAGGCTGTTAAACATTTCTTCAAAAATAGAAAGCAATTAAAATGATAGCCTCCATAAGTGCTTGATCTAAGTATTTATTTTGACTAACTTGTACAAATTATGGTAAACATGTTACTAATAGCTTCTCAGTCTTAGATAGACGGTTTTGAATTTATCATTAAGTATATTGGCCTTGACTTTCAGTCTTCTGATGGCCTTTTTATTAACTTTCTCCTGATACACGTGTGTGGCACTGTAACCCATTTGTTCCCCTGGGAGAGGAAGAAACAAATTCTACTCTAATCCAAGGATAGTTTGCTCTTTCATACTGAAATGGGTTTGTCAACTACACCATGTGGTCTCTGGCTGTGAAACTGATTGATGAGCCAAAGGCCATTTTGCTGGCAGCCTAGAGACCCTGTCGTAACGGGGACAGAGAAGAATGAGGAGTGCTGGGAAAAATAAACAACCGTATTCTTTATTTTTCTGGTGACATTATGTAAAGGGAGGGGCAAGCACAGGAAGAAATGTATTCAAAGTCACGTGGTATTCCTTCAGGACACCTAGTTGTTCACTCTTACCAGTAAACTGTGTTTATCTGGATTTAACCTTCCAAAAGTACTTCAATAATAGTATGTCATTGTTTTTATTTTAACCACTTTTCAAATTTGTCTATTTTTTGGATACAGTAAAACTAGATGGCAGTTCTGAGGCAAATGGTAAGAATAATTATCATGTGATTTTTTTTTTCTAATTTACTGTTGTGGTGGGATATGTCTGTGATAGCAAGGCTCACTTTGTGTCAGGGTGTCCCACCGACACACTTTTCCATGCACCGAACCAAAACTGGAATCTGAACACAGACCAAATTTTTACAGCAGCCGTAGACTGAGAAGTGACAAAAGGGAGCTAAAAGAAAACCACCGTGGAGCTGGGACAGACACACGACTGAACCCAGGCTCTTCCACCTGGTACACTAGCTTCCACCTGACAGGGCAAGTACTTCACGTCCACGAACCTCACATTCCTGGTCTCTAAAATGTAAATAATGATCCCTACCCAAAGGGGTTTGGGCAAGGTCTGAGCGCTTAACACACTTGCCACTTACAAGGATTCCAGAAGTGTTAGAACTCTCCTTGCTCCCGTTGTCTCCAGAATATTTTTTAATAAGGATAGTTTCAGTGAACTGTTGATGCCAGGAAAGACAAAAAAGGGCAAAATGCAGAGGACTGTAAGAAGCCTTCCTAGATTATTCCTTTTAAAGAAGCAAACGGATACTACATCCAAACCAGTTATTTTTTCTCAATTTTTTTTCCCATCTGAGAAAACATGTCTCACAACACTTTACTGCATTAACCACCTTAACTGTATAGAGCTTCCCTAATCCTCGTGTGCACTGTGATTATTCAAATTCTTGGCAAGTTGACATGATGGACATGAAAGCAGATTAACTCAATTACAACCAGTGAGGCATGCTTGATTAGAATATACTACCTTGCCCTTATAACTTGGGTTTAGCTGGTCAAAAGTAACAAATGAAAGATTTAACTTCCTGTAACGTTTACCTCCCACTTCATCTATTGCACCCTTCGATACCCTCAGAGGTGCTTTTTACACTCCAAAGAAACCTGACTTAGACAGTCTTTGAATTTCAGGGTTACAGTGTTCGTAACATATCAACTTTGTGACAAAGTTTGAGCCCAGTATTAATTTTAGTTAGCTTTCTATCAGAGGGAAAGTCTCGGCCCCAGTTTTTAATTTATTTACAAAGATGTTTCGTTAGCAACATCTCTTTCCCACCAACTGGGGAGAGAGAAAGGAAACCCAAGTCAACTCTATAGTGTTTAACCAACTGCGTCAAAGCTCTTTCTTCAAAACTTCAGATGATGAGCAGCTTCTTTGGGCCTGGTATTTAGGATGAACTGTCTCTAAGTTCCCTTTTAATTCTAAAATTCTGCATCCCTTAAGCACTTACCAGGCTTAAGTAGCTTAAACACTTAGCAGGCAACCTCATGGGTTTGACCTACTAAGGTACAAAATAGCACAAAATAAAATCTTAGTAAATTCGAAGAGCTTCAAACCCATGTTTCTCTCCAATCTCTGTCCTTAACTAGCAGTAAGTGGGTTACTCGCTCAAGACACAAAGGAAGTGAATTCCCATTTGGGTTTTTAATATATACACTATGCAGCAGGACCTGGGGTTGCAAAGATAAAGAGAATAATCAGGGTCCCTATTGTCTAGAGTGGAACCTACAGTCCCAAGTGGGTGGCTTGTTCTGTCCAGTCTTCTCTGACAGAATACCGTGGCCGGGGCTCCTCATTAACAATAGAAATTTATTTCTCACAGCTGTGGGGGCTGGAAGTGCAAGATCAGGGTGCCAGCATGATCAGGTTCTGGTGAGGACCCTCTGCTGCGCTGCTGTGTTCTTTATGTTCTCACATGGTGAAGAGGAGAAGAGAACTCTCTGAAGTCTCTTTTATAACAGCACCCATTCCCTTCTTGAGTTCCCCACCCTTATGACTTAATTGCCTCCCAAAGGCCCCACCTAATACCATCACATTGGTGGTTAGGATTTCAATTTATGGATTTGGGGGAGACACAAACACATGTCCACAATAGACAGAGACAGGCAAGTAACTAAAGGTGGGCTAAAGGCTTTGATGGCATGAGTCTCTTTGAAAGTGTCCAGCGACTGGCTTAGACAGCTGAGGGAGTGGTGACGGCTGTCAGTCTTGAGAGAGGGCACCCAGTGCTTCATGCGATCAGAAGGAAAATAATCATCTCAGTGTGGAATACTCAGTTGAGTTTCAAATGTCTTCCCCAGAAAGAGCTTTCAAAAATACATAATCTTTCTCCAATCCTCATGTTGCTGCTAAACTGGGATTATTTGACCCAGGATTAAGGAAAAGTGGGATTTCCTATGAGTATTATCTTAAGATGCCAATAAACCTGCAACCTTATAAGAAAGAGGATGACTGTGTTCTACCACTGGCCAAGAAAGAAAAGTCCCAGAGGTTAAGTTCTCTTTAGGACATTGCTGAGATATGGAGCACAGGATGTAAATACAACCAGAAAGATGATTTGGGGGGCTGGAGTGTATGTTTTGCTCTTTTTAAAAAGCTGAAAATTACTTCCTGTGATTAGAAGGAATCTAGCCATAGAACTTTTAAACTCAGTGTTCTGTGGGCTTGTCCCTTCATCTTCTCATGGGTTGAAAGAATTATTTAGGTCAAAGGCTGTAATGTGGATTTTTCTAGCTACTCAGCAGCACTGAAAGAGCAAATCAAATATCTTTTTTTGATTGGGTTGGAATAAGGGCTCTAGAAAGACAGTAAAAACAGACACTGCTGAGGGAAAAGGAGCCTGAAGCTCAAGGAGGGGCTTTTGATTCTTCCTTAAAATTCAAATCAATTTAACAAAGATAAAGATACTATATTTCATTGATTCTAAATTCAAATTTTTCCACAGTAAAATGGCAAGTGGTCTCTAAAATCAGCATTTTAATCACTCATCTTAAAGTCTCTGTCATTCTGGTGGCATCAGTCTAATTTATGCCTAATCATGCACAAATTTGGTAGTAGCTATTTTTTTTGTCATATTTAATGATTTTGTTCATTTTGAGTAGGCATGTTGAGTTGAATTGCCACCAAATGCCCTCAAAAAGATCATGGTATGATTCAGCATTGAATAAAAAGTTATCATATACCCAGAAAAGCATGGAAACAGAGAGGTGTAATACGACACAAACATCTCTTTTCAATAATTGTAAATTTTTTTTGGGGGGGTGAGAAATTTAATTTCTACTCTCAGTACATTTCAATTATACAATAGTGTTACCAACCATAATCACCATGTCATACATTTGATCCTAAAGAAAAGATAAATAACCCAGGTGATGCATGTGATGATTAGCTAAATGGGAGGAATCTTTTCATGATATATACATGTATCAAATCATCTTACAATTTTTATCATACCTCAATAGACCTGAAAATGAAATCTAAATGACAAGAAAACATTACATTTTTGTTTAGTTGGCAGTCGTTTACTTCTTGGTGTACCTAAAAGAATGGTGCCAATTAATATAAAAAGACAGCTTAGACCTGAAGAAATGTGGTAAGTGAGCAAATCCCAAAGTATATCATTGTTTCTTCAAATATCTTTGATTACATATCTTTAGTATTACTTAGGCTTGGTTGATTATTTTAAGTTACTTTGAAAACTAGAGTCTGAATCTCAAACAATACTTTTTTTTTAAGGTACTATATTTGTTAGTGGTACCTGATGGAAGGAAACCCTAATTATTGCGAAAGAACTTAAAAGGGAAACTTTCTAAAGTGCTGACATTTTACATTTTAGAGTAATATACTCAGGCAAATGTCCCAGACACTTTTATGGATCCAGAAGAATAGTTGCAATGGACTGTATAAAGGAAGTGACATGGTAGATTTAGATTTTGATTTACTTTTCCCAGGGATTTCAAAGAAATATTCTCTGAGTCCAAGTGTATCAGCGAGGGGGAGTGTAAATTTCAGTAGTTTAAGTTTCCTGGGTTGGTGGCAGATCATTTATGCATGTCATAAATGTTGAGCATCCGTTTGTATAAGGAACTACACTGGATTCTGTGACAGACGCAAGAAAAGAACGAGTCCCTGTCATCAAGCAGCTTATAGTCTGAACAAGGAGCTAAAATGTGTATACAAATCATTATAACCAGAATGCTAAAGACCTTCCAGAGAGATGGAGCTAAGGATTCTATATAGATTTTGCCTATTCTGGACATTTAATATAAAAATGCAATATAATACATCTTTTGTGTCTGACTTCTTTTACTTATAATGTTTTGGAAGTTTATCCATTGTTGTTACATGTATAAGTACTTCATTCCTTTTTTAATGTCTAATAGTATTTCATTGTATGGACTTAACGTATTTTGTTAATCCATTCATCACTTACTGTTGTTCTTTTATAGCTTGTGCTTTTGGTTGCATATCTAAGACGTCAATGACTGACCTGAGGCCATGAAGATTTGCTCCTTTATTTCCTTCTAAGAGTTGTATGTTTTAGCTCTTGCACTTTGGTAACTGATCCATTCTGAGTTAAATTTTGCATATCATATGAGGATAGGGTCCAAATTCATTATCTTGAGTATGAATATCTAATTGTCCCGGCACCATTTGTGGAAGACTATTTTCCCCCATTGAATTGTCTTGGTACCTTGTTGAGACTGAATTACTACTAATGTCAGGGTTGATTTCTGGGCTCTCAGCGTATTCTACTGATCTGTGTGTATACTTCACTCCGGTACCACACTGTCTTGCTGGCTGTAACCACAATACGTTTTGAAATGAGAAACTCTTGAGTTCTCCAACTTTATTCCCTTTTTCAAGAGTTCTCCGCTATTCTCAGTTCCTTGCATTTCTGTATGCAATTTAGGATCAGTTTGCCAATCTTACCAAAAAAAAAAGAATAATTAAACTGGGATTTTGATATGGGTTATATTGAATCTGCAGATTAATTAAAGGAATATTGCTATTTTAGGAATATTAAGTCTTTCAATCTGTGAATACGGGATGTTTTTCCATGTATTTAGATCATTTTTAACTTCTTTCAACCATATTTTCTAGATTCTAGTACACAAGACTTGAATTTCTTTTGGCAAATTTATTCCCAAATATTTTTATGCTTTTTTATTCTATTGAAACAGAATTATTTTCTTAATTTCATTTTCAGATTGGTCACTGATAACGTGCAGAAATGCAATTGATTTTTGTGTATTGATCTTGAATCCTGCAATCCTGCTGAACTCATTTGTTAGGTCTAGTAGTTTCTTAGTGGATACATACTATTTTTAAATCTCTTTTTTCACTTCATAACATCAATATGGATAGCTTTTTAAGGTAGTTTATGTGTACCTTTTTAATTCCGATTTTAAGAACTCCATGGTGGACCACATTATAACAAAATATATTTACCCATTCTTCTACTGGTAGGCATGTATATTGATCTCTCTTTTTGTTTTTGTTTTGCTACCATAAAAACACTGAAATGAAAATAAAATTCTCAAATATACCTCTAGCAATGCACACATGTTCATATTTTTATACATCAGAATCCTAAACACAGAATTGACTGGCCATAGTATATATTTATCTAAAATTTTAGCAAATATTGCAGAATTGTTCCTCAAAAGGGTCCAAATTTTTCCATCAGCAAAAGAAAAGATAGATTTAATAAGACACATATCGAAACAATTAACAGTTTCTAATAATGGTCCTCTAACTTGGGTAGAAAGAATCCCTCTCCAGTCAAGTGGTGAGACTCCCCCTGTGATGGTCAAATTGACTTGGGGCTAAGGGTAGATATCCAGTGGAACTCCTACAGAAGGCATCTTCCTTCCCCAGACAATTTCAAGCAGAAATAATAGAGAGGAACTAAGAGGATTTACTGCACCTCAATCAATCCATCGGCAAAGCGTTCTGGCGTTTTTGCTCACTGTTTCCCAGAGGACTGTGCTTCTCTTGGTCTCAGAATGGGAAGCACATGTTTGGAATGCAGAAGCTTGTGCAGACTGGGTATAGTTATGTACTCAACAAGTACTTCTCCAAGTAAATTATTACTCAAGCTTGTATATACTGATGCACTGATACACGAAAATATATATTTGTCACTATATGAATTTTGGCAGGAAATGGTTAATCAGGGACCCCCCCCCACCCAACCCTTTCCCTCCCCTTGCTACTGCCAGAGGGGTGTATTACAATCACCTTCCAGAGGAAGTGTGATGGTGGCGCCCCCTGCCAGGGGAACCTTGTTAGGCTACACCCCAACTTCTAAAGAGACTTTTAAAGTACTTATCTGAATTACTATTTGTCAAGATTCCTTTGTTCTTAAATCAACATGTTTTTCCAGTTTTTAAATCACTCCCAAAGCACATACCTAGTAAGAAATGCCTATGTGGAAACTCTGGAAAAAATAGTGAAAATGCTTAATGCCCTAAAGGATTTTACAATTCAGAAGAGAAATAAGAATGCATATTCATAATTGCAATACATGATCCCATAAAAGTCTACCAATCATTTTTTGCAGAGACTTTTCATGTTTTATAAGTTCAGTAGTGTCATATTATATAAACAACCTAAAAATGTAAGTAACCCCTTAAAACAATTTGCCAAAGAATGTTTAAGTGATTATTTTCCTTTATTCTAATCTCTAAAGCAATAAAAAGTAATGCTCCAAAGGCAGGGGTTGTGTCTGTCTCGTTCACTGAATCCCCAGCAATGATCACAATGCCTAATTTAATAGACATTCAATAAAGATTTGTTGAAATAATAAAGGAAATTCAGATGAATGCAAAAAAACATAAAAAAGAATAAAATCATACAATCTGACCAATTTTGTAAAGAATGTAAAAGTATTTTTGCTAGTTTTGTCTTCTTAGAAAATTAATATAATTAGAATTGCTATGTTTAAAATATGTTCACATTTTACAATGTAGCACATGACTTAACTATTACCCCAAAGTTTATATTGTTTAATGCTTCATCACTAGTATATGAGATTCTCATTGCCCAAACATGCCTTAACACTTGGTCAATTCCATCTTCGTGGTCCATCTGGTACGTGACAAATTATCTTGCATTGGTATTTTTATTTACATTCTTTGAATTACACAATCGAAAGAGCATTTTTTGTTCATTCACCTTTAATAGCTCTTCATAAATTGGCTTTTTATTTCTTTCTCTAACTTTTTTTATAGTGTGGAAGTTCTTTATATAGCACTGTTGTAGAATATTTTTTATCATATATTGCCATTTTTTTCTATATTTGTTTGTTTCCACTCTGCTATTTATTATATATCTATATGTATATATAGACATGTGTATATGTGTGTGTGTGTATGTCTGTGTGTGTGTGTATTCTGTAACCAACTTTCTGTAATCAAACCTGTAAAAATTTTCCTTTTGCTTTCTGACTTTGATTTCATACAAATACCTCTGTATTTTCTCCAGTTCCATTTCTATACATCAAGAGTTTTTATCCAAGCTATGAGGTACAGATTTAAATTTTCTTTTGCCAATTAGCCAGTTATTCTAATATCATTTGATAAGTAGACCGACGACCTTGAATAGTACATTTGTAATGCTAAAAAATTATTATATGACTGTCTCCAGATTTTCTCTGTGGTTCTGTGTCATCTATATTTCTGCCATTTTTAATGGCAAGCCTTTTCAAAAATGACAGTAGCTTTGCAATACCTTTGCTAATAATGTCTTTTGTATTCATATTTTATCAAGAGGTTTCTTCTTTAGGTGGAGCATTACAACTTTTAAACCATTCTTTAATGTTTTTTCTGCTAATTTTAAAAATCTTTTAATCAGGTTTTTCTCCCCAGATCTCATTCGAACTGGTTCTGGGATTCTCAGTGTATTGTTAAAAACTCTCCATGCAGTAGTTATTTTGTCTGATTTTACTTTAACAGAATTTCAAAAACAATGAAATATTTTTCAAGAAAACAGTAATAAATGGAAAAATAAATACTAATGAGAAAATTGAGAATGTAAAAAATTAATCACCAAAGAAAAGGCTCCTGAAATCTTTCCTTTTGGGGGAGCCTTGGGTAAACTGAAAAAAAAATGCTGTATTTTAATCACTAGAGGGCAGTACACTCTAAATAATGGACCTCAGCAACCTTAAAATGAAGCAGTTTCACCTGAAGATAGAATTTATGTAAGAATAATAATTTATTTACACTGTATGATAATTAAAAACTATTCTGATATTTGCAATATAACATTGTTTTAGAACAGTTAAAGAAATAAAGTCAACACTAAATTATCTATGTTCACATGAATTGCTGCCTGCGGAGCCACATTGCTGAAGACCTACCTGAGGTTAAGGATGCTCTGTGTGAAGGACGACTCCTTGAAGACAGGCTCTGTGGCTTGTTCACCAGTTGTTTTCTTCAGTACATGTGTAGGATCCAGTTTCTAGCAACAGATCAAATATCTGATGAAGAAAAACATTAAATAATCTATAGTCTCTGCCCTACTCAATTTCTGAATTAACTCTAATGAAACCTGGGTCTACACTAGGAACTAGTACTACCCTTAGGCATGCGGGACTCTCCACTGGAGAAGGCCCCCTCTTGCCCTCCTTCAGAAGCAGCCCCTCTGCAGCAGGCTAGGACAGCCCCCCCTCTCTCCCATGGTCAATATGACATGGCTATGAAGCCGACGATCCCCCTTTCACAGGGTGCTCTGGGGTCTCAGACACAGAATTTACCGGAGTCCGTGTTCAGGGCCTGTGCAGTCTACTTCTCTGAGTCCGTCTTCCCCCGAGCAGACCCTGCTATGGGTGTGGATACTCCCAGACCCAGAGGCTAGCTGATGGGAAGCTATTTCTTTGGCATGGGGACAAAGTACATAGGCTAGGATTTATGGACAAGAGTGAATGAAGGAGAATTTTCTCTCTTTCTCCCTTATATTTCTAGATTGCATAATTTTTAAATGATAATTATATATGAATTGCATAACTTTTGAAATAATGAGGGAAAGATATAGGAAGCAGAATTAACATGCCTTAGGGACCCATGGGATGTGGAAGGTGAAGAGGGCCCAATGACCTGTCACTACCTTTGGGCGTAGGGTTCCAGCTAAACGACAGGATCATCAAATGGAATCATGAATTCAGTAAAGGGAATGGGTGTGAGGCTGTGGTGTAAGAATGATGAATGCTCAGGCAGAGAAAGACAGATACCATATGATTTCACTTATTTGTGGAATATAAAAACAAAGCAAAACAGAGGGGACCAAACAGCAGTAGACTCACAGACACTGCGAAGTGTTGCCCAAGGGGAGTGGTTGGGGTGGAGGCGGGGGCGGCAGAGGGGGAGGGGGATAAAAGGGCACAATAATTCGCAATGACAATATAAGTTGATCACAGGGACTGTTGAACCACTGTGATGTACATTTGAAACCAACATAAGATTGCATATTAATAATACTTCAATAAACAATTGTTAATTCTATGAAGAACAAATTATGTTGAAGATCCATGTCATACTCACGTGCAATTATCTGAAAAGTAGTAAGAAGCAGCATTTTAGCCTAAGAGGGAAGAAAGTGACTGAGAAAAAGTGATCAGACAGGCAGAAGAATTAGAGAGTAGAAACCAAGGAAAACTTTCCAAAATTACAAAGAGCTCTTGATGGCCAAACGTAGCAGAGAAATCCTATGCCCTACACCATACATTTTTACAAGCACTGTTTGGATTCAATCTTCAGGAGGTCATATGTGACCTTAGAGTCGGTCATGTCTGTCTGTGGTCAGGGTGACAGCAGAGTGCTACGGGCTGACCAGTGGGGTGGGAGGTCAGGAAACAGAGCTAGGGATGGCCTCTACACTTTTAGACTGAATCCCTAGAGAAGATAAGGAAAAAAAAAGGGCAGTTACTTCGGGACTTCATGGAAGAGGCTACTTCCAAGAGAGGCTATAGGTTGATAATAAGAAAACCTGAAAAAAGTCTCCGCTGGAAGACTGCCCCCATTGGAAACCCAAACATGACTTCTAACTCTGGTCTTTTCCTGTTCCTTCTTGACTCCCAACCACCAAGATCCATCTTCATTGCCAACTAATAGTGAAATAATAAACAAATGAACGGTTGCCTGCCCATAAAGGTAGATTCTCTTTTCTGAAGATTAATGGTGAAGTACTGCTTTTCTTCATCAATACTGGTCATGTTCTTGGAAGGTAATCCAGTAAATGAAGTCTCAATTCAAACACCTTGGGGTTCTAAGCAGTAAGTTGGAAACTGATAGGCAAATCTGGTAATGCAGACAGAGAAGGTCATATAAAAATCCTTCAAGAAGTCAAAGAAATGTAGGTTGCCCAAAGGATTTTAGTTTTCTTTGGCATGTTCACTGAGACTCTAATTTCTCTTCTTAGGATTAAACTGGTAAATAATGAAAGTTTAGTGTTGATTCATGTCATTTTGGACTTTAACGGATCCACATGATTGGTCTGATTCAAGTATCGCCCCCTACCCTGCGCAGTCACCTTCCCCGGGCACATGCAAACTCCCCCTGCCCCTGCACCTCGCTGTTCTCTTCTCTCACCCCAGGCTCCAACCAGGAGCCGTTGTTACTGGAGCAGGTCACATCCTGCCATCCCACATACGCCCCCCTCGGTAGGCACTGCCATCTTAATGTGGCCTCCAGAGGAAACAAGATGGCAAACTTGAGGAACATTTTTAGAGTCCAAGGTGAGAATTCTAAAAAATTAAAGCGTGCCCTTTCCCTTGGGTTGTTCTGCACACTCTCTAAAACAACTCCTTCTTAGTCCCCTGTGAGACTCTTCATTCTATTTTTCACTCCAAACACCCACTTTTCTACCCAGGATATCCAACCACTCTTCCTACCCACTCCCATCCTACTAGCATGGCGCCCCAAATCTGATTCATTCCATCCATATAATACTCAAGAAAGGGGTGGGAGACTTCAGCAGTATAGTTGGTGAGAAGCAGGCCCCTCATTTCCCAAATGTATGAGCTGAGGACAAAGGCCATCTAGTGCCCCAAGCCTCACAAGACTGTTAAGATCCTTTTGTTAAGGGCCAACCTGTAGGTGGACTATTGGGACAAGGGACACACCTACCTCTCCAGGACAAAGACAAGTTGCCACACAGCTTTGTTCAGACAGCCTGAACCCATAAGTGAGCAGAAAATAGTTTCCCAACTGCGTCCCAGCTGCTTTATAATTCGGGAGGTACCTCTGTCTCCTCTAACACAGTGAGTCACATTATTAAATATAGCAGTAAGTGTACTTTTCAAGGGCAGATCTCTTAGAAAAAAAAAATTTTTTTGGAGATAATCATTCTACCATGTCCTCAATAAATTTCTTTGCCAAATTCCCTTGTTCTCAATTTCCATCTGGGGGAGGGGAAGGAGGTGGTTGATGCTCCAGTTGCTTCTGCTTATTTCATTTTGGAAGAAAGACCTAAATTCATCGTGATACCAACTCCAAGACACTGATGGACTCTTTTGATGGCCTCCCCCAGCCATCTGTTTTCATAACCAAAATCTTCACATGGCAACATCTCATGGAGCAGAAGAGATAAGTCTTCAGCAGTTATTCCTGTGTATGTTTACGGCACTGTGGTGCAAGGCCTCTTAAAGGAATTACCCACATTCGTTCAGTTATTCATCAACAGAACTATTTTAGTGTCGCTGTAGGTAGGGACAGGGTGATTGACATTGGGCACGGAAAAATGAATCAGATATGAGACCTCACCCTTAAGGACCTATGTACAGTAAGTCATTAGCCTCAGTATAGGGAGAATAATGCTGTGATGGAACGAGGCACAAGTTGTCTGAAGAAAGCACGGTTGATTTTGCGGAGGAAATATCAAAAAAGCTGAGCCTGTAAGAAGGAGTACGAGTTATTGTGGCCCAGAAAAGGCAGACGTGTGTTCTGGTAGCAGGATGAACTGAGGAGAATAAAAACTGAGATGGCCCAGCACAGCAAGAGAACTGTCAATGGTTTGCTATGACTAGAACCCAAGGTTTAAAGTAAGCAATTTTACTTTAATACATCTGAATGTATGACAGAGATACTAACTTGGTCCAGGGAAAAAAGTCAACAGTAGAATTTTGAATAAAATACTGTATCTGGTTCTGTGAAGTTCAAACATCTTAGCGTAAAATTTGGGGAGCTAACACTCAGAACCCTCAAAATGTTTTCTGAGATACAAGAATTTTTTAAATAAATTTTTTATTTTAGAAGGGTTTTGGACTTACAGAAAAAAAATGCAAGATAGTACAGAGGGTCCCCGTATTCTCCACACCCAGTTGTACCTACTGTTAACATCTTCACAACAGTATAATACATTTGTTACAATTAGTGAACCAATATTGACACATTATTATTAACTAACATCTATGCTTGATTCAGATTTCCTTAGTTTTTACCTAATGTCCTTTTCCTGCAAGAGGACCTTATCCCGCACACCATTTTATATTTATTTGCTCTATTCCCTTAGGATCCTCTTAGCTCTGACAACTTCTCCAACTTTCTTTGTGATGGGTCTCAGTTGTGAAAAATACTTGTTAGTTATATTGAGAATGTCATACAGTTTGGGTCTGTGTGATGATGGCTGCCTCATGGTTAGAATGAGGTTATGGGATTGGGGACAATATATGGACTTTTATAGCAAATCTCACGGACATAAGGGCAAGGCTGACCTCAAGCAACATGAGAAGTGTCAATCATTTCCCCACTACATTTACACATATTTCCACCCCCACGCCCCCAGCCCCAGCACCCAGTGCCGTCTCTCATCCACTTCTCTAGGCCTGTCAGGTTCTTACCAAAAGAAAGCCGCCCCGTCCCACTGTCTGCATATAGGCTCACTAGCTCACTTTGCAACCCTAGCCCATGACTCCTTCACTCCCCAAAGCTATTTGCAAATGCTATTCTCAGCCTGGAAATGTCTCCCCACTTCCCACACCCCTTTACACATCCCATTTATCCAATACCTCCCATTCAAACTTCCAGTCTCAGGCAAATGTCAATTTCCTCAGCAAGATCATCGGCCACCTACGATATACTGTAGAATATGCGATATATTTAGAATAAATTCTAATGTAAGGACTGCATTATTCTATTTATATTTTTGGAACACTGGACCTATCCTCAAAATGCCTGAGCTGACCAAAAACCCATGGCTTCAATGCATGCAGTTTTTCATTATCGTTACACGTACACACCTTCCTGATCCCAGATTAACAAAGAGTAATTTCTGGAACTGAATCACTTATCAATTGCTTGTTTGTTCACAACTGATATAATCTTGAAAAATGTCAGCCTCCCCACAGAATGGAAGCCCAGTCACTAGACATAAAGGAGCAATTTAGGTAATTTCAAATACATTATGAAAAAATCAAGTACGTAGGTCTCCTTTTATATATTTTTTTGTTTGTTATAATTCCTCTTTTCACTCCCATTTGTCCCCTCAGTTCCACCGGAACTGTCCTCAAGTAGGTAAACCGATATCATTTTATCTTTACTCCTCGGTCAGTCCACAGACCTGTTAGGTCCTGCTCATTGTCCTGGCACCAGAGACATAGTTAAACTCAGACACAGGTCCTGCCCTCGTAGAACTTACACCCTAGAGGCAGAGATGGACCAAGAGAAAATACACGAATATACACCACTAAAATTTTAAATTAGAAGGAGTTCTTTAAGCTGGAAGTGATCTTAAATAATGAGAAGTATCCAGCCCTGAAACAGTCTAAGTAGAGACAGAGGGAAAAGAACAGCAGGGATCTGAGGCCATAAGGCTGCAGCAACTAGAGCTTGTTTGAGGACAAACTAAAAGCCAGTGTGGCTGGAGCATCCTCAGCAGGGGGAAGAACACCGCTGGATAATGTTGGGAGGCAGTCAGGACCCACATCCTATACGATATGCAGGCAGCGATAAGGACATTGGACCTAATTCAAAGTGAAGTCAGGAGCCACTGCAATTTTTTTAAGCAAAAATGTGAAACCAAGATCTGATTTATCCTTTTAAAATATCAGTCTGGTACAAGGTGGTAAATGCGTTGTAAGAGTAAATGTAGAATCAGAGAGGTAATTAGGAAGCTGGTGCGCTGATCCAAGTAGGAGGTGATGGTCCCCTGAACTAAGATTCTAATAGTGGAAACAAAGAGAAATTGATCAATGCAGGGTATCACTCAAAAGGTCAGCTAAGAGGACCTGTTGATGGGCCAAACGTGAAGGAAGAGAGGAATGCGTAGATGGCATGTTCTGGTCTTGCAGCGGGATTGAAGATGAGAGTGTTGGCTAAGGACAGGAGGAAACTATTTAGAGCCCCGGGAGGAAATGGAGAAGAACTCAAGTGTTCTCAGTGAAGCATGTTAAGCTTGCAATGCTTAATAAAGTGATAGTTTGCAGACAAGAAACTCAAAGACAATTTTTAGGTCCTGTGCCCAAGATCAGACATACTTGGTACATGTTCCAGTATTTGACGTTCAGGCTTTCTTACTCCAAAGTGAATGCACATTTGGAAGCGACCTCAGTAATTGTTATTCATTTTGTACCCACAACGTAAAATTAGCCTACTTATTAGCCAAAAGCAGAGTCCATCATCTCTGTATTATTCTGGAAACTTGCTTAAGCAGCATTACAGACAGTAAAAACAGAAATAATCGAAGTGTTGTTATATGGAGCTCTTTCCCAAATTTGCTGATTGTTAAGGATCCCTTAGCACTCCATATGCTCGGGGTTGACTTGGGCAAGTGAAATTTGGTTGCAAGAATTGGAATATCTTCAGGGAGAAATTCACTGACAAGAATAACTGGCATAAATATAACCTTGATTGGATCCTAGAACAGAAAAATGGCATTAATGGGAAAACTGCTGAAACCCAAAAGGCATCTGTAATTTGGCTAAGAGTCCTGTACAATATTCATGTCTTAGTTCTGGCAAATGCACCATGGTTATGTGAGATCTGGATGAGGGGGAAGAGTGAAGGGCATATGGTTACTCTCTGCTATAGCTTTGCAACTTTTGAGAAAATCTCAAGTTATTTCAAAATAAAAGGCAATATTAAAACAAAAGGATACAGGTGTACCTCATGGAATGTGAGTGGTTGGAATGTCTCACAAGGAACCACAAAAGAATTAGATTGTGCTGATGGTCCAATGCAACATGTTTAACTTCACGAGCAGTCAAAAAAACATACAAATCAACATGAGACACAATGTGATTTCTGTGACATCAGCCAATATATAATGATAACCAATATTAAGTAGATTTTGAGAAAATGATCCCTTTACACACTATGAAGGATATTCATAGTACCAGGTTCTTTGTATTATAGCTAATAAAAAACTTACCTCAAACTGGGAAAGGAAGGAACTTTTTCGCTTGAGATCTGAAAAGGTCAAAGGTAGGTCAATCTTCAAGTGAGGACTGGCCTTAGGGTATAAAAGTCTAGAATCTTTCTGTCTCGTCTGTCTGCTTTCTGTGGTGTCCAGTTTATCCTAAAGTCGACTCCCCTTTGTTTTAACAGTGGGTTTCAGTCCCAGGCAAGTTCACTCTTGATTTGGTGAGACCGAAAAATGACAATGGAATGTTCATAGAGTGAAAGGGTTTTTACCCAACTTTACTCCCCCGGTGGCAGGTCAAGCACTAGAATCCTGTTCACCCAGAGCGAGTCTGGATGCAGGAAGCCGGTCCCTGCCTCTGGGCCTCTCCGCCGCCGCAGCCGTCTCTGTCCTCAGTGCTGCCACCACTCCAGGCTCTGCTTTCCTGCAGCTGCGCAGCCCGGAGCCCTGGGCGGGGCTCTTTATACGGTCAGTATAATACATTGCCTGCACGTGTTCAGTGAGTGAGCCCACCGGGGTCAGGTGGGAATCCTGGCCACTGGAACCTCCATTTTCCCTACACCATGTGCCACGAGAGTGCCGGCAGTCCCCATAGCTGTTCTTCCTCTTCCTCCTCAAGGAGCCAGAGAATGATTTTCCCAGCGGTGCTGAAAAGCAAATATTTCTCACCTCAGTGGCCTAAGTTATGGATCCATTCTTAGTTCTTCACTCTGACCTGGAGGGCCAATCCCTCCAACACCCTCCAGCTGAGAACACTGGCGGAAGGAAGGTCCACCAAAGGAAAAGGAGAATGCTATTTCCATGAAGGAGGGGTAGTAATTGATTCAACTTTAATGGAAGTCTTTTTAAAGTAAGGAATTTCAGAGAATTCCAGCTTTTAAATTTATTTCAAGTAATCAGAGTTGTACAAAAAGGGAATCATGAAGAAGAGTGTTCTGGTAATTTTATGCATAAAAATTTGAAAAAAATCTAAATTCCCAACAACAGTGTGTTCACTGCCTAAGTTAAAATGCACGCTCAATAGACCATCCTATAGCTGTTCTATAGGATATTTTCAAAGAAATAAAAGTCAAACTGTACTAGCAAGTTCAAAAATTAATTATTGATGGCCTATTATGTGCCAGGGACTGGCATCAACAAACAAAACAAAGATGTCTGATCTCCTGGAATTAAAAGGAAAAAAATACTAAAAAAAGAATATGAATCAATTTTTTTAAACAACAACATTCTCAGATAGATGCACACAAAAATATCTTTGAAGGACCAACATTTTCATATGTCCAGACATGCAAATATCTGCAAAGTGGTGTATCAGTATATTAATAGTATGGTGGTTTAAATGGGATTTTTTAAATTTTTTAGTTGGGATATAGGTGAAAGACAATATTATATTAGTTTCAGGTGTACAACATAGTGATTCAACAATTATAATTTCAGTAAATGATGAATGCATACTTCCCAAGATAGAATTTCTAGTTTTAGATTTGTGAATAATCAAGATGGGACACAAGAAATTGATGTTACCTACTTTAATTATCTAAGATATGATTGCAGAAAGAATTACTGTTTCACATTTCTGAATTCCTACAACATGATTTCTGTCATGTGTTAAAAATAACTCTGACAATGTCTCAGACATTCTGTATCAACCTTGGTGTGCGAATTCTAAAGCCATTCCCAGAGTACAGATATTTTTAAAGCAATTGCCCATGACAAAGTATCTGACTTCTGAGTATAAGAAAAAATAAAATGTCAAAATAGAAAACTTCTATTTTGACTATTCACTACCATATCATCAGTGGTAACAACCTCCTTGGGATGTTGGGATGTACGGGCTAAAAGGTAAGTGTTTTAAAGAAGCTTGTTGTATAGAATTAATTCCTATACACAATTCCTATGATGGAGTAAACCGAATGCTATTGACTCTGACCTTTTGGGGTTGAACAATTGGTCAAACAAGACTATAAAGTTCGCTGGAATTTGTCGAATGAATGATGAATGAATTCAAATTGATTCTCAGGAGTGTCGTCATTAAGTTACCATTCACTCATATATTGAACAAAAATCCCTGAAATCCCTGTATAACCAGGGGAGTTTAAAGAGGTTCATGCACATGAGGAATTCCCCAAACATGCTGACATTCTAGTCTCAAGAATTAATGACTCCCTCCTGATTCCCAGAAAAGTTTTTGCAAAACTGACCTAAAATTTATCCTGGAAAGGAGCAAGAACAATTTGAGCATTAGATCTTTGATGTCTGTCCTTAACTATTTTTTGAATGCTATTTGAAGAACCTGGATTCATAAGAAATAAATAAGAAGTAGGCATGTCAATTATTTTCATGAACCAGACCCCCAGTGAATGCATAACATACATACCCTGCAGTATCCCACAAGTATCAGACCTCTCATTTCTAAATGTCTTTGTAGATCTTGGGTAATAACAGAGTTTTGCTATACAGCATATTCATAATCTCTGGGAATGGCTTTAGAATTCACACACCAAGGTTGATACAGAATGTCTGGGACAGTGCTGGAGTTATTTTGGGAACCTAGCTAAGAGGATTTGCAATTGGGGATCCCTTTAGTCATGTTTTAGTGGGATATATTCACATAATGTGTAGTCACTCTCATGTATAATTAAATACTTATTAACCTCAGTGTAGAAACAGTGTCCAGGAACTGCTCCAAGTTGTCCAGCATCAAAGCACAAGGACGTAAGACATAAAAGTAATGATACAAAAATGTCATCTGACCCTAGAAATGCACAAAAGAGAAACAGTGATCTGATAAATGGATTTCAGATGCATTCATTCATAATCTAGTCTAATAAAAGAGCCACATGGTTTTAAATTAATCCTGCAAAAAATCTTCAAAATATATAGTCTTAATGATACAAACCCAAGAGAACAAGAAACAGGAAAGCTTACATTCTGTTGCCAGTATGAATTTATAGTCAAACACATTAAAAGGTCAAATAATGATGATTAATGGCATGTGCCAAGAAGCTAGCATAAATTATTTTCACTGCCCAAGAGGATATTGAAATACGGGTTTACATCCTTGTCTGCAGGGTATGTTATGCATTAGGATATGAACTAATGTTAGTAAGAAAGACATTCTTTGCAACAAGCAAAATATTGAAAAGAAGGACATTAAAACACTATTAATAAGAAGGAAAATATCTACTTCTAAAAGCAAAAAAATCTTGTGATATTAATAAATTTTAAAATATTTTAAACATATTAATAGCTTACAATATATATGTTTATAAGGCACATAATGTATTAATATTTGCAGCTAATATTTATATTGTATCAGGCAGTGTTCTATGTACTTTACTTGTACTAATTCTCAAAGCGAGCAAAGCAAGCAGTATCATTATCTCATTTTATAGAAAAGGAAGCTGAGAAATGGCTTTGCCCAAGATCGTACACAGCTGGTACAAGATGGAACTGAATTTGAACACAATGTGTTTCCTTCCCAGTATTCACCTTTCCCTTTCCCATTCACCCTCTCCTCCCGTAGTATTTCTTACTTTCTGGAATGAAAAACAAATGTAACAATGATAAGGAATGAAACCAAAAGAAAGTATTTTGACACTGAAGAGGAAGAGCTTTTTTTTCTTAAATCAAATATGCTTCATTTCTCAACGTGAATAAGCAGATAGCCATAGAGATTTAATGTTAAAAGCATTTCAATTTGCTTTTTAATGTAATTTTGTGTATTTTTATTGAAGAATAATTGATATACAAAAGTTTTAATTTTAAAAAATCAGATCACCCGGAGACCAGGGTGATATAGACAAACTCCTTTACCATTTTTCTTCCCCAGCAGGTAAATTTCTTGTAGCTTTCCAAGTGACTTGGCTATTGAAATTTGAGTTTCAGTTCTATACTTTACATGAGCTATCTTATCTCCAACTTAGATATAATGACTTAAGCCTGAGAAAGGGCACAATGGCCAAAAGGGAACACGAATTTGGGGAAAGAAGAATGGCAAAATATTGATTTAAAAATCTTAAAACTGTATTCCTTGGGGCAGAGGCTGAGTAGATTTCCTCTTAATTTGAAACAAACGCTAAAGTCCTTGAGTCATTACCCAAGAAAGCAGAGAAGTGAGTCCTCACTCTTTCCCGGACCCAGCTGGACTGCAGGCTGGCCAAGGAATGTGGACATGTGAATACCTCTCCTTTATGTTCTCTAGAGAACCATGAATATAAATACTGTCAAATGCATACAGATAAGGTCTGTACCTGACTAATGTTCCAAACTAATGTTTATTGTTTGTGAATATATGTATATATGTGTGTTTTTAACAAAAAACAAAATGTTGAAAACTGAATTCATTCTTCATAGCATTTTTATACTTTACTATATCTAGAATTGATTCACTCTGGAAAAAAATCTATGGATAAGGAAGAGTTTGAATTCAAAATAAAAACTACAAACTTCTCATTTGTTTTTCTCACATAGCACTCTGCCATGGTTCTAGGTTAAAAGCTGTATAATATTTTGATGTTGTTGACATAAGGTTCCTTTGAAAGCTTTCTTAGGTTGTTTTATAATGTTAGACAATTTTCTAATTGGGAGGGAATTCCAAAACTATCATTTTAAGACTGTAGAAACAGGGACTCTCTTGTCCCCTCCAGGCGTGAGCCGGGAGCTCTGTCCTTTCACTGTATCTCTAAATAAAAGCCTGTACCTTGCTCTCAAAAAAAAAAAAAAAAAGACTGTAGAAACAAAGGCATAGACAGATATTTTAATGGCCCTGCTCAAAGCCTTAGAGACAGCCAGGAAATCTGGGAATAGAATCCAGTATGTTGCTTCCCCACTTTCCTGCTGATTTGTTTCATTATAGAGATCTTCCTATTTCAAAAGAAATCTCAAAACTTTTTCACTCATTTTGCACTTTACAATTTGAAACTTTCATATACATAACTGTCATGCTTGAGAGCAACGCTACACAGTCCAAATGTCTTATATATTTTCTACTTCTCTAATTTCCTAGATAAAAATACCAACTCCTAATTCCCTTAAATATGTACTTGTAGAAAACTATGAGTATCATTTCCTAACAGTATCCCAGAGTCATAAAATCTTTAATTTCAATGAAAGAGTTTCCAGTTGTTCTTCCTCACTTTAGAGCAGAAGCATCATGATTTAATATCAGGATGAAATGTGAGCTTCCACATGTAATACTCACAGTAACAAGAAACAAGCTGCATTTTGCAAGCCAGCTCATGTGGAAGTTCTTTTAGATGAGTTTAAAGTTAGAATCCTCAAAGATGGCTCACACTCAGAAGCGGTTTATTGTCATCTGAATGCAATTGTTTCTACAATTCAACGAACTGCACATTGTTTGGCTACAGAATAGCTAACTTCTATTTTACTATTAAATCAACATATGTTTAAATCACTTTCTAGTTTTTATTGACGAGGCTAGCCAAGCAATGAAAATACCTTCAATGCTAAAGAAAAAAATGTTTCGGGATTCTTTAAACTTACTATTTCATGGACTAAAACAATTTGCAACTTCAAATACTGGCAGTTTAATAAATCAGGTGAAGGATACTATCAGATAAGACTCACCTAATTTGTCTCCTGTCTCTCAGGGGTCACTTTGTTTCATATATTTTGACTGTATTTTTCTTGCTGTTGCTTCAGCGGAGACAGTAAATATGGTCCCTATTACTCCTAGATTGGAGGCAAAATGTTTGAACTGACAAGAAAGCATTCATGAAAAGTTTTCAAAGAGGGAAGACCCTGTGTTGAGGTAACTGTAGATGACATACACAGTGATATAACCATTGTGGAAGAGCATGTAAACTAATGAATCAAATTTAACTGATTTACTCGTTAAGCCCAGGTGCAAGGCAATTAATTTGATCTATTCTAGAAAAGAGGTGGAAATTGACCATTTTACTTAGCAGTCACCTTAGGGTGATCTTTCCTGAAGGAAAAAAGAAGCCCCTCAAAAGTTCATTTATTGCTCCATCATAGGACCTAGGCTAATGGTGCAGCCTCCATCTGGGATAGATCTAGTCTGATGGCAGAGGTCAATCAGAACATGCTGAAACTTCAAAATGTTTAATAGCTTCTACTCAGATATGACATATTCACCTTTACCCATATTTTATTAACAAAAACTAGTCACATGCCTATCCTTGTCTGGATATTGGGCCCTGCACAGAGGAGCCCTATATATAAAGCTTCTGAATATTAAAAACATTAGTAAAATCTACCATCCTCAAAAAATTAAACTAGTGGTCCTTAACCTCTTTTGAATTCTTATTGTTTTCCCAGAAAAATGCAAGTATGTAACAAAAGGAATATTTTTCATATAGTATCCTAGGCCTTGTGAAACCCCTATAGTCAACCCAAGGACCAGAAGACATAGACTCTAGGTTAATAACCCCTGATTATATGGCTTTGATGTTCCATAGCTTTGGTGCCAGGAAAAATCAAAGTATTGTAAATGTTACAGAATTGAAAGGTGATATTTTGGGGAAAAAAACAGAATATACTTTAGTTCTGGTGATTATAAACAGAATTTTTATATTTTAGCAGAATTTTAATTTATATTTACCTGTCTGCAAATATATCAAAAGATCCCATAGAATAAACATAAATGAATGTATTCATATTTCTAATACATGAGAATTGAAGTCATTTAATCTACTATGACTTATGCTCACTCCATTTGAGAAGTATCAGTTAAGCCATCTTAACAAAAATGTCCTTTAGACTGAAGCAAGTCTGCTAAACTTCATTTGAACTTTCAACTCAGTCATTTAATTGGGCCTGTGAGAATAACAAAACACCTGCTGTTAGAGTATTACTTCTGTTTCTCTTAAGAAATCGTGCCAGATTTGTTATCCTGTGAGACTACACATGCTCCTTGAAAAGTCAAACAAGACCATAGTAATATTGAAATAAGAAATAAAAGAGGTATTGTTTTATTTCTGTTTTGAAGAATGGAAAAGAAAATAAATCAAGAACGCCAAATATCAAAAAAACGCCAAAGACTAAATCACTCCTATTTAGGGCACAATTTTACCCATCTCATTGTGTATGTGAGATCTGTACTTTTGTTTTTTATACTAGTATCATTCTGACATCTATGAAAATAGGTGAGAAAATACGGCTTTAGGAAAAGAATATTATTTTCGTGTTTGTAATTTTGAGTTAGATTCAGATAGTTTGGAAATTATTATTTTGTATTTAGAAACAATAAAATATACCACGTAAATTTTCTTAGCGTTTTTTTAGAACACATCAGGAAGCAAAGAAATAAGACACAACAACACTGAGAGTAACGGACTCCATATTCAAAATATAAACATTCTAGGAACGTGTATGTACAAAGGGACTGTCTTCAAAAGCCTGGGCAGAGTGTCGGGGAACTGCGGGACCACCACAGCACTTAGAGATAGGAGCACTAAGTCTCCACTAAGAGGAAACTCAACAGAGAGAGGTGAGAGCAGTTAATATAACCGAGAATCAGGGTCTCATAAATCCACCTAGAGAAGAGCCATGACTCTTGGTGGGAAGACACCATCGGCCCAAGACAACTCCCCAGGGAGGAAGGAATCAGCACCTTGCTCTCCCGCCTCCTTCTGATCTGCTGGGCTCCCCCACTGGCAAAACCCAGTTTGATGAAACCAGAAACTGAGGCAACCATTGGATGCTGGGAGTGTCAATATGCAAGTACAGAATGGGATGATTTTGAGAAAATAGTATTTTAAGTGGATTATACTCCAGATGTATCTTTTAATTGCAAAATAGCATTAAACCTTGCTTCATCGTTATTTTCCTCTGCTCCTTCCACACAGAAGAGGGAGAGGCAGCAGAGAGAATGAAGCTCCTCAGAGACTTCTAATCTCAACGGTCTATAAATTCCTTGCAGCCGGATGCCACACTTATAAATCTTTTTATCCTAAGAACCTAGCATATATTTAGCACACAGTAAATATTCATTAAATTAATTGAATGAGTAAGTGAATGAATCATGTTTAAGTGGGAAGGAATTGATATAAATAATTCCCAACAGTAAAAATGGAAATCTACATAACACAGATTGCTAATCCTAAATGTAACTCTTCCTGTGGTTTCTCGTAAATCTATGTGAAATCCAAATACTGTAATTCTGTAATGCCCTGGCCTAGGTTTCAAAATTATTCCTTTAGGTAATCTTATACAATTCTATGCATATCTAATTACGTTTTCAATTTATTTTATGGTAAGATGGCTCTTGAAATATAGCGTCACTAATTCCCCCAGTTTTCTTTGGGTGTTACGGTGTAACATACTAATCTCTAAATGAAAACAGGATGATTTGTTGGAATGAACCAGTACTCACTTAGGCCACCCCGGAGAAATAAATCTCAACACTCCCAGGAGAGCAGGGGAACCTTGTTCTTTTAGCATCACCTGACCCATCCAGAGAGCAATCATCTTTAAGTAACGTAAGTGAAAATCAAGTCCCTTGAGGCCTAAAATGTGTGGCTAAATCCATTTCCAAGTCAGTTTTTCCCCTTGACTGAAGCCATGACCCCCTATGTCATTCACACTCAGAAAGCCTATATCCTCAGGCTAATTAGGAAGTCATTCTTCTCTGTCCTTCCCTTGTCCTTCTTTCTTTTCTTCTTCCACACCAGGAGATGTCAATAAAGTATTCCCCAGGCACATAATTACGTAGAGAAGGAAGGAGGGCCACAGGAGTGTGCACATGTGTGTATCATGTGCCAAGTTCTTCATGGACTTAATGGAACCTGAGGGGTTTTTTGTTCAGTTTATACATTCTACCTTGAACACAGACAGGTATGACACATATGTAATAGAAGGTACAGGAAGAGACTGAAGAAAGAGGAGAAGGGATGAAGGAGGGTAGGAGAAAAAAGAGAGAGAGAAAGATTTTTTCTTCTACTTAGCTGTTCATAATTCTTGAAGCAGATTCTTAACATCAAAGTCACAAAGAAAAATGCAGAAAAATGTGTAAGAGAAACAATATGTGGCACCCCAAATATTCCAGAAGCTTAAAAAGACCATGATCACAGTTTGGTAGGCTCTATAAACTAGAAGGAAAAGAAGCTTTTATAACACAGGAGATCTGACTGACTTGAGTGAACCTTAAGATAAAGACAAAGGGACTTAGGGAAAAAAATGTGAACTCCACATAAAAATGGTCAACGGGCTTTGGAGCCAGAATATGTAGGTTTCAGTGTGGCTATGACTCTGAATGTGTCTTTTGACAAAGAAAAAAAGAATTCTGATCAGTTGTACAATTAAATGTCCATAACGTGAACTAAAAACAATGGCTAAGGAAAAGCTTCTCTGAAACTTAGAGAATTTCTTCTGTGGTTACTCAATAAGTAAGAATTATTGGATGCAGAAAAATAACAGTAAACAGGAAGTAAACTGAATTGGTTAAGGATCCCTCTAACTCAGAGTGTTCCAAGGACTCTGAAGTCTAGCTGAGGAATTTCTTTAAATCAAAACATTCATGTTTGGAAGGCTACTTTCAACAATCAAACCATGTGTAGTTAATAGTCCTATAAAGCAATTCAGTAGTTTATTATCAAAGGGTACATTCTGACAACTAGTTTATCTTAGTGGTGACAATAGAAAATTATGTTTGTAAAGTTAGACATGCTTTGGATGACTGAGGTTTTAATGATGGGAATTTAGTGACAATATATAAACCTTAAAAAAATGTTTTCAAATATACACATATCCCAGAATTTGCCACATGCTAAGATGGAAAAGTATAGTGGAAAAGTGAGCAAAACACAACATGAGAATGTCAAAATCGGAAAAGACTATATAACCAGGTCCTGCGAAGTCATAAGAAGCTGTATTTTACTCTCAGAGCAAGACGAGCAATTAAATGTTAAGCAGAGGAATATATGGTCTGATTCACAGGTTTATTGACACATCTGCTAGACTATGCATTTCATAAGGACAATAACAGGAACCTTGTCTTTTTTTTAAATCCCCAATCTTGTAACATAGTGCCTGTGGGTAAAATTGTAACATTTCCAGAACATCTCGCCTGGCTTTAGTAAATTTGCATATCCTCAGGGGTGGAGAGAAGTTCATCTCCATGTCAATGGGTAATTACCTGGGCAACCGAGGGCGTGTCTGAACCTGAGAGGTTAAGGGGAGGGGCTCGCTTGCTTGCTGGCTTCTTCCAGAGCAGAGGAGAAAGACGGCCCTGGACTGCAGTTTATAAGCAATAAATGGGTTTTAAACTTTATTTCTCCCTCTAACTGCTTTCGGTTTTTAGATGTATTTTGCCCTAGGATTTCCTCTGCCTGGACTTACAGTGCCTTACATTAGATATATGGTGCTCATCAAACTAACCAAAATGCCCTTCTGGTTGATTAATAGTACTTATGGGGCAAGGCAGCACCCCTTGGTGGTCCCTCCAGGTATTGTTCACACCCTTGTGTAATACTCTCCCTTTGCTTGTAACTGTGTTTCAAGCCAACAAAACATTGCAAATGTGATGGAATTTCCATGATTAAGATAGTTTAAGATTATAATTTCCATCTTCTAGCGGACTCTCTATGTTGCCTCCTTGGTTTGTACACTTTGGTGAAACCAGATCCACATGGCAAGTTAGAACTAACAACCAGCTAATCAAAGAGATCTTAAATCCAGCAGTTCTTGAAAAAATGAATTCTGTCAGTTTTTCCCCTTGGAAGTAAATCTTCCAAGTCTTCCAAGCCAGTCAAGCCTTCAGATGACACCCCAGCCGTGGCTGACATCTGTATGGCAGAGATGTCAGGACACCCTGAGACAGGAGCTGGTAAAGCTCAGCCCAGACTCTTAACCCACAGGAACTGCACAATACTGAGTGCATGTTGTTTTATGTGACCACTTTTGCAGCAATTTACATAGCAATAAATACCATTATAAGGAGGGGGTAATCAAGTCACACTAATTTATTCTTCTCTGAGAATTAATTTTACATACAGGTATAGGTATTTGGTTTAAGAGACCAGGCAACCCTGGCTACACTATTAATTAATCCACAGGCAGTCTTCTGACCTGAACTGGGCCATTCAGAATCTGCCTCCCAAGAATACAATATTTGGAAAAGAGAGAATGGGGTGGAGGTAAGCCACTAGTGTCACTCTACAAAAAAGGTTGAGGAACTCCTAATGCTAAGGGTATAATTCAAAAAAAATCACACTTCTGCCCATGACAGTGGCAAAGCAGGTAGATCTCAAAACAACTCCTACAGATTTAGACCCCCCCCAAAAAATAGAATTTATCTATACAACCTTGAAAATCATAATTCTGGTGTGAGATAATAATTGCCAGAAATATATAGTCCCATAACTATAGCCCTTCATTTTATATTAAGGGAAGAATTGAATTAAAATTGCGGGTAATGATTTTTTGGTCAACAATATTCATTATGGACAATGAACTTCTGGAATTTATAATTTTGAGAGCATAATATGAAAAATTCAGAAGTACTTTTTTTCTTTCAGGAGATGTAAAATAAGATGTGATAAAAATGAGTTTCTCTATTTGTAAAATAAATAGATTAGAATGTATTCCTAACCTAAGTTTTAAGTCATAACTTTTTATGACCCTACAAAAAACTCACTGTGGGAGAACAGGAGAAATCTTTATCTATATCACTGCCATTCCTTCCTCCTCCAGAAGAGGGCAGCACAAGGAACAGGATGGAAGAGGCTTTTCAGTTCTTGAATATCATAAATAAAGCAAATTAAAAGATGGGTCAAAGAAAAATCCACATAATAGACTTAGAAAAATACTGATTAGCAATTTTTACAATAGACAGGTATGGAAAAAAGCATGTTTGGGGGTGGAGACAGTGGTGATCATGTGGCGTGCCTACCCTCAGCAGTATTACCTATAGTTAACCAGCTGTGTGATTCTCTCCAAGCCCATTTTTTAACCTCATTATTTGTAAAACAACAGGGTTGGACTCTATTATGTCTAGGATTGTTTCCGTTTTATAATTTTAAATCTGTGCAAATTATACTCATGCACTCTAGGAATAAACACATAAGGTTGTTGATAACATGAAAACATTGTAAATATTTAACTCAAACTTGATGCTTTTGGTAGAGAAATTCAGTGGAAAAAAATATAACTCAGGATTGTCATAAAATCTATTCAAAAGCCTGTCAGGAGTTGTGTTTACTGGATAACATTACAATTCCACTCCACATATGGATTTACTAAAACAAAATGTCAAAGTGTTTCAAGAAGAAATCATTGTTTATTGTTTTCACACCAGTAGCTAGTATGATTCCATAAAGAAGTCTCATGGCATTAACAGTATGAAACATTGAGTGGTTTAGAGATCTGCCTAAAAAGAGTTTACCTCTCCCTCAACTATTAAGGATTACTTACCACATGCAACAATTTGGAAGGCACAATTAACAACAGATGATTTAAAAAATGCAAATCCATCAAGATTTTATGTCCAACCTTAAAAAGAAGAAAAATGATGTTATCAAGATATGAAAGGAAAGATACGTTGTAGTGGTCATGGTAAGACATATTAATATGGAATATTTCAGGTCGAACCTGAATCTTTGGTATCTTATTAATCTGTGTGATCCCAAACCTAAAATTATGACTCCAATTTAAGTCCCAACCTACTGAAATCTTACTAGTCAACTGGGATGGGGGTGGGAGGGACTCTATTATTTTGATTTTCTTTCTGGGTCTCTTGTAGCTGAAAGAGTAGAGTAGGTGGAAATAACCACATTTTTCTATCTAAAAGCTGTCTTATTCAAAAATATTCAGAGAAAAATTTAAAAATCAGAAGAGAGAATCTGTGCCAAATGCACAAACTAATTTGCAAAACATCTAGAATTCTGCTTAAGCAAACCTTTGCTTTTACAGAAGAATGGCCAGTAATCAGTAGTAGTTAGTTGGGGAGAATAATTTAGACACACTGTTGTCAATGTAACCTTTTCTTAATTTGGGGAAGATTTTCCCAAGTTCTAACACATACAAAAATAATAATGATAATTTTCCTCCTCTTCATTCTTTGTTATGAGAAGATAAGTGATAACATGCAACTGAAAAGTGAATTTAAAACCAAGCCAAACCAGAGAAAGACTTGTACAGCAGACAACTAGATTTCCTCATAGAGAAAACTGGTAAATAATGGCATGAGTTCCGATAAAGAGGATTATGAAAGCTCTTAACTTTCCTTTTTAAGTCTTAAGTACATTGTTACTCACATAAAGTCCTTCTGCACACTAAGGGTCAGATACAGTTTATCTCTGGAGTTATTCTGACTCTTAAGATGCAGAATTTTACTTCTGAAATAAGATTAAATGTGATATAATATTTGAGATTTGTGAGCAGGAAAGAAAACTGTACTTTGGTATTTATGTCTCATTAAATCATTTTTTGTACACAGTTCTCATTAAGTCCTTTTGGAAAAAAACTGTTAGTTTTCATCAAAAGCCATTTCTTTGCTTGTTTTCTAGCAAGAAAATTGGAGCTGGGCACATATCTGGCTGGAAAGACATTTCCCACCCACCCTTGCAGCCTGGTCTGGCACAGACATCAGTTCTTTCTACTGCCAAGTGACTAGGGGTGATGTGAGTCACTTCCTGGTTTCGGTCTTACTTTAACCTTGGACGTTTATGATTTTTTCTCCCTTCCTGTGAGCTGAGACATGCACATCTGTGTTCTTACCAGGCAGATGATAACAGTGCCCTGTGGGAGGAGGGAGTAATAAGGAGGGAAGAAATGTGAGTCCCTGCATGACAGTGTGGAGCAGAGATATCCCAAGAACCTGCATTGTTTCTCTAAGGATTCTCATGTGAGAGAGGAATAAATTCATGTTTTTCTTTAAGCCAAGTTATTTGAGAAGCTCTTTGTTGCAGCAGCTTATGTTTGCACTTAAAGATTTTCATTTAAGTATTTTTATATTTATTATGCAATATCATTTATTATGCAATATGTATATATTATATATGTACACAAGCACATATACCTCATAAACATAGTGACTATGCCTGTACCCTTCACTCATAATAAATAAAACATTACCATCATGCTTGTGCTTCCTATTACTCCATACCAATCACAATTCTTCCCCCAACCTCCACAGTAAATATCAGGTGATCTTGAATTTAATGTATTTCTTATTCTTAGACATGTTTTTCAGTTTTACTAAATATGTATGTTTCATGGTTACTTAAATAATATGTAACTTTATATGCCTGTTTTATAATATAAATGTGTTGTTGTTATCAGCTGGGAATCTTAGTTGCAAATGCAAAAGAATCTTTGTTTAGTTTAAACAGAAAAAGACTTTATTATAGGATGTAAAGCAGTTCCTAGACTCTCCAGGATCCTCAGAAAGGCAGAGTCTTAAACTATGTAATCCAACCATATCACAGAAGCTTCCTTAATGAAAACACCACTGTTTCTAATCTGCAATTGTGATGCTGTGGAATGCAGACAGAATATTCTTATGTTTCTATGCCATCTGGGCTTTCTGAATAAATTCTGTTGAAAACCTGGAATACTGGAATAAGATGGTAAGAGAATTCCAGAGAGACTTACCTAGCTCTGAAGGTATGTATTTACATTTCAAAAGAAAATGAGGTCCAGCACCTTGGAGACATCTGTAGGTCATAAAAGCCAGAGAGATACACAGGGTTTATGTGGTCCCTGACAAGATGCGTATACATTCCATGAGGTCAGAGTGAGACCCAGGATCCTTTCCATCTCACTTGTACACAGCAAAGGTTTTTCTCCCTCCTTTTAGAAGAAGAAAGGGAACTCAGCTGTTCTGTGTAGAAGGAGAGAATCTATTTTTCTCTGTCCCTCACTAACGGAGTGTCCAGCGACATATGTAAGGGATGTTTCCATTTGGTTTTCATCATATCACCCTAGGGGTAAAAACTCAGGTGAGGGAGAATAATATCCTTATTACTTATAAACTAACAAATATAAAATCTATCTCTGATATAGAACACCTCATGTATACAGTCAGAATTAAATTAACAGAGATGAATATTAAATCTCAACAAGTTCCTGGGACTAGATACTAGAAATTTCAGCATTACTTCCCCTCAGAACACTGTACACCACCACTCTACAAACCAAATGCCTTGGGCAGGTTATTGCAAAACAGGCCCTGAGGCAGAGGTTTCTGTAGCGTTAACCAGGAATACTCTCAGAAACAACCTGTAAGAAAGTAAGAGAAGTGACATAAGGTACAGGGAGATGTGGAGCTGTAATCAAAAGTAACATAGGCCTCAGGCAATCCCATAGGAAGCTCTGGACATTTGGAGTTGTCCCAGATTTAGACCAAGAGGTTAGTCATTGCATACAAGCTGTCCTGGGGAGGGACCAGAGGTATGTTCCTCTGGTTGCCTTCCAAGGCCAGGCAGTGCCTGGAGATAGACTCAGCTGAGAGCTTTCAGTAGCAACATCCGGGCAACTTCCACATGAGGGTTTTAGTCTCAACAAGATCTGTGCAGTGCACAATGCACCTGCCACCAGATCACTTCCTCCAAGCTGACATCAGTTGGCTGCCAGGCCTCCCTGGTATGCAGCTGGCCTGGGCAGGGATGGGGGTGGCCGGGATGGTGATGTCAGAGTTGAGTGCTGCCTGGAAACCTAGGCACTTAGCAGGGGCAGCAGCCTGATCAGCTTCTATGAGGAGACATATATGTTGAGCCATAAAATCACCATATTAGCAAACAGTCACATCAGACTGATGGTAAAAGAAGACACAGAGATGACACAGAAATATAAAATAAAGTTGACTTACCTAAGGTTTACCTATCTTACTATGAAAAGAAGTTAGTGCAATCAGAGTATTGCAAATCAGAATGTTGCAATCAGAATATTTGAAGGATCAGCAGCGTATCCTTCATTTGCATGCGATTTGCATGCAAGTTTCCATGTTCTCTTGAAAAGGGGAACAATTGTAGTTTGAAAACCTTATGGAAAGTTATGTTGAACTTTCTGGAAGTTCAAATGCTCCTCTTCTAGCCTAATGTCATATATCTTCATATATCTAATGTCATATAAACCCAAGAAAGATCTTCACACTGGCTAATCTGGCTATGAGCCTGGTAGACATCATCAATCTAGGTGCCATACAAAATATGATAATGGAATATAGTTCAATCAGAGGGTTCATTATCAAGGGTTCTTTTTTCACCTTTGGCCTCCCTGGTTTAAGTGCTCTCCTGAAATGAGAGCTAAGAAAATGCAGGAGGGAGTGTATCTTGGAGTCACGCTAACAGATTCTATTCCAGTCAACCCTGAAAGTGTACTGCTGTCCCTGCAGGGTAAAAGCCAACTCTTTAAAATCCAATCATTGACATGGGTGGGGGGGATGTATTTTCCAGATTAATAGTGCCATATGAGACACCAGAGGCTGTGTCCATTTGCTCTAGTAAAAAGACTACATCTTCAGTGGGGTTTCCACTTTACTAAGCTTACATTCATAACCCTTATTCTCTAAGGCCCAGGTACAACAGCTGAGGTAAATGAGCCTATACTAAGGATAATCATGCCTGCCTCTTTCCAGTTTTTCACAGTGGAAGTAATCTCTAAGATTCCTTGGGAATACAGTATTTCTTTGGCTTATATTTTGGTAGGGAATTAGTATTCCACTATCTACCATTTCTTCTTCCATGAGTCTTCATACCATTTTGGAAATCAGCTGAGTATGTGTAATCCAATAATATACTTAGGAAACAGGATGAATAATGGGAAAGCCAGGTTTTCACATCTGATAGGCCCACTGTGACATGGTCTTGAGCCAAAATTCTACACATCACCTGACCTCAACTTCCCTTAAGCCCATTAAGACTGGTGAACCACACAGATGTTCTGGGTCCCAGTATCAGGTTTTTCTCTGTGATACAAACAAATTACCATATATTTAGAGGTTTAAAACAATGCCTATTTACTATCTCACAAATCAGTAGGTTAGGATTGTGACAGGGGCCTCAGCAGGCTAAAATTAAGATGTTGCTCTTAGCCTCAATCCTGCTGTGGGCAGAAGTTAGTTCCATGTATTTGCTGGACTGAGGTCCCCATTTCTTTTTTGGCTTTCATCCAGGGGTTATTCTCAGCTTCTAGAGGCCACTTCATTCTCTGGCTCATGACCACCTTCCTCTTCAAAGCCAGCAATGGCTGATGAACTCCTTATGCTTTGAATCTGTCTACCCATTCTGATGCATCTCTCTTCTGTCTTCCCCCATGATGGTACTGTAGTGTATTTTCTAAAGGATATTTTCTCCTTATTCATTCAAAATGCTCTAGGTTTGTGAACTATGGATTGGGAAACCGATAAGATGTCAAGCTTCCATTATGTGGCCAAAAAAGAATGAGACTATTGGAAAGTGGCATAATATAAACTTGGCTACAACAAATCTCTAATCCTAATGAAGCTTTCAAATATCATCATCCTTTAACAAAGTAATATCTCAAGTAATGTTTATAATTTGTAATTTAATTATATACTTTAATTGTCTAAAATGGGGTTGTATAGTATCAAATAAGACTATATGTAAGTTATTTTACATTTTGATACATGTACGTGTGATACCCTATGAGGTGTGTATGTGATAATATATGAACAATCTGTAGCTATGACCATGGACACAGAAAACACATTTAATGTCATCCATTTAAAAAATGCTCATGTATTATTGTACTTCAAGTAAAAAAAAAAATAGTATGGCTAACATAAAAAATAGTATGGCTAACATAAAAATTATTTGTATGTTAACAAACCAAATACTTTGTTGGTTAACTGGATGTTCATTATGTAGACTATAGATTTGGTAGTATGTAATAGATTTCTAAGTGAAGCTGGGAATTTATTTCTCTGTCTTCGCATAGTTCAGCCATGAATAATTAAGGTCTGCTATGAAAAATCTGAGTCTGCCGTCTCTAGTATATTGCCCCTATCTGCTTGGTTGAAGAGGACTTGCTACTATATCCACATTCCAAGAACCAGGATAGAGAAAGGGAACAAGAGCGCTCAGGTTCTCTCCCTTGATTAGGGAACCTATAAATAGCCCGCATCACTTCTGACCACATTCTATGGGGCAAAACTTAGTCACATGGCCACACAGAGCTGCAAGATGACTGTGGAATAGAGTTGACACCAAATTGCCTTTATTCAGCACTTACCCAGTTATTGTACTAAGACCTTGATGTAAAGTGTTGTTTTTCATTTAATCTTCACAAGTAACATTAGGCCTACATTACAATGGACTTCTCTGAAGTCATGGATTTGGAAAACTAGGATCAAAAGTCAAGTTTCCTGATTCCTATTTCTTTGCTCTTTTTAGCCTATTGTGCACTACCAATAGTATGATGACTTAAGAGCCAAGGGCAGAAGGGGCACATATGTGTAATATGACATAGTCTAAAGCACCAGGAAAGCCAAAATGCAGTTACGCCTTTTTCAACAAGCGCTTTAGGCAGAACACCATTTTAGATGTCTTTGGACCCTTCCTTTGAGAAGAATAAAAAATGGGAAGCCCTTCAATGGGAAGCTATCTATAAATCTGTAAAAGCCCTCTATAAATGATGCCCAGTCTGAAGATTTTTTCAATGAACTTCCATATATGAGAATGAGCATTGCTAAATCTCATGACCAGATGTGGATATGATGATGCCAACTGCATTTGTGCCTTTTCCTTCTCTGCCTGGACTTCCTCCACAGCACGAGTCCCTGTAGGACAACAGGTACATCAGCAAGCTCCCTGCAGAGAACATTTGCCCCTGTGACTTCCTTCCTCAGCACACAACAGGCTTCCCCTGAAGCAGCTCTATTTTGGTGGCTGGTTTGTGAGACATTTAACAACAACAATAACAAAGTATGTCATAATATAGAAAGAACTATGGTACAGAAAGACATGTCATTTATAGGAGGCATGCTGTAGGTCAGTAACTGAAATGGGCAGAGATTGACAGTTTCTAAAAATGATAATGGATTTTAAATTTCTAACAACAACCTGAGCATCCACAGTTTGCTAAGCTTGTATCTTTTATGAGGACAGAAAATTTAGCCCAACAAGGGTCAAAAACTCACCCAGAAAAACTTGGTAGAAAAGAAACAGAAAACTCAAGGCTCTGAGTAGGAAAGTTAATGTTGGAAATATATTCAAAAGCAAACCATCGTGGTAACAGAGCTGTTATCACCTTAGATGCCTTTACGTATAGAAATGATTCCATACTTCCAAGTGCCTCTATTCTCCCCTTTTAAAAAGGGAAGAAAGGAATGCCAAGGGCTATACAAGCTGGACTAAATTATTTTCCCACGAAGGCATTGTCACTTATCTCCTTGCACTTTGGTGGCCGCTAATTCTCATGGCAGAGGGGAACATAACTAGAAACAAAAACAAAATTTCTCCCACTGTAGCTAGTCATCACTCATTTCATGCAAACAATTCCCACTTTCACAGCCCCTTACCCTCAAGTAACAGTTATCAAAAGTGGTGCATGGAGTTAAAAATTCATCCAGAGACACAAAGGGGCTTGATCTGATTACAAGAGCCATTTAGAATGAAATGGAAGAGGGAACATTTCATGGCCCTGGCTCCTCGGAATTTCTTGTGTGAGAGGCAGAAATACACTGCAGAGATTTTGCGGTTTCTAACACAAGGTCTAAAGTGCTTTTAAGAAAAAAAAAAAGACAGTGGATGATTTTGTCATGAGCAGAGCGTTCTGGAAATTTTTAGATCTACAAATGGCTACTCAAATTCTTAGTGCACTGTGATTTTACATTTCATATTAAAATGTAAATTCAGAATTTCAAGGACTGACATGATCTTCCCCCCATCCTTGCAGGCCAAAGGCTCATCAGTGGAGAGCCGCAGCTGTGGGCAAATGGCGAAGCGGCAGAAGATGAGAATTTGTGACCTAATCAACATGTCTCTTGTCCCTGTGCCTCCTCTCTTCGGAGGAAATAGGAGACCCTTTATGCCGACAATGACTAGATGAACCATTTTGTCACGAAGAACCATCTCCTGTCCTAGATGAACACAGAAGGAAAGGAGGGAAAAGGGAGATGGAGGTGGTGGAGGAGGCCTAAGGGATGGGGAGATGGAGGATGCGGGAGGGCCCCTGGGGAAACACGCCAGGTCAGTCCCTGTGATTTCGCTCGGATGAGGATGGCGCGGCCAGTGGGCAGCCAGGGCCCGCCAGCCCCTCCTTTTGTCACAGGTCCTGGCAGTCTTATCAAGCCCATGTTCTTGGTTATTTTGAAGGCCATGGTGATGCCAATACTCAAATTGAACCGAGTTGAGAGATCATGGTGGTTTGCACACCTCTGCCTTGCATTCACTGCAGGAGGTCCTCCTGGCCCCCCGCAGTGTGCACGCACAGCCCATACTGGCAACTGTCTGCTTCCAGCACTGACCAGTTTTCCACATTATCTCCTTGGGCTCCATGAGCTGCTGAGCTTTCCAGTCTGCGTACAGCGTGGTGAACACGGGTAGCCTCTGGTGGAAATATTTCCAACTGGTCTTTGCTTTCAGCTTCATTCAGGTTCCTTCTGGCAAACCTGAAACAGATTTCTGTGCTCGAACTTGAGGCTGAACGTGAAGAAGCTCCCAATGGCTCCCTGCTGGCCCTGGCTATTGCCGAGGAGAGGTGGGGGTCACACCATAGGCAAGTCCGCTGGTCATGTGCCTGCCCCAGAGGTCAGTTCCACCTGGGCCTCTTTCACTACTGTTACTCCTGTTACGGGTGGAAGGGGAGGACACAGGGACCCTCCAGGGGGCTGCAGCACCTCACAGTCACTCTCTGCAGGCCGCAGCCCTGCAGCCTGGCTGGGCTGCAGGAGGCTGACTTAGATTCCTAGTGCTGGCAGGCTGGGCCTGCGGGACTGCTGCCTGGCGGGGAAGCAGAAGCCACAGTGGCTGCAGACCTTGGCATAGTTAGGCTGCCTTTGCCATTCTGGGGGAGGGCTGGCCAAGGCTGACCCTCTCCAAATGCAGGGAATTCTGCTTTGATTTGTCTGGCGGAGAGGTTGCTGTCCTTGGAGGGGACAGGAATGGTCTTCTTCTCTTCCAGGCTGGCTAGGGGACTGGTAGGGACATTGGCTGGGCGCCCAGCCTTCCCCCCGGCTCCTGGTACTCCTCACACCCTTTTGTTTCTGCATTGCTGCTCTCAGCGATCTCAGAGTAAAAGGTAGGAGTGAGAACGGCAGGCTGGCTGAAGCCACTGCAGCCCTGGTAGCACTGGGATGAGCTCGACGCTGGGGCTTTAGGGCGACGGGGCAGTCCTCCAGCTCGGCTCTCCTACAGCCCAGAAGCAGACATCTACACATTATATTTTATAATTATATACTTTGAATTGCATTTTAATGTATATTTTGTAATTAATTTTTAATAATTTTTATAAAGTTGTATAATTTGATAATATTAGAAAATTAGAATCTCCCACAGGTATCTATTATCTAACATCAGTATTATCAACACTATTATCATCCTTTTTTTATTTTACCCATCATCCAGTCTGCATCTTTAAGTAAAAACTTTTTTAAAGAACACAGACACTATGCCATTATTCAATTTGACAATGTCAGTTCATATCCCAGGTGTCTCAAAGATATTTTCAGTTGGTATGTTTGAAAGAGGTCCAAAAAAAGTTTGAGAAAGTAACAGATTCTTGCCCATTTACCTTTCATTATAGCCCTACAGCTCTATTCGGTTATCTTTTAATTTTGTTTCAATAACCAAAGGAATTTTATTTCAGAGGAATTGTACATGCGTTCTCTTAAAAGCAGAAGCCGAAGGAAAATTAGTTCCAAATATGATCCTCCCTCAATATCATGAGTACTCAGACTATTTCTTGGAATGCAGAGCCACAGATCATGTGCCAAGATTCTCATATCTTGAAAATCCAAGTAAAAAAATATTTGTAATCCCCAGAGTGGATAGCTTCAAAGTTCTTGCAAATGTGCTACACTGTCAAAAATATGTCAATAAAAAAATAGTCTGATATACTCTAATAAGAAAGAACATACATATTAAAGTCCACAAGTGTAGAACATGATTATTTCAAGAAATCAAAACTTTTATACCAACCCATTAAATGTATTGTTATTATTGTTCAAATCCAGCATTTATAATACCTGCTACATATATTCAAAGGCTATTAAAACTAAGATGTTTATTGATATTACCTTATACTCCAGGGTCCACATAGATTTAAGCAGGATTTTTTAAAGGGTATCTCACCATGGGCACAGAGGAAGGCACCAGGGTTGAGAAGAAAATATACTGCACTGGGAATTAAGAGATAAATGTTCTGGTATATTTTCTACTTTTAATTAGATATTTGGCATTAGGGAGGCCTACCATTGTTTGCCTCAGCATTTTTCTCCAAAAGGACATAAAAATACTTGTTCTACGTGAGTTCAGAGGGTCGTAAGCTTTTTTTGTTAAGTGAGTCTTCTCTAAGGCTACCAGTAACATTTTCCTCCCAAACATACCATCTTTTTGACAAGCTGTTTGCAACAATTTTAAGTGTAATAACTTACTCTTACCCCTTTGCTTCCTTTGCAAAGACTATAGATGTACCCATTTAGTTTTGAATTTAAAATAAAACAATTATATTCTGAAGCTCATGAGGTTTTGTTTTCAACGCATGATGAGTTGGGTGGCCATGAACTCTGAGGGAACCATGGCCTCCCACAATGGACGAAGGTCACTGTTTCCAGGCACAGCCACATCCAAGTGGATGTCACCACTCTTTCCACACACTGATGGAAACATGGTGGTGTAGCGCTTGCAGCAACTTCAGAGACATCCATCGTTCTCATTTCAAAGTTCAGCCAAATCCTCTGCTCCTCTATGAAGTCCACAAATAGGATGGCACTTTACTCGGCTTCTCGAAGTCCTTCCACTTTTTCTTTCACAGGTGTCTCTCTCCTTCCCTCCTTCCCTCCCTCTCTCCTCAATTTTTCTCTCAGCTCTCTCAGAAGTGATCCTGAAACACACTGTGGAAGAAGATGACTATTGTCTGACAATTCTAGGGTCCCCTTCTCTGAAATTTTGTTTTAATTATGCACTGTGATGTGGGATAATGACTTTTGTAAATGTATAAACTTCTATATCATGTGGCATTGTATTGTGTTCATTCCGCATAAAACCATCTCTTTTTGTGCTGGAGGTAGGCACACGGACTATCCGAATGCAGTCAGACTTGGATTCGGTGAAGCTGATCAGCATGGAGATTCAAGGGGAAGCAGGGTATTTGAAAATTCAGCTTCTAAGGCTGGCTAATTTGGTTTCACCTGCTGTTATGCAGTAAGTCGATGGGTCATTTCACACGAAAATCTGAGATTTCCTTCAGATGGTTCAAAAAGTCAGATACAAAGACTAAACTGAGTCTCCCTGCTAGTTCCTTTTCATTCCTGACTATGCATTTTACAATCATAATCATCCATGAGTCTCACTGGGTTTGGTGTCAGATTCCACATTTTGATATATATAAAGTTGTCACGATCCTTGTAGAATCCCTTGGATTCTTCTTTGCTTCTTTAATTTAGGATTGTAACAGCCTTATGTGTGGTGGGCTTCTTGAGTTCTTATTAATCTGTTAGCCAGTTAAACAATTTTTCTCACTGCTTTTCCATGGTTGCCTTGCTATGCATAAGTTTTTGAGATCAACTGTGTTTGCTATAGTAAAATACTTTAAAATTGTCTGCAAGCTTGCTGTGAGATGTTTTTTTCCCTAAAATCTACTGTTTAATTTTTCTGAAATCAAGTAACTATAAAATGAATTAGGCCTTTTTTCTTACTTCAAAAGAATTTTTAAAAATTTACTGCAAAAAAAAAATGTACTGCATATACAGAACAAATACAGTCTTTATAAAATGAAGACAAGATAGAAACTAAACTTTTGTCTTAACAAAAGAGAAATACAGACAAGAGCAAATAGAAAGATTAGAGCTATACACCCATCCAGATTAATAATTACTTTAAGTTTCAACAGTCCAAACAGGATTCATCAAATAATCCAGCCTGTTACCTGCTTTTGTAAATAAAGTTTTATTGGAACACAGCCATTCCCATTTGTTTATGCATTGTCCATGGATGCTTTCACACTATAATGATAAAGTTAAATAGATGCAAGGAAAACTTGGCCTGTAAAGTTTTGATGTAAAGATACAGATAAAGTCAAAGGATGAAAAAGTATTATTATGTAACTTTTTTCAAAAGAATGTGGGGTGTCTGTGATAACATCAGGCAAAGTATATTAAAGAACAAGATTATTATAAAGAACAATATTATCATGAAGAAAGAGGACAAGTTATAACAAAAAAAAGGGATCAATTCACCAAAAGACATAATATTCCTAAGTGTGTATGCACCCTGTAAGAGAACTGCAAAATACATGAAACCAAAACTGACAGAAGTAAAAGAAAAGACAGCTCCACAATTATGGTTAGAGTTTTCTATGCTCCTCATTTACCAGTTGAGAGAACAAGTAGATAGAAAATAGAGAAATAGATAAAACTAGAGAAAATTTGAACAATGAAACACACGAAAACTTTTTTTGGGGGGTGGAAATGCTCTGTATCTTAATTGTGGTGATGGTTTCATGGATACATACATTTATCAAAACCCATCAAATATACACTTAAAACAGATGCATTTTATTATCTGTAAATTATACCTCAATAAACTTTGTATTAAAAAGTTAGTGCATTACATAAGAAGAAACAAATCCTACCATTTGCAACAATATGGATGGAGCTAGATGGTATTATGCTCAGTGAAATAAGCCAGGCAGAGAAAGACAAGTATCAAATGATTTCATTCATCTGTGATGTATAAGAACAAAGAAAAAAACTGAAGGAGCAAAACAGCAGCAGACTCACAGAACCCAAGAATGGACTAACAGTTACCAAAGGGAAAGGGATTGGGGAGGAGAGATGGGAAGGGAGGGATAAGGGGGGGGAAGAAAGGGGGCATTATGATTAGCATCTATAATGAGTAGGGGGCACAGGGAGGGCTGTACAACACAGAGAAGACAAGTAGTGACTCTATAGCATCTTACAATGCTGATGGACAGAGACTGTAATGGGGTATGTTGGGGGGACTTGGTGATGGGGGAGGTCTAGTAAACATAATGTTCCTCATATAATTGTAGATTAATGATACCAAAAAAAGCACATTATATTTATTAAATATATACAGTAAACAATCAAACTTTAGTTTATATTTTGCTTTATATAAACAAAAAGGAGGAAAAGGAGAGAAAAGAAAAAGGCAGGAGATAGAGAAAAAAGAATACAGATCAATTTCTGGAAATTTTGAAATTGCAAAATGAGGAAGGGGGAAAATATTTTTTGATTTTTTTACGTGTTTTTCTGTGAAGTATCTTTTGTGTAATCAGAAGTACAAAGTGACTGCAATTATTTTTGCCCTTAGAATTTTCTTTCCTGAATAACAATATGTACAAATTGCATTTCATAGGCATTTATACAGATTTTCATGTAAATAAATTACTGGGGAAAAAAGTTTCCTTGCCAATTTTCAGTGAAGAAATTAGATAAAGTAGGCATAAAAAGTTATGTGGTTTAATTTCCAAGCCAAAAGACCAGAATCTCTAATATACAACAAGCTCTTCTAATTTCATCAGCAGTTAGTCTTAGTGTAATGCAGAATTTGGCACCAGAAAATCACATTATTCCACTGACAATTAGCTAATGTGGCCATGTCCTTAGAAAGTACTAATATTAAATCAGTGGAACGTCAGAAAAACTGAAACTGAATTATGATTTTCCTTAGCAACATATATATATTTTCCTATTGTTGGCCCCCCTACTTTTCCTCCAAACTCATTTTCTATCTATCTGATGTTCAATATTTTCAAAGCATTAAATTAGCCTGAATGCTTAAAATCCTTCAAAGCCTTATTTTCCTATTTACTATAAAACAATATAGGAATTAGGGATGTTAACAATGACATTATAGCATGTTTTGTTTTTCACATTTTTTAAATGGAAAAAGTAAGTTTGCATGCATTACTTATTATACAGTTAAGTTTATTCAAATAATAATAATCAGTTTTACCAGAATCACAAACAAAAATAAGTACTTTCATTTCCTTCCAAGGAGTTCTTTAATGAATGAATATAATGAGTGCATAGATGAAATAGGAATAATAATTTACAAATTATATCCAAAAAAGTCTTAAAAATTCACAATTAGTTGCAATTCTCAGCCAACAGTGAGGCTTAACTCCACAAAATCATAGTCAAGTCAGATGGGTTTATTCAGGTAAAAAGGTTATCAAGTATTTCATAAGAAGCAGAGATACTGTGTAATACAACCTCTTGGCACAGTCAGTATTGACCACAGAAATGACAATCTAGATTGCAGGTAGCCTTTTTAGTTAGTGCAAAAACATAGAAGCTCCCAGCTGAGCTAGAGTAATGTGGTGCTACCAATGGTCATAATGGCATTAAAGTAGCAAGGGTGAAAAAAACAAATTCTGCTTTGTGTGTTCACAGTTCAGTGATGGTATGATATTCTAATGAAGAGGCTTCATCCATTCTATTAATTGGAGAACTAGAGAAAGAGGTGGGATCAAAGTTTGGTATGAAATCTAGGAATTGTCTGAGGGGGTCAAAAGTGTCCTTATACTTTAGTAATTAGCCACAGATGAGGAACTTGTAGGTCCCCTGGGAGAACCAATTCCACTGTAATTATAATAACAGGTCACATCTACTGGGTGTCAGGTACTTGCTCTGTGTTTTTAAATTAATCATTACATTTAAAAACATTCCTTTGAGATATTATTGACATTTCCTTTTCAAAGATGAGAACATTGATATTTATCAAGACTAAGTTTAAGGCCACACAGCCAGGAAATTGTAGCATTTTTGGCCAAAACCTGTGCTGCTAAAGAATGTCCTGGTCCCCCTGTGCTGTGGCTCTCATCATTAGGGAAGTTGAGCAAAATAAGCCAAAGATCAGGAAGTTGTAAAAATGATATCTAATAGTTGAGTGCTTACTGTGATCCATCTCTCTTCTGAGAATTTAACTAAACGTACCAATATCCTAGGCTCATCGACACCACCACTACCTCCCTTATACGATCTTTATAACAACAAATATGGCTCCAAAAGAATTTCAAAACAAGCCTTGGCAAGAGGTACTTGAAAACATCTTCAAACACTGCATGAGGTCCACCCTTAACAAGCTAACAGACTCATGGGGGAGAGAGACAGAGAACAACTGCAAAATACTGTTAAAAACAGCATCAGCATGGAAATACCTGTCAGACCGCCTTCAGCAGCACTGCAGCCAGAGCGCCCGGGTGGCACTGTGCCTCCCAAGGAGTCTGGCTGGACCTGAGGAGACGCCGCTGCTGTCGTCCTCTCCGCTCGGCTTAGAGGAGAAAGTGCGCCCACACAGGTGCCCACCACAATCGCTGATTGGCCGAGGGGAGGTGGCTCGTGGGCTCCACACCCTGCCCCAAACCCCTCGCCTGTTCTCTAACTCTCCGACCGGCCCGCTTGGAACTTCACACAGACCAGCGAGCCCAGGCAGCTTCCCGCACCATCCCCGCCCCCTAGGGACGTGCAGCAGGCCCTGCAGGTACTGCTGCCCTTGAACCTTTGGTAACCACAAATCTAAAGCCTGCAATGGCAGTAAATAAGTATCTATCGATAATCACCCTAAATGGAAATGGACTGAATGCACCAACCAAAAGACACAGAGTTACAGAGTGGATAGAAAAGCAAGACCCATCTATATGCTGCCTACAAGAGACTCACTTCAAACCCAAAGACATACACAGACCAAAAGTGAAGGGATGGAAAAAGATGTTTCTTACAAACAATAGGGAGAAAAAATCAAGTGTTGCAATGCCTGTATCAGACATAGACTTCAAAACAAAGAAAGTTACAAGAGACAAAGAAGGACATGACATAATGATAAAGGGGTCAGTCCAACAAGAGGATATACCCCTTATAAATATCTATGCACCCAACACAGGAGCACCTACATATGTGAAACAAATACTAACAGAATTAAAGGGGGAAATAGAATGCAGTGTATTCATTTTAGGAGACTTCAACACACCACTCAAACGACAGATCAACCAGACAGAAAATAAGTAAGGACACAGAGGCAATGAACGACACCCTAGAACAGATGGATCTAACACACATCTACAGAACTCTACACTCAAAATTGCAGGATACACATTCTTCTCAAGTGCACATAGAACATTGTCAAGAATACATCATATACTAGCCAACAAAAAGAGCCTCAGTAAATTCAAAAAGATTGAAATTGTACCAACAACCTTCTCAGACCACAAAGGTATGAAACAAGAAATAAATTATGCAAAGAAAATGAAAAAGCCCACAAACACATAGAGGCTTAACAACATGCTCCTTAACAACCAATGGATCAATGACCAAATAAAAATAGAGAATAAACAATATACGGAGACAAATGACAACAATAATTCAACAACACAAAAATCTGTGGGATGCAGCGAAGGCCATGCTAACAGGGAAGTATATTGCAATAAAGGCCTACCTCAGGAAAGAACAACAATCCCATATGAACAATCTAAATGCACAATTAATGAAACTGGAAAAGAAAAACAAATGAGGCCCAAAGTCACAAGAAAGAGGGACATAATAAAGATTAGAGCAGAAAAAAATAAAATCAAGAAAAATACAACAATAGAAAGTAATCAATGAAAGCAGGAGCTCATTCTTTGAGAAAATAAAATAAATAAACCCCTAGCCAGACTTCTCAAGAAAAAAAGAGTCAAACACACATAAACAAAATGAGAAATGAGAACTGAAAACTCACTACAGATGCCACAGAAAAAAAATTATTAGAGAATACTATGAAAAATTTTATACTAACAAAGTGCATATCCTAGAAGGAATGGACAACTTTCTAGGAAAATACAACCTAGCAAGGCTGACCCAGGGAAAAACAGAAAATTCATTCAGACCAATTATCAGGAGCAAAATGGAATTCATAATCAACACAATACCTAAAAACAAAAGGCCTGAACCACATGGCTTCACTGCTGAATTTCATGAAACATTTAATGAAGGCCTAATACCCATCCTGCATAAAGTTTTCCAAAAAGTAGAAGAGGAGGGACTTACACTCATTCTATGAGGTCAGCATCACTCTAATGCAAAAACCAGGCAAAGACACTACAAAAAAGAAAATCACAGGCCAATATCCTTGATGAATATAGACACAAAAATATTCAACAAAATACTCCAAACCAAATTAAAAAATACATCAGAAAGATAATCCCTCATGATCAAGTAGGATTTATTCCAGGAATGCAAGGACAGTACAACATTCAAAAACCTATTGTCATCATCCACCATATCCAAAAAAAGGACAAAAAACACATGATCATCTCCATAGATGCTGAAAAACTATTCAACAAAATTCAACATCCATTTATGATAAAAACTCTCAACAAAATGGGTATAGAGGGCAAGTACTTCAACATAATAAAGGCCACATATGACAAACCCACAGCCAACATCATACTTAACAGAGAGAAGCTGAAAGCTTTTCCTCAAAGATTGGGAATAAGACAAAGATGCCCACTCTCCCCTCTTTATTCAACATAGTTCTGGAGTTCCTAGCCATGGCAATCAGACAACATAAAGAAATAAAAGGTATCCAGATTGGTAAGGAAGAAGTTCAACTGTCACTGTTTGCAGATGACATGATATTGTACCTGAAAAAATTTAAAGAATTCACACCAAAACTACGAGATCTAATATCTGAATTCAGCAAACTTGAAGGATACAAAATTAATACATAGAAATCTGTTGCATTCATATACACTATTGATGACTTAGGAGAAAGAAATCAGGAAATCAATTCTATTCACAATTGCATCAAAAAGAATAAAATACATAGAATAAACCTAACCAAGGAAGTGAAAGACATATACCATGAAACTACAAGACACTCATTAGAGAAATTAAAGATACCAAAAAATAGGAACACATCCTGTGCTTATGGATAGGAAGAATTAATATTGTCAAAATGGCCATCCTGCCTAAGAAATCTACAAATTCAATGCAATCCCTATCAAAATACCAGCATTCTTCAACAAACTGGAGCAAATCATTCTAAAATTCATATGGAACCACAAAAGACCCTGAATAGCAAAAGCAATAACCTGAGAAGGAAGAATAAAATGGGGGATCTTGCTTCCCAACTTCAAGCTATACTACAAACCCACACTAATCGAGACAATTTGGTACTGGCACAAAAACAGACCCACAGACCAGTGGAACAGAATTGACAGTCCAGATATTAACCCAAACATATATGGTCAATTAATGTATGATAAAGGAGCCATGGATATACAATGGGGAAATGACAGCCTCTTCAAAGGCTGGTGTTGGCAAAACTGGACAGCTACATCTAAGAGAATGAATCTGGATTATTGTCTAACCCCATACACAAAAGTAAACTCAAAACTGATCAAAGACCTGAATGTAAGTCATGAAACCATAAAACTCTTAGAAAAAAACATAGGCAAAAATCTTATGCACATAAACACAAGCAACTTCTTCATGAACATATCTCCCCAGTCAAGGGAAACAAAAGGAAAAATGAACAAGTAGGACTATATCAAGCTGAAAAGCTTTTGTACAGCAAAGGACACCATCAATAGAACAAAAAGACATACTACAGTATGGGAGAATATATTCATAAATGACATAACCAATAAGGGGCTGACATGCAAAATATATACATAAAAGAGCACACACCTCAACAAAAAAAAAATGAAATAATCCAATTAAAAAATGGGCAGTGGATCTGAACAGACAGTTCTCCAAAGAACAAATTCAGAAAGCCAACAGACACATAAAATGATGCTCCACATCACCAATCATCAGAAAAATGCAAATTAAAACCACAATGAGTATCACCTCACAACAGTAAGGATGGCCACCATCTAAAAGACAAACAATGGATATACAATGGGGATATACAATTCCTCCTATACTGCTGGTGGAAATGTAAATTAGTTCAACCATTGTGGAAAGCAGTATGGAGGTCCCTCAAAAAACTCGTAATAGAAATACCATTTGACACAGGAGTTCCACTTCTAGGAATTTACCATAAGAATAAAGCAGCCCAGATTGAAAAAGATACATGACCCCCTATGTTTATTCCAGCACTATTTACAATAGCCAAGAAATGGAAGCAAGGTAAGTGTCCATCAGTAGAGGAATGGATAAAGAAGATGTGGTACATATACACAATGGAATATTATTCAGCCATCAGAAGAAAAGAAATAATACCATTTCCAACAACAAGAATTCAGCTAGAGGGTATTATGTTTAGTGAAATCAACCAGGCGGAGAAATACAAGTATCAAATGATTTCACTCATCTGTGGAGTATAAGAACAATGAAAAAACTAAAGGAACAAAACACCAGCCGACACATAGAATCCAAGAATAGACTAAGAGTTACCAAAGGGAAAGGGACTGGGGAGGATGGATGGGAAGAGAAGGACAAGGGGGAAAAGGGAGATTTATGATAAGGAGACATTATGTGGGGGTGGCGGCATGGGGATGGCTGTACAACACAGAGAAGACAAGTAGTGATTCTATAGCATCTTACTACACTGAAGGACAGTGACTGTAACAGCGTATGTGGGGGGACTTGATGAAGTGGGGAGTCTAGTACCATAATGTTGCTCATGTAATTGTAGATAATACTAAAATAAAATAAAAAGACATCACACACAGAAACACACACACAAAAATACAACTGAAGTGAGCTCATAGGATTTCAAACCATTAAGGATGTACTTTCCAACAGAACCCATGCAACTGAGTTTATGTGCCTGTGTTGGGGTAGTTTTTCTACTGTACATATGAGGGATTATCCAAATTAGCTTCCATGCAGACTATAAAGGATAAATAATAGAAGTGTGCTACTTTCAAGCACACAGATACACTTATTTTTTAATTGAAATTCAACAATGAGCAAAGCAATTATAACAAAAGATTTTGGGGGCCATGTTTTAGGATTGCCAGTGCAAGGTTTTAAAATAAAAAATAGACAAGCTAATCAGTTTTATTATTGTTCTTAAATTCTCTACATCTGTCTTATCAATTTTACATTTTGTAACCTTGCAGGAATGTAAGAAAGAAGCCACAGATGTAAGATTGAAGGTGGGAAATCATTTAACAGGGAAAACAATCTATATTAGATATTCAAGCTAGACAACCTAAATCAATCCTAGGCAATGTTACAAGGACAAATCTCCACAGATCAAGCCCTGCCTTATTGCCAGGACCTGGGGCTGAAATGCCCATTACCCTGCCCCAGTCCAACACTAGAACCTCTCAGTCCTCCTGCCTAGTTTTATGACCCTGGAACTCAAGTGCTGTAGATCCACAGCTGGGAGGCACAGAAGCGAGGTGGGGGAGTACTCACCCTTGGAGGGAATGCCCTCTGGGTCGTGTACATACAGCCACGACAGTGGAGAAAGATGCCCCATTGACCGCTTCCCAAGATCCATACAGGAGCAAGCAGCCAAACCCAGAAGACCCTGGAACTGAAGCTATGGTGAATGAGAATGTCAGGGTCATGGCCCAGCAAAGAAACAAGACAGCACAGAAGAAGACAGAACAAGACCGTAAATGGATGAGCCTGAAGGTGCTCCACCTATTAGAAGACATATTTTGAATAAATCAATGCATAAAAGAAAGAAGAACTTACCTGAAGAGGTGCCTGAGCTTTAAAATGCAATCTTCTACAAGGCTTCAGGGTCAGTGCAAGGAAAAACTACCTGTTATCTGGGGGAACTGAGAGAGAAGAGAATGTAAAGGAGACATGGAAAGCCTGTAAGAAGGAACTTAACAATACTTTAGGAAGGAAAACTAAAGCCCTTAAAGAAAAAACACAAGTAGAGAGTTGAAATCTGAATGTCATCAAATTCAAGAGAAGAAAAAAAATACCGGACTTAAGAGGAGTGAGAAGCAGTCACTACAGGAAGTGAAAGACTAGCGAGCAACCTTCCAACCTAGTCTCTGGAAGACCATGTAATAGCTCTCCCGACCGGCCGCACAGTACCTTCACCCGAGGAGCTTCAAAACCACTGCCTCTGCGCCCCACTTCCAGAGATCCTCATTAATTGGTCTCAGGTGTGGCCTGATTGTTGGGTTTTGTTTTTTAACCACCCCAGATGATTCTAATGGAAAGCCAGAAAGTATTATTAACAAAAAAAAGAAATTCAAGTTTGGGTTAATCGCATTATGCATCTGACAATGACCAGATGACAAACACTTTAAAGCTGGTAAATGCCATGAACAAAATTCTGGTTTAAAAATATTGTACGTGAACTGGAAAAACTCAAATGTTCATGAGTAGGAGAACAGATGACCAAACGGATGTATCCACATGTTAACATGCCACTACCTGATAAAAAAACAATAAAAGGAAGGATCTGATACAGGCACCAAGGATAAATCTCGGGAACACGCTGCCACAGTGCAGACGTGGAGTCCTGCGGGCTCGCTTCACGGAGCGCCAGACTCGGTGGGAAGGCCGGTGCCCGGGTCCACGCTTTTCGTGGCCGCCATGACGGGAGGTGGTGTGATTCGTGGCCCAGCAGGGCACGCACCGATTGCCGCATCTACGCAGGTAACTTACCACCAGACTTGCGAACCAAGGGCACTGAGCATGTGTTCTACAAATGCCGCGCTCACCGTGACTCCGACCTCAAGAATTGCCATGGGGGGCCACCCTTCACCTTCGCTGAGGTCGAGGGCCCTCGAGATGTGGAGATGCGTGTGCCCTACTCCCAACAGGATTCAGGCTTGTTTCACTCTGATAGCCTTACCTGTATATCCAGCCATAAGCCAATCAAGAACGGAGTGACTTTCTGGGGTCGGGTACTGGTGGCGGGTGGAGTTTCCTCGAAGCGCTAAAAGCAGACACAAATGTCTCATCCCACTCCCACCAGATGCTCTTCTAAATGAAAAGGTACAAGGGCTGCAGAATTTGTGCCAGGGGCAAGATAAACACTCGAGTACCCTGAAAGACTCAAAACTCCTGTAACAACACCACATTGTAGGGATAGGGAACGCCTGGACTTCACCTTATGACTACTTCTGGGAAAACTTCAGTCTTCCCAACAAGATCACCCCCAATAATTTGACAGACAAAGCAGGTGCCTGAACCTTAGTGCTGTTCACAGCCCATCCTTTATGCTGTACATGTTGCAGCAGACTAGGTGCTGCAACTTCCATATCTGAAACAGATTCAGACGTTAGCGTATCATCAATATAATGGCCCAGCGGCACCATTGGCAGTTTCTCCCATGCTGCAAGTTCTTGGCTACAAGCTCATGACAGATGGAGGGCTGTGGAGGTATCCCTGTGGAAGGACAGTGAAAGTCCATTGCTGCCCTTCCCACATGAACGCAAATTGTTCCTGACTTTATTGTTCTATTTCAATGGAAAAGAAGACATTAGCAAGACCCACAACATAATGTTATGTTACTAGTTCATGATTCAGGGTATCCATCACATATGCAACAGACAAAATGACTTTTTTCAATTCTCTGTAATCCATGGTCTTGTGCCAGGACCCATTCTACTTTTCTAACAGCCACACTAGAGAACTGAAAGGACTATGGGTGGCATTTTTAATACCCACTTTTCCAGTTCCTGGAGGGGTTCTTCAATTTCTTTCTTTTCCTCCAGGGAATTTATATTGCTTGGCATTAGTCACCTGCTGATGCACAAGAAAAGCTACAGGCAGGTGCTTAGCATGTCCACTCAGAACTGCCTTTACCACACGTATCCGCAGTCTGAACTCACCTGCAGTGGTCTGCAAGCACAGGCCCCGCTGGATATCTATCCCCAAAATATATTTAGGGGTGGGAGAGATATACACAGTATATTCCTTTGGGCATAGATGCCCTACTCTCAACAGGATTCAGGCTTGTTTCACTCTGATAGCCTTACCTGTATATCCAACTATAACAGTGGGGGGCCCTGAAAATCACTCAGGGTTGCCATAAATCAGTCAACATTCAGCTCCTGTGTCTACCAGAGCTGGGATGTATTGAACACTCATTAGGTACCAATAAATTGATATTTCAACATGTGACCTCTGGTCCCCCTCCAAGTCCCTCAGGCCAAGTACCTCAACGCCCCCTCAGTCAAACCGAGTCCTCCAATGATCTTCCTGTGTGGGTTCAGGTGAGGCTGGCTCACTCCCTAGCAGGAAGTCTTGCAAACACACAGGTCAGACTTGTGGCTCTATCTCCAGCCTCTGCTTCTTGGTCCTCAACAGCCAGAACTGCTGCTCCAGTTTCAATTGTTGCCATAGCTCCAGGAAGATTCTATTTGACTACACACCTAATTTCTCTCTGTTCCTTCCCCTATTAAATCAACCCACACCTGGGTCCCTGGGACTTTTAAATTCTTCCTTTGAGTAGCAGACCATATTACCTTCTGTGCTATCATTGCTTCAACCTCTCCCAAGTCTGCTACCATATGAATAATCTCACTTATGGGTTGCCTTAAGTGAGGGACAAGAATGGCCACTAGGAACCCAAAGAGGGACATGGAAGCCATCTGAAGCACCATATTTCTCATCCCTGCAGTAACAGGCTCCTCATAAGGGCATAATTCTATAGACTATGGATGGCATTTTTCATGCTTAACTCCCATAACACCTGTTGAAGCTCAGCATATGTTTGTCATCTAGTGGGAGAGGATAGTTAAGTCCTCTGATGCACAAGAAAAGCTACAGGCAGGTGCTTTTACCACACATATCCTCAGTCTGAACTCACCTGCAGTGGTCTGCAAGCACAGGCCCCGCTGGATATCTATCCCCAAAATATATTTAGGGGTGGGAGAGATATACACAGTATATTCCTTCGGGCATAGATGCCCTACTCCCAACAGGATTCAGGCTTGTTTCACTCTGATAGCCTTACCTGTATATCCAGCCATAAGCCAATCAAGAACGGAGTGACTTTCTGGGGTCTGGTGTGCATATTGTTATCCCAGAAGCAGAGATTATAGATAAAGTTCAGGCTTATCCTACCCCCACATCCGTCACGCTATTGCAAGAGTTTGGGGGACTTTTAGGCTACTGGAGACTGTTTATCCTGCACATGGCACAAATGATGAAGCCCTTATACCATGTGGTATGAAAGGGCATCAGGTGGGCCTACGATGACACATGTGCATTTTCTTTCACCACTGCAAAATGGGCAGTCAACGCCTTCTAGCCTTTGAGTGCGCTACACCTGTCAAGACCCTCTGAAATGGATGTCCATGTGACCAAAGACAGTTATGGCTGGGTTCCCTGGAAGTAGCTTGAATGGACTCACCAACTTACCAAATTCTGGTCAAAATTCTGAAGAAGAGTAGGCCCCATTTGCTGCTGACATCTCCATGAGTTGATGAAGCAGATGAATTGGCCCAGGTATGTTGGCTTGAAGGAAAGCCTGACTCTGATGTGACCCAATGGTTACAAAAATGTTTGTTGCATCCGGGGCAAAAGCCAATGTGGGCTGTAGCCCTTCAGCAGGGCCTGGAGTTTAACCTTTGAACAAGTCATCACAGCCCAGCAGGAGTGCACTGCATGCTCTAAAAGGGACTTAACACCAAGGGAAACAAAAGCAAAACTGAACTCATAGGACTACATGAAGCTACAAACATTCTGTACAGGAAAGGACACCATCAGCAGAACCAAAAGGCATCCTAGAGCACGGGAGAATATACTTGTAAATGGCATATTCAACAAGGGGTTAGCGTGCAAAATATATGAAGAACTCACATGCCACATCAAACAAAAAGCAAATAAGCCAATTAAAAAATGGGCAGAGGATCTGAACAGACACTGCTCCAAAGAAGAAATTCAGATGGCCAACAGGCTCATGAAAAGATGCTCCACATCACTAATTATAAGGGAAATGAAAATCAAAACCACAATGAGATATCACCTCACACCAGTTAGTATGGCCACCACAGAAAAGACAAAGAACAAGAAATGCTGGTGAGAATGCAGAGAAAGGGGAACGCTCCTACACTGCTGGTGGGAATGTAAGTTAGTTCAACCACTGTGGAAAGCAGTATCCAGGTTCCTCAGAAAACTAAAAATAGAAATACCATTTGACCCAGGAATCCCACACCTAGGAATTTACCCAAAGAAAACAAGTTCTCAGATTCAAAAAGACTATGCACCCCTATGTTTATCACAGCACTATTTACAATAGCCAAGATGTGGAAGCAACCTAAGCGTCCATCAGTAGATGAATGGATAAAGAAGAGGTGGTACATATACACAATGGAATATTATTCAGCCATGAGAAAGAAACAAATCCTACCACTTGCAACAACACAGATGGAGCTGGAGGCCATTATGCTCAGTAAAATAAGCTAGGTGTAGAAGGACAAGTACCAAATGCTTTCTCTCATTTGTGGGGTATAACAATTAAGCAAAACTGAAGAAAGAAAACAGCAGCAGACTCACAGCTCCAAGAAGGAACTAGTGGTTACCAAAGGGGTGGAGTAGGGACGGGACAATGGCAAGGGAGGAGAAGGTTGAGGGGTATAATGATTGGCATACATGGTGTCGGGGTGATCACGGGATAGACAGTGTAGCACATAGAAGGCAAATAGTGACTCTGTGGCATCTTACTACACCGACAGACGGTGACTACAATGGAGTATGGGGGGAGCTCGGTAATATGGGGGAATGTAGTAGCCACACTGTTTTTCATGTGAAACCTCCATAACAGTGTATATCAGTAATACCTTAACAAAAATTTAAAATAAAATAAATAAAAGGGACTTACACCAAGTCCCACAGAAACCTGAGATGATACCTAAGGGGCTGATACAGCTACTGGAAGGTAACAGATCCTCCCATTTGGAACAACATGGATGGAGCTAGAGGGTATTATGCTCAGTGAAATAAGCAAGTGGAGAAAGACAAGTATCAAATGATTTCACTCATATGTGGAGTATAAGAACAAAGGAAAAAACTGAAGGAACAAAACAGCAGCAAACTCACAGAACCCAAGAATGGACTAACAGTTTCCAAAGGGAAAGGGACTGGGGAGGATGGGTGGGAAGGGAGGGAGAAGGGGGAAAAGGGGTATTATGAACAGCACACATAATCTGTGGGGGGGCAACGGGAAGGCGGTACATCACAGAGAAGACAAGTAGTGACTCTATCGCATCTCAGTACACTGAGATGCAGTGACTGTAATGGGGTATGTGGGGGGGACTTGATAAAGAGGGGAATCTAGTGACCACAATGTTGCTCACTTAAGTATATAAGAATCATACCAAAATTTCAAACACACACACACACACACAAACAAAAAACAATACTGGGGTTTTGGTGCTGTAGAGATCGTATTATATGGGGTGAGAGTTACAGAGGGCTTTCCAGAGCGTCCAGGCTGCCAGAGTTATGAGTAGCATTATTCAGATGGGCAGCGACTGGGTTGGGACCCTGGCACCATGAGCACGTGCTGCTGAGGATGGAGGAATGGTAGCTGGGCTGGTGCACTGCACAGCAGGATGATCCACTACGGGCATCTGTAGGTGGACATCATGATAATTTACCTGTGGGGAAGAGGAGAGACGGAAAGTCACTGAGAAGCCACTGGTATTGGGGGCTGAAGGCTATAGTTTCCCTCACTCCTGGGGTTGGCCAGGTCCCGTGTCCCCTCCAGCCCACCCGGGTCCTGCTGGCCCTTATCCCACTTATCTGCTCGCCAGGTCTGCTAGGGGCACCATGCACCCTGCTAACGCCAGGCTTCCGAGAACCTGTCTTTCCTGCATCATGTAACCCTTTCTCAGTGGGTCACAGGGACCCTGCAGTTCTCTCCCTCACTCTGCGGAGGGGACTTCTGCAAGAGCAGTAGGTGGCACTCATATTTCCAGGGAGTGTTCATGGCAGAAAGAACTTGGCACAGAACTTCCCTGCCTTTCCCTGCCCTGCGCGGGCTCGTGCCATTCAGTTTCTTCTCCGCGATCCACCTGAGGCCAGTGAAGCCCGAGCTTTGCTGGGGCGGATGACAAGATCTGTCCGAACCACGGACTGGCACCTGTCAGGCAGCCCCCGCACCCAGAGGCCTGGGCCCGAGCCAAGGGGGAGCCCCAGGGGCTGGGACCTGCCTGGTGGGGGCGGGGAATACAGGCTCTCAGGCCTTTTCTCTCTCCCAGGCCTCGAGGGCCGGGATGGTGGCTTTTACTGTGGTGCCGGGTGATCAAAGCCCAGCACCTATAACCTCACCACCACGGAAGGCAGGCCTTCTGGTGTGGGGCAGGAGCCGGCTGCCTCTCCCTCAGCCCAGACTGGGGTATCAGCACCTGTCCAGGTGTCCAGTGCCCTTCTCACCTGCATTGTCATTTCGTATTCTTTATAATACGACATATTAACCGTGCGGTCCTTCTGTCTCGATAACGCTGTGTACTAGAAAGAGAAAACAGTGTCTGCTTCCTCCCAGGCAGCTCCTGGGGCAGGGACACTGCAGCTGTTGCCCTGCACCTGTCACTTCCTGGCCAGTCCGCAATGTTTGCTGGGAAACCCAAGGACCAAGGAGTAGCACCCTGTCCCTTAGGACTGAGCCGTCCTGGTGAAAAGCCAGCAAAATCTTAGTTTGCAAATAAGGCTGTTCCCCGAAAGGGCAGGAAATTCCATCATATCCCCTTCGTTCCAGAGGCACCTCTCCTTCAAGAGACCCGGTCCTGGGACTCTGTGACCGAGAGGGTGGCCAGGGTGAGAGCATTCGCAAGGACAGGGCTGTGCTCACGAGACCCTGGCAGATGGGTCTCCCCAGGCCACCTGCTTCCACACAGGGTACTGACCCGGGCAGGGAGGCCCACCTTCCACTAACGCCAGACCCTCGTTTCCTGTCTCGGGACACCCACCCCAGGGAAGCCCTGCCTGCTCACCTGATACTTGGGCTCTGTGTGCACCTGGGCTGGGCCTCCCTCACAGCCTAATGCCACATAAGATGCCCTCCACTCTCCCCAGCCCTGCAACCCCAAAGGCCAACCCCACCGCAGCCCGTCTCTCAGACAGGATTCAGCGATGAAGGCCTGTGAAATGCAGCGCCACATACATGAGAGCCCAGAGGAGGGGACCGGGTCCTGAAACCTGAGCCCCTTTACCATAACTCCTCTGAGTTCTGTGGAAGAGCCTACTACACACAGGCCCTTGGGGATTGCACAAAAGCCCCTTTGTTTCAAGGGGAATCATAGCAGTTGCAGAAACAGGACCCTGAGGTGCTAATTCGATGACCGAGTCCCTTGGTCAGGCTCTGATGGGAGCACGAGAAGGGTGTCCTCTGTGTGACACTGGGAGCCCCACATCTTATAGGGGGCCCACCAGGCCCCTGTCACCCTCTTCTGCCAGCTCTCTCTGCTCAGGCCATGAGGGCTGGAGGGTGCGGGGGGATCTACCTAGGTTGAGGGAGGCCTCATTGTGAAGGCGTGTGTGCCCTCAGGCTCGGACACCACCGCAACCTAACCAAACATGACCTCACTTGGCTGGTGCTGGTGGCGGCTTCCGGGACATAGAAAGATGGAGTGATAAACACAGGGTGAAACGGCTCTGGCTCAGCCATGCCCCCAGGAGGGACCTGCTCTGCAGCAGAGGAACAGAACAGGGCTTTGCGTGTCCGTCTGAGTGCTCGCTGCGTGTGGGTCTGTGGCCAGCTGGCTCCCCCTGCCTGAGCTGAGCCCACCCTTCCCTGTGGGTCCCTGGGAGACATTCAGCCTGGGATGCCTGGTGCTGGTACAGGTGTCTAACCAGGTCGTTTTCATCAGCAGCCTGTATGTCTCATGAAGATAAGAGATCCTCCCCTTCCCTTCCTGCTCCTCCCTCCCCTTCCTTCGCACAGCCTGAACCGCCCCTGTGCCTGGCCCTCAGGGAAGTCCACCCAGCACCCTGGCTTCCTGTCCTCAGGCCCACAGGTTGCAGACCTCAGGCCTGCAGGCATCTTGCTGGTGCTGCCCTCTCACACCCCCAGGGGTCCTTCCTTCCGCCGTGCTCGCACACCTGTCCTTGGGAGCCCAGCTAGCCAGGTCTCTGCGCCCACCCTCCCCAGAGCTGCTTCTGCCCTTTGCTGTTGCCCTGGTTAGGCAGGACACTGGCCACGTGCCATGAAGGTGACATTTTCCCCCAGTACCCAAGGGACCAAGGCCAGTCGAGACACCAAACCTGGACCTACATGGCAGGAATGGGGCCACTTCATTTTGTCCCCTGCTCAGCATGGGGCCCAGCACAACCTGGTCCTGAGTGGTGACTGGGAAGGAAGGACAGGGCTCTAGAGATGGGCAGAGGCCATGTCTGTTTGTAAAGGCACAGCTGCCCCAGAAGAGAGGAATCCTGGGGCACCTGGCCCTCCCTTTGGGGCCATTGCTGCCCAGGCAGGGTCTGTTGCCCATCCCAAGCCTGCAGGGGCGGTTTGAAGATGAGGAGCTCCAGCAGACCCTTGATGATACCCAGACCCAGCACAGCTCTCAGTACTGACCTGCAGGCAAACCTCTTGCCGAGGGCGCCGCGCCTCAGCCGGCATCGGACGGCCGCGCCCCATTTCCTTTGGCCTTCCTTTGGGTGGAACGGCCTGGCTCCGTTGGGCCTTAGGTTGCTGTTCCAAAACGGACTGTTGGAATGTGACCACGGCACCGTTGAGAGGCCCCATGGTGGGTCCCTGTGGGAATGGGGAGGTGAGGTGCATAGAAGCTATGCTGTTGACCACCACATCCCTTTGTTGTTTCTGATTTCTAATACTTCATGTTTCCATTTCAGTATGTTCATAGTTTTTGAAACTATACTAGAACATACAAAGCTGGTACAACAAATAATGCAATCCACAGAAGAGCCTCTCCCTGGCCTTTGCCCCTTTGAGTCCATCAGAAGCCTGAGTCAGGGCCTGGGGTCCCTTCTCCTCAGGGGTAGGGCAGCTCACAGGTCCCCTCTCTGGGGCAAGCCTGAGGCACTCCTTAGAGGCCAGACTGCGTGCCCAGGAATGGGAGGGCAGCTCTGAGCCTCCACGTGCTCAGGTGATGACCTCGGAACTGATGGGAACCTTCCAACAGGCAGATTCCTGGGGCAGCCAGGAGGCCTGATACTTCGGGGGGCTAGGGAGGGCCTGGGCCACGGGGCTGTGTAGTCGGGGTCGCTCACACACTGAATGTAGCATGGGCAGAAACAACAGCACGCCAGCAGGAGGAAGGGCAGCGACAGGAGAGGCACAAGCCAGTAGATAGGCTCGAAGGTGAGGAACGCTAGCCTGGGAGACTCTTTATCTTGGTAAGTATCCTCCGTGTCCTCCGGCTCATCTTCGAGAAGGGCACATAGCGGCATAGCTGGTGTCACGGCAGGTGGGGACCCCTCCTGAAGAAAGCACACTTGTTAAGTCCTCTGTGCACCTGGGCAGCTTCCTGTGGTGCCTGTCACTTGGCATCCCAGCCCACACCCCCATATCCCCTTTCCCCCTTACACTCAGATTGCCCCACTCTGAGACGGCACAGCAGGACTAGGAGCGCAGGGCTGGACCCTGGGGGCCCCTGAAGAGCCCCGGGCCACAGAACCCGCTCAGAGGCTCCGCCCCAGAGCCCCATAAGGGAGTCTGGCATCCTCCGTGCTGGGCGACAGGCAGCCCCCACGGCACGGCTGGGCTGACAGCACAGGGGCCTGGGGAGGAGCACACCAGTGACGGCACACAGGGGGTGCAGGGCGGCTGCTGGGGCCGGGAGGAAGGGGGACTGCAGGATCAGGTTGGCACCCTGGGTCTATCTCCGCATAGCCTCGCCCTCCCTGCCCCTTTCCACAGAGATGCTCAGCCCTCTGAGCCTGCACTTCCCCATCTGCGGGAGCGAGTGAGGGGACACCTGTGAGGTTCAGAGTTCATAGCCTGTCCTGGTACAGGGCCGGCCCGTAAGGAATGGGGGCTCCTGTCCTGTTGTTAGTCATAGCCAAGGAGAAGCTCACTGCATCTGTGCAGTCAGGTGCTGCAAGGCCTGAACCGTTCAACCAAGTGAGATGCTTCAGACAAGTGGGAGAGGGACGGGGCGAGAGTGACTCAGTGCCCAGGAGGCAGGGCAGAGGAGAGGCCAGGCCAGGGCTGGGGGAGAAGCCACTGTGCTGGGAGTAGACACCAGCTGGCTCCTGAGTTCTTTTCCCAATGTGCCTGTTGAAGGGCGGTCGTCACCGGGTGGGACTCCTGATTGGCAAACGGGTCAGTTCTGTCTGCTGATCTGTGAGCGGACACCCAGGGATCAGTATAAACAGACATGCACAGGAGTGTCAGGGCTGCTGCAAGCCAGGCTTGGGGGCAGGGGCCCAAGCACCAGGGCAGTGGAAATTCACCTCGACTGTGCAGGGCCACAGGTGGTCCAGGCCTCCAGGGCTCCTGGCTCTGGGGCCCCAGTTTTGAGGGCCTGGACTCTAGCTCCCTCCAGCCTCCAGCCTCCACCCCTCACCTAAGCCAGACCCAGATGGAGCTCTGAACTCCCCTCCAGGAGAACCAGGCCAGGGAGGTGGCAAGGTGGGAGTCAAGGGGCCGGACTCAGCATTGTTCCGGAGTCCGCTCAGTGCTCCAAGTGGTCGGTGCCATGTGCCTTCAGGGAGCCTGGGCTTGCAACACAGCAGAGAAGCTGCGTGGCCCCAGACACTTTCACAGAGGGACCCCCAGGGCACTTCTGAAGCCTGAGTGGGTCACAGCTCCGCAGGTAAGGGCAAAGGGGCTGCAGTGGCTGTGATGTGCTGCGCAGGTGCCCAGCTGCACAAGCTGCTTGCTGGGCCTGCCCTGGACACTGTTCCTGCCTGGTGCTTCCCAGTGTGTGTGTGTCTCTGTCCAGTGAATGGACTGAGTAGAGTCCCAGAGGGAGGCTGCAGTCTCACCCTGGAAGTCACGCAGTTCCTCCTGCTGACATCTAAATCCGTCTTGAAGAAGGTGAGGCCATTATTCAGGCTGATATCGATGAAGATGGCCCTAAAGAACAGAAAGGCCAGATGGTGACCAGCAGCTCAGACGGCACAGTGCGTGCACTTGGCTCAAACTGCAGCCCTACAGTGGTCCTCGATGTAATGGCTGTGATCACTGGGTAGTCAGGACACCGTGTAGGAGGCAGCACGGAACAGGAGAGCCCACCCCAGGCGAGATGAGGTCACCCTCTGCAATGAAGGCTCAGCGGGCCGTGAGGAGCCCTGCATGGCCCAGATGCCCTCGTGGCCATGGGCCAAGTAGCCAGGCGGGCTGTTTGCTGTTACCATGCAAACTCTTTTCTATGACAGGGTATGCTGGCTTGGCCCTGAAAGGCTGCCTGGGCCAAAGGTACCATCCCTGGGGCCTGTCACCTCCTACATCCTGCCCTCTTTGATATAACCGGTGTGACAGCGGATCACAGCACTTCAGGGAACCACCCGCACAGGTGCATGCAGAGGAAGCCCTGAGCCCTCCCAGAACAGGTGTGAGCAGCTTGGCCAGAGGAGGCATCTCCGACGCTGGTCACGCCATAGTGCCTAAAGCTTTTCACTTACTGGCCCCGATCATTTAACTTGGGTCCTGGGCATGTAATGGAGGTATCTTCCACAGATACAGCCTTCATTCCTGGAAGAAATTTACACGCAAATAATGTGAATGGACATGTCCCCACATCTCCGTCTCCCCTCCTGTGGCCCTTGGCAAGCAGAGCCCACCCTTTGGCAGATGTCGGCTTCTGTTCTCTGCCTTCACCAGAGCACCTACATCACACCAAGTACTGCTGCTGACCAGACTGTCAGATTAGCTACGACCTTCTGACCATTCTTACCCCTTTGTTGGAGCTCATAATGAAAACTATATGGTTAGGGGAAAGGATTGGTGTCTGGGGTCTAGAATGGTTAGGATTAAATGAGGAAAAAATCCCCAAAAAGGTGCAAACTGACTTTCCCATTGGATATTCACAGTCGCGAGAGAAGAATGATGTGACGTCAGCCCGGCATGCAGAGGGGTCTGGACAAGCATGATTGACTGGAAAGGAGTTTTCAAACCAATATTACATGCATGGGATGAGTTTCCATCTATTAGTGTCCTCTTTAGTTTCTCTGAAGGGTGTCTTGTAGTTTTCAGGGTATAGGTCTTTCACTTCCTTGGTTAGGTTTAATTCTAGGTATTTTATTCTTTTTGATGCAATTGTGAATGGAATTGTTTTCCTGATTTCTGTTTCTGCTAGTTTATCCTTAGTGTATAGGAATGCAACAGATTTCTGTGTATTAATTTTGTATCCTGCAACTTTGCTAGATTCAGACATTAGCTCTAGTAGTTTTGGAGTGGATTCTTTAGCATTTTTTAAAGGCATCATCTTTCAGTCTCAAGTGAACGCACCATCTTGGGAGACCTGGCCGAGACTCAGAGCCCTGGGGCTGCCTCGACTTCCCTCCCACAAACTAATGGAATCAAGTGCTTGCCTCTCAAGGGAAGGGACAGCCCAGGAAAGGGAGGAGGTGCAGCTCTTAGGGCACACCCACCCCACACCCAGCCAGCGCTGCAGGAGAGGCTCTCCCAGGGGTGTGATGGTGCTGCGGATCGATTCAGTCCTGGGCACGAGTGGCAGGTGCCCAGGCGCCCAACCAGTTACCCCTTCCACTGTCCGTGTTGCTTGTTTTCAGTGTGTACATAACGAATGGTCAACACGGCTTTGAAGGCTTGGTTTGCTGGGGGACAGCCGTCACTGGAGGAACGGAGGGGCTACTTACGGATGGTTTTCTTTCCAATTCGAAATTGACAGACGACTTCTTCCTTCTGTGTGTTTTCAAAACCTTTCCCAATAACCTTGACTTCATTCTTACCTGCAAGAGTAATATCCAAATGTCTCTGTGAGGTAGCACTGACTTATTTTCCTCAGATGACAACTATGGGAGGCTGCCCCCAAAACAGAATTCCCATGAACTCTTGGGAGGAAGCAGCTGTAGCTGAACCAACATCTGGGCAATCCTCTGGCCAGATCCTCCCCTGGGGTCACTGAGGGCCCACTCTCAGGAGCCTGGGCTAGGCCCAGGGCACTCAGAGGCTGCTTCCCACTTCCCATGACCCATGAAATCCATCCATGAAAGGCACCCAGCCTAGTTCCCTCCATAGGGGCAAACCCAGCCGTGGGTTTCTGCTCTGAAATCCCAAGGTCCCCCTAAGGGGCACAGGCAGGTACCAGGCAACCTTACACAATTGAGAGAGGAGCCAAGACATCCTGGTGAGTCAGCCCTGGGTCATGTCTGAGCTGCACACGCACACCTGGGGGCCTGGGGACTTTCTGCCACCTGGAGTCAAAGCTTTATTGCCCCCCCACTCTTTCGGGGGGCCTATAGCAGAATGGAAACCGGAGAAGCCAGGCATGTTCTTGCGGAAAGAGAATGTGGAGTTTCAAAAGACTATGTGGCTTCCCCCAACACCTGGCAGTCAGAGGGTCAGGGCCTGCTGTCAGTGACCGATCCAGGACCACAGAGGATGCCGCCTCTGCTCTACACCCAGCTGAATAGCTACCACGCAGCTCCTCTGCAATGCCCTGCGCTCTGCTTTCCAACTCATGGGGCTGTGACTGCTGAGCCTGAAACCCTAGAGGGGACTGGCTGTCCTGAGCCTCGTGGGGAAGTTTGGCAACAGCCTCTACTGCCGTGTCTGTGACACGCAGGGAGTGTGGCAGCCCAGGGCAGGGCTGAGAGCCCGGAGCACGGCAGGCCCTGGCACTCCTGCGAATGGTGCACAGCGCCCCTCTGCTCCATGCGTTGTACCCTGCCTTGTGTCCCTGCTGCCCTTCAGGCCCTGCTCTTGGCCACTTGTCCTCTTGCAGGAACTACAGCTCTCAGGGGTCTGGTTTACTCTGGGAATTGTAGCCAAGTGGGGCCAGGATGGGGTTTTGAGCAGAACAGAGGTTGAGTTAAAGGACTCCGCTCTGCCCAGAGAGCTGCTCCTTTTACCTTCGACCTGCCCGCACCCTGTTCCTCCAACAGCAAAAACCCCAAGAAGAAAGTGAATCGGAGAGTGAGCAGAGCCAGCTTGCAGGCAGCTGCGCTTCCCCAGCTACACTCCCCCTGCCCACCAGCTCTGAGAGCGCAGAGGGACCTGCAGCCCAGGACTGGAGGCAGATCCTTTCTGGAAGGGAGGGCATTCTTTCTGGGAGAAAAGTTATACACCAGGCTGCCCGGGACCCAAGGACAGGGGACTGAAGGTGGGCAGCTCCCTGGAAAGTCCAGGTGGAGCTGGGCGGTGAGGAAGGGTGGCTGACCGCCAGTACTGGCAGGAGTAAGGCGGGAGGTGCCCACTCTGGGGCGGCCAGGGAGGGGCTGGGACACCACGTGCTGCCCGGCACAGGCTCGTGGAGAGAATTCGCACACTGCTCCCCCACTGTTGACCTGTGTGTCCCCTGCCTGCAGCTATTCTACTGCGGGGACTGATCCCAGGAGACCCCTGCCCCACGCCTACAGAGAGGGACGCTTGGGAAAGCGCCACAGGGCGGCTCATAATATCATCTCCTTCAGAACAATCTTACCGTTGAACCAGGGACACTAGTGAAATTAACTTGCTCCTTCAACATAACAGACTGGTGTGCAGATGGCTGGAAAATATTATGTAGTGCACAATCCCACTAATATGGAAATATCCCTGTCAAGTCTACTCAGATAGGTGTGCATACATGTAATCAAGTTCTCATTACACAGGTATGTGCCATATGCAGTCAAGTCCTCCTAGTAGTTCTCTCTGGGAGAGAGTTGGATGGGACCAATGGGGACCCTCATCAAAGTGGAGGAGCAGTGGCTACCCAAGCTGGTGGCAGGAGGGACCCATGCTGCACAGAAGGTCCTGCAATGGCCAGTCACATAAGTAAAATAATTCAAGGCTCCACCTCCAGCATGGCCACCTGGGGGTGAACAGCCCCAGCATCCCCAGCAAATACACAGGCGGGATGAATGTCAGACCCCTGTGCACAGCGCACCAGGCCAGAGCCAGCATTCACAGAACGTGGTCCACTGAGGAGAGGTGCAAAGCAGCCGACTGCCTGTGGCAGAAATGCCAGGAGGGGAGCTGCCCCCAGGGGCCGGGCTGGAGGCAACTGCCTGGGAGGGCATCCAGGGGGTATTCCTGGGGCAGCGCTCAATTCTGAATGTCCGTGGGCTGACTTACACAGGGTTGTCTTACAATTCTCAGTCTTGTCAAATGGCACCGTTACCATTTCTGCATTTCAGAAAGAGAACTCTCAACGATCATTAGTCCCTAGTTTGAGATATGCAGACTGAAGGGTTTCATGGGAGGTAGCCTGATGCCAGTATTTCACTGTGAGATGCTTCAGAAATCAGATGGGGCATTGAAGGAGAGAGAGGGAGAGCCAGCAAGGACTAGCTCCATTCATCATAAGGAAATACGGTCACACAGGGATTCTGAGCACCAGTTAGTGGAGATGGGGGTTCATTGTACAATTGTTTCCAATGCTGAAGATTTTAAGCTTTGCATAATAAAAGACTGGAAACAGAAAGCTGCCTGATAGAAATAATATCATGGACAGAGCCCAGCAGAAGTCATGGTGCACCTTGGATGACAAGTGACTAATGAGAGGCAGAGACCAATGGCAGAGGGAGGCCGAGGGGGCGCTCTACCAGAAGCAGCTTGGAGGGTGAGACTCCTGTGAGTTGGGCCTCAGAGGATGGGTGGGAAACTGAGGCAGGGCCTACAGTAGCCTCGCTACCCAACCCCACCTCTGCAGCAAATGAGGTTTAGAGCAGAGGGGTCCTTGCCCTGCAGGTGGTCAGCTAGTGACCTCAGGTTCTGTGGTCAGCCTGGGGTGAGTAAGTGGCCTCTCTGAGCACTTGTACCTGTGACGGGCTGGAGCACAGGCGTAGGGGCCGGGAGGAGCCCTTGAGCCTCATGCCCAGCCCCTGCCTGCTTCCTCAGGGTCCCCTGATTGCTTCCCCAGGGCAGCCTGATGAAACGGGCTCTTTTACTTCCTTTGGGCTCCAGGTTTCTGCTTTGTACTTCCAAGTGACTGTCACTCTGTGTAGTGGCCTTTGACAAGAAGGCAGCAGTTTAACAGATCAGAGCCAAAACTCTGGGCCACACTGGTAGAGGGCATGTGGCAGGCACCTGCCACTTCGTCTTGGCTGCCATGAGGGACGAATGGTGACTGGCACCCTCACCTGTGGCTTGTCATGGTGGTCAGATGCCATGGCCGGTGTGTACAGCAGACATAATCACAGAAATGAAGATGTCAAACTGGCTGCATGGTTGGGCGCTCAACCCAGGAGGGGCAGGGAAGGACCCCGTGTGTGGGGTTGCTAAGCACCCTCCACACTGCATGTTCAGAAGATGGGGACGCAGACAGCTACCCCCAACAGCTGGCTCAGATGGAAGCCATCATCCCGGAGGTCCCTTACCCACTCAAATTACATTTCAAATACTAATCAGACTTGGATTTCTGGGGTGGTTTCTAAATAGTTTGGCCTATTGTCCTGGTTATACGTGGTTGGGTCCCATTTGGTAGTGTCGTTCAGGTTTTTTAAAACAGTTTTTTAAATTTCCTAATCAATGTTTTGGTTGTGAGATTAAAGAAAGCAATTACACTAAACTTATGCGGCAGTCATTTTGCAGTATGGTCACCAAGGCCTTGTGCAGTGGGTTCTGAAGTGATAGGGGGCCCGTTACAATCCTGGGCAAAGATGCCATCACATACCCACACCTCCACATCCCCAGGCACCCGTACCTCACACAGACTTACATATGTACCTGACACGAACGTTCTATGGACCCAATGCGCATTCCAGACCAATGCATCCGTAGACACCATATTCACATACACACACCACATTATTCACACTCACACGCATGCTCCACACACACACACACACACACACACACACACACAGCGCGCTCAAACACACTGCACAAAATGGAACCACATACACGACTCCCACCACACACATGGCACATTCACAAAACACACACACACACACACTCCTGTGTTTACAACAGTGACTCCATTAATTACCTCTAGCGCAGGTAGTGGAGTAATCGACAGATGTAATCTGCACACATGACCTCGCTATGAGCTGAAATAGAGAGAGAGGAGTGGCAGGGTCACGGGAGGGAAAGGCGGGGGGAATGGTGTGCAGCCCCCTTCATCCGCCCTCACTCACGGGACCAACGATGTCTTCCAGTCCACTGTATCCATTGTCCACTCCAAACACATGATCCTCTTCACCAGAAATTTCCAGTAGCTGAAATGGAGAGGAGACAGTCTGGGCACACAGCCAGGGGTGATGACTCAGAGGTCCCCATCCCAGGGGACAGACACCGAGGGCTAGACCCTGGCACCCGCCAGCAGCCCACCCTCAGGGGAGGGAAAGCTCTTCCACCCTCACCTCTGCTGGGTAGGTCTTACACAACACTTGTTAATCATTCTGAATGGCCACCTTGCACATCTTTCAACTCTGTGGGCCCACCCTAAGCAGAGAGGGCCCCGACCCCACTCCCCAGGCACTTGTTGGTGAGTAAAGGCCCATCCTCTGGGTGACCCTGAGAGACCCGCCATCTTTGAAGCTTTCTCCACCTAGGCTCACAAGTGACCCCTTGTTCCCTGCTCAGAACTACCTGGTATAGCTGATAATCTTGCATGCCCACGAAATACAGAGTTGCCCCCAACTGCCTGGATTTTGCAGCCTGAGAAAGAGGAAATGTTGGGTATAATAAATTTCATCCAAATATGTGGACCCAAAGGCTGGTAACAATGGGCTTGACTCACTTCAACTTGTGTCTGTGCAAACGATTCTGGCAGCAGTTCTCCACCTGTCAGCACGATAATGAGGCTGGGAACCCTCTGTCCTGTGGGAGATGCAGGGAATGACTGGGTCAATGAGAGCAATGGCCACAGGCTTCCAGGACCTGAGCACTGCTCGCCACACCTCACCCTCCTGGGGAGAGGCCACCCAGAGCTGAGCACCTGCCACCCAAATGCCTGGAAGGCTTTGCAGTTTATTATGCAACAAGAAGGGCCCGTAGCCCAAGACCCACTTTGCAGATGAGGGGACTGAGCCCAGTTTAGGGTTCTTCCTACAGAACTGTCACTTCTACCAGAAGGTATAACCTTGGCCCTGAAAGGCAATGCCAGCAATTACACGGGTTAAGCATCAGCCTTCCAGATGAGCAAAAGCAGGAGTGGGCACACCCCCTGTGCAAGACTCCCGCAGGTCCATGCAGGCCTGTTCCAGCTCTGGGCCTCACCCACAGCTCTCCCGTGGGCACCTGTAGACCCAGGCGCAGGGCTTGAGGTCAGAGGCAGGTGACCAGTAGACCCCCTCCCCAGCTCAATGCCTTTCCCTGGGCCACACATATTCCCTAGACCCTACAGCCAAGATGAAGATGTTTCTGGGACAGGCACAGTTGTTTACACTGCGGGAGACACAGAGCAGGAGCATCAAGCCAAGGGAAGGAGCTGAAGGGAGAAGGAGTCAGGGAGGAGTGTGAGCTCAGCAAGGGGGAAGGTCAGGCTCCCTTCTTACAAGGAGGCCACACTGCTCCAGGACCCGCTGGGTTTCCCCATTTCTTCTTCAGGCAGCCCAGCTCCAGGTCCAGCACCCCATATTTCCCAAGAACCGTGACGCTGCACACGCGACCCCTTCCTGTGCTGCGGAACATCACGGGGTGGCTGTCATCGCCACTGCTCAGAGCAGGAGGCTGCCCCTCAGAGAGGGCAAGCAGCTGGCTCCAGGAGTCAGAGCGTGGATGTGGCCTGGGACGGTCTGCACCGACCTCACTGAGGCCCAGGCCTGGTTCTTGCCGGGAAACCATCACCAAGAAGGCAGGAAGCAGCTCACTTACCTGCAGCACGTGTTCTTTTGATCTGCTCATTGGCCTGCAACAAAATGAAGGAAAAAGTGTGTCGGGGGGACAGTGAGATGACCCAATGATGACCCTCTGAGCACTTGATAAAGCAGAGCCACATCTCAGAAATTTAGCTTCTGTACCTTTTCCAATCCGTGCTGCATATTTATGGCTCCAGTAGGTAGTACATGGAGCAATTCGACAAGAGCATTGTTTATTTTTTTTCTGAAAAAAAAATCAGAGCAGGTGGGAGATGGAATGAGGGGTTGCCTCTTACAACCAGCCCCAGGCTGTCCTTGCCCGTCTGCACGTGCAGCCCTGCCGGGACGGGGGAGGACCACGTCAAGGAGCCCGGTCCCGGCCCTCTGTCCTGTGCCTTTGGCATTGGATGGCCTGGTTCCCACCTTCCCAGTCCCCTATCGGGTGAGCAGGGTGGTGAGGGGACGCTGCCTTCTAGCCCCATAGGTGTGGCCTGGCCGTGTCTGCGCTGAGCTCTGTCTAAGCCGTGCAGAACTGGGGACCCCCGAGGAGTACACCCTGACTGTTCATGGTGAGTACGGGGAGATCCCAACGGTGATTCCACCACAGAGTGACTGGCAGCACGACCGCCCCTCGGGGGCCCTGGAGAGGGCACACTGTACCCCCACACTTAGGGCAGAGCTTGGAAACGTCACCAGGCTCACCCTGGCCCCTCCTGTCCACAGGCCCTGGGACCCTATAGTGCAGCGTCCTCGGGCTCTGCCTGGTGCTCCTCCCACTCTCAGGGGGGTTCCAGTCATTTTCCTCCATGAGAATCTAACCTCCCTGCTACTCGGAACCTCCATAACGTCCCACCTCCCACCTAGACCCTCCTGGGATGCAGGCCCACAGGGCCTTCCTCCAGCACCCTGTCCGTCTGGGGTTCAGGACCCACTCCTGGGCTCACCTGACCAGACTCACTGGGAACATGTTCCCCTCCACTGAAGCACCCACACTTGGATGACACCCATCCCTTCCTCCCTGGTTCTGATTGTCTCCCCCTTTCCCCAGCACCCAGGGCACAAAGTGACACACAACAGCAGGTGCCGGGTATGTCCACCTAGAACTGCACCACCTGATCAGGGAATCTTCACAGTCAGCCTGCTCTAGGGAAAGGGTAGAGCACGGAGGGAAGGACTTGGGTCAGGAGAAGGGCTGGGCTAGGAGGGGAGGAGTCTGTCTACTAGCACAGGGTCCAGCCAGTGCCAGTGCAGAGGCGGCATGAGGGACCCGGGGGCTGGCCTGAAGGTCAGGGTGGGCAGTGAGGGGAGGGTCCAGCACAGCCATGCCTGCACACCCATGGGCTCCTCGGTGCGGGCTCAGGGACCCCCTCTGCTCCCTGGCCATCCCTGTGGCCTGACCACTGGGTCTGCTTTAGGGGATCAGTGAAACACTTACCTGTCCGAGGTCAGCTGCATATTGACGTGGCCATGAGTCGAGTAGGTAATGAACGACATACGCTGTGTGGGGCTTGGGAGGAAACATGGGCTTGTGAGCAACTATACACACAGGCGGAAAGTGATGCTGATGTGCAACAGGGAGGGGGTGCCCACCAACTTCTCTGTTCTCCATTCTGTCTCTTTTAGTGTGGAGTCCATTTCCTGGACTCCAGGAGTTCTCATCACTTTAGTGAAGGATTATGAGGCCTGGAAGGCGTGCTGCCCTCTTGTCAAAGTGCGGCATGGCACCCTGTAGACCCAAATCCCAAAAGTCTGTTGGCTCTCTCTGCCTCTCTCACACACACACATGCACACAGGGCGGCTGCATGCACAAGGGGATAGACAGCTACATGCTCTTCCACGAGGGCCCTCCCAAGCTGGCCTCTCCTCTCCTGACAAATTCTTTGTAACTTCACATCTCCTCCTCTCTGGACCATCTTCCCCAACTCCCTCCCCTCATCTCTAACAAATTTTCCTCCCTCATCACCATTCATATTCTCCCCTCCCTTTTCACCTTCTGGCCCCTCTTCTGATCACCTGGCCCTCATTATCCTTTAGTTACACTGTTCCCATAGGTCCCTGTATGAGCTCCCCACTGGTCCTGGCTCTTGCCCACCATTATGAGACTTCTCTGCCTGGAGTACAACTGGAGCCCTGTCTTTCTGAAGTCCCACCAGCCCCTCTGATCATGCATCATCCATAGCTCCCTATGGCCTGCAGCAGGAAATCCAAGACCTGCTTCCTGGCATTATTGCCTCTCTGCCTTGGCCACAAGTTGACCTCTCGCTTCATCTGCCAGCCTTCCCATGTTAACCATGTTCAGCCAAATAGACCCCTTCCTGCTCAAACGACCTTCATGGTTCTTGTTACCCTGTATTTCTCATCCTTCAGGATCTACAGAAAATTTCCATATCCAGATGTTTAGTTACAGTGTTAAGGAGTTTGCCTATTTCCTAGTCTGTGAGGTCCTCCCGGGAACACTGTGCCCCTGAGAACAAGGCCTGACCCCCAGGAAGGAGCCAGGCAGGGCTGTGGAGATCTTAGGAAACAAATGGGATCTCTCCTCCCCTCCTTCAGAACACTGCCCTGAGCTTTGGGACCTGAGGCAGTCCCAGGTCCACTGCATCTAAATAGCAATGTACTCAGTCAGAGGAAAATGCCCTGCAACACAGAGCGGAGAAGCCATACTTTTTAAATCTGTTCACCAAATCCTGCACAAAGTGCTGTGTGAACTCCCAGGTGTCATTTACACTGCGGGATCTGAAAAAGAAGAAGATATGAGTCAGAGACGGAGGTGCATGTATCATGTGAGCATACTTTCTGCCTTCCCTGCCTTCCTGCAGGCCCTTAGCAAGCTCCTCCACGAGAGCCCCCAGCTCCTGAAATAGCTAAAGGCAGCACAGCTCCCGGACTGAGGTCAGTGGGTTACCCTCGTGGTGACTTTACTCAATGTGAGTGGCAGCAATTGACCGATTAGACCTGTGTGGAAGGGATGGGGGACTTCTCAGATAAGGGGCCTTTGGTGGCAGACATGGACGGTTGATCATCCTACACGGGAATGTTAGGAAATGAGGTAGGATGCATTGGTCAGTAAAGCCTCCGGAAATTCTGATATGCTGGCTCTCCTGCTGCCCCATTTCCTCTTGGGAATCACCATTCCCAGCTCTCTGCTCCTCGTCCACCCCTTGAACACGGGGGTGGGTCGTGGCTCTCGGTTCTTCCTCCCCACCGTTCCCTCTGCCTCCATGGCTACATCTAAAACCACCACGAATAGTGAGGAAACTAAGGACAAATGACATGAACATCAAGATTCCAGTGGGTACATATCTACCAGGCACTTTACATATATGATTTCTGATTCCAGAACAACCCCTATGACGGTAATTATTCCCAATTTTGAGATGAGGAAACAGGATTCCACAGGTCATAGAATGTGATACAATTTCAATAGCTAGCATGGATGTGAACCCAGCCCTGGCGGCAAACCCCACACTCTACCCATTGCACTTGGCAGGTCAGGATGACACTGAGTCAGACAACTGCTGGAAAGCAAAGCAGCAGACTTTGTCAATCTGCTTAAGTAGAGATTTACTCTGAGACCCACGCTGACATGCAAGACAACTCCATTCCTAACTAACACTTTCCATTTCCTCCCCATTACCTCTCTCCTGTTATCCCACTGAATGAAAAGGACACTCCAAAGACAATTTAAAGGAAACAAGAGTCTTCAACCCACCTATCTTCTTTGGGATAGCTGTTAATTTATGATAATTTGGAAGGAAACTCTTGAGTCTCTTACACAAGAATATGAGAGCTCATAGGCAACCACAGGGACCTACAGTTCCCAGCAAGGAGGCAGTAGGGAACCCAGCAGACACGTGGGCTTCTGGCACTCAGGGCTCCAGCCATGATACAGTGTCCCACTCTTAAATGAGCATGGAGAGATGGGCATCCATAGACAGCTCCACAATTAAACCTTGAGGCCAAGACATCCTGGTGATGTAACTATTCTGGGAGAATGGACGCACAGAGCAGAATCATATAAGTGAGCTGAGATGTAACTAAGCTAAATACTCTTCCTCCACGGTAAGAAGTTAACTGAGAATATGTAACCTCAAGCAGCAAGAAATACCATAAAGTATAAATATGTTTTAGCGTGTGAACACATTATGAGATACATGGTAACAACGTCAAAAAACAAACCTGAAGTACTTGCAAATGGCTGTCTCTGAAGAACAGGATCAGAAGTGGGGCCATATGGGGCAAGAGTCCATATGTGTGTGTGTGTGTGTGTGTGTGTGTGTGTGTGTGTGTATTTGGAATACTGTTCCATCTTAAATTTATGTTCAAGCGTTTTCTTGATAAATTTAAAAAGGAAATTAGAAACTAGTGGCATGAAGTATGAAAATGGCAGACTTGGAAGCTCTAAGCCTTCAATTCCACAAAGAAGCACTGAACGGAGGCTTACATCTGATACATGCTACAACATGGGTGGACCTCACACAACAAGGCAAACACGAAATGCCAACTGTCCTATGATTCCATTTATATGAAGTGTCTGGGACAGGGAAATTCGTAGATACAGAAAACAGAAAGGAGGTTGCCAGGAGTTGGGGAGGGGTGAATGTGGAGTTATTGTTCATACAAGTTTCAGTAGCCTCTGTCCCTGAGAAGAACGGAAGCCATGGCTCACTCGGAGAGGAAAACGTGTGAAGGGCCCTGAGCAGGAAGAAACAAAAGACACGAAAGGGCCCATCCAATGGGGAGCGCAGATCCACAGCCAGGCCTGCACAGCTCTGCCCTTCCGCTCACCGGTACTCGGGAGGAAGCTGGGCAGGACGCACACATGCTGGGTCCAGATGCCTCACTGACGATGCCCCTTCAGCTGTCATCCTCTCTGTGAACCTCTCCGCGCGCCTTTCCCATGGTAGCCCCAGGCAGTGACGGGTGGCCCTAACATCTGGTCCAGCTTGGGACAACCCTGAGTGCCAGCTGAGGCTGTCGGACCCGCATGGAAGCTCCACCTAATCCTACTTCTGCCCATTTTGTCCCACAGGGGTTGGTGCCAAGGTGCTGGGTAATGAGCATCCTGCATCCGGAGTGGACGGATCTAGAAGCTCTGCTTTCTCCCCTAGGCCATCCCCTCTTCCTCCACCTTTGTCACGTGTGTGGGTGCTCCCCTGGATTCTGACTCTCCATTATCCTCTCACTGGGCACACCCACCTTGGGATCCTACTTGACTTCCCCCGGCCTAGAATGAATGAACAGGTCTACTCATCACATGGTGACAGCGCCCAGAAAACCTCAGGAGGGCTCCCAGCAGAGACATTAGGCTCACACATCCCCCACTCCAGAGGGCACATGGGAAGAAAGCCGAGTCAGGGAATCTGGGCTGGGTCAGCGGCCCCCGTGGGGCAGGGAGATCCCAGTAGGTGTGATTTTGGCTTAAATGCCAGGTCACTTTATACTTATCTTCCATGACTATGTGTGATGTTGTGCTGAGCAAACTCCCTACAAATTCCCCTTCCCCTTCATTGCAACATGGTGAGATGGGTATGAAGACCTTGACTGTACAGATGGAGGCACTGAGGCTCAGAGAGATGGAGCAACTGGCCCAAGGCTCCCTGATGGTGAATGGAGACTGCCTGACTGTAGGGCTGGGGCTGCCTCCCACTGCCCGTTCCCCGGGAAGGGCAGGGAGCAGCCCCAGGAGGGAGGATGTTCTCTCTCTCTAAGCACTTCTCACCCAGTGGGCCCTGTCTGGGTGTGTGCAACTCCTGGCCCTGGGGCTGAGGTTGCTGTGGTTTCAGGTCTGGCCTGGCCACTGCAGCAACACTCTGGGCACATTCCCCACTGGTGGCCCAGGTCTGGGAACTGTGTGTGTAAATGCTTTCTGGGGCACCCTCAGCTCCTCCTCCTATTTGCACAATCTGGCAGGATTTAGTCCTGGCCAACGAAAAGGGCAAGTGTCAAGGCAAAGGCCATGATGGGGTGTGGGGGGCACAGTGCTGTGGCACAGCTCGTCCTGGAGCCTGAGTGGGGTACCAGGAACTTCAGTGGCTCCCTTTCCTCTCCTTCCTTCTCTACTTTCAGGACAAGGCCTATACTCCTCACCCTGACATGCCGAGAGAGCCAGCTGTGGTCGGAGGGTTGAGGGCTGCCTGCCAGCATTTAAGAAGCCAAAGGAGCTTTTCCTCTGTGATCGGGAACAAGACAGGGATGCCCACTCTCCCCACTGTTATTCAACATAGTACTGGAGGTAATCGCCATGGCAATTAGGCAAAACAAAGAAACATAAGTAATCCACATTGGTAAAGAAGAAGTTAAACTGTCACTATTTGCGGATGACATGATATTTATTGTACATAATAAACCATAAGACTCCACTCCAAAACTACTAGAGCTAATATCAGAATTCAGCAAACTTGCAGGATACAAAATTAACCCCCAGAAATCTGTGGCTTTCCTATACACTAATAATGAACTAATAGAAAGAGAAACCAGGAAAACAGTTCCATTCACAATAGCATCAAAATAAATAAAATACCTAGGAATACACCTAAGCAAGGAAGTGAAAGACCTATACCCTGAAAACTACAAGACACTCAAGAAAAATTAAAGAGGAAAATAACAAATGAAACTCATCCCATGCCCTTGGCTAGGAAGAATTAATGTCGTCAAAATGGCCATCCTGCCCAAAGCAATATACAGATTCGATGCAATCCCTATCAATTACCAACAGCATTCTTCAATGAACTGGAACAAATAGTTTAAAAATTCATATGGAAACACCAAAGACCCGAATACCCAAAGCAATCTTGAGAAGGAAGAATAAAGTGGTCGGGATCTCGCTCCCCAACTTCAAGCTCAACTACAAAGCTACAGTAATCAACACAATTTGGTACTGGCATAAGAACAGAGCCACAGACCAGTGGAACAGAACAAAGACTCCAAACATTAAGCCAATATATATGGTCAACTAGTATTCGATAAAGGAGCCATGGACATACAATGGGAAAATGATAGTTTCTTCAACAGATGGTGCTGGCAAAACTGGACAGCTACATGTAAGAGAATGAAACTGAATCACTGTCAAACCCATACACAAAAGTAAATTCAAAATGGATTAAAGACCTGAATGTAAGTCATGAAACCATAAAACTCTTAGAAAAAAACATAGGCAAAAATCTCTTAGACATAAACATGAGTGACCTCTTCTTGAACATATCTCCCCGGGCAAGGAAAACAACAGCAAAAATGAACAAGTGGGACTATATGAAGCTGAAAACCTTCTGTACAGCAAAGGACACCATCAACAGAATAAAAAGGTACCCTACAGTATGGGAGAATATATTCATATATGACAGATCCGACAAAGGGTTGACATCCAAAATATATAAAGAGCTCACACACATCAACAAACAAAAAGCAAATAATCCAATTAAACAATGGTCAGAGGAGCTGGATACACTGTTCTCTAAAGAAGAAATTCAGATGGCCAACAGACACATGAAAAGATGCTCCACATCGCTTGTCATCAGAGAAATGCAAATTAAAACCACAATGAGATATCACCTCACAACAGTGAGGATCGCTACCATCCAAAAGCAAACAACAAATGTTGGCGAGGCTGTGGAGAAAGGGGAACCCTCCTACACTGCTGGTGGGAATGTAAATTAGTTCAACCATCGTGGAAAGCAGTATGGAGGTTCCTCTAAACACTTCAAATAGGAATACCATTTGACCCAGGAATTCCACTTTTAGGAATTTACCCTAAGAATGCAGCAGCCCAGTTTGAAAAAGACAGATGCACCCCTATGTTTATCACAGCACTATTTACAATAGCCAAGAAATGTCAGAAACCTAAATGTCCATCAGTAGATAAATGGATAAAGAAGATGTGGTACATATACACAATGGAATATTATTCAGCCATAAGAAGAAAACAAATCCTACCATTTGCTAGAACATGGAAGGAGCTAGAGGATATTATGCTCAGTGAAATAAGCCAGGCAGAGAAAGACAAGTACCAAATGATTTCACTCATATGTGGAGTATAAGAACAAAGGAAAACTGAAGGAACAAAACAGCAGCAGAATCACAGAACCCACGAATGGACTAACAGTTACTGGGGAGGATGGGTGGGAGGGAGGAAGAAGGGCAGGGAAAAAGAAAGGGGACATTACCATTAGCATGTATAGTGTGGGGGGGCACGGGGAGGGCTGTGCAACACAGAGAAGACCAGTAGTGATTTTACAGCATCTTACTACACTGATGGACAGTGACTGTGAAGGGGTATGTGGGGAGGACTTGCTGAAAGCGGAGCCTAGTAAACATAATGTTCTTCATGTAATGGTATATTCATGATACCAAAATAAAAATTAATAATAAATAATAAAATATAAAATATCAAAAAAAGAAGCCAAAGGAGGCAGTGTGAAGAGAGGGGCAGGAGTGGGGAGGTCCTGGCTCAAAAGCTCTTTCTCTAGTGCCTTTCTCACACGCCCATGTCACACTTCCTTGGGGAAGAGAGGGGACTATCTTCCCACAGTCTAGTGTTTGGAAGCAAATTAGCTCAGCTGACATTGAGTAAATCACTTGCACCTCAGCCTCAGTTCCGTCACCCCAAAATAAGGAAAGATCCATTGCCTTAAGGTTTAGGAGGCCTACATGGGAGGGCACGTTGCCTGGCACATGATGCCCAATTATTATTATTACACATGCCCCTCCTGCACCCTGAGCCATTCCCCATGCACCCCAGGGCCTAGATGTGCCTGAGCAGGCCCAGCAGCAGAGAGCAGGGTGCAGGCAGGGGCACTAGAACAGCATGGCAGCTGAGAGGCCCCTTTGTGCTCACTGGCCCTCTCTGGGAAGACTGACCCAAGGAGGCTCTCAGTCCCCCAGGACCATTCAGACGCCAACCCACGCCACAGCTGGGGGTCACTAGCCCCTGGGCTGTGCGGAGGATCAGGGAGGCAAGAGATGCCCAGGGCAACGTAGAGTCCTTCCCGGAGACAGTGAGGAGGGACCTTTCCTCCTGGCAGGGGAGGCGCCCAGCCCTGCCGGTTCAGCTGGGCCTGCACCCCGCTTCCAGCAGGCTCCAGTGACACTAGGGGGAGTCAGAGGCCATCCCGCCTGGGAGGGAATGAGGCAGCTCAGTGGGCCTGGGTCCTGCAGCCCCTCCAGCCTCTGGGCTGCTTCCTCCAGCCCCCAGGAGCCTCCCCCTTTCAGGAGACTGCACATCACAGGCCTGCCCTGCTCTCCCTCCAGGGACGGTTCTGAGGATGACAGAGAGGCCAAGAACGTTCTTGGACACCAGAGAGTCCTTTCAACACCACTGTCAACACTGAATAAGTAGCATTTATCCCATCCCAACACAGGAGGTGAATATGGACGCAAGGTCATCTCCCCCAAAGACTGAGACCCCCAACCCCCATCCTTCTCTGAGGGCTGGCAGGGGCCTACCCCACAGCCTAGCTCCCCCGGGCTCTGGACTAACCAAAGTGCCCTGGAGGTGCACACACACACTGTACCTTGGGTCTCCAAGGTGTTCGAGAAAGAAGCAAAGCACTTGGCAGCATGAAAGCAAAGGACTTTCAATTAGTGACACTGGGGATGCCCAAAAGCCACCTGGCCATCTCCCTGGGGACCATTTACACAATAGTCATCAGTGTGAAAAACAAAACAAAACATGCCAACAGACAAAAACCAACAGCCAAAGCCCAGAGGGCGCTAACTGCTGAGCAGTTTGCCCCCAGGAGTTTCCCTGCCAGCTGATTAAGGGCCTGCAGGTCACAGATCTGGGCCATGTGGTTGGAGGGACTGAGTCACCTAGAAACCAGATGGGGGCCTTTAATCCTTTTCAGGAGAAAAAGTCCCAGGGAACAAATGCCTGGGGCATTCTTTCTGCCCCAGGAACAGGGAGGCAGCAGAGAGTCTCTTGCTTGAATGTGACCAAGACAGTCCCTGCTTCCCTCTCTCAGAGCCTGGGGCCCCAAACTGACCCCAGGGACATTCTATGGCACTGACTAGAGCAGGTGGGCCACTCACGAGTCTAGGACGAAGTACACGTCATAAGTGCTCCAGCAGGATTCCACATCTGCTGGGCTCTCCTGGAGCCTGGAGCTGGGGTGGTGACCTTGGTCCTGGGTGCGGTAGGGGTGGGGGGTGCTGCTGGTGGTCAGGAGCGGAGATGGCAGCAGCAGCAGCAGGAAGACGACGAGCGTGGGCCCCAGCATCCTGGAGCCCGTAACCTGCAGGCCACCTCAAGCCAACACCTCCTCTGCTTCCTCCCGCGCTCAGGGTCCTCGGCACTCCCAACGTCAGCTCTACTCACGCTCTAATCAGTATATCTTGCACCTGCAAGCAGCCACCTGATACCTGCCCTGGGGGTCCAAGTAGCAAGTGGTTGCCTGTGGGGTGATAGCGCCAGTATTTATGCACCTTTGCCCCGCCCTGCTGAGGTATGTCCATTATGATGGACAAGAGGTTGCCATGGTGCCCTTGTGAACTGCAGCTCTGCCCAGTGCTCTCCCTGTGGGCAACCCCAGGCAGGAGTTTGCAGGGGTGGTAAGATGAGGCCTCCATTTGTCCCTTATCCCCAAACCTCCCAGGGTCTTTACAATTTCAGGGAAAGCCAGCCCTTTGGTAAACTGACAGAGGGCAGCTGAGGAGGCCCACACACGGACATCACTGAGTGTGAGCAGGTGGAGACAGGAGTGCTCTGAAGTTTGTTTGTAGGGACACTGAAGTCACCCAAGGGATAGGAGGATCTAGAGGAAGGTTGTGAAAGCAGGCCAGTGTCCTTCGTGAATGAGGGACATTCCAGCTACCTGCTGCTGTGTATTGAAGCATCCCAGACCTGGGAACATAAAAGAGAACAATTCCATATGCTCACAGGTTCTGTGGACTAGAAATTCAGAGATGTCTGAGCGGGCATGGGCTGACTTTCCTCCATGGAAAACCCACTTGCTCTTCCATGTAAATTTTGGAATCATATCATCAACTCTCCACTCACCTAAACCTCTCTCAGTATTTTAGCAAAATAAAGTTAAATACGTAGATACATTTGGAGGGATTTGCATCTGCTATCTGGACTTGTCCTACCAGTGAACATCAGGCTCCCCGCCTACTTTCCTCATTAGGGGCAAAACCAGCCATGGGTTTCTGGTCTGAAATGCCAAGGTGCCCCCTAATGGGTGCAGGCATAGGCACACAGAGGGGGACACAGCTCTGAGGGCACACCCTGCTGTAAACACAGCGTGGGCTGCAGTAAACGCTACTCCCAGGTGCATGGTGATGCTGGGGATGGATTAATTCTGGGGTATCACCGGCAGGTGTCCAGGCTTGGTTCACTGTGGGGATGCAGCCTCATGTGGGACGATTGTCACTGGAGGAAAGGAGGAGCCTGCAAGACTGCCTGCTAGACAGTGAACCATCCTCACCTGAACCCACACGGGAAGCTGATTGGACTATACAGTTTTACTGAGTGGAGGGTCAAGGCACACACCTTGGGGAACCAGGTGGGGACCAGAGGCCACATGTGCAAATATCAATTCATCGCTACCCAGTGAATATTCAACACATCCCAACTCTGGTAGACACAGGAGCTAAATGTTCACTGATTTATGGCAACCCTGAGCAGTTTTCATGGACCCCCGCTGTTAATAGTTAGGTGCGGAGCTAAGGCTATCAGAGTGAAACAAGCCTGAATCCTGTTGGGAGTAGGGCATCTATACCTGAAGGAATATACTGTGTATCTCTCTCCCATCCCTGAATATATTTTGGGGATTGACATCCTCCAGGGCCTGTGCTTGCAGACCACTGCAGGTGAGTTCAGACTGAGGATACGTCTGGTAAAGGCAGTTCTGAGTGGACATGCTAAGCACCTGCCTATAGCTTTTCTTCAACATCAGTAGGGGAGGAATGCCAAGCAATACAAATTCCCTGGACGGCATAAGGAAATTGGGGAACCCCTCCAGGAACTGGAAAACTGGGCATTATAAAGCGTCCTCATAGCCCTTTTAACCTGCTGGAGTGGCTGGTGGAACAGCCAGATGGCTCCTGGCACATGACCGTGGATTACAGAGAACTGATTCAGTCAGTCATACCCCTCTGCAGGCTGCTGTCCCCACTAGTGCAGCCCTCATGAATCCCCGAAGTCATGAACTAGGGACATACTATGCTGTGGATCTGGCTAATGCTTTCTTCTCCATAAACATAGCACAGGACAGTGAGGAGCAGTTTTCCTTCACACGGGAAGGACGGCAGTGGGCTGTCGCTGTCCTTCCACAAGAGCACCTCCACAGCCCCCCCGTGTGCCATGGGCTTGGAGCCCAGGATATGCAGCATGGGAGAACCTGCCAATGGTGCAGCTGGACCATTACATTGATGATATCATGCTGACTCTTTCTTTTCTTACCAGAAGACCTGCATGCAACAAACATTGTGCAGCACCTAGACTGCTGCAACACTTACAGGAGAAAGGATGGGCTGTGAACAGCACCACGTTTCAGGGACCTGGTTTGTCAGTCAAATTCTTGGGGGCTGTCTGGTTGGGTGACCCTGAGTTTTGGTAGGGGGTTTCCTTGCATGTAGTTAGTACATTGCTCTGACTGCAAATATCTGGCCCTGCTTTTTCCAGAGGCCCTCACCTTATTCTGTCTAAGCTCACAGTCCTTGTCTCATTCTCCCCTCTACAGACAGAGACTCTAGCTGCTTCTAGGAAAAAGGGGCCATGACCACTCTGCTTGCTTCATCCTGAGAGGGGTTGGGTAAGGGGTGCAGTTAGGTCTCCACAAATGGTCAGTTGAAAGGGCCACAGAAGATTGGCATTTCTATTCGGGGTTCCATTTCTATTACTATTTGCACTTTTATGGCTTCTAGGCAAGATAGAACAAATCGTGTTATTAGGTTAAGTAGGAACATCTGGAGTTGGATTTTCTTTTTTGGAGCAACTTGAGAAGATTAACAATGCATGGCTCCACCAGAAGATGAATGGATAAAGAAGACGTGGTACATATACACAATGGAATACTATTCGACCATAAGAAAGAAAGAAATTCTAACATTTGCAACAGCATGGATGGAGCTGGAGGACATTATGCTCAGTGAAATAAGCCAGGCAGAGAAAGACAAATGTCAAATGATTTCCCTCATTTGTGGAGTATAATAAAGAAGCAAAACTGAAGGAACAAAATCGCAGCAGACTCGGAGATTCCAAGAATGAACTAATGGTTACCAAAGGGGAGGCTGTGGGAGGGCAGGTGGGGAGGGAGGGAGAAGGGGACTGAGGGGTACTATGTTTAGTACACCTGGTGTGGGGAACACGGAGAGAACAGTGTAGCACAGACAAGCATATAGTGAATCTCTAGCATTTTGCTGCCCTGATGGACAGTGACTGCATTGGGGTGTGGGTGGGGACTTGATAATATGGGTAAATGTAGTAACCACATTGTTTTTTCATGTGAAACCTTCAGAAGAGTGTGTATCGATCATACCTTAATAAAAATCAAAACAAAACAAACAAAGAAAAAAAGAATGCATGGCTGAATATGAGAACTAGAAATAGTAAAACTTTAATTGAAATGATGGGAGAAAACTAAAACATCTGGAGAACCATAGCTAGATATTTTGCGGAAACGAGAATTCTGGATCTGGTCTACGTCTCAATGACTAGTATTAGGATTTAGTATAGATAAGGCTGTATGATTGAAACAATACTTTTCTCTAAAATCACCCTCATTTTTATTAGAAGTACCTACATTAAGAAACTAATTAACACTTGGCTTGACTATTTGCATAAGTGCAGCAAGAAGAGCAATTGATTACACAGAATCCTTTAAATGTGCTTTGAAGGAATTTTTTATAAGGAAGTGCAGATTGGACTTTTAAAGGCCTCTCCAGGCCAGAAAGCCAAGCCAGACTTGCCTTCAGGTTTTGCCTGCAGTACCTGTAGATTTGGCTGAATTCCTCTCTTCCCTAAGACATCCTGAGGTTTTGGCACCTGCCAGGAAGTGACCTTCCTTACTCACCTGGTAAGGCTGCTGGGAACCCTGTAAGCAAGGTACCAGGCCAGTTCTTCCACGGGGATTTGTTGGCTTTATAAAGTCAACCTTAGTTCCTTAAAGCTGTTCATATCTGAGTTTATGCACGTGTCTCTCAAGTATGACATTCCAGTCACAGCGTTGGTAATATCGCCTGTGTTTTTAATTGGTCCTCTTACAAGGAAAGCAGATCCTTATTGAACTTATGCAAATAAACATACTGCCTTGAAATATGAAAGTACTCACTGAGAGTTTTTAAATTGTGGAGGGATCAGGTAGAGAGAAAGATAATTGTTTCAATTCTGCCTATAAAGATATTGGCATTTACTAAACTGCTGTCAGTTTAAGAGAAAAAGCTTAAAACACTTTATCAGCAACATTTGAAACATAAAGCCACAAAATCATTGTCCTTAGTTTACTTAATCCTATGTAACCAATACCTGTTCTTCTGAAATCTAGTTCTTTATTAGTTTAGGAGTAATAAAACAGTTACTTTAAGTGACAAAAGACTTACAACTGACTATGGTGAAATATGCGATGAGAGCTTACTATAAGACAGCTGACATAAGGAAATTTGGATATTTCTGTAACACAAAACATTCAGTAACAAAGTATAGCACCATTCCCTTTGACAGTGCTTTCCAGGTAAATATATATCAGATAAATAAGCCAAATTAGCTAAATATTTTCCCCAATGAGGAGAAAAATTGCTCTGACGTGTTTCAGGGGCCCTCTAGAAAGTATCAGAGTTAACTAGAGGTAAAAGCACCTTTTTGAATTTGATTTTGGGAAGCTGTCAGAAGAAAGTTTCTTTGGCACTTGCTTAAATATGATTACAGATTGCCATGAAGCAATACTTATTCATTTAACTAGACTGACAACAAACACTTCCATGGCAGATACAGAAGGTCACACAGTTATTAGCAAAGTTTAGCTTTTAGTCCTTTTAATATGGAGATCACATTTTCTCAAATGCTCATAAAATTCATTGAGACTTTAAGCATGAGAAACTGCTTCGATAAAACAATTAGAAAAATTTCTGCAATTTTTCAACATTAAGAGGAGACTAACAGTTTAAAAATACTTGCCCTTTTCACTGAAAACAAAATTTCAATTTGCTGTTAATGTTGACAAATTGCAAAAAGTTTTCTAATTCTTCCACAAAGTTTCTACAATATTTTTTTACATTTATAGTTCTTCCTCTTTAAGTAAACAGCTGCATTTTGGAACAATTACTTTCTTTACCCTCAACAAAAGGAATTTCCATTCCTTATATTTCTCTTATTAAAACAGACATCTTCATTTTTTTTCTCAAGTTGGCGGCATGGTAGGGCAGCAGAAATTTCCTCCTGAAACCATATATATTCTGAAAAAACAGCAAATACAACATTGGGGGAATAACAGCCTCTTCAAGAGCTGGTGTTGGCAAAACCAGACAGCTACATGTAACCCCATACACAAAAGTACACTAGAAATGGATCAAAGACCTGAATGTTAGTCATGAAACCATAAAACTCTGAGAAAAAAACACAGGAAAAAATCTCTTGGACATAAACATGAGCAACTTCTTCATGAACATATCTCCCTGGGTAGGAAGAAAAAAAAGCAAAGATGAGCAAGTGGGACTATATCAAGTTGATAAGCTTTTGCACAGCAAAAGACACCATCAATAGAACAAAAAGGCATCCTACTGTATGGGAGAATATATTGACAAATGACATATTCGACAAGGGGTTGACATCCAAACTATATAAGGAGCTCATGCACCTCAACAATCAAAAATGAAATAATCCAATTAAAAATCGGGCAGAGTATCTGAACAGACACTTCTCCAAAGAAGAAATTCAGATGGTCAACGGGCACATGAAAAGATGCTTCACGTCACTAATTATCAGGGAAATTCAAATTAAAACCACAGTGAGGTATTACCTCACACCAGTTAGGACAGTCAACATCTAAAAGACTAGGTACAACAAATGCTGGTGAGGATGCAGAGAAAAGGGAACCCTCCTACACTGCTGGTGGGGATGTAAGCTAGTACAACTATTGTGGAAAGCAGTATGGAGGTTCCTCAAAAATCTAAAAATAGAAATACCATTTGACCCAGAATTCCACTCCTAGGAATTTGCCCAAAGAAAGCAACTTCTCAGATTCAAAAAGGCATGTGCACCCCTATGTTTAGTGCAGCACTTCTTACAAGAGCCGAGATATGGAAGCAACCTAAGGGTCCATCAGTAGATGAATGGATAAAGAAGATGTGGTACATACACAGAATGTAATACTATTCAGCCAGAAGAAAGAAACAAATCCTACCATTTGCAACATGGATGGAGCTGGAGGGTATTATGCTCAGTGAAAAACGCCAGGCAGAGACAGACGAGTACCAAATGATTTCCCTCATTTATGAAGCATAACAACAAAGAAAAAATGAAGGAACAAACAGCAGCAGACTCACAGGACTCCCCGCCTGGCGGCCTCGTCCCAGTAAACCCACCGGCCTGCTCCTCAGGGGGACCCCGTGCCCGCGCCCCGTCCTACCTTGAAGCAGAGCCTGGAGCAGGTGCAGCTGGAGCATCCAGAGCGGCCACCACCCGCACCGCCGGCCTGCGCTCAACTTTGGAGTCAGGCGCCCACCGCGTGGCACCGGGTCCCGGCCGGAGCTTACGGGCAACGCGCAGGCCCAGCGGTGCAGCGGCCGCCACCACCAACGCTCACAGATGGGCGGGGACCCTCGCGGGACACACTGAGGAGTCGCCGCCAGCTGCCCCCACCCTGGGGCCCTCAGAGGCTTGCGGAGGAGCCTGTTAACGGGTGGCGGTGGACCTCGAGGGGAATGGCGGCAGCAGCAAAGTTGTCAGCTTCGAAATGTCCATCAGACCGCTTTCAGTGGCCCCATAGCCAGAGCACCCGGGCCTCGCCGCTGCGCCCCAGGACTCCGGCTGGAGCTGAGGAGATGCCCCTTCCGTCGTCTGCGCCGCCTAGTGCAGAGAAGAAAGTGCGGCCTCACAGGCACCCGCAGCAGGCGCTGATTGGCCAAAGAGAAGGGCATCATGGGCCCTGCACACGCCCCACCCCACGCCTGTTTTCTCACTCACTGACCCGCCCGCTTGGAATTTCCCACACACCAGCAAGCCCAGGTGGCTTCCCGCAAAGCCTCACCCCCTAGAGACGTGCAGCAGGCCCTGCAGGTACTGCTGCCCTTGAACCTTTTGTAACCACAAATCCAAAGCCTGCAATGGCAGCTAAGTCCATATCTATCAGTAATCACGCTAAATGTAAATGGACTGAAGGCACCAACCAAAAGACACAGTTACAGAGTGGATAGAAAAGCAAGACCCATCTATATGCTGCCGCCTACAAGAGGCTCACTTCAAACCCAAAGACATGCACAGAACAGACCAAAAGTGAAGCGATGGAAAAAGATACTCCATGCAAACAATACGGAGAAAAAATCAGGTGTTGCAGAACCTGTATCAGACAAAATAGACTTCAAAACAAAGAAAGTAACAAGAAACAAAAAAGGACTTGACATATTGATAAAGGAGTCAGTCCAACAAGAGGAAATAACCATTATAAATATCTATGCACCCAACACAGGAGAACCTACATATGTGAAACAAATACTAATAGAATTAAAGGGGGAAATTGAATGCAGTGCATTCATTTTAGGAGACTTCAACACAGCACTCAAATGACAGATCAACCAGAAGACAGAAAATTAGTAAGGACACAGAGGCAATGAATAACACCCTAGAACAGATGCATCTAACACACATCTACAGAACTCTACACCCAAAACTGCAGGATACACATTCTTTTCAAGTGCACATGGAACATTGTCAAGAATATATCATATACTAGGCAACAAAAAGAGCCTCAGTAAATTCAAAAAGACTGAAATTGTACCAACCACCTTCTTAGACCACAAAGGTATGAAACAAGAAACAAATTATGCAAAGAAAATGAAAAAGCCCACAACACATGGAGGCTTAACAACATGCTCCTAAACAACCAATGGATCAATGACCAAATAAAAACAGACAATAGGCAATACATGGAGACAAATGACAACAATAATTCAGCAATACAAAATCTGTGGGATGCAGTCAAGGCTGTGCTAAGAGGGAAGTATATTACAATACAGGCCTCCCTCAGGAAAGAACAACAATCCCATATCAACAGTCTAAACTCACAATAAATTAAACTGAAAAAGAAGAAAACTTTAGGGCCAAAGCCATAAGGAGGGACATAATAAAGATCAGAGCAGAAAAATATAAAATAGAGAAAAATAAAACAACAGAAGTAATCAGTGAAAGCAAGAGCTGCTTCTTCGACAAAATAAAATAAATAAACCCCTAGCCAGACTTCTCAAGAAAAAAAGACAATCTACACACATAAACAAAATTAGAAAAGAGAAATGAAAAATCACTACAGATACCACAGAAAAAATAATTATTAGAGAATACTATAAAAAACTATATGCTAACAAAGTGCATATCCTAGAAGAAATGGACAACTTTCTAGAAAAATACAACTTAGCAAGGCTGACCCAGGGAGAAACAGAAAATCTGATGATACCAATTATCAGCAATGAAATGGAATTCATAATCAACACACTACCTAAGAACAAAGGGCCTGGATCTCATGGCTTCACAGCCGAATTTTATCAAACATTAGTGAAGACCTAATACCCATCCTGCTTAAAGTTTTCCAAAAAGTAGAAGAGGAGGGACTTACGCTCATTCTATGAGGCCAGCATCACTCTAATGCTAAAACCAGGCAAAGGCACTACAAAAAGAGAAAATCACAAGCCAATATCCTTGATGCATATAGGTGCAAAAATACCCAACAAAATATTCCAAACCAAATTCAAAAATACATCAGAAAGATCATCCCTCATGATCAAGTAGGATTTATTCCAGGAATGCAAGGACAGTACAACATTCGAAACCTATCGTCATCATCCACCATATCCACAAAAAGGACAAAAACCACATGATCATCTCCATAGATGCTGAAAAACTATTCAACAAAATTCAACATCCATTTATTATAAAATCTCTCAACAAAATGGGTATAAAGGGCAAGAACCTCAACATAAAAAAGGCCACATATGACAAACCCACAGCCAACATCATACTTAACAGAGAGAAGCTGAAAGCTTTTCCTTAAAGATTGGGAATAAGACAAAGATGCCCACTCTCCCCTCTTTATTCAACATAGTTCTGGAGTTCCTAGCCATGGCAATCAGACAACATAAAGAAATAAAAGGTATCCAGATTGGTAAGGAAGAAGTTCAACTGTCACTGTTTGCAGATGACATGATATTGTACATAAAAAAATATAAAGAATTCACACCAAAACTACGAGATCTAATATCTGAATTCAGCAAACTTGAAGGATACAAAATTAATACATAGAAATCTGTTGCATTCATATACACTATTGATGACTTAGGAGAAAGAAATCAGGAAATCAATTCTATTCACAATTGCATCAAAAAGAATAAAATACCTAGAATAAACCTAACCAAGGAAGTGAAAGACATATACCATGAAACTACAAGACACTCATTAGAAAAACTGAAGATACCAAAAAATAAAAACACACCCGTGCTTACGGGTAGGAAGAATCAATATAGTCAGAATGGCCATCCTGCCTAAAGCAATCTACAGATTCAATGCTCTCCCTATCAAAATACCAGCATTCTTCAACAAACGGGAACAAGTGGTTCTAAAATTCATATGGAACCACAAAAGACCCTGAAGAGCAAAAGCAATCCTGAGAAGGAAGAATAAAATGGGGGATCTTGCTTCCCAACTTCAAGCTCTACTACAAAGCCAGACTAATCAAGACAATTTGGTACTGGCACAAGAACAGAGCCACAGACCAGTGGAACAGAATTGACAGTCCAGATATTAACCCAAACATATATGGTCAATTAATGTATGATAAAGGAGCCATGGATATACAGTGGGGAAATGACAGCCTCTTCAAAGGCTGGTGTTGGCAAAACTGGACACCTACATGTAAGAGAATGAATCTGGATTGTTGTCTAACCCCATACACAAAAGTAAACTCAAAACTGATCAAAGACCTGAATGTAAGTCATGAAACCATAAAACTCATAGAAAAAAACAGAGGCAAAAATCTTTTGGACATAAACACAAGCAACTTCGTCATGAACATATCTCCCCAGGCAAGGGAAACAAAAGTAAAAATGAACAAGTGGGACTATATCAAGCTGAAAAGCTTCTATATAGCAAAGGACACCATCAATAGAACAAAAAGACATACTACAGTATGGGAGAATATATTCATAAATGACATAAATGATAAGGGCTTGACATCCAAAATATATATATAAAAGAGCACACACCTCACCAAAAAAAAAATGAAATAATCCAATTAAAAAATGGGCAAAGGATCTCAACAGACAGTTCTCCAAAGAACAAATTCAGATGACCAACAGGCACATGTAATGATGCTCCACATCGCTAATTATCAGAAAAATACAAATTAAAACCACAATGAGTTATCACCTCACAACAGTAAGGATGGCCACCATCTAAAAGACAAACAACAACAAATGTTGGCAAGGATGTGGAAGAAAGAGGACTCCTCCTACACTGCTGGTGGGAATGTAAATTAGTTCAACCATTGTGGAAAGCAGTATGGAGGTGCCTCAAAAATCTCAAAATAGAAATACCATTTGACATGGGAATTCAACTCCTAAGAATTTACCCTAAGAACGCAGCAGCCCAGATTGAAAAAGATATATGCCCCCCTATGTTTATTGCAATAGGCAAGAAATGGAAGCAAGGTAAGTGTCCATCAGTAGATGAATGCATAAAGAAGATGTGGTACATATACACAATGGAATATTATGCAGCCATCAGAAGAAAACAAATCCTACCATTTCCAACAACAAGAATTCAGCTAGAGGGTATTATGCTCGGTGAAATCAACCAGGCGGAGAAAGACAGGTATCAAATGATTTCATTCTTCTGTGGAGTATAAGAACAAAGAAAAAAACTAAAGGAACAAAACACCAGCCGACTTGCAGAACCCAAGAATAGACTAACAGTTACCAAAGGGTAACTGGGGAGGATGGATGGGAAGAGAGGGACAAGTGGGAAAAGGGGGCATTACAATAAGGAGACATTATGTGTTGGGCTGGGGTGCACGGGGATGGCTGTACAACACAGAGAAGACAAGTAGTGATTCTATAGCATCTTAATATGCTGATGGACAGTGACTGTAACAGTGTATGTGGTGGGGACTTGATGATGTGGGGAGTCTAGTAACCATAATGTTGCTCATGTAATTGTACATGATACTAAAATTGAAAAACACAGTCAAACACAGACACACACACAAAAAAGTACAACTGACGTGAGCTTGTAGGATTTCAAACCTTTAAGGACGTACTTTCCAAAAGAACCCATACAGCTGACTTTATGTGCCTGTGTTGGGGGAGTTTTTCTACTGTACATATCAGGGATTCTCCAAATTAGCTTCCATGCACACTATAAAGGAAAAATAATAGAAGTGTGCTAATTTCAAGCACACAGATAGACTTGTTTTTTAACTGAAATTCAGCAATGACCAAAGCAATTGTAGCAAAAGATTTTGGGGGACAGTGCGAGGAGCATTTTATCACTGCCATGTTTTAGGATTGCCAGTGCAAGGTTTTATAATAAAAAACAGAGAAGCTAATCAGTTTTATTATTGTTCTTAAATTCTCTACATCTGTCTCATCAATTTTACATTTTGCAACCTTGCAGGAATGTAAGAAAAAAGCCACAGATGTAAGATTGAAGGTGGGAAATCATTTAACAGGGAAAACAATCTATATTAGATATTCAAGCTAGACAACCTAAATCAACACAAGGCAACGTTACGACGACAAATCTCCATGGATCAAGCGCTGCCTTATTGCCAGGACCTGGGGCTAAATGCCCATTACCCTGCCCCAGTCCAACACTGGAACCTCTCAGTCCTCCTGCCTAGTTTTATGACCCTGGAATTCAACTGCTCTACATCCACAGCTGGGAGGCACAGAAGCGAGGTGGGGGAGTACTCACCCTTGGAGGGAATGCCCTCTGGGTCAGGTACAGACAGACAGCCACGACAGTGGAGAAAGATGCCCCATTGACCGCTTCCCAAGATCCATACAGGAGCAAGCAGCCAAACCCAGAAGACCCTGGAACTGAAGCTATGGTGAATGAGAATGTCAGGGTCATGGCCCAGCAAAGAAACAGCAAGACAGCACAGAAGAAGACAGAACAAGACCGTAAATGGATGAGCCTGAAGATGCTCCACCTATTAGAAGACATATTTTGAATAAATCAGTGCATAAAAGAAGAACTTACCTGAAGAGGTGCCTGAGTTTTAAAATGCAATCTTCTACAAGGCTTCAGGGTCAGTGCAAGGAAAAACTACCTGTTATCTGGGGGAACTGAGAGAGAAGAGAATGTAAAGGAGACATGGAAAGCCTGTAAGAAGGAACTTAACAATACTTTAGGAAGGAAAACTAAAGCCCTTAAAGAAAAAACACAAGTAGAGAGTTGAAATCTGAATGTCATCAAATTCAAGAGAAGAAAAAAAATACCGGACTTAAGAGGAGTGAGAAGCAGTCACTACAGGAAGTGAAAGACTAGCGAGCAACCTTCCAACCTAGTCTCTGGAAGACCATGTAAGAGCTCTCCCGACCGGCCGCACAGTACCTTCACCCGAGGAGCTTCAAAACCACTGCCTCTGCGCCCCACTTCCAGAGATCCTCATTAATTGGTCTCAGGTGTGGCCTGATTGTTGGGTTTTGTTTTTTAACCACCCCAGATGATTCTAATGGAAAGCCAGAAAGTATTATTAACAAAAAAAAGAAATTCAAGTTTGGGTTAATCGCATTATGCATCTGACAATGACCAGATGACAACACTTTAAAGCTGGTAAATGCCATGAACAAAATTCTGGTTTAAAAATATTGTACGTGAACTGGAAAAACTCAAATGTTCATGAGTAGAACAGATGACCAAACGGATGTATCCACATGTTAACATGCCACTACCTGATAAAAAAAAAAAAAGGAAGGATCTGATACAGGCACCAAGGATAAATCTCAGGAACACGCTGCCACAGGGCAGACGTGGAGTCCTGCGGGGTCGCTTCACGGAGCGCCAGACTCGGTGGGAAGGCCGGTGCCCGGGTCCACGCTTTTCGTGGCCGCCATGACGGGAGGTGGTGTGATTCGTGGCCCAGCAGGGCGCGCACCGATTGCCACATCTACGCAGGTAACTTACCACCAGACTTGTGAACCAAGGGCACTGAGCATGTGTTCTACAAATGCCGCGCTCACCGTGACTCCGACCTCAAGAATTGCCACGGGGGGCCACCCTTCACCTTCGCTGAGGTCGAGGACCCTCGAGATGTGGAGACGCGTGTGCCCTACTCCCAACAGGATTCAGGCTTGTTTCACTCTGATAGCCTTACCTGTATATCCAGCCATAAGCCAATCAAGAACGGAGTGACTTTCTGGGGTCGGGTACTGGTGGCGGGTGGAGTTTCCTCGAAGCGCTAAAAGCAGACACAAATGTCTCATCCCACTCCCACCAGATGCTCTTCTAAATGAAAAGGTACAAGGGCTGCAGAATTTGTGCCAGGGGCAAGATAAACACTCGAGTACCCTGAAAGACTCAAAACTCCTGTAACAACACCACATTGTAGGGATAGGGAACGCCTGGACTTCACCTTATGACTACTTCTGGGAAAACTTCAGTCTTCCCAACAAGATCACCCCCAATAATTTGACAGACAAAGCAGGTGCCTGAACCTTAGTGCTGTTCACAGCCCATCCTTTATGCTGTACATGTTGCAGCAGACTAGGTGCTGCAACTTCCATATCTGAAACAGATTCAGACGTTAGCGTATCATCAATATAATGGCCCAGCGGCACCATTGGCAGTTTCTCCCATGCTGCAAGTTCTTGGCTACAAGCTCATGACAGATGGAGGGCTGTGGAGGTATCCCTGTGGAAGGACAGTGAAAGTCCATTGCTGCCCTTCCCACATGAACGCAAATTGTTCCTGACTTTATTGTTCTATTTCAATGGAAAAGAAGACATTAGCAAGATCCACAACATAATGTTATGTTACTAGTTCATGATTCAGGGTATCCATCACATATGCAACAGACAAAATGACTTTTTTCAATTCTCTGTAATCCATGGTCTTGTGCCAGGACCCATTCTACTTTTCTAACAGCCACACTAGAGAACTGAAAGGACTATGGGTGGCATTTTTAATACCCACTTTTCCAGTTCCTGGAGGGGTTCTTCAATTTCTTTCTTTTCCTCCAGGGAATTTATATTGCTTGGCATTAGTCACCTGCTGATGCACAAGAAAAGCTACAGGCAGGTGCTTAGCATGTCCACTCAGAACTGCCTTTACCACACGTATCCGCAGTCTGAACTCACCTGCAGTGGTCTGCAAGCACAGGCCCCGCTGGATATCTATCCCCAAAATATATTTAGGGGTGGGAGAGATATACACAGTATATTCCTTTGGGCATAGATGCCCTACTCTCAACAGGATTCAGGCTTGTTTCACTCTGATAGCCTTACCTGTATATCCAACTATAACAGTGGGGGGCCCTGAAAATCACTCAGGGTTGCCATAAATCAGTCAACATTCAGCTCCTGTGTCTACCAGAGCTGGGATGTATTGAACACTCATTAGGTACCAATAAATTGATATTTCAACATGTGACCTCTGGTCCCCCTCCAAGTCCCTCAGGCCAAGTACCTCAACGCCCCCTCAGTCAAACCGAGTCCTCCAATGATCTTCCTGTGTGGGTTCAGGTGAGGCTGGCTCACTCCCTAGCAGGAAGTCTTGCAAACACACAGGTCAGACTTGTGGCTCTATCTCCAGCCTCTGCTTCTTGGTCCTCAACAGCCAGAACTGCTGCTCCAGTTTCAATTGTTGCCATAGCTCCAGGAAGATTCTATTTGACTACACACCTAATTTCTCTCTGTTCCTTCCCCTATTAAATCAACCCACACCTGGGTCCCTGGGACTTTTAAATTCTTCCTTTGAGTAGCAGACCATATTACCTTCTGTGCTATCATTGCTTCAACCTCTCCCAAGTCTGCTACCATATGAATAATCTCACTTATGGGTTGCCTTAAGTGAGGGACAAGAATGGCCACTAGGAACCCAAAGAGGGACATGGAAGCCATCTGAAGCACCATATTTCTCATCCCTGCAGTAACAGGCTCCTCATAAGGGCATAATTCTATAGACTATGGATGGCATTTTTCATGCTTAACTCCCATAACACCTGTTGAAGCTCAGCATATGTTTGTCATCTAGTGGGAGAGGATAGTTAAGTCCTCTGATGCACAAGAAAAGCTACAGGCAGGTGCTTTTACCACACATATCCTCAGTCTGAACTCACCTGCAGTGGTCTGCAAGCACAGGCCCCGCTGGATATCTATCCCCAAAATATATTTAGGGGTGGGAGAGATATACACAGTATATTCCTTCGGGCATAGATGCCCTACTCCCAACAGGATTCAGGCTTGTTTCACTCTGATAGCCTTACCTGTATATCCAGCCATAAGCCAATCAAGAACGGAGTGACTTTCTGGGGTCTGGTGTGCATATTGTTATCCCAGAAGCAGAGATTATAGATAAAGTTCAGGCTTATCCTACCCCCACATCCGTCACGCTATTGCAAGAGTTTGGGGGACTTTTAGGCTACTGGAGACTGTTTATCCTGCACATGGCACAAATGATGAAGCCCTTATACCATGTGGTATGAAAGGGCATCAGGTGGGCCTACGATGACACATGTGCATTTTCTTTCACCACTGCAAAATGGGCAGTCAACGCCTTCTAGCCTTTGAGTGCGCTACACCTGTCAAGACCCTCTGAAATGGATGTCCATGTGACCAAAGACAGTTATGGCTGGGTTCCCTGGAAGTAGCTTGAATGGACTCACCAACTTACCAAATTCTGGTCAAAATTCTGAAGAAGAGCAGGCCCCATTTGCTGCTGACATCTCCATGAGTTGATGAAGCAGATGAATTGGCCCAGGTATGTTGGCTTGAAGGAAAGCCTGACTCTGATGTGACCCAATGGTTACAAAAATGTTTGTTGCATCCGGGGCAAAAGCCAATGTGGGCTGTAGCCCTTCAGCAGGGCCTGGAGTTTAACCTTTGAACAAGTCATCACAGCCCAGCAGGAGTGCACTGCATGCTCTAAAAGGGACTTAACACCAAGGGAAACAAAAGCAAAACTGAACTCATAGGACTACATGAAGCTACAAACATTCTGTACAGGAAAGGACACCATCAGCAGAACCAAAAGGCATCCTAGAGCACGGGAGAATATACTTGTAAATGGCATATTCAACAAGGGGTTAGCGTGCAAAATATATGAAGAACTCACATGCCACATCAAACAAAAAGCAAATAAGCCAATTAAAAAATGGGCAGAGGATCTGAACAGACACTGCTCCAAAGAAGAAATTCAGATGGCCAACAGGCTCATGAAAAGATGCTCCACATCACTAATTATAAGGGAAATGAAAATCAAAACCACAATGAGATATCACCTCACACCAGTTAGTATGGCCACCACAGAAAAGACAAAGAACAAGAAATGCTGGTGAGAATGCAGAGAAAGGGGAACGCTCCTACACTGCTGGTGGGAATGTAAGTTAGTTCAACCACTGTGGAAAGCAGTATCCAGGTTCCTCAGAAAACTAAAAATAGAAATACCATTTGACCCAGGAATCCCACACCTAGGAATTTACCCAAAGAAAACAAGTTCTCAGATTCAAAAAGACTATGCACCCCTATGTTTATCACAGCACTATTTACAATAGCCAAGATGTGGAAGCAACCTAAGTGTCCATCAGTAGATGAATGGATAAAGAAGAGGTGGTACATATACACAATGGAATATTATTCAGCCATGAGAAAGAAACAAATCCTACCACTTGCAACAACACAGATGGAGCTGGAGGCCATTATGCTCAGTAAAATAAGCTAGGTGTAGAAGGACAAGTACCAAATGCTTTCTCTCATTTGTGGGGTATAACAATTAAGCAAAACTGAAGAAAGAAAACAGCAGCAGACTCACAGCTCCAAGAAGGAACTAGTGGTTACCAAAGGGGTGGAGTAGGGACGGGACAATGGCAAGGGAGGAGAAGGTTGAGGGGTATAATGATTGGCATACATGGTGTCGGGGTGATCACGGGATAGACAGTGTAGCACATAGAAGGCAAATAGTGACTCTGTGGCATCTTACTACACCGACAGACGGTGACTACAATGGAGTATGGGGGGAGCTCGGTAATATGGGGGAATGTAGTAGCCACACTGTTTTTCATGTGAAACCTCCATAACAGTGTATATCAGTAATACCTTAACAAAAATTTAAAATAAAATAAATAAAAGGGACTTACACCAAGTCCCACAGAAACCTGAGATGATACCTAAGGGGCTGATACAGCTACTGGAAGGTAACAGATCCTCCCATTTGGAACAACATGGATGGAGCTAGAGGGTATTATGCTCAGTGAAATAAGCAAGTGGAGAAAGACAAGTATCAAATGATTTCACTCATATGTGGAGTATAAGAACAAAGGAAAAAACTGAAGGAACAAAACAGCAGCAAACTCACAGAACCCAAGAATGGACTAACAGTTTCCAAAGGGAAAGGGACTGGGGAGGATGGGTGGGAAGGGAGGGAGAAGGGGGAAAAGGGGTATTATGAACAGCACACATAATCTGTGGGGGGGCAACGGGAAGGCGGTACATCACAGAGAAGACAAGTAGTGACTCTATCGCATCTCAGTACACTGAGATGCAGTGACTGTAATGGGGTATGTGGGGGGGACTTGATAAAGAGGGGAATCTAGTGACCACAATGTTGCTCACTTAAGTATATAAGAATCATACCAAAATTTCAAACACACACACACACACACAAACAAAAAACAATACTGGGGTTTTGGTGCTGTAGAGATCGTATTATATGGGGTGAGAGTTATAGAGGGCTTTCCAGAGCGTCCAGGCTGCCAGAGTTATGAGTAGCATTATTCAGATGGGCAGCGACTGGGTTGGGACCCTGGCACCATGAGCACGTGCTGCTGAGGATGGAGGAATGGTAGCTGGGCTGGTGCACTGCACAGCAGGATGATCCACTACGGGCATCTGTAGGTGGACATCATGATAATTTACCTGTGGGGAAGAGGAGAGACGGAAAGTCACTGAGAAGCCACTGGTATTGGGGGCTGAAGGCTATAGTTTCCCTCACTCCTGGGGTTGGCCAGGTCCCGTGTCCCCTCCAGCCCACCCGGGTCCTGCTGGCCCTTATCCCACTTATCTGCTCGCCAGGTCTGCTAGGGGCACCATGCACCCTGCTAACGCCAGGCTTCCGAGAACCTGTCTTTCCTGCATCATGTAACCCTTTCTCAGTGGGTCACAGGGACCCTGCAGTTCTCTCCCTCACTCTGCGGAGGGGACTTCTGCAAGAGCAGTAGGTGGCACTCATATTTCCAGGGAGTGTTCATGGCAGAAAGAACTTGGCACAGAACTTCCCTGCCTTTCCCTGCCCTGCGCGGGCTCGTGCCATTCAGTTTCTTCTCCGCGATCCACCTGAGGCCAGTGAAGCCCGAGCTTTGCTGGGGCGGATGACAAGATCTGTCCGAACCACGGACTGGCACCTGTCAGGCAGCCCCCGCACCCAGAGGCCTGGGCCCGAGCCAAGGGGGAGCCCCAGGGGCTGGGACCTGCCTGGTGGGGGCGGGGAATACAGGCTCTCAGGCCTTTTCTCTCTCCCAGGCCTCGAGGGCCGGGATGGTGGCTTTTACTGTGGTGCCGGGTGATCAAAGCCCAGCACCTATAACCTCACCACCACGGAAGGCAGGCCTTCTGGTGTGGGGCAGGAGCCGGCTGCCTCTCCCTCAGCCCAGACTGGGGTATCAGCACCTGTCCAGGTGTCCAGTGCCCTTCTCACCTGCATTGTCATTTCGTATTCTTTATAATACGACATATTAACCGTGCGGTCCTTCTGTCTCGATAACGCTGTGTACTAGAAAGAGAAAACAGTGTCTGCTTCCTCCCAGGCAGCTCCTGGGGCAGGGACACTGCAGCTGTTGCCCTGCACCTGTCACTTCCTGGCCAGTCCGCAATGTTTGCTGGGAAACCCAAGGACCAAGGAGTAGCACCCTGTCCCTTAGGACTGAGCCGTCCTGGTGAAAAGCCAGCAAAATCTTAGTTTGCAAATAAGGCTGTTCCCCGAAAGGGCAGGAAATTCCATCATATCCCCTTCGTTCCAGAGGCACCTCTCCTTCAAGAGACCCGGTCCTGGGACTCTGTGACCGAGAGGGTGGCCAGGGTGAGAGCATTCGCAAGGACAGGGCTGTGCTCACGAGACCCTGGCAGATGGGTCTCCCCAGGCCACCTGCTTCCACACAGGGTACTGACCCGGGCAGGGAGGCCCACCTTCCACTAACGCCAGACCCTCGTTTCCTGTCTCGGGACACCCACCCCAGGGAAGCCCTGCCTGCTCACCTGATACTTGGGCTCTGTGTGCACCTGGGCTGGGCCTCCCTCACAGCCTAATGCCACATAAGATGCCCTCCACTCTCCCCAGCCCTGCAACCCCAAAGGCCAACCCCACCGCAGCCCGTCTCTCAGACAGGATTCAGCGATGAAGGCCTGTGAAATGCAGCGCCACATACATGAGAGCCCAGAGGAGGGGACCGGGTCCTGAAACCTGAGCCCCTTTACCATAACTCCTCTGAGTTCTGTGGAAGAGCCTACTACACACAGGCCCTTGGGGATTGCACAAAAGCCCCTTTGTTTCAAGGGGAATCATAGCAGTTGCAGAAACAGGACCCTGAGGTGCTAATTCGATGACCGAGTCCCTTGGTCAGGCTCTGATGGGAGCACGAGAAGGGTGTCCTCTGTGTGACACTGGGAGCCCCACATCTTATAGGGGGCCCACCAGGCCCCTGTCACCCTCTTCTGCCAGCTCTCTCTGCTCAGGCCATGAGGGCTGGAGGGTGCGGGGGGATCTACCTAGGTTGAGGGAGGCCTCATTGTGAAGGCGTGTGTGCCCTCAGGCTCGGACACCACCGCAACCTAACCAAACATGACCTCACTTGGCTGGTGCTGGTGGCGGCTTCCGGGACATAGAAAGATGGAGTGATAAACACAGGGTGAAACGGCTCTGGCTCAGCCATGCCCCCAGGAGGGACCTGCTCTGCAGCAGAGGAACAGAACAGGGCTTTGCGTGTCCGTCTGAGTGCTCGCTGCGTGTGGGTCTGTGGCCAGCTGGCTCCCCCTGCCTGAGCTGAGCCCACCCTTCCCTGTGGGTCCCTGGGAGACATTCAGCCTGGGATGCCTGGTGCTGGTACAGGTGTCTAACCAGGTCGTTTTCATCAGCAGCCTGTATGTCTCATGAAGATAAGAGATCCTCCCCTTCCCTTCCTGCTCCTCCCTCCCCTTCCTTCGCACAGCCTGAACCGCCCCTGTGCCTGGCCCTCAGGGAAGTCCACCCAGCACCCTGGCTTCCTGTCCTCAGGCCCACAGGTTGCAGACCTCAGGCCTGCAGGCATCTTGCTGGTGCTGCCCTCTCACACCCCCAGGGGTCCTTCCTTCCGCCGTGCTCGCACACCTGTCCTTGGGAGCCCAGCTAGCCAGGTCTCTGCGCCCACCCTCCCCAGAGCTGCTTCTGCCCTTTGCTGTTGCCCTGGTTAGGCAGGACACTGGCCACGTGCCATGAAGGTGACATTTTCCCCCAGTACCCAAGGGACCAAGGCCAGTCGAGACACCAAACCTGGACCTACATGGCAGGAATGGGGCCACTTCATTTTGTCCCCTGCTCAGCATGGGGCCCAGCACAACCTGGTCCTGAGTGGTGACTGGGAAGGAAGGACAGGGCTCTAGAGATGGGCAGAGGCCATGTCTGTTTGTAAAGGCACAGCTGCCCCAGAAGAGAGGAATCCTGGGGCACCTGGCCCTCCCTTTGGGGCCATTGCTGCCCAGGCAGGGTCTGTTGCCCATCCCAAGCCTGCAGGGGCGGTTTGAAGATGAGGAGCTCCAGCAGACCCTTGATGATACCCAGACCCAGCACAGCTCTCAGTACTGACCTGCAGGCAAACCTCTTGCCGAGGGCGCCGCGCCTCAGCCGGCATCGGACGGCCGCGCCCCATTTCCTTTGGCCTTCCTTTGGGTGGAACGGCCTGGCTCCGTTGGGCCTTAGGTTGCTGTTCCAAAACGGACTGTTGGAATGTGACCACGGCACCGTTGAGAGGCCCCATGGTGGGTCCCTGTGGGAATGGGGAGGTGAGGTGCATAGAAGCTATGCTGTTGACCACCACATCCCTTTGTTGTTTCTGATTTCTAATACTTCATGTTTCCATTTCAGTATGTTCATAGTTTTTGAAACTATACTAGAACATACAAAGCTGGTACAACAAATAATGCAATCCACAGAAGAGCCTCTCCCTGGCCTTTGCCCCTTTGAGTCCATCAGAAGCCTGAGTCAGGGCCTGGGGTCCCTTCTCCTCAGGGGTAGGGCAGCTCACAGGTCCCCTCTCTGGGGCAAGCCTGAGGCACTCCTTAGAGGCCAGACTGCGTGCCCAGGAATGGGAGGGCAGCTCTGAGCCTCCACGTGCTCAGGTGATGACCTCGGAACTGATGGGAACCTTCCAACAGGCAGATTCCTGGGGCAGCCAGGAGGCCTGATACTTCGGGGGGCTAGGGAGGGCCTGGGCCACGGGGCTGTGTAGTCGGGGTCGCTCACACACTGAATGTAGCATGGGCAGAAACAACAGCACGCCAGCAGGAGGAAGGGCAGCGACAGGAGAGGCACAAGCCAGTAGATAGGCTCGAAGGTGAGGAACGCTAGCCTGGGAGACTCTTTATCTTGGTAAGTATCCTCCGTGTCCTCCGGCTCATCTTCGAGAAGGGCACATAGCGGCATAGCTGGTGTCACGGCAGGTGGGGACCCCTCCTGAAGAAAGCACACTTGTTAAGTCCTCTGTGCACCTGGGCAGCTTCCTGTGGTGCCTGTCACTTGGCATCCCAGCCCACACCCCCATATCCCCTTTCCCCCTTACACTCAGATTGCCCCACACAGAGATGGCACAGCAGGACTAGGAGCGCAGGGCTGGACCCTGGGGGCCCCTGAAGAGCCCCGGGCCACAGAACCCGCTCAGAGGCTCCGCCCCAGAGCCCCATAAGGGAGTCCGGCATCCTCCGTGCTGGGCGACAGGCAGCCCCCACGGCACGGCTGGGCTGACAGCACAGGGGCCTGGGGAGGAGCACACCAGTGACGGCACACAGGGGGTGCAGGGCGGCTGCTGGGGCCGGGAGGAAGGGGGACTGCAGGATCAGGTTGGCACCCTGGGTCTATCTCCGCATAGCCTCGCCCTCCCTGCCCCTTTCCACAGAGATGCTCAGCCCTCTGAGCCTGCACTTCCCCATCTGCGGGAGCGAGTGAGGGGACACCTGTGAGGTTCAGAGTTCATAGCCTGTCCTGGTACAGGGCCGGCCCGTAAGGAATGGGGGCTCCTGTCCTGTTGTTAGTCATAGCCAAGGAGAAGCTCACTGCATCTGTGCAGTCAGGTGCTGCAAGGCCTGAACCGTTCAACCAAGTGAGATGCTTCAGACAAGTGGGAGAGGGACGGGGCGAGAGTGACTCAGTGCCCAGGAGGCAGGGCAGAGGAGAGGCCAGGCCAGGGCTGGGGGAGAAGCCACTGTGCTGGGAGTAGACACCAGCTGGCTCCTGAGTTCTTTTCCCAATGTGCCTGTTGAAGGGCGGTCGTCACCGGGTGGGACTCCTGATTGGCAAACGGGTCAGTTCTGTCTGCTGATCTGTGAGCGGACACCCAGGGATCAGTATAAACAGACATGCACAGGAGTGTCAGGGCTGCTGCAAGCCAGGCTTGGGGGCAGGGGCCCAAGCACCAGGGCAGTGGAAATTCACCTCGACTGTGCAGGGCCACAGGTGGTCCAGGCCTCCAGGGCTCCTGGCTCTGGGGCCCCAGTTTTGAGGGCCTGGACTCTAGCTCCCTCCAGCCTCCAGCCTCCACCCCTCACCTAAGCCAGACCCAGATGGAGCTCTGAACTCCCCTCCAGGAGAACCAGGCCAGGGAGGTGGCAAGGTGGGAGTCAAGGGGCCGGACTCAGCATTGTTCCGGAGTCCGCTCAGTGCTCCAAGTGGTCGGTGCCATGTGCCTTCAGGGAGCCTGGGCTTGCAACACAGCAGAGAAGCTGCGTGGCCCCAGACACTTTCACAGAGGGACCCCCAGGGCACTTCTGAAGCCTGAGTGGGTCACAGCTCCGCAGGTAAGGGCAAAGGGGCTGCAGTGGCTGTGATGTGCTGCGCAGGTGCCCAGCTGCACAAGCTGCTTGCTGGGCCTGCCCTGGACACTGTTCCTGCCTGGTGCTTCCCAGTGTGTGTGTGTCTCTGTCCAGTGAATGGACTGAGTAGAGTCCCAGAGGGAGGCTGCAGTCTCACCCTGGAAGTCACGCAGTTCCTCCTGCTGACATCTAAATCCGTCTTGAAGAAGGTGAGGCCATTATTCAGGCTGATATCGATGAAGATGGCCCTAAAGAACAGAAAGGCCAGATGGTGACCAGCAGCTCAGACGGCACAGTGCGTGCACTTGGCTCAAACTGCAGCCCTACAGTGGTCCTCGATGTAATGGCTGTGATCACTGGGTAGTCAGGACACCGTGTAGGAGGCAGCACGGAACAGGAGAGCCCACCCCAGGCGAGATGAGGTCACCCTCTGCAATGAAGGCTCAGCGGGCCGTGAGGAGCCCTGCATGGCCCAGATGCCCTCGTGGCCATGGGCCAAGTAGCCAGGCGGGCTGTTTGCTGTTACCATGCAAACTCTTTTCTATGACAGGGTATGCTGGCTTGGCCCTGAAAGGCTGCCTGGGCCAAAGGTACCATCCCTGGGGCCTGTCACCTCCTACATCCTGCCCTCTTTGATATAACCGGTGTGACAGCGGATCACAGCACTTCAGGGAACCACCCGCACAGGTGCATGCAGAGGAAGCCCTGAGCCCTCCCAGAACAGGTGTGAGCAGCTTGGCCAGAGGAGGCATCTCCGACGCTGGTCACGCCATAGTGCCTAAAGCTTTTCACTTACTGGCCCCGATCATTTAACTTGGGTCCTGGGCATGTAATGGAGGTATCTTCCACAGATACAGCCTTCATTCCTGGAAGAAATTTACACGCAAATAATGTGAATGGACATGTCCCCACATCTCCGTCTCCCCTCCTGTGGCCCTTGGCAAGCAGAGCCCACCCTTTGGCAGATGTCGGCTTCTGTTCTCTGCCTTCACCAGAGCACCTACATCACACCAAGTACTGCTGCTGACCAGACTGTCAGATTAGCTACGACCTTCTGACCATTCTTACCCCTTTGTTGGAGCTCATAATGAAAACTATATGGTTAGGGGAAAGGATTGGTGTCTGGGGTCTAGAATGGTTAGGATTAAATGAGGAAAAAATCCCCAAAAAGGTGCAAACTGACTTTCCCATTGGATATTCACAGTCGCGAGAGAAGAATGATGTGACGTCAGCCCGGCATGCAGAGGGGTCTGGACAAGCATGATTGACTGGAAAGGAGTTTTCAAACCAATATTACATGCATGGGATGAGTTTCCATCTATTAGTGTCCTCTTTAGTTTCTCTGAAGGGTGTCTTGTAGTTTTCAGGGTATAGGTCTTTCACTTCCTTGGTTAGGTTTAATTCTAGGTATTTTATTCTTTTTGATGCAATTGTGAATGGAATTGTTTTCCTGATTTCTGTTTCTGCTAATTTATCCTTAGTGTATAGGAATGCAACAGATTTCTGTGTATTAATTTTGTATCCTGCAACTTTGCTAGATTCAGACATTAGCTCTAGTAGTTTTGGAGTGGATTCTTTAGCATTTTTTAAAGGCATCATCTTTCAGTCTCAAGTGAACGCACCATCTTGGGAGACCTGGCCGAGACTCAGAGCCCTGGGGCTGCCTCGACTTCCCTCCCACAAACTAATGGAATCAAGTGCTTGCCTCTCAAGGGAAGGGACAGCCCAGGAAAGGGAGGAGGTGCAGCTCTTAGGGCACACCCACCCCACACCCAGCCAGCGCTGCAGGAGAGGCTCTCCCAGGGGTGTGATGGTGCTGCGGATCGATTCAGTCCTGGGCACGAGTGGCAGGTGCCCAGGCGCCCAACCAGTTACCCCTTCCACTGTCCGTGTTGCTTGTTTTCAGTGTGTACATAACGAATGGTCAACACGGCTTTGAAGGCTTGGTTTGCTGGGGGACAGCCGTCACTGGAGGAACGGAGGGGCTACTTACGGATGGTTTTCTTTCCAATTCGAAATTGACAGACGACTTCTTCCTTCTGTGTGTTTTCAAAACCTTTCCCAATAACCTTGACTTCATTCTTACCTGCAAGAGTAATATCCAAATGTCTCTGTGAGGTAGCACTGACTTATTTTCCTCAGATCACAACTATGGGAGGCTGCCCCCAAAACAGAATTCCCATGAACTCTTGGGAGGAAGCAGCTGTAGCTGAACCAACATCTGGGCAATCCTCTGGCCAGATCCTCCCCTGGGGTCACTGAGGGCCCACTCTCAGGAGCCTGGGCTAGGCCCAGGGCACTCAGAGGCTGCTTCCCACTTCCCATGACCCATGAAATCCATCCATTAAAGGCACCCAGCCTAGTTCCCTCCATAGGGGCAAACCCAGCCATGGGTTTCTGCTCTGAAATCCCAAGGTCCCCCTAAGGGGCACAGGCAGGTACCAGGCAACCTTACACAATTGAGAGAGGAGCCAAGACATCCTGGTGAGTCAGCCCTGGGTCATGTCTGAGCTGCACACGCACACCTGGGGGCCTGGGGACTTTCTGCCACCTGGAGTCAAAGCTTTATTGCCCCCCCACTCTTTCGGGGGGCCTATAGCAGAATGGAAACCGGAGAAGACAGGCATGTTCTTGCGGAAAGAGAATGTGGAGTTTCAAAAGACTATGTGGCTTCCCCCAACACCTGGCAGTCAGAGGGTCAGGGCCTGCTGTCAGTGACCGATCCAGGACCACAGAGGATGCCGCCTCTGCTCTACACCCAGCTGAATAGCTACCACGCAGCTCCTCTGCAATGCCCTGCGCTCTGCTTTCCAACTCATGGGGCTGTGACTGCTGAGCCTGAAACCCTAGAGGGGACTGGCTGTCCTGAGCCTCGTGGGGAAGTTTGGCAACAGCCTCTACTGCCGTGTCTGTGACACGCAGGGAGTGTGGCAGCCCAGGGCAGGGCTGAGAGCCCGGAGCACGGCAGGCCCTGGCACTCCTGCGAATGGTGCACAGCGCCCCTCTGCTCCATGCGTTGTACCCTGCCTTGTGTCCCTGCTGCCCTTCAGGCCCTGCTCTTGGCCACTTGTCCTCTTGCAGGAACTACAGCTCTCAGGGGTCTGGTTTACTCTGGGAATTGTAGCCAAGTGGGGCCAGGATGGGGTTTTGAGCAGAACAGAGGTTGAGTTAAAGGACTCCGCTCTGCCCAGAGAGCTGCTCCTTTTACCTTCGACCTGCCCGCACCCTGTTCCTCCAACAGCAAAAACCCCAAGAAGAAAGTGAATCGGAGAGTGAGCAGAGCCAGCTTGCAGGCAGCTGCGCTTCCCCAGCTACACTCCCCCTGCCCACCAGCTCTGAGAGCGCAGAGGGACCTGCAGCCCAGGACTGGAGGCAGATCCTTTCTGGAAGGGAGGGCATTCTTTCTGGGAGAAAAGTTATACACCAGGCTGCCCGGGACCCAAGGACAGGGGACTGAAGGTGGGCAGCTCCCTGGAAAGTCCAGGTGGAGCTGGGCGGTGAGGAAGGGTGGCTGACCGCCAGTACTGGCAGGAGTAAGGCGGGAGGTGCCCACTCTGGGGCGGCCAGGGAGGGGCTGGGACACCACGTGCTGCCCGGCACAGGCTCGTGGAGAGAATTCGCACACTGCTCCCCCACTGTTGACCTGTGTGTCCCCTGCCTGCAGCTATTCTACTGCGGGGACTGATCCCAGGAGACCCCTGCCCCACACCTAAAGAGAGGGACGCTTGGGAAAGCGCCACAGGGCGGCTCATAATATCATCTCCTTCAGAACAATCTTACCGTTGAACCAGGGACACTAGTGAAATTAACTTGCTCCTTCAACATAACAGACTGGTGTGCAGATGGCTGGAAAATATTATGTAGTGCACAATCCCACTAATATGGAAATATCCCTGTCAAGTCTACTCAGATAGGTGTGCATACATGTAATCAAGTTCTCATTACACAGGTATGTGCCATATGCAGTCAAGTCCTCCTAGTAGTTCTCTCTGGGAGAGAGTTGGATGGGACCAATGGGGACCCTCATCAAAGTGGAGGAGCAGTGGCTACCCAAGCTGGTGGCAGGAGGGACCCATGCTGCACAGAAGGTCCTGCAATGGCCAGTCACATAAGTAAAATAATTCAAGGCTCCACCTCCAGCATGGCCACCTGGGGGTGAACAGCCCCAGCATCCCCAGCAAATACACAGGCGGGATGAATGTCAGACCCCTGTGCACAGCGCACCAGGCCAGAGCCAGCATTCACAGCACGTGGCCCACTGAGGAGAGGTGCAAAGCAGCCGACTGCCTGTGGCAGAAATGCCAGGAGGGGAGCTGCCCCCAGGGGCCGGGCTGGAGGCAACTGCCTGGGAGGGCATCCAGGGGGTATTCCTGGGGCAGCGCTCAATTCTGAATGTCCGTGGGCTGACTTACACAGGGTTGTCTTACAATTCTCAGTCTTGTCAAATGGCACCGTTACCATTTCTGCATTTCAGAAAGAGAACTCTCAACGATCATTAGTCCCTAGTTTGAGATATGCAGACTGAAGGGTTTCATGGGAGGTAGCCTGATGCCAGTATTTCACTGTGAGATGCTTCAGAAATCAGATGGGGCATTGAAGGAGAGAGAGGGAGAGCCAGCAAGGACTAGCTCCATTCATCATAAGGAAATACGGTCACACAGGGATTCTGAGCACCAGTTAGTGGAGATGGGGGTTCATTGTACAATTGTTTCCAATGCTGAAGATTTTAAGCTTTGCATAATAAAAGACTGGAAACAGAAAGCTGCCTGATAGAAATAATATCATGGACAGAGCCCAGCAGAAGTCATGGTGCACCTTGGATGACAAGTGACTAATGAGAGGCAGAGACCAATGGCAGAGGGAGGCCGAGGGGGCGCTCTACCAGAAGCAGCTTGGAGGGTGAGACTCCTGTGAGTTGGGCCTCAGAGGATGGGTGGGAAACTGAGGCAGGGCCTACAGTAGCCTCGCTACCCAACCCCACCTCTGCAGCAAATGAGGTTTAGAGCAGAGGGGTCCTTGCCCTGCAGGTGGTCAGCTAGTGACCTCAGGTTCTGTGGTCAGCCTGGGGTGAGTAAGTGGCCTCTCTGAGCACTTGTACCTGTGACGGGCTGGAGCACAGGCGTAGGGGCCGGGAGGAGCCCTTGAGCCTCATGCCCAGCCCCTGCCTGCTTCCTCAGGGTCCCCTGATTGCTTCCCCAGGGCAGCCTGATGAAACGGGCTCTTTTACTTCCTTTGGGCTCCAGGTTTCTGCTTTGTACTTCCAAGTGACTGTCACTCTGTGTAGTGGCCTTTGACAAGAAGGCAGCAGTTTAACAGATCAGAGCCAAAACTCTGGGCCACACTGGTAGAGGGCATGTGGCAGGCACCTGCCACTTCGTCTTGGCTGCCATGAGGGACGAATGGTGACTGGCACCCTCACCTGTGGCTTGTCATGGTGGTCAGATGCCATGGCCGGTGTGTACAGCAGACATAATCACAGAAATGAAGATGTCAAACTGGCTGCATGGTTGGGCGCTCAACCCAGGAGGGAAAGGGAAGGAGCACCCTCCACACTGCATGTTCAGAAGATGGGGACGCAGACAGCTACCCCCAACAGCTGGCTCAGATGGAAGCCATCATCCCGGAGGTCCCTTACCCACTCAAATTACATTTCAAATACTAATCAGACTTGGATTTCTGGGGTGGTTTCTAAATAGTTTGGCCTATTGTCCTGGTTATACGTGGTTGGGTCCCATTTGGTAGTGTCGTTCAGGTTTTTTAAAACAGTTTTTTAAATTTCCTAATCAATGTTTTGGTTGTGAGATTAAAGAAAGCAATTACACTAAACTTATGCGGCAGTCATTTTGCAGTATGGTCACCAAGGCCTTGTGCAGTGGGTTCTGAAGTGATAGGGGGCCCGTTACAATCCTGGGCAAAGATGCCATCACATACCCACACCTCCACATCCCCAGGCACCCGTACCTCACACAGACTTACATATGTACCTGACACGAACGTTCTATGGACCCAATGCGCATTCCAGACCAATGCATCCGTAGACACCATATTCACATACACACACCACATTATTCACACTCACACGCATGCTCCACACACACACACACACACACACACACACACAGCGCGCTCAAACACACTGCACAAAATGGAACCACATACACGACTCCCACCACACACATGGCACATTCACAAAACACACACACACACACACACACACACACACACACACTCCTGTGTTTACAACAGTGACTCCATTAATTACCTCTAGCGCAGGTAGTGGAGTAATCGACAGATGTAATCTGCACACATGACCTCGCTATGAGCTGAAATAGAGAGAGAGGAGTGGCAGGGTCACGGGAGGGAAAGGCGGGGGGAATGGTGTGCAGCCCCCTTCATCCGCCCTCACTCACGGGACCAACGATGTCTTCCAGTCCACTGTATCCATTGTCCACTCCAAACACATGATCCTCTTCACCAGAAATTTCCAGTAGCTGAAATGGAGAGGAGACAGTCTGGGCACACAGCCAGGGGTGATGACTCAGAGGTCCCCATCCCAGGGGACAGACACCGAGGGCTAGACCCTGGCACCCGCCAGCAGCCCACCCTCAGGGGAGGGAAAGCTCTTCCACCCTCACCTCTGCTGGGTAGGTCTTACACAACACTTGTTAATCATTCTGAATGGCCACCTTGCACATCTTTCAACTCTGTGGGCCCACCCTAAGCAGAGAGGGCCCCGACCCCACTCCCCAGGCACTTGTTGGTGAGTAAAGGCCCATCCTCTGGGTGACCCTGAGAGACCCGCCATCTTTGAAGCTTTCTCCACCTAGGCTCACAAGTGACCCCTTGTTCCCTGCTCAGAACTACCTGGTACAGCTGATAATCTTGCATGCCCACGAAATACAGAGTTGCCCCCAACTCCCTGGATTTTGCAGCCTGAGAAAGAGGAAATGTTGGGTATAATAAATTTCATCCAAATATGTGGACCCAAAGGCTGGTAACAATGGGCTTGACTCACTTCAACTTGTGTCTGTGCAAACGATTCTGGCAGCAGTTCTCCACCTGTCAGCACGATAATGAGGCTGGGAACCCTCTGTCCTGTGGGAGATGCAGGGAATGACTGGGTCAATGAGAGCAATGGCCACAGGCTTCCAGGACCTGAGCACTGCTCGCCACACCTCACCCTCCTGGGGAGAGGCCACCCAGAGCTGAGCACCTGCCACCCAAATGCCTGGAAGGCTTTGCAGTTTATTATGCAACAAGAAGGGCCCGTAGCCCAAGACCCACTTTGCAGATGAGGGGACTGAGCCCAGTTTAGGGTTCTTCCTACAGAACTGTCACTTCTACCAGAAGGTATAACCTTGGCCCTGAAAGGCAATGCCAGCAATTACACGGGTTAAGCATCAGCCTTCCAGATGAGCAAAAGCAGGAGTGGGCACACCCCCTGTGCAAGACTCCCGCAGGTCCATGCAGGCCTGTTCCAGCTCTGGGCCTCACCCACAGCTCTCCCGTGGGCACCTGTAGACCCAGGCGCAGGGCTTGAGGTCAGAGGCAGGTGACCAGTAGACCCCCTCCCCAGCTCAATGCCTTTCCCTGGGCCACACATATTCCCTAGACCCTACAGCCAAGATGAAGATGTTTCTGGGACAGGCACAGTTGTTTACACTGCGGGAGACACAGAGCAGGAGCATCAAGCCAAGGGAAGGAGCTGAAGGGAGAAGGAGTCAGGGAGGAGTGTGAGCTCAGCAAGGGGGAAGGTCAGGCTCCCTTCTTACAAGGAGGCCACACTGCTCCAGGACCCGCTGGGTTTCCCCATTTCTTCTTCAGGCAGCCCAGCTCCAGGTCCAGCACCCCATATTTCCCAAGAACCGTGACGCTGCACACGCGACCCCTTCCTGTGCTGCGGAACATCACGGGGTGGCTGTCATCGCCACTGCTCAGAGCAGGAGGCTGCCCCTCAGAGAGGGCAAGCAGCTGGCTCCAGGAGTCAGAGCGTGGATGTGGCCTGGGACGGTCTGCACCGACCTCACTGAGGCCCAGGCCTGGTTCTTGCCGGGAAACCATCACCAAGAAGGCAGGAAGCAGCTCACTTACCTGCAGCACGTGTTCTTTTGATCTGCTCATTGGCCTGCAACAAAATGAAGGAAAAAGTGTGTCGGGGGGACAGTGAGATGACCCAATGATGACCCTCTGAGCACTTGATAAAGCAGAGCCACATCTCAGAAATTTAGCTTCTGTACCTTTTCCAATCCGTGCTGCATATTTATGGCTCCAGTAGGTAGTACATGGAGCAATTCGACAAGAGCATTGTTTATTTTTTTTCTGAAAAAAAAATCAGAGCAGGTGGGAGATGGAATGAGGGGTTGCCTCTTACAACCAGCCCCAGGCTGTCCTTGCCCGTCTGCACGTGCAGCCCTGCCGGGAAGGGGGAGGACCACGTCAAGGAGCCCGGTCCCGGCCCTCTGTCCTGTGCCTTTGGCATTGGATGGCCTGGTTCCCACCTTCCCAGTCCCCTATCGGGTGAGCAGGGTGGTGAGGGGACGCTGCCTTCTAGCCCCATAGGTGTGGCCTGGCCGTGTCTGCGCTGAGCTCTGTCTAAGCCGTGCAGAACTGGGGACCCCCGAGGAGTACACCCTGACTGTTCATGGTGAGTACGGGGAGATCCCAACGGTGATTCCACCACAGAGTGACTGGCAGCACGACCGCCCCTCGGGGGCCCTGGAGAGGGCACACTGTACCCCCACACTTAGGGCAGAGCTTGGAAACGTCACCAGGCTCACCCTGGCCCCTCCTGTCCACAGGCCCTGGGACCCTATAGTGCAGCGTCCTCGGGCTCTGCCTGGTGCTCCTCCCACTCTCAGGGGGGTTCCAGTCATTTTCCTCCATGAGAATCTAACCTCCCTGCTACTCGGAACCTCCATAACGTCCCACCTCCCACCTAGACCCTCCTGGGATGCAGGCCCACAGGGCCTTCCTCCAGCACCCTGTCTGTCTGGGGTTCAGGACCCACTCCTGGGCTCACCTGACCAGACTCACTGGGAACATGTTCCCCTCCACTGAAGCACCCACACTTGGATGACACCCATCCCTTCCTCCCTGGTTCTGATTGTCTCCCCCTTTCCCCAGCACCCAGGGCACAAAGTGACACACAACAGCAGGTGCCGGGTATGTCCAACTAGAACTGCACCACCTGATCAGGGAATCTTCACAGTCAGCCTGCTCTAGGGGAAGGGTAGAGCACGGAGGGAAGGACTCTGGTCAGGTGGAGGGCTGGGCTAGGAGGGGAGGAGTCTGTCTACTAGCACAGGGTCCAGCCAGTGCCAGTGCAGAGGCGGCATGAGGGACCCGGGGGGCTGGCCTGAAGGTCACGGTGGGCAGTGAGGGGAGGGTCCAGCACAGCCATGCCTGCACACCCATGGGCTCCTCGGTGCGGGCTCAGGGACCCCCTCTGCTCCCTGGCCATCCCTGTGGCCTGACCACTGGGTCTGCTTTAGGGGATCAGTGAAACACTTACCTGTCCGAGGTCAGCTGCATATTGACGTGGCCATGCGTCGAGTAGGTAATGAACGACATACGCTGTGTGGGGCTTGGGAGGAAACATGGGCTTGTGAGCAACTATACACACAGGCGGAAAGTGATGCTGATGTGCAACAGGGAGGGGGTGCCCACCAACTTCTCTGTTCTCCATTCTGTCTCTTTTAGTGTGGAGTCCATTTCCTGGACTCCAGGAGTTCTCATCACTTTAGTGAAGGATTATGAGGCCTGGAAGGCGTGCTGCCCTCTTGTCAAAGTGCGGCATGGCACCCTGTAGACCCAAATCCCAAAAGTCTGTTGGCTCTCTCTGCCTCTCTCACACACACACATGCACACAGGGCGGCTGCATGCACAAGGGGATAGACAGCTACATGCTCTTCCACGAGGGCCCTCCCAAGCTGGCCTCTCCTCTCCTGACAAATTCTTTGTAACTTCACATCTCCTCCTCTCTGGACCATCTTCCCCAACTCCCTCCCCTCATCTCTAACAAATTTTCCTCCCTCATCACCATTCATATTCTCCCCTCCCTTTTCACCTTCTGGCCCCTCTTCTGATCACCTGGCCCTCATTATCCTTTAGTTACACTGTTCCCATAGGTCCCTGTATGAGCTCCCCACTGGTCCTGGCTCTTGCCCACCATTATGAGACTTCTCTGCCTGGAGTACAACTGGAGCCCTGTCTTTCTGAAGTCCCACCAGCCCCTCTGATCATGCATCATCCATAGCTCCCTATGGCCTGCAGCAGGAAATCCAAGACCTGCTTCCTGGCATTATTGCCTCTCTGCCTTGGCCACAAGTTGACCTCTCGCTTCATCTGCCAGCCTTCCCATGTTAACCATGTTCAGCCAAATAGACCCCTTCCTGCTCAAACGACCTTCATGGTTCTTGTTACCCTGTATTTCTCATCCTTCAGGATCTACAGAAAATTTCCATATCCAGATGTTTAGTTACAGTGTTAAGGAGTTTGCCTATTTCCTAGTCTGTGAGGTCCTCCCGGGAACACTGTGCCCCTGAGAACAAGGCCTGACCCCCAGGAAGGAGCCAGGCAGGGCTGTGGAGATCTTAGGAAACAAATGGGATCTCTCCTCCCCTCCTTCAGAACACTGCCCTGAGCTTTGGGACCTGAGGCAGTCCCAGGTCCACTGCATCTAAATAGCAATGTACTCAGTCAGAGGAAAATGCCCTGCAACACAGAGCGGAGAAGCCGTACTTTTTAAATCTGTTCACCAAATCCTGCACAAAGTGCTGTGTGAACTCCCAGGTGTCATTTACACTGCGGGATCTGAAAAAGAAGAAGACATGAGTCACAGACAGAGGTGCATGTATCATGTGAGCATACTTTCTGCCTTCCCTGCCTTCCTGCAGGCCCTTAGCAAGCTCCTCCATGAGAGCCCCCAGCTCCTGAAATAGCTAAAGGCAGCACAGCTCCCGGACTGAGGTCAGTGGGTTACCCTCGTGGTGACTTTACTCAATGTGAGTGGCAGCAATTGACCGATTAGACCTGTGTGGAGGGGATGGGGGACTTCTCAGATAAGGGGCCTTTGGTGGCAGACATGGACGGTTGATCATCCTACACGGGAATGTTAGGAAATGAGGTAGGATGCATTGGTCAGTAAAGCCTCCGGAAATTCTGATATGCTGGCTCTCCTGCTGCCCCATTTCCTCTTGGGAATCACCATTCCCAGCTCTCTGCTTCTCTTCCACCGCTTGAACACGGGGGTGGGTCGTGGCTCTCGGTTCTTCCTCCCCACCATTCCCTCTGCCTCCATGGCTACATCTAAAACCACCACGAATAGTGAGGAAACTAAGGACAAATGACGTGAACATCAAGATTCCAGTGGGTACATATCTACCAGGCACTTTACCTACATGATTTCTGATTCCAGAACAACCCCTATGATGGTAATTATTCCCACTTTTGAGATGAGAAAAGAGGATTCCACAGGTCATAGAATGTGATACAATTTCAATAGCTAGCATGGATGTGAAACCAGCCCTGGCGGCAAACCCCACACTCTACCCATTGCACTTGGCAGGTCAGGATGACACTGAGTCAGACAACTGCTGGAAAGCAAAGCAGCAGACTTTGTCAACCTGCTTAAGTAGAGATTTACTCTAAGACCCACGCAGACATGCAAGACAACTCCATTCCTAACTAACACTTTCCATTTCCTCCCCATTACCTCTCTCCTGTTATCCCACTGAATGAAAAGGACACTCCAAAGACAATTTAAAGGAAACAAGATTCTTCAACCCACCTATCTTCTTTGGGATAGCTGTTAATTTATGATAATTTGGAAGGAAACTCTTGAGTCTCTTACACAAGAATATGAGAGCTCATAGGCAACCACAGGGACCTACAGTTCCCAGCAAGGAGGCAGTAGGGAACCCAGCAGACACGTGGGCTTCTGGCACTCAGGGCTCCAGCCATGATACAGTGTCCCACTCTTAAATGAGCATGGAGAGATGGGCATCCATAGACAGCTCCACAATTAAACCTTGAGGCCAAGACATCCTGGTGATATAACTATTCTGGGAGAATGGACGCACAGAGCAGAATCATATAAGTGAGCTGAGATGTAACTAAGCTAAATACTCTTCCTCCACGGTAAGAAGTTAACTGAGAATATGTAACCTCAAGCAGCAAGAAATACCATAAAGTATAAATATGTTTTAGCGTGTGAACACATTATGAGATACATGGTAACAACGTCAAAAAACAATCCTGAAGTACTTGCAAATGGCTGTCTCTGAAGAACAGGATCAGAAGTGGGGCCATATGGGGCAAGAGTCCATATGTGGGTGTGTGTGTGTGTGTGTGTGTGTGTGTGTATTTGGAATAGTGTTCCATCTTAAATTTAAGTTCAAGAGTTTTCATGATAAATTTAAAAAGGAAATTACAAACTAGTGGCATGAAGTGTGAAAATGGCAGACTTGGAAGCTCTAAGCCTTCAATTCCACAAAGAAACACTGAACAGAGGCTTAAATCTGATACATGCTACAACATGGGTGGACCTCACACAACAAGGCAAACACAAAATGCCAACTGTCCTATGATTCCATTTATATGAAGTGTCTGGGACAGGGAAATTCGTAGATACAGAAAACAGAAAGGAGGTTGCCAGGAGTTGGGGAGGGGTGAATGTGGAGTTATTGTTCATACAAGTTTCAGTAGCCTCTGTCCCTGAGAAGCACAGAAGCCATGGCTCACTCGGAGAGGAAAACGTGTGAAGGGCCCTGAGCAGGAAGAAACAAAAGACACGGAACGGCCCATCCAATGGGGAGCGCAGATCCACAGCCAGGCCTGCACAGCTCTGCCCTTCCGCTCACCGGAACTCGGGAGGAAGCTGGGCAGGACGCACACATGCTGGGTCCAGATGCCTCACTGACGATGCCCCTTCAGCTGTCATCCTCTCTGTGAACCTCTCCGCGCGCCTTTCCCGTGGTAGCCCCAGGCAGTGACGGGTGGCCCTAACATCTGGTCCAGCTTGGGACAACCCTGAGTGCCAGCTGAGGCTGTCGGACCCGCATGGAAGCTCCACCTAATCCTACTTCTGCCCATTTTGTCCCACAGGGGTTGGTGCCAAGGTGCTGGGTAATGAGCATCCTGCATCCGGAGTGGACGGATCTAGAAGCTCTGCTTTCTCCCCTAGGCCATCCCCTCTTCCTCCACCTTTGTCACGTGTGTGGGTGCTCCCCTGGATTCTGACTCTCCATTATCCTCTCACTGGGCACACCCACCTTGGGATCCTACTTGACTTCCCCCGGCCTAGAATGAATGAACAGGTCTACTCATCACATGGTGACAGCGCCCAGAAAACCTCAGGAGGGCTCCCAGCAGAGACATTAGGCTCACACATCCCCCACTCCAGAGGGCACATGGGAAGAAAGCCGAGTCAGGGAATCTGGGCTGGGTCAGCGGCCCCCGTGGGGCAGGGAGATCCCAGTAGGTGTGATTTTGGCTTAAATGCCAGGTCACTTTATACTTATCTTCCATGACTATGTGTGATGTTGTGCTGAGCAAACTACCTACAAATTCCCCTTCCCCTTCATTGCAACATGGTGAGATGGGTATGAAGACCTTGACTGTACAGATGGAGACACTGAGGCTCAGAGAGATGGAGCAACTGGCCCAAGGCTCCCTGATGGTGAATGGAGACTGCCTGACTGTAGGGCTGGGGCTGCCTCCCACTGCCCGTTCCCCGGGAAGGGCAGGGAGCAGCCCCAGGAGGGAGGATGTTCTCTCTCTCTAAGCACTTCTCACCCAGTGGGCCCTGTCTGGGTGTGTGCAACTCCTGGCCCTGGGGCTGAGGTTGCTGTGGTTTCAGGTCTGGCCTGGCCACTGCAGCAACACTCTGGGCACATTCCCCACTGGTGGCCCAGGTCTGGGAACTGTGTGTGTAAATGCTTTCTGGGGCACCCTCAGCTCCTCCTCCTATTTGCACAATCTGGCAGGATTTAGTCCTGGCCAACGAAAAGGGCAAGTGTCAAGGCAAAGGCCATGATGGGGTGTGGGGGGCACAGTGCTGTTGCACAGCTCGTCCTGGAGCCTGAGTGGGGTACCAGGAACTTCAGTGGCTCCCTTTCCTCTCCTTCCTTCTCTACTTTCAGGACAAGGCCTATACTCCTCACCCTGACATGCCGAGAGAGCCAGCTGTGGTCGGAGGGTTGAGGGCTGCCTGCCAGCATTTAAGAAGCCAAAGGAGCTTTCCCTCTGCGATCGGGAACAAGACATGGATGCCCACTCTCCCCACTGCTTTTCAACATAGTACTGGAGGTAATCGCCATGGCAATTAGGCAAAACAAAGAAACACAAGGAATCCAGATTGGTAAAGAAGAATTTAAACTGTCACTATTTGCGGATGACATGATATTGTACATAATAAACCATAAGACTCCACTCCAAAACTACTAGAGCTAATATCAGAATTCAGCAAACTTGCAGGATACAAAATTAACACCCAGAAATCTGTGGCTTTCCTATACACTAATAATGAACTAATAGAAAGAGAAACCAGAAAAACAGTTCCATTCACAATAGCATCAAAATAAATAAAATACCTAAGAATACACCTAAGCAAGGAAGTGAAAGACCTATACCCTGAAAACTACAAGACACTCAAGAGAAATTAAAGAGGAAAATAACAAATGGAAACTCATCCCATGCCCTTGGCTAGGAAGAATTAATGTTGTCAAAATGGCCATCCTGCCCAAAGCAATATACAGATTCGATGCAATCCCTATCAATTACCAACAGCATTCTTCAATGAACTGGAACAAATAGTTTAAAAATTCATATGGAAACACCAAAGACCCGAATACCCAAAGCAATCTTGAGAAGGAAGAATAAAGTGGGCGGGATCTCGCTCCCCAACTTCAAGCTCAACTACAAAGCCACAGTAATCAAGACAATTTGGTACTGGCATAAGAACAGAGCCACAGACCAGTGGAACAGAAGAGAGACTCCAAACATTAAGCCAAACATATATGGTCAACTAATATTCGATAAAGGAGCCATGGACATACAATGGGAAAATGATAGTTTCTTCAACAGATGGTGCTGGGAAAACCGGACAGCTACATGTAAGAGAATGAAACTGAATCACTGTCAAACCCATACACAAAAGTAAATTCAAAATGGATTAAAGACCTGAATGTAAGTCATGAAACCATAAAACTCTTAGAAAAAAACATAGGCAAAAATCTCTTAGACATAAACATGAGTGACCTCTTCTTGAACATATCTCCCCGGGCAAGGGAAACAAAAGCAAAAATGAACAAGTGGGACTATATGAAGCTGAAAACCTTCTGTACAGCAAAGGACACCATCAATAGAATAAAAAGGTATCCTACAGTATGGGAGAATATATTCATAAATGACAGATCCGACAAAGGGTTGACATTCAAAATATATAAAGAGCTCACACACATCAACAAACAAAAAGCAAATAATCCAATTAAACAATGGTCAGAGGAGCTGGATACACTGTTCTCTAAAGAAGAAATTCAGATGGCCAACAGACACATGAAAAGATGCTCCACATCGCTTGTCATCAAAGTAATGCAAATTAAAACCACAATGAGATATCACCTCACAACAGTGAGGATAGCTGCCATCCAAAAGCAAACAACAAATGCTGGCGAGGTTGTGGAGAAAGGGGAACCCTCCTACACTGCTGGTGGGAATGTAAATTAGTTCAACCATCGTGGAAAGCAGTATGGAGGTTCCTCTAAACACTTCAAATAGAAATACCATTTGACCCAGGAATTCCACTTTTAGGAATTTACCCTAAGAATGCAGCAGCCCAGTTTGAAAAAGACAGATGCACCCCTATGTTTATCGCAGCACTATTTACAATAGCCAAGAAATGTCAGAAACCTAAATGTCCATCAGTAGATAAATGGATAAAGAAGATGTGGTACATATACACAATGGAATATTATTCAGCCATAAGAAGAAAACAAATCCTACCATTTGCTAGAACATGGAAGGAGCTAGAGGGTATTATGCTCAGTGAAATAAGCCAGGCAGAGAAAGACAAGTACCAAATGATTTCACTCATATGTGGAGTATAAGAACAAAGGAAAACTGAAGGAACAAAACAGCAGCAGAATCACAGAACCCACGAATGGACTAACAGTTACTGGGGAGGATGGGTGGGAGGGAGGAAGAAGGGCAGGGAAAAAGAAAGGGGACATTACCATTAGCATGTATAGTGTGGGGGGGCACGGGGAGGGCTGTGCAACACAGAGAAGACCAGTAGTGATTTTACAGCATCTTACTACACTGATGGACAGTGACTGTGAAGGGGTATGTGGGGAGGACTTGCTGAAAGCGGAGCCTAGTAAACATAATGTTCTTCATGTAATTGTATATTCATGATACCAAAATAAAAATTAATAATAAATAATAAAATATAAAATATCAAAAAAAGAAGCCAAAGGAGGCAGTGTGAAGAGAGGGGCAGGAGTGGGGAGGTCCTGGCTCAAAAGCTCTTTCTCTAGTGCCTTTCTCACACGCCCATGTCACACTTCCTTGGGGAAGAGAGGGGACTATCTTCCCACAGTCTAGTGTTTGGAAGCAAATTAGCTCAGCTGACATTGAGTAAATCACTTGCACCTCAGCCTCAGTTCCGTCACCCCAAAATAAGGAAAGATCCATTGCCTTAAGGTTTAGGAGGCCTACATGGGAGGGCACGTTGCCTGGCACATGATGCCCAATTATTATTATTACACATGCCCCTCCTGCACCCTGAGCCATTCCCCATGCACCCCAGGGCCTAGATGTGCCTGAGCAGGCCCAGCAGCAGAGAGCAGGGTGCAGGCAGGGGCACTAGAACAGCATGGCAGCTGAGAGGCCCCTTTGTGCTCACTGGCCCTCTCTGGGAAGACTGACCCAAGGAGGCTCTCAGTCCCCCAGGACCATTCAGACCCCAACCCACGCCACAGCTGGGGGTCACTAGCCCCTGGGCTGTGCGGAGGATCAGGGAGGCAAGAGATGCCCAGGGCAACACAGTGCCCTTCCCCGAGACAGTGAGGAGGGATCTTTCCTCCTGGCAGGGGAGGCGCCCAGCCCTGCGGGTTCAGCTGGGCCTGCACCCCGCTTCCAGCAGGCTCCAGTGACACTAGGGGGAGTCAGAGGCCATCCCGCCTGGGAGGGAATGAGGCAGCTCAGTGGGCCTGGGTCCTGCAGCCCCTCCAGCCCCTGGGCTGCTTCCTCCAGCCCCCAGGAGCCGCCCCCTTTCAGGAGACTGCACATCACAGGCCTGCCCTGCTCTCCCTCCAGGGACGGTTCTGAGGATGTCAGAGAGGCCAAGAACGTTCTAGGACACCAGAGAGTCCTTTCAACACCACTGTCAACACTGAGTAAGTAGCATTTATCCCATCCCAACACAGGAGGTGAATATGGACGCAAGGTCATCTCCCCCAAAGACTGAGACCCCCAACCCCCATCCTTCTCTGAGGGCTGGCAGGGGCCTACCCCACAGCCTAGCTCCCCCGGGCTCTGGACTAACCAAAGTGCCCTGGAGGTGCACACACACACTGTACCTTGGGTCTCCAAGGTGTTCGAGAAAGAAGCAAAGCACTTGGCAGCATGAAAGCAAAGGACTTTCAATTAGTGACACTGGGGATGCCCAAAAGCCACCTGGCCATCTCCCTGGGGACCATTTACACAATAGTCATCAGTGTGAAAAACAAAACAAAACATGCCAACAGACAAAAACCAACAGCCAAAGCCCAGAGGGCGCTAACTGCTGAGAAGTTTGCCCCCAGGAATTTCCCTGCCAGCTGATTAAGGGCCTGCAGGTCACAGATCTGGGCCATGTGGTTGGAGGGACTGAGTCACCTACAAACCAGATGGGGGCCTTTAATCCTTTTCAGGAGAAAAAGTCCCAGGGAACAAATGCCTGGGGCATTCTTTCTGCCCCAGGAACAGGGAGGCAGCAGAGAGTCTCTTGCTTGAATGTGACCAAGACAGTCCCTGCTTCCCTCTCTCAGAGCCTGGGGCCCCAAACTGACTCCAGGGACATTCTATGGCACTGACTAGAGCAGGTGGGCCACTCACGAGTCTAGGACGAAGTACACGTCGTAAGTGCTCCAGCAGGATTCCACATCTGCTGGGCTCTCCTGGAGCCTGGAGCTGGGGTGGTGACCTTGGTCCTGGGTGCGGTAGGGGTGGGGGGTGCTGCTGGTGGTCAGGAGCGGAGATGGCAGCAGCAGCAGCAGCAGCAGGAAGACGACGAGCGTGGGCCCCAGCATCCTGGAGCCCGTAACCTGCAGGCCACCTCAAGCCAACACCTCCTCTGCTTCCTCCCGTGCTCAGGGTCCTCGGCACTCCCAACCTCAGCTCTACTCACGCGCTAATCAATATATCTTGCACCTGCAAGCAGCCACCTGATACCTGCCCTGGGGGTCCAAGTAGCAAGTGGTTGCCTGTGGGGTGATAGCCCCAGTATTTATGCACCTTTGCCCCGCCCTGCTGAGGTATGTCCATTATGATGGACAAGAGGTTGCCATGGTGCCCTTGTGAACTGCAGCTCTGCCCAGTGCTCTCCCTGTGGGCAACCCCAGGCAGGAGTTTGCAGGGGTGGTAAGATGAGGCCTCCATTTGTCCCTTATCCCCAAACCTCCCAGGGTCTTTACAATTTCAGGGAAAGCCAGCCCTTTGGTAAACTGACAGCGGGCAGCTGAGGGGGCCCACACACGGACATCACTGAGTGTGAGCAGGTGGAGACAGGAGTGCTCTGAAGTTTGTTTGTGGGGACACTGAAGTCACCCAAGGGATAGGAGGATCTAGAGGAAGGTTGTGAAAGCAGGCCAGTGTCCTTCGTGAATGAGGGACATTCCAGCTATCTGCTGCTGTGTATTGAACCATCCCAGACCTGGGAACATAAAAGAGAACAATTCCATATGCTCACAGGTTCTGTGGACTAGAAATTCAGAGATGGCTGAGCGGGCATGGGTTGACTTTCCTCCATGGAAAACCCACTTGCTCTTCCATGTAAATTTTGGAATCATATCATCAACTCTCCACTCACCTAAACCTCTCTCAGTATTTTAGCAAAATAAAGTTAAATACGTAGATACATTTGGAGGGATTTGCATCTGCTATCTGGACTTGTCCTACCAGTGAACATCAGGCTCCCCGCCTACTTTCCTCATTAGGGGCAAAACCAGCCATGGGTTTCTGGTCTGAAATGCCAAGGTGCCCCCTAATGGGTGCAGGCATAGGCACACAGAGGGGGACACAGCTCTGAGGGCACACCCTGCTGTAAACACAGCGTGGGCTGCAGTAAACGCTACTCCCAGGTGCATGGTGATGCTGGGGATGGATTAATTCTGGGGTATCACCGGCAGGTGTCCAGGCTTGGTTCACTGTGGGGATGCAGCCTCATGTGGGACGATTGTCACTGGAGGAAAGGAGGAGCCTGCAAGACTGCCTGCTAGACAGTGAACCATCCTCACCTGAACCCACACGGGAAGCTGATTGGACTATACAGTTTTACTGAGTGGAGGGTCAAGGCACACACCTTGGGGAACCAGGTGGGGACCAGAGGCCACATGTGCAAATATCAATTCATCGCTACCCAGTGAATATTCAACACATCCCAACTCTGGTAGACACAGGAGCTAAATGTTCACTGATTTATGGCAACCCTGAGCAGTTTTCATGGACCCCCGCTGTTAATAGTTAGGTGCGGAGCTAAGGCTATCAGAGTGAAACAAGCCTGAATCCTGTTGGGAGTAGGGCATCTATACCTGAAGGAATATACTGTGTATCTCTCTCCCATCCCTGAATATATTTTGGGGATTGACATCCTCCAGGGCCTGTGCTTGCAGACCACTGCAGGTGAGTTCAGACTGAGGATACGTCTGGTAAAGGCAGTTCTGAGTGGACATGCTAAGCACCTGCCTATAGCTTTTCTTCAACATCAGTAGGGGAGGAATGCCAAGCAATACAAATTCCCTGGACGGCATAAGGAAATTGGGGAACCCCTCCAGGAACTGGAAAACTGGGCATTATAAAGCGTCCTCATAGCCCTTTTAACCTGCTGGAGTGGCTGGTGGAACAGCCAGATGGCTCCTGGCACATGACCGTGGATTACAGAGAACTGATTCAGTCAGTCATACCCCTCTGCAGGCTGCTGTCCCCACTAGTGCAGCCCTCATGAATCCCCGAAGTCATGAACTAGGGACATACTATGCTGTGGATCTGGCTAATGCTTTCTTCTCCATAAACATAGCACAGGACAGTGAGGAGCAGTTTTCCTTCACACGGGAAGGACGGCAGTGGGCTGTCGCTGTCCTTCCACAAGAGCACCTCCACAGCCCCCCCGTGTGCCATGGGCTTGGAGCCCAGGATATGCAGCATGGGAGAACCTGCCAATGGTGCAGCTGGACCATTACATTGATGATATCATGCTGACTCTTTCTTTTCTTACCAGAAGACCTGCATGCAACAAACATTGTGCAGCACCTAGACTGCTGCAACACTTACAGGAGAAAGGATGGGCTGTGAACAGCACCACGTTTCAGGGACCTGGTTTGTCAGTCAAATTCTTGGGGGCTGTCTGGTTGGGTGACCCTGAGTTTTGGTAGGGGGTTTCCTTGCATGTAGTTAGTACATTGCTCTGACTGCAAATATCTGGCCCTGCTTTTTCCAGAGGCCCTCACCTTATTCTGTCTAAGCTCACAGTCCTTGTCTCATTCTCCCCTCTACAGACAGAGACTCTAGCTGCTTCTAGGAAAAAGGGGCCATGACCACTCTGCTTGCTTCATCCTGAGAGGGGTTGGGTAAGGGGTGCAGTTAGGTCTCCACAAATGGTCAGTTGAAAGGGCCACAGAAGATTGGCATTTCTATTCGGGGTTCCATTTCTATTACTATTTGCACTTTTATGGCTTCTAGGCAAGATAGAACAAATCGTGTTATTAGGTTAAGTAGGAACATCTGGAGTTGGATTTTCTTTTTTGGAGCAACTTGAGAAGATTAACAATGCATGGCTCCACCAGAAGATGAATGGATAAAGAAGACGTGGTACATATACACAATGGAATACTATTCGACCATAAGAAAGAAAGAAATTCTAACATTTGCAACAGCATGGATGGAGCTGGAGGACATTATGCTCAGTGAAATAAGCCAGGCAGAGAAAGACAAATGTCAAATGATTTCCCTCATTTGTGGAGTATAATAAAGAAGCAAAACTGAAGGAAAAAAATCGCAGCAGACTCGGAGATTCCAAGAATGAACTAATGGTTACCAAAGGGGAGGCTGTGGGAGGGCAGGTGGGGAGGGAGGGAGAAGGGGACTGAGGGGTACTATGTTTAGTACACCTGGTGTGGGGAACACGGAGAGAACAGTGTAGCACAGACAAGCATATAGTGAATCTCTAGCATTTTGCTGCCCTGATGGACAGTGACTGCATTGGGGTGTGGGTGGGGACTTGATAATATGGGTAAATGTAGTAACCACATTGTTTTTTCATGTGAAACCTTCAGAAGAGTGTGTATCGATCATACCTTAATAAAAATCAAAACAAAACAAACAAAGAAAAAAAGAATGCATGGCTGAATATGAGAACTAGAAATAGTAAAACTTTAATTGAAATGATGGGAGAAAACTAAAACATCTGGAGAACCATAGCTAGATATTTTGCGGAAACGAGAATTCTGGATCTGGTCTACGTCTCAATGACTAGTATTAGGATTTAGTATAGATAAGGCTGTATGATTGAAACAATACTTTTCTCTAAAATCACCCTCATTTTTATTAGAAGTACCTACATTAAGAAACTAATTAACACTTGGCTTGACTATTTGCATAAGTGCAGCAAGAAGAGCAATTGATTACACAGAATCCTTTAAATGTGCTTTGAAGGAATTTTTTATAAGGAAGTGCAGATTGGACTTTGAAAGGCCTCTCCAGGCCAGAAAGCCAAGCCAGACTTGCCTTCAGGTTTTGCCTGCAGTACCTGTAGATTTGGCTGAATTCCTCCTGCCACACCTGCCAGGAAGTGACCTTCCTTACTCACCTGGTAAGGCTGCTGGGAACCCTGTAAGCAAGGTACCAGGCCAGTTCTTCCACGGGGATTTGTTGGCTTTATAAAGTCAACCTTAGTTCCTTAAAGCTGTTCATATCTGAGTTTATGCACGTGTCTCTCAAGTATGACATTCCAGTCACAGCGTTGGTAATATCGCCTGTGTTTTTAATTGGTCCTCTTACAAGGAAAGCAGATCCTTATTGAACTTATGCAAATAAACATACTGCCTTGAAATATGAAAATACTCACTGAGAGTTTTTAAATTGTGTGTGGAGGGATCAGGTAGAGAGAAAGATAATTGTTTCAATTCTGCCTATAAAGATATTGTCATTTACTAAACTGCTGTCAGTTTAAGAGAAAAAGCTTAAAACACTTTATCAGCAACATTTGAAACATAAAGCCACAAAATCATTTTCCTTAGTTTACTTAATCCTATGTAACCAATACCTGTTCTTCTGAAATCTAGTTCTTTATTAGTTTAGGAGTAATAAAACAGTTACTATAAGTGACAAAAGACTTACAACTGACTATGGTGAAATATGCGATGAGAGCTTACTGTAAGACAGCTGACATAAGGAAATTAGAATATTTCTGTAACACAAAACATTCAGTAACAAAGTATAGCACCATTCCCTTTGACAGTGCTTTCCAGGTAAATATATATCAGATAAATAAGCCAAATTAGCTAAAAATTTTCCCCAATGAGGAGAAAAATTCCTCTGACGTGTTTCAGGGGCCCTCTAGAAAGTATCAGAGTTAACTAGAGGTAAAAGCACCTTTTTGAATTTGATTTTGGGAAGCTGTCAGAAGAAAGTTTCTTTGGCACTTGCTTAAATATGATTATAGGTTGCCATGAAGCAATACTTATTCATTTAACTAGAATGACAACAAAATACTTCAATGGCAGATACAGAAGATCACACAGTTATAAGCAAAGTTTAGCTTTTAGTCCTTTTAATATGGAGATCACATTTTCTCAAATGCTCATAAAATTCATTGAGACTTTAAGCATGAGAAACTGCTTCGATAAAACAATTAGAAAAATTTCTGCAATTTTTCAACATTAAGAGGAGACTAACAGTTTAAAAATACTTGCCCTTTTCACTGAAAACAAAATTTCAATTTCCTGTTAATGTTGACAAATTGCAAAAAGTTTTCTAATTCTTCCACAAAGTTTCTACAATATTTTTTTACATTTATAGTTCTTCCTCTTTAAGTAAACAGCTGCATTTTGGAACAATTACTTTCTTTACCCTCAACAAAAGGAATTTCCATTCCTTATATTTCTCTTATTAAAACAGACATCTTCATTTTTTTTCTCAAGTTGGCGGCATGGTAGGGCAGCAGAAATTTCCTCCTGAAACCATATATATTCTGAAAATACAGCAAATACAACATTGGGGGAATAACAGCCTCTTCAAGAGCTGGTGTTGGCAAAACCAGACAGCTACATGTAACCCCATACACAAAAGTACACTAGAAATGGATCAAAGACCTGAATGTTAGTCATGAAACCATAAAACTCTGAGAAAAAAACACAGGAAAAAATCTCTTGGACATAAACATGAGCAACTTCTTCATGAACATATCTCCCTGGGTAGGGAGAAAAAAAAGCAAAGATGAGCAAGTGGGACTATATCAAGTTGATAAGCTTTTGTACAGCAAAAGACACCATCAATAGAACAAAAAGGCATCCTACTGTATGGGAGAATATATTCATAAATGTCATATTCGACAAGGGGTTGACATCCAAATTATATAAGGAGCTCACGCACCTCAACAATCAAAAATGAAATAATCCAATTAAAAATTGGGCAGAGTATCTGAACAGACACTTCTCCAAAGAAGAAATTCAGATGGTCAACAGGCACATGAAAAGATGCTTCACGTCACTAATTATCAGGGAAATTCAAATTAAAACCACAGTGAGGTATTACCTCACACCAGTTAGGACGGTCAACATCTAAAAGACTAGGAACAACAAATGCTGGTGAGGATGCAGAGAAAAGGGAACCCTCCACGGCTGGTGGGAATGTAAGCTAGTACAACTATTGTGGAAAGCAGTATGGAGGTTCCTCAAAAAACTAAAAATTGAAATACCATTTGACCCAGAATTCCACTCCTAGGAATTTGCCCAAAGAAAACAACTTCTCAGATTCAAAAAGACATGTGCACCCCTATGTTTAGTGCAGCACTACTTACAAGAGCCGAGATATGGAAGCAACCTAAGGGTCCATCAGTAGATGAATGGATAAAGAAGATGTGGTACATACACAGAATGTAATACTATTCAGCCAGAAGAAAGAAACAAATCCTACCATTTGCAACATGGATGGAGCTGGAGGGTATTATGCTCAGTGAAAAACGCCAGGCAGAGACAGACGAGTACCAAATGATTTCCCTCATTTGTGAAGTATAACAACAAAGAAAAAATGAAGGAACAAACAGCAGCAGACTCACAGGACTCCCCGCCTGGCGGCCTCGTCCCAGTAAACCCACCGGCCTGCTCCTCAGGGGGACCCCGTGCCCGCGCCCCGTCCTACCTAGAAGCAGAGCCTGGAGCAGGTGCAGCTGGAGCATCCAGAGCGGCCACCACCCGCACCGCCGGCCTGCGCTCAACTTTGGAGTCAGGCGCCCGCCGCGTGGCACCGGGTCCCAGCCGGGGCTTACGGGCAACGCGCAGGCCCCGCGGTGCAGCGGCCGCCGCCGCCAACGCTCACAGATGGGCGGGGACCCTCGCGGGACACACTGAGGAGTCGCCGCCAGCTGCCCCCACCCTGGGGCCCTCAGAGGCTTGCGGAGGAGCCTGTTAACGGGTGGCGGTGGACCTCGAGGGGAATGGCGGCAGCAGCAAAGTTGTCAGCTTCGAAATGTCCATCAGACCGCTTTCAGTGGCCCCATAGCCAGAGCACCCGGGCCTCGCCGCTGCGCCCCAGGACTCCGGCTGGAGCTGAGGAGATGCCCCTTCCGTCGTCTGCGCCGCCTAGTGCAGAGAAGAAAGTGCGGCCTCACAGGCACCCGCAGCAGGCGCTGATTGGCCAAAGAGAAGGGCATCATGGGCCCTGCACACGCCCCACCCCACGCCTGTTTTCTCACTCACTGACCCGCCCGCTTGGAATTTCCCACACACCAGCAAGCCCAGGTGGCTTCCCGCAAAGCCTCACCCCCTAGAGACGTGCAGCAGGCCCTGCAGGTACTGCTGCCCTTGAACCTTTTGTAACCACAAATCCAAAGCCTGCAATGGCAGCTAAGTCCATATCTATCAGTAATCACGCTAAATGTAAATGGACTGAAGGCACCAACCAAAAGACACAGTTACAGAGTGGATAGAAAAGCAAGACCCATCTATATGCTGCCGCCTACAAGAGGCTCACTTCAAACCCAAAGACATGCACAGAACAGACCAAAAGTGAAGCGATGGAAAAAGATACTCCATGCAAACAATACGGAGAAAAAATCAGGTGTTGCAGAACCTGTATCAGACAAAATAGACTTCAAAACAAAGAAAGTAACAAGAAACAAAAAAGGACTTGACATATTGATAAAGGAGTCAGTCCAACAAGAGGAAATAACCATTATAAATATCTATGCACCCAACACAGGAGAACCTACATATGTGAAACAAATACTAATAGAATTAAAGGGGGAAATTGAATGCAGTGCATTCATTTTAGGAGACTTCAACACAGCACTCAAATGACAGATCAACCAGAAGACAGAAAATTAGTAAGGACACAGAGGCAATGAATAACACCCTAGAACAGATGCATCTAACACACATCTACAGAACTCTACACCCAAAACTGCAGGATACACATTCTTTTCAAGTGCACATGGAACATTGTCAAGAATATATCATATACTAGGCAACAAAAAGAGCCTCAGTAAATTCAAAAAGACTGAAATTGTACCAACCACCTTCTTAGACCACAAAGGTATGAAACAAGAAACAAATTATGCAAAGAAAATGAAAAAGCCCACAACACATGGAGGCTTAACAACATGCTCCTAAACAACCAATGGATCAATGACCAAATAAAAACAGACAATAGGCAATACATGGAGACAAATGACAACAATAATTCAGCAATACAAAATCTGTGGGATGCAGTCAAGGCTGTGCTAAGAGGGAAGTATATTACAATACAGGCCTCCCTCAGGAAAGAACAACAATCCCATATCAACAGTCTAAACTCACAATAAATTAAACTGAAAAAGAAGAAAACTTTAGGGCCAAAGCCATAAGGAGGGACATAATAAAGATCAGAGCAGAAAAATATAAAATAGAGAAAAATAAAACAACAGAAGTAATCAGTGAAAGCAAGAGCTGCTTCTTCGACAAAATAAAATAAATAAACCCCTAGCCAGACTTCTCAAGAAAAAAAGACAATCTACACACATAAACAAAATTAGAAAAGAGAAATGAAAAATCACTACAGATACCACAGAAAAAATAATTATTAGAGAATACTATAAAAAACTATATGCTAACAAAGTGCATATCCTAGAAGAAATGGACAACTTTCTAGAAAAATACAACTTAGCAAGGCTGACCCAGGGAGAAACAGAAAATCTGATGATACCAATTATCAGCAATGAAATGGAATTCATAATCAACACACTACCTAAGAACAAAGGGCCTGGATCTCATGGCTTCACAGCCGAATTTTATCAAACATTAGTGAAGACCTAATACCCATCCTGCTTAAAGTTTTCCAAAAAGTAGAAGAGGAGGGACTTACGCTCATTCTATGAGGCCAGCATCACTCTAATGCTAAAACCAGGCAAAGACACTACAAAAAGAGAAAATCACAAGCCAATATCCTTGATGCATATAGGTGCAAAAATACCCAACAAAATATTCCAAACCAAATTCAAAAATACATCAGAAAGATCATCCCTCATGATCAAGTAGGATTTATTCCAGGAATGCAAGGACAGTACAACATTCGAAACCTATCGTCATCATCCACCATATCCACAAAAAGGACAAAAACCACATGATCATCTCCATAGATGCTGAAAAACTATTCAACAAAATTCAACATCCATTTATTATAAAATCTCTCAACAAAATGGGTATAAAGGGCAAGAACCTCAACATAAAAAAGGCCACATATGACAAACCCACAGCCAACATCATACTTAACAGAGAGAAGCTGAAAGCTTTTCCTTAAAGATTGGGAATAAGACAAAGATGCCCACTCTCCCCTCTTTATTCAACATAGTTCTGGAGTTCCTAGCCATGGCAATCAGACAACATAAAGAAATAAAAGGTATCCAGATTGGTAAGGAAGAAGTTCAACTGTCACTGTTTGCAGATGACATGATATTGTACATAAAAAAATATAAAGAATTCACACCAAAACTACGAGATCTAATATCTGAATTCAGCAAACTTGAAGGATACAAAATTAATACATAGAAATCTGTTGCATTCATATACACTATTGATGACTTAGGAGAAAGAAATCAGGAAATCAATTCTATTCACAATTGCATCAAAAAGAATAAAATACCTAGAATAAACCTAACCAAGGAAGTGAAAGACATATACCATGAAACTACAAGACACTCATTAGAAAAACTGAAGATACCAAAAAATAAAAACACACCCGTGCTTACGGGTAGGAAGAATCAATATAGTCAGAATGGCCATCCTGCCTAAAGCAATCTACAGATTCAATGCTCTCCCTATCAAAATACCAGCATTCTTCAACAAACGGGAACAAGTGGTTCTAAAATTCATATGGAACCACAAAAGACCCTGAAGAGCAAAAGCAATCCTGAGAAGGAAGAATAAAATGGGGGATCTTGCTTCCCAACTTCAAGCTCTACTACAAAGCCAGACTAATCAAGACAATTTGGTACTGGCACAAGAACAGAGCCACAGACCAGTGGAACAGAATTGACAGTCCAGATATTAACCCAAACATATATGGTCAATTAATGTATGATAAAGGAGCCATGGATATACAGTGGGGAAATGACAGCCTCTTCAAAGGCTGGTGTTGGCAAAACTGGACACCTACATGTAAGAGAATGAATCTGGATTGTTGTCTAACCCCATACACAAAAGTAAACTCAAAACTGATCAAAGACCTGAATGTAAGTCATGAAACCATAAAACTCATAGAAAAAAACAGAGGCAAAAATCTTTTGGACATAAACACAAGCAACTTCGTCATGAACATATCTCCCCAGGCAAGGGAAACAAAAGTAAAAATGAACAAGTGGGACTATATCAAGCTGAAAAGCTTCTATATAGCAAAGGACACCATCAATAGAACAAAAAGACATACTACAGTATGGGAGAATATATTCATAAATGACATAAATGATAAGGGCTTGACATCCAAAATATATATATAAAAGAGCACACACCTCACCAAAAAAAAAATGAAATAATCCAATTAAAAAATGGGCAAAGGATCTCAACAGACAGTTCTCCAAAGAACAAATTCAGATGACCAACAGGCACATGTAATGATGCTCCACATCGCTAATTATCAGAAAAATACAAATTAAAACCACAATGAGTTATCACCTCACAACAGTAAGGATGGCCACCATCTAAAAGACAAACAACAACAAATGTTGGCAAGGATGTGGAAGAAAGAGGACTCCTCCTACACTGCTGGTGGGAATGTAAATTAGTTCAACCATTGTGGAAAGCAGTATGGAGGTGCCTCAAAAATCTCAAAATAGAAATACCATTTGACATGGGAATTCAACTCCTAAGAATTTACCCTAAGAACGCAGCAGCCCAGATTGAAAAAGATATATGCCCCCCTATGTTTATTGCAATAGGCAAGAAATGGAAGCAAGGTAAGTGTCCATCAGTAGATGAATGCATAAAGAAGATGTGGTACATATACACAATGGAATATTATGCAGCCATCAGAAGAAAACAAATCCTACCATTTCCAACAACAAGAATTCAGCTAGAGGGTATTATGCTCGGTGAAATCAACCAGGCGGAGAAAGACAGGTATCAAATGATTTCATTCTTCTGTGGAGTATAAGAACAAAGAAAAAAACTAAAGGAACAAAACACCAGCCGACTTGCAGAACCCAAGAATAGACTAACAGTTACCAAAGGGTAACTGGGGAGGATGGATGGGAAGAGAGGGACAAGTGGGAAAAGGGGGCATTACAATAAGGAGACATTATGTGTTGGGCTGGGGTGCACGGGGATGGCTGTACAACACAGAGAAGACAAGTAGTGATTCTATAGCATCTTAATATGCTGATGGACAGTGACTGTAACAGTGTATGTGGTGGGGACTTGATGATGTGGGGAGTCTAGTAACCATAATGTTGCTCATGTAATTGTACATGATACTAAAATTGAAAAACACAGTCAAACACAGACACACACAAAAAAAAGTACAACTGACGTGAGCTTGTAGGATTTCAAACCTTTAAGGAAGTACTTTCCAAAAGAACCCATACAGCTGACTTTATGTGCCTGTGTTGGGGGAGTTTTTCTACTGTACATATCAGGGATTCTCCAAATTAGCTTCCATGCACACTATAAAGGAAAAATAATAGAAGTGTGCTAATTTTAAGCACACAGATAGACTTGTTTTTTAACTGAAATTCAGCAATGACCAAAGCAATTGTAGCAAAAGATTTTGGGGGACAGTGCGAGGAGCATTTTATCACTGCCATGTTTTAGGATTGCCAGTGCAAGGTTTTATAATAAAAAACAGAGAAGCTAATAAGTTTTATTATTGTTCTTAAATTCTCTACATCTGTCTCATCAATTTTACATTTTGCAACCTTGCAGGAATGTAAGAAAAAAGCCACAGATGTAAGATTGAAGGTGGGAAATCATTTAACAGGGAAAACAATCTATATTAGATATTCAAGCTAGACAACCTAAATAAACACAAGGCAATGTTACGACGACAAATCTCCATGGATCAAGCGCTGCCTTATTGCCAGGACCTGGGGCTAAATGCCCATTACCCTGCCCCAGTCCAACACTGGAACCTCTCAGTCCTCCTGCCTAGTTTTATGACCCTGGAATTCAACTGCTCTACATCCACAGCTGGGAGGCACAGAAGCGAGGTGGGGGAGTACTCACCCTTGGAGGGAATGCCCTCTGGGTCAGGTACAGACAGACAGCCACGACAGTGGAGAAAGATGCCCCATTGACCGCTTCCCAAGATCCATACAGGAGCAAGCAGCCAAACCCAGAAGACCCTGGAACTGAAGCTATGGTGAATGAGAATGTCAGGGTCATGGCCCAGCAAAGAAACAGCAAGACAGCACAGAAGAAGACAGAACAAGACCGTAAATGGATGAGCCTGAAGATGCTCCACCTATTAGAAGACATATTTTGAATAAATCAGTGCATAAAAGAAGAACTTACCTGAAGAGGTGCCTGAGTTTTAAAATGCAATCTTCTACAAGGCTTCAGGGTCAGTGCAAGGAAAAACTACCTGTTATCTGGGGGAACTGAGAGAGAAGAGAATGTAAAGGAGACATGGAAAGCCTGTAAGAAGGAACTTAACAATACTTTAGGAAGGAAAACTAAAGCCCTTAAAGAAAAAACACAAGTAGAGAGTTGAAATCTGAATGTCATCAAATTCAAGAGAAGAAAAAAAATACCGGACTTAAGAGGAGTGAGAAGCAGTCACTACAGGAAGTGAAAGACTAGCGAGCAACCTTCCAACCTAGTCTCTGGAAGACCATGTAAGAGCTCTCCCGACCGGCCGCACAGTACCTTCACCCGAGGAGCTTCAAAACCACTGCCTCTGCGCCCCACTTCCAGAGATCCTCATTAATTGGTCTCAGGTGTGGCCTGATTGTTGGGTTTTGTTTTTTAACCACCCCAGATGATTCTAATGGAAAGCCAGAAAGTATTATTAACAAAAAAAAGAAATTCAAGTTTGGGTTAATCGCATTATGCATCTGACAATGACCAGATGACAAACACTTTAAAGCTGGTAAATGCCATGAACAAAATTCTGGTTTAGAAATATTGTACGTGAACTGGAAAAACTCAAATGTTCATGAGTAGAACAGATGACCAAACGGATGTATCCACATGTTAACATGCCACTACCTGATAAAAAAAAAAAAAGGAAGGATCTGATACAGGCACCAAGGATAAATCTCAGGAACACGCTGCCACAGGGCAGACGTGGAGTCCTGCGGGGTCGCTTCACGGAGCGCCAGACTGGGTGGGAAGGCCGGTGCCCGGGTCCACGCTTTTCGTGGCCGCCATGACGGGAGGTGGTGTGATTCGTAGCCCAGCAGGGCGCGCACCGATTGCCACATCTACGCAGGTAACTTACCACCAGACTTGTGAACCAAGGGCACTGAGCATGTGTTCTACAAATGCCGCGCTCACCGTGACTCCGACCTCAAGAATTGCCACGGGGGGCCACCCTTCACCTTCGCTGAGGTCGAGGACCCTCGAGATGTGGAGACGCGTGTGCCCTACTCCCAACAGGATTCAGGCTTGTTTCACTCTGATAGCCTTACCTGTATATCCAGCCATAAGCCAATCAAGAACGGAGTGACTTTCTGGGGTCGGGTACTGGTGGCGGGTGGAGTTTCCTCGAAGCGCTAAAAGCAGACACAAATGTCTCATCCCACTCCCACCAGATGCTCTTCTAAATGAAAAGGTACAAGGGCTGCAGAATTTGTGCCAGGGGCAAGATAAACACTCGAGTACCCTGAAAGACTCAAAACTCCTGTAACAACACCACATTGTAGGGATAGGGAACGCCTGGACTTCACCTTATGACTACTTCTGGGAAAACTTCAGTCTTCCCAACAAGATCACCCCCAATAATTTGACAGACAAAGCAGGTGCCTGAACCTTAGTGCTGTTCACAGCCCATCCTTTATGCTGTACATGTTGCAGCAGACTAGGTGCTGCAACTTCCATATCTGAAACAGATTCAGACGTTAGCGTATCATCAATATAATGGCCCAGCGGCACCATTGGCAGTTTCTCCCATGCTGCAAGTTCTTGGCTACAAGCTCATGACAGATGGAGGGCTGTGGAGGTATCCCTGTGGAAGGACAGTGAAAGTCCATTGCTGCCCTTCCCACATGAACGCAAATTGTTCCTGACTTTATTGTTCTATTTCAATGGAAAAGAAGACATTAGCAAGATCCACAACATAATGTTATGTTACTAGTTCATGATTCAGGGTATCCATCACATATGCAACAGACAAAATGACTTTTTTCAATTCTCTGTAATCCATGGTCTTGTGCCAGGACCCATTCTACTTTTCTAACAGCCACACTAGAGAACTGAAAGGACTATGGGTGGCATTTTTAATACCCACTTTTCCAGTTCCTGGAGGGGTTCTTCAATTTCTTTCTTTTCCTCCAGGGAATTTATATTGCTTGGCATTAGTCACCTGCTGATGCACAAGAAAAGCTACAGGCAGGTGCTTAGCATGTCCACTCAGAACTGCCTTTACCACACGTATCCGCAGTCTGAACTCACCTGCAGTGGTCTGCAAGCACAGGCCCCGCTGGATATCTATCCCCAAAATATATTTAGGGGTGGGAGAGATATACACAGTATATTCCTTTGGGCATAGATGCCCTACTCTCAACAGGATTCAGGCTTGTTTCACTCTGATAGCCTTACCTGTATATCCAACTATAACAGTGGGGGGCCCTGAAAATCACTCAGGGTTGCCATAAATCAGTCAACATTCAGCTCCTGTGTCTACCAGAGCTGGGATGTATTGAACACTCATTAGGTACCAATAAATTGATATTTCAACATGTGACCTCTGGTCCCCCTCCAAGTCCCTCAGGCCAAGTACCTCAACGCCCCCTCAGTCAAACCGAGTCCTCCAATGATCTTCCTGTGTGGGTTCAGGTGAGGCTGGCTCACTCCCTAGCAGGAAGTCTTGCAAACACACAGGTCAGACTTGTGGCTCTATCTCCAGCCTCTGCTTCTTGGTCCTCAACAGCCAGAACTGCTGCTCCAGTTTCAATTGTTGCCATAGCTCCAGGAAGATTCTATTTGACTACACACCTAATTTCTCTCTGTTCCTTCCCCTATCAAATCAACCCACACCTGGGTCCCTGGGAATTTTAAATTCTTCCTTTGAGTAGCAGACCATATTACCTTCTGTGCTATCATTGCTTCAACCTCTCCCAAGTCTGCTACCATATGAATAATCTCACTTATGGGTTGCCTTAAGTGAGGGACAAGAATGGCCACTAGGAACCCAAAGAGGGACATGGAAGCCATCTGAAGCACCATATTTCTCATCCCTGCAGTAACAGGCTCCTCATAAGGGCATAATTCTATAGACTATGGATGGCATTTTTCATGCTTAACTCCCATAACACCTGTTGAAGCTCAGCATATGTTTGTCATCTAGTGGGAGAGGATAGTTAAGTCCTCTGATGCACAAGAAAAGCTACAGGCAGGTGCTTTTACCACACATATCCTCAGTCTGAACTCACCTGCAGTGGTCTGCAAGCACAGGCCCCGCTGGATATCTATCCCCAAAATATATTTAGGGGTGGGAGAGATATACACAGTATATTCCTTCGGGCATAGATGCCCTACTCCCAACAGGATTCAGGCTTGTTTCACTCTGATAGCCTTACCTGTATATCCAGCCATAAGCCAATCAAGAACGGAGTGACTTTCTGGGGTCTGGTGTGCATATTGTTATCCCAGAAGCAGAGATTATAGATAAAGTTCAGGCTTATCCTACCCCCACATCCGTCATGCTATTGCAAGAGTTTGGGGGACTTTTAGGCTACTGGAGACTGTTTATCCTGCACATGGCACAAATGATGAAGCCCTTATACCATGTGGTATGAAAGGGCATCAGGTGGGCCTACGATGACACATGTGCATTTTCTTTCACCACTGCAAAATGGGCAGTCAACGCCTTCTAGCCTTTGAGTGCGCTACACCTGTCAAGACCCTCTGAAATGGATGTCCATGTGACCAAAGACAGTTATGGCTGGGTTCCCTGGAAGTAGCTTGAATGGACTCACCAACTTACCAAATTCTGGTCAAAATTCTGAAGAAGAGCAGGCCCCATTTGCTGCTGACATCTCCATGAGTTGATGAAGCAGATGAATTGGCCCAGGTATGTTGGCTTGAAGGAAAGCCTGACTCTGATGTGACCCAATGGTTACAAAAATGTTTGTTGCATCCGGGGCAAAAGCCAATGTGGGCTGTAGCCCTTCAGCAGGGCCTGGAGTTTAACCTTTGAACAAGTCATCACAGCCCAGCAGGAGTGCACTGCATGCTCTAAAAGGGACTTAACACCAAGGGAAACAAAAGCAAAACTGAACTCATAGGACTACATGAAGCTACAAACATTCTGTACAGGAAAGGACACCATCAGCAGAACCAAAAGGCATCCTAGAGCACGGGAGAATATACTTGTAAATGGCATATTCAACAAGGGGTTAGCGTGCAAAATATATGAAGAACTCACATGCCACATCAAACAAAAAGCAAATAAGCCAATTAAAAAATGGGCAGAGGATCTGAACAGACACTGCTCCAAAGAAGAAATTCAGATGGCCAACAGGCTCATGAAAAGATGCTCCACATCACTAATTATAAGGGAAATGAAAATCAAAACCACAATGAGATATCACCTCACACCAGTTAGTATGGCCACCACAGAAAAGACAAAGAACAAGAAATGCTGGTGAGAATGCAGAGAAAGGGGAACGCTCCTACACTGCTGGTGGGAATGTAAGTTAGTTCAACCACTGTGGAAAGCAGTATCCAGGTTCCTCAGAAAACTAAAAATAGAAATACCATTTGACCCAGGAATCCCACACCTAGGAATTTACCCAAAGAAAACAAGTTCTCAGATTCAAAAAGACTATGCACCCCTATGTTTATCACAGCACTATTTACAATAGCCAAGATGTGGAAGCAACCTAAGCGTCCATCAGTAGATGAATGGATAAAGAAGAGGTGGTACATATACACAATGGAATATTATTCAGCCATGAGAAAGAAACAAATCCTACCACTTGCAACAACACAGATGGAGCTGGAGGCCATTATGCTCAGTAAAATAAGCTAGGTGTAGAAGGACAAGTACCAAATGCTTTCTCTCATTTGTGGGGTATAACAATTAAGCAAAACTGAAGAAAGAAAACAGCAGCAGACTCACAGCTCCAAGAAGGAACTAGTGGTTACCAAAGGGGTGGAGTAGGGACGGGACAATGGCAAGGGAGGAGAAGGTTGAGGGGTATAATGATTGGCATACATGGTGTCGGGGTGATCACGGGATAGACAGTGTAGCACATAGAAGGCAAATAGTGACTCTGTGGCATCTTACTACACCGACAGACGGTGACTACAATGGAGTATGGGGGGAGCTCGGTAATATGGGGGAATGTAGTAGCCACACTGTTTTTCATGTGAAACCTCCATAACAGTGTATATCAGTAATACCTTAACAAAAATTTAAAATAAAATAAATAAAAGGGACTTACACCAAGTCCCACAGAAACCTGAGATGATACCTAAGGGGCTGATACAGCTACTGGAAGGTAACAGATCCTCCCATTTGGAACAACATGGATGGAGCTAGAGGGTATTATGCTCAGTGAAATAAGCAAGTGGAGAAAGACAAGTATCAAATGATTTCACTCATATGTGGAGTATAAGAACAAAGGAAAAAACTGAAGGAACAAAACAGCAGCAAACTCACAGAACCCAAGAATGGACTAACAGTTTCCAAAGGGAAAGGGACTGGGGAGGATGGGTGGGAAGGGAGGGAGAAGGGGGAAAAGGGGTATTATGAACAGCACACATAATCTGTGGGGGGGCAACGGGAAGGCGGTACATCACAGAGAAGACAAGTAGTGACTCTATCGCATCTCAGTACACTGAGATGCAGTGACTGTAATGGGGTATGTGGGGGGGACTTGATAAAGAGGGGAATCTAGTGACCACAATGTTGCTCACTTAAGTATATAAGAATCATACCAAAATTTCAAACACACACACACACACACAAACAAAAAACAATACTGGGGTTTTGGTGCTGTAGAGATCGTATTATATGGGGTGAGAGTTACAGAGGGCTTTCCAGAGCGTCCAGGCTGCCAGAGTTATGAGTAGCATTATTCAGATGGGCAGCGACTGGGTTGGGACCCTGGCACCATGAGCACGTGCTGCTGAGGATGGAGGAATGGTAGCTGGGCTGGTGCACTGCACAGCAGGATGATCCACTACGGGCATCTGTAGGTGGACATCATGATAATTTACCTGTGGGGAAGAGGAGAGACGGAAAGTCACTGAGAAGCCACTGGTATTGGGGGCTGAAGGCTATAGTTTCCCTCACTCCTGGGGTTGGCCAGGTCCCGTGTCCCCTCCAGCCCACCCGGGTCCTGCTGGCCCTTATCCCACTTATCTGCTCGCCAGGTCTGCTAGGGGCACCATGCACCCTGCTAACGCCAGGCTTCCGAGAACCTGTCTTTCCTGCATCATGTAACCCTTTCTCAGTGGGTCACAGGGACCCTGCAGTTCTCTCCCTCACTCTGCGGAGGGGACTTCTGCAAGAGCAGTAGGTGGCACTCATATTTCCAGGGAGTGTTCATGGCAGAAAGAACTTGGCACAGAACTTCCCTGCCTTTCCCTGCCCTGCGCGGGCTCGTGCCATTCAGTTTCTTCTCCGCGATCCACCTGAGGCCAGTGAAGCCCGAGCTTTGCTGGGGCGGATGACAAGATCTGTCCGAACCACGGACTGGCACCTGTCAGGCAGCCCCCGCACCCAGAGGCCTGGGCCCGAGCCAAGGGGGAGCCCCAGGGGCTGGGACCTGCCTGGTGGGGGCGGGGAATACAGGCTCTCAGGCCTTTTCTCTCTCCCAGGCCTCGAGGGCCGGGATGGTGGCTTTTACTGTGGTGCCGGGTGATCAAAGCCCAGCACCTATAACCTCACCACCACGGAAGGCAGGCCTTCTGGTGTGGGGCAGGAGCCGGCTGCCTCTCCCTCAGCCCAGACTGGGGTATCAGCACCTGTCCAGGTGTCCAGTGCCCTTCTCACCTGCATTGTCATTTCGTATTCTTTATAATACGACATATTAACCGTGCGGTCCTTCTGTCTCGATAACGCTGTGTACTAGAAAGAGAAAACAGTGTCTGCTTCCTCCCAGGCAGCTCCTGGGGCAGGGACACTGCAGCTGTTGCCCTGCACCTGTCACTTCCTGGCCAGTCCGCAATGTTTGCTGGGAAACCCAAGGACCAAGGAGTAGCACCCTGTCCCTTAGGACTGAGCCGTCCTGGTGAAAAGCCAGCAAAATCTTAGTTTGCAAATAAGGCTGTTCCCCGAAAGGGCAGGAAATTCCATCATATCCCCTTCGTTCCAGAGGCACCTCTCCTTCAAGAGACCCGGTCCTGGGACTCTGTGACCGAGAGGGTGGCCAGGGTGAGAGCATTCGCAAGGACAGGGCTGTGCTCACGAGACCCTGGCAGATGGGTCTCCCCAGGCCACCTGCTTCCACACAGGGTACTGACCCGGGCAGGGAGGCCCACCTTCCACTAACGCCAGACCCTCGTTTCCTGTCTCGGGACACCCACCCCAGGGAAGCCCTGCCTGCTCACCTGATACTTGGGCTCTGTGTGCACCTGGGCTGGGCCTCCCTCACAGCCTAATGCCACATAAGATGCCCTCCACTCTCCCCAGCCCTGCAACCCCAAAGGCCAACCCCACCGCAGCCCGTCTCTCAGACAGGATTCAGCGATGAAGGCCTGTGAAATGCAGCGCCACATACATGAGAGCCCAGAGGAGGGGACCGGGTCCTGAAACCTGAGCCCCTTTACCATAACTCCTCTGAGTTCTGTGGAAGAGCCTACTACACACAGGCCCTTGGGGATTGCACAAAAGCCCCTTTGTTTCAAGGGGAATCATAGCAGTTGCAGAAACAGGACCCTGAGGTGCTAATTCGATGACCGAGTCCCTTGGTCAGGCTCTGATGGGAGCACGAGAAGGGTGTCCTCTGTGTGACACTGGGAGCCCCACATCTTATAGGGGGCCCACCAGGCCCCTGTCACCCTCTTCTGCCAGCTCTCTCTGCTCAGGCCATGAGGGCTGGAGGGTGCGGGGGGATCTACCTAGGTTGAGGGAGGCCTCATTGTGAAGGCGTGTGTGCCCTCAGGCTCGGACACCACCGCAACCTAACCAAACATGACCTCACTTGGCTGGTGCTGGTGGCGGCTTCCGGGACATAGAAAGATGGAGTGATAAACACAGGGTGAAACGGCTCTGGCTCAGCCATGCCCCCAGGAGGGACCTGCTCTGCAGCAGAGGAACAGAACAGGGCTTTGCGTGTCCGTCTGAGTGCTCGCTGCGTGTGGGTCTGTGGCCAGCTGGCTCCCCCTGCCTGAGCTGAGCCCACCCTTCCCTGTGGGTCCCTGGGAGACATTCAGCCTGGGATGCCTGGTGCTGGTACAGGTGTCTAACCAGGTCGTTTTCATCAGCAGCCTGTATGTCTCATGAAGATAAGAGATCCTCCCCTTCCCTTCCTGCTCCTCCCTCCCCTTCCTTCGCACAGCCTGAACCGCCCCTGTGCCTGGCCCTCAGGGAAGTCCACCCAGCACCCTGGCTTCCTGTCCTCAGGCCCACAGGTTGCAGACCTCAGGCCTGCAGGCATCTTGCTGGTGCTGCCCTCTCACACCCCCAGGGGTCCTTCCTTCCGCCGTGCTCGCACACCTGTCCTTGGGAGCCCAGCTAGCCAGGTCTCTGCGCCCACCCTCCCCAGAGCTGCTTCTGCCCTTTGCTGTTGCCCTGGTTAGGCAGGACACTGGCCACGTGCCATGAAGGTGACATTTTCCCCCAGTACCCAAGGGACCAAGGCCAGTCGAGACACCAAACCTGGACCTACATGGCAGGAATGGGGCCACTTCATTTTGTCCCCTGCTCAGCATGGGGCCCAGCACAACCTGGTCCTGAGTGGTGACTGGGAAGGAAGGACAGGGCTCTAGAGATGGGCAGAGGCCATGTCTGTTTGTAAAGGCACAGCTGCCCCAGAAGAGAGGAATCCTGGGGCACCTGGCCCTCCCTTTGGGGCCATTGCTGCCCAGGCAGGGTCTGTTGCCCATCCCAAGCCTGCAGGGGCGGTTTGAAGATGAGGAGCTCCAGCAGACCCTTGATGATACCCAGACCCAGCACAGCTCTCAGTACTGACCTGCAGGCAAACCTCTTGCCGAGGGCGCCGCGCCTCAGCCGGCATCGGACGGCCGCGCCCCATTTCCTTTGGCCTTCCTTTGGGTGGAACGGCCTGGCTCCGTTGGGCCTTAGGTTGCTGTTCCAAAACGGACTGTTGGAATGTGACCACGGCACCGTTGAGAGGCCCCATGGTGGGTCCCTGTGGGAATGGGGAGGTGAGGTGCATAGAAGCTATGCTGTTGACCACCACATCCCTTTGTTGTTTCTGATTTCTAATACTTCATGTTTCCATTTCAGTATGTTCATAGTTTTTGAAACTATACTAGAACATACAAAGCTGGTACAACAAATAATGCAATCCACAGAAGAGCCTCTCCCTGGCCTTTGCCCCTTTGAGTCCATCAGAAGCCTGAGTCAGGGCCTGGGGTCCCTTCTCCTCAGGGGTAGGGCAGCTCACAGGTCCCCTCTCTGGGGCAAGCCTGAGGCACTCCTTAGAGGCCAGACTGCGTGCCCAGGAATGGGAGGGCAGCTCTGAGCCTCCACGTGCTCAGGTGATGACCTCGGAACTGATGGGAACCTTCCAACAGGCAGATTCCTGGGGCAGCCAGGAGGCCTGATACTTCGGGGGGCTAGGGAGGGCCTGGGCCACGGGGCTGTGTAGTCGGGGTCGCTCACACACTGAATGTAGCATGGGCAGAAACAACAGCACGCCAGCAGGAGGAAGGGCAGCGACAGGAGAGGCACAAGCCAGTAGATAGGCTCGAAGGTGAGGAACGCTAGCCTGGGAGACTCTTTATCTTGGTAAGTATCCTCCGTGTCCTCCGGCTCATCTTCGAGAAGGGCACATAGCGGCATAGCTGGTGTCACGGCAGGTGGGGACCCCTCCTGAAGAAAGCACACTTGTTAAGTCCTCTGTGCACCTGGGCAGCTTCCTGTGGTGCCTGTCACTTGGCATCCCAGCCCACACCCCCATATCCCCTTTCCCCCTTACACTCAGATTGCCCCACTCTGAGACGGCACAGCAGGACTAGGAGCGCAGGGCTGGACCCTGGGGGCCCCTGAAGAGCCCCGGGCCACAGAACCCGCTCAGAGGCTCCGCCCCAGAGCCCCATAAGGGAGTCTGGCATCCTCCGTGCTGGGCGACAGGCAGCCCCCACGGCACGGCTGGGCTGACAGCACAGGGGCCTGGGGAGGAGCACACCAGTGACGGCACACAGGGGGTGCAGGGCGGCTGCTGGGGCCGGGAGGAAGGGGGACTGCAGGATCAGGTTGGCACCCTGGGTCTATCTCCGCATAGCCTCGCCCTCCCTGCCCCTTTCCACAGAGATGCTCAGCCCTCTGAGCCTGCACTTCCCCATCTGCGGGAGCGAGTGAGGGGACACCTGTGAGGTTCAGAGTTCATAGCCTGTCCTGGTACAGGGCCGGCCCGTAAGGAATGGGGGCTCCTGTCCTGTTGTTAGTCATAGCCAAGGAGAAGCTCACTGCATCTGTGCAGTCAGGTGCTGCAAGGCCTGAACCGTTCAACCAAGTGAGATGCTTCAGACAAGTGGGAGAGGGACGGGGCGAGAGTGACTCAGTGCCCAGGAGGCAGGGCAGAGGAGAGGCCAGGCCAGGGCTGGGGGAGAAGCCACTGTGCTGGGAGTAGACACCAGCTGGCTCCTGAGTTCTTTTCCCAATGTGCCTGTTGAAGGGCGGTCGTCACCGGGTGGGACTCCTGATTGGCAAACGGGTCAGTTCTGTCTGCTGATCTGTGAGCGGACACCCAGGGATCAGTATAAACAGACATGCACAGGAGTGTCAGGGCTGCTGCAAGCCAGGCTTGGGGGCAGGGGCCCAAGCACCAGGGCAGTGGAAATTCACCTCGACTGTGCAGGGCCACAGGTGGTCCAGGCCTCCAGGGCTCCTGGCTCTGGGGCCCCAGTTTTGAGGGCCTGGACTCTAGCTCCCTCCAGCCTCCAGCCTCCACCCCTCACCTAAGCCAGACCCAGATGGAGCTCTGAACTCCCCTCCAGGAGAACCAGGCCAGGGAGGTGGCAAGGTGGGAGTCAAGGGGCCGGACTCAGCATTGTTCCGGAGTCCGCTCAGTGCTCCAAGTGGTCGGTGCCATGTGCCTTCAGGGAGCCTGGGCTTGCAACACAGCAGAGAAGCTGCGTGGCCCCAGACACTTTCACAGAGGGACCCCCAGGGCACTTCTGAAGCCTGAGTGGGTCACAGCTCCGCAGGTAAGGGCAAAGGGGCTGCAGTGGCTGTGATGTGCTGCGCAGGTGCCCAGCTGCACAAGCTGCTTGCTGGGCCTGCCCTGGACACTGTTCCTGCCTGGTGCTTCCCAGTGTGTGTGTGTCTCTGTCCAGTGAATGGACTGAGTAGAGTCCCAGAGGGAGGCTGCAGTCTCACCCTGGAAGTCACGCAGTTCCTCCTGCTGACATCTAAATCCGTCTTGAAGAAGGTGAGGCCATTATTCAGGCTGATATCGATGAAGATGGCCCTAAAGAACAGAAAGGCCAGATGGTGACCAGCAGCTCAGACGGCACAGTGCGTGCACTTGGCTCAAACTGCAGCCCTACAGTGGTCCTCGATGTAATGGCTGTGATCACTGGGTAGTCAGGACACCGTGTAGGAGGCAGCACGGAACAGGAGAGCCCACCCCAGGCGAGATGAGGTCACCCTCTGCAATGAAGGCTCAGCGGGCCGTGAGGAGCCCTGCATGGCCCAGATGCCCTCGTGGCCATGGGCCAAGTAGCCAGGCGGGCTGTTTGCTGTTACCATGCAAACTCTTTTCTATGACAGGGTATGCTGGCTTGGCCCTGAAAGGCTGCCTGGGCCAAAGGTACCATCCCTGGGGCCTGTCACCTCCTACATCCTGCCCTCTTTGATATAACCGGTGTGACAGCGGATCACAGCACTTCAGGGAACCACCCGCACAGGTGCATGCAGAGGAAGCCCTGAGCCCTCCCAGAACAGGTGTGAGCAGCTTGGCCAGAGGAGGCATCTCCGACGCTGGTCACGCCATAGTGCCTAAAGCTTTTCACTTACTGGCCCCGATCATTTAACTTGGGTCCTGGGCATGTAATGGAGGTATCTTCCACAGATACAGCCTTCATTCCTGGAAGAAATTTACACGCAAATAATGTGAATGGACATGTCCCCACATCTCCGTCTCCCCTCCTGTGGCCCTTGGCAAGCAGAGCCCACCCTTTGGCAGATGTCGGCTTCTGTTCTCTGCCTTCACCAGAGCACCTACATCACACCAAGTACTGCTGCTGACCAGACTGTCAGATTAGCTACGACCTTCTGACCATTCTTACCCCTTTGTTGGAGCTCATAATGAAAACTATATGGTTAGGGGAAAGGATTGGTGTCTGGGGTCTAGAATGGTTAGGATTAAATGAGGAAAAAATCCCCAAAAAGGTGCAAACTGACTTTCCCATTGGATATTCACAGTCGCGAGAGAAGAATGATGTGACGTCAGCCCGGCATGCAGAGGGGTCTGGACAAGCATGATTGACTGGAAAGGAGTTTTCAAACCAATATTACATGCATGGGATGAGTTTCCATCTATTAGTGTCCTCTTTAGTTTCTCTGAAGGGTGTCTTGTAGTTTTCAGGGTATAGGTCTTTCACTTCCTTGGTTAGGTTTAATTCTAGGTATTTTATTCTTTTTGATGCAATTGTGAATGGAATTGTTTTCCTGATTTCTGTTTCTGCTAGTTTATCCTTAGTGTATAGGAATGCAACAGATTTCTGTGTATTAATTTTGTATCCTGCAACTTTGCTAGATTCAGACATTAGCTCTAGTAGTTTTGGAGTGGATTCTTTAGCATTTTTTAAAGGCATCATCTTTCAGTCTCAAGTGAACGCACCATCTTGGGAGACCTGGCCGAGACTCAGAGCCCTGGGGCTGCCTCGACTTCCCTCCCACAAACTAATGGAATCAAGTGCTTGCCTCTCAAGGGAAGGGACAGCCCAGGAAAGGGAGGAGGTGCAGCTCTTAGGGCACACCCACCCCACACCCAGCCAGCGCTGCAGGAGAGGCTCTCCCAGGGGTGTGATGGTGCTGCGGATCGATTCAGTCCTGGGCACGAGTGGCAGGTGCCCAGGCGCCCAACCAGTTACCCCTTCCACTGTCCGTGTTGCTTGTTTTCAGTGTGTACATAACGAATGGTCAACACGGCTTTGAAGGCTTGGTTTGCTGGGGGACAGCCGTCACTGGAGGAACGGAGGGGCTACTTACGGATGGTTTTCTTTCCAATTCGAAATTGACAGACGACTTCTTCCTTCTGTGTGTTTTCAAAACCTTTCCCAATAACCTTGACTTCATTCTTACCTGCAAGAGTAATATCCAAATGTCTCTGTGAGGTAGCACTGACTTATTTTCCTCAGATGACAACTATGGGAGGCTGCCCCCAAAACAGAATTCCCATGAACTCTTGGGAGGAAGCAGCTGTAGCTGAACCAACATCTGGGCAATCCTCTGGCCAGATCCTCCCCTGGGGTCACTGAGGGCCCACTCTCAGGAGCCTGGGCTAGGCCCAGGGCACTCAGAGGCTGCTTCCCACTTCCCATGACCCATGAAATCCATCCATTAAAGGCACCCAGCCTAGTTCCCTCCATAGGGGCAAACCCAGCCGTGGGTTTCTGCTCTGAAATCCCAAGGTCCCCCTAAGGGGCACAGGCAGGTACCAGGCAACCTTACACAATTGAGAGAGGAGCCAAGACATCCTGGTGAGTCAGCCCTGGGTCATGTCTGAGCTGCACACGCACACCTGGGGGCCTGGGGACTTTCTGCCACCTGGAGTCAAAGCTTTATTGCCCCCCCACTCTTTCGGGGGGCCTATAGCAGAATGGAAACCGGAGAAGCCAGGCATGTTCTTGCGGAAAGAGAATGTGGAGTTTCAAAAGACTATGTGGCTTCCCCCAACACCTGGCAGTCAGAGGGTCAGGGCCTGCTGTCAGTGACCGATCCAGGACCACAGAGGATGCCGCCTCTGCTCTACACCCAGCTGAATAGCTACCACGCAGCTCCTCTGCAATGCCCTGCGCTCTGCTTTCCAACTCATGGGGCTGTGACTGCTGAGCCTGAAACCCTAGAGGGGACTGGCTGTCCTGAGCCTCGTGGGGAAGTTTGGCAACAGCCTCTACTGCCGTGTCTGTGACACGCAGGGAGTGTGGCAGCCCAGGGCAGGGCTGAGAGCCCGGAGCACGGCAGGCCCTGGCACTCCTGCGAATGGTGCACAGCGCCCCTCTGCTCCATGCGTTGTACCCTGCCTTGTGTCCCTGCTGCCCTTCAGGCCCTGCTCTTGGCCACTTGTCCTCTTGCAGGAACTACAGCTCTCAGGGGTCTGGTTTACTCTGGGAATTGTAGCCAAGTGGGGCCAGGATGGGGTTTTGAGCAGAACAGAGGTTGAGTTAAAGGACTCCGCTCTGCCCAGAGAGCTGCTCCTTTTACCTTCGACCTGCCCGCACCCTGTTCCTCCAACAGCAAAAACCCCAAGAAGAAAGTGAATCGGAGAGTGAGCAGAGCCAGCTTGCAGGCAGCTGCGCTTCCCCAGCTACACTCCCCCTGCCCACCAGCTCTGAGAGCGCAGAGGGACCTGCAGCCCAGGACTGGAGGCAGATCCTTTCTGGAAGGGAGGGCATTCTTTCTGGGAGAAAAGTTATACACCAGGCTGCCCGGGACCCAAGGACAGGGGACTGAAGGTGGGCAGCTCCCTGGAAAGTCCAGGTGGAGCTGGGCGGTGAGGAAGGGTGGCTGACCGCCAGTACTGGCAGGAGTAAGGCGGGAGGTGCCCACTCTGGGGCGGCCAGGGAGGGGCTGGGACACCACGTGCTGCCCGGCACAGGCTCGTGGAGAGAATTCGCACACTGCTCCCCCACTGTTGACCTGTGTGTCCCCTGCCTGCAGCTATTCTACTGCGGGGACTGATCCCAGGAGACCCCTGCCCCACGCCTACAGAGAGGGATGCTTGGGAAAGCGCCACAGGGCGGCTCATAATATCATCTCCTTCAGAACAATCTTACCGTTGAACCAGGGACACTAGTGAAATTAACTTGCTCCTTCAACATAACAGACTGGTGTGCAGATGGCTGGAAAATATTATGTAGTGCACAATCCCACTAATATGGAAATATCCCTGTCAAGTCTACTCAGATAGGTGTGCATACATGTAATCAAGTTCTCATTACACAGGTATGTGCCATATGCAGTCAAGTCCTCCTAGTAGTTCTCTCTGGGAGAGAGTTGGATGGGACCAATGGGGACCCTCATCAAAGTGGAGGAGCAGTGGCTACCCAAGCTGGTGGCAGGAGGGACCCATGCTGCACAGAAGGTCCTGCAATGGCCAGTCACATAAGTAAAATAATTCAAGGCTCCACCTCCAGCATGGCCACCTGGGGGTGAACAGCCCCAGCATCCCCAGCAAATACACAGGCGGGATGAATGTCAGACCCCTGTGCCCAGCGCACCACGCCAGAGCCAGCATTCACAGAACGTGGTCCTCTGAGGAGAGGTGCAAAGCAGCGGACTGCCTGTGGCAGAAATGCCAGGAGGGGAGCTGCCCCCAGGGGCCGGGCTGGAGGCAACTGCCTGGGAGGGCATCCAGGGGGTATTCCTGGGGCAGCGCTCAATTCTGAATGTCCGTGGGCTGACTTACACAGGGTTGTCTTACAATTCTCAGTCTTGTCAAATGGCACCGTTACCATTTCTGCATTTCAGAAAGAGAACTCTCAACGATCATTAGTCCCTAGTTTGAGATATGCAGACTGAAGGGTTTCATGGGAGGTAGCCTGATGCCAGTATTTCACTGTGAGATGCTTCAGAAATCAGATGGGGCATTGAAGGAGAGAGAGGGAGAGCCAGCAAGGACTAGCTCCATTCATCATAAGGAAATACGGTCACACAGGGATTCTGAGCACCAGTTAGTGGAGATGGGGGTTCATTGTACAATTGTTTCCAATGCTGAAGATTTTAAGCTTTGCATAATAAAAGACTGGAAACAGAAAGCTGCCTGATAGAAATAATATCATGGACAGAGCCCAGCAGAAGTCATGGTGCACCTTGGATGACAAGTGACTAATGAGAGGCAGAGACCAATGGCAGAGGGAGGCCGAGGGGGCGCTCTACCAGAAGCAGCTTGGAGGGTGAGACTCCTGTGAGTTGGGCCTCAGAGGATGGGTGGGAAACTGAGGCAGGGCCTACAGTAGCCTCGCTACCCAACCCCACCTCTGCAGCAAATGAGGTTTAGAGCAGAGGGGTCCTTGCCCTGCAGGTGGTCAGCTAGTGACCTCAGGTTCTGTGGTCAGCCTGGGGTGAGTAAGTGGCCTCTCTGAGCACTTGTACCTGTGACGGGCTGGAGCACAGGCGTAGGGGCCGGGAGGAGCCCTTGAGCCTCATGCGCAGCCCCTGCCTGCTTCCTCAGGGTCCCCTGATTGCTTCCCCAGGGCAGCCTGATGAAACGGGCTCTTTTACTTCCTTTGGGCTCCAGGTTTCTGCTTTGTACTTCCAAGTGACTGTCACTCTGTGTAGTGGCCTTTGACAAGAAGGCAGCAGTTTAACAGATCAGAGCCAAAACTCTGGGCCACACTGGTAGAGGGCATGTGGCAGGCACCTGCCACTTCGTCTTGGCTGCCATGAGGGACGAATGGTGACTGGCACCCTCACCTGTGGCTTGTCATGGTGGTCAGATGCCATGGCCGGTGTGTACAGCAGACATAATCACAGAAATGAAGATGTCAAACTGGCTGCATGGTTGGGCGCTCAACCCAGGAGGGGCAGGGAAGGACCCCGTGTGTGGGGTTGCTAAGCACCCTCCACACTGCATGTTCAGAAGATGGGGACGCAGACAGCTACCCCCAACAGCTGGCTCAGATGGAAGCCATCATCCCGGAGGTCCCTTACCCACTCAAATTACATTTCAAATACTAATCAGACTTGGATTTCTGGGGTGGTTTCTAAATAGTTTGGCCTATTGTCCTGGTTATACGTGGTTGGGTCCCATTTGGTAGTGTCGTTCAGGTTTTTTAAAACAGTTTTTTAAATTTCCTAATCAATGTTTTGGTTGTGAGATTAAAGAAAGCAATTACACTAAACTTATGCGGCAGTCATTTTGCAGTATGGTCACCAAGGCCTTGTGCAGTGGGTTCTGAAGTGATAGGGGGCCCGTTACAATCCTGGGCAAAGATGCCATCACATACCCACACCTCCACATCCCCAGGCACCCGTACCTCACACAGACTTACATATGTACCTGACACGAACGTTCTATGGACCCAATGCGCATTCCAGACCAATGCATCCGTAGACACCATATTCACATACACACACCACATTATTCACACTCACACGCATGCTCCACACACACACACACACACACACACACACACACACACACACACAGCGCGCTCAAACACACTGCACAAAATGGAACCACATACACGACTCCCACCACACACATGGCACATTCACAAAACACACACACACACACACACACACACACACACACACTCCTGTGTTTACAACAGTGACTCCATTAATTACCTCTAGCGCAGGTAGTGGAGTAATCGACAGATGTAATCTGCACACATGACCTCGCTATGAGCTGAAATAGAGAGAGAGGAGTGGCAGGGTCATGGGAGGGAAAGGCGGGGGGAATGGTGTGCAGCCCCCTTCATCCGCCCTCACTCACGGGACCAACGATGTCTTCCAGTCCACTGTATCCATTGTCCACTCCAAACACATGATCCTCTTCACCAGAAATTTCCAGTAGCTGAAATGGAGAGGAGACAGTCTGGGCACACAGCCAGGGGTGATGACTCAGAGGTCCCCATCCCAGGGGACAGACACCGAGGGCTAGACCCTGGCACCCGCCAGCAGCCCACCCTCAGGGGAGGGAAAGCTCTTCCACCCTCACCTCTGCTGGGTAGGTCTTACACAACACTTGTTAATCATTCTGAATGGCCACCTTGCACATCTTTCAACTCTGTGGGCCCACCCTAAGCAGAGAGGGCCCCGACCCCACTCCCCAGGCACTTGTTGGTGAGTAAAGGCCCATCCTCTGGGTGACCCTGAGAGACCCGCCATCTTTGAAGCTTTCTCCACCTAGGCTCACAAGTGACCCCTTGTTCCCTGCTCAGAACTACCTGGTATAGCTGATAATCTTGCATGCCCACGAAATACAGAGTTGCCCCCAACTGCCTGGATTTTGCAGCCTGAGAAAGAGGAAATGTTGGGTATAATAAATTTCATCCAAATATGTGGACCCAAAGGCTGGTAACAATGGGCTTGACTCACTTCAACTTGTGTCTGTGCAAACGATTCTGGCAGCAGTTCTCCACCTGTCAGCACGATAATGAGGCTGGGAACCCTCTGTCCTGTGGGAGATGCAGGGAATGACTGGGTCAATGAGAGCAATGGCCACAGGCTTCCAGGACCTGAGCACTGCTCGCCACACCTCACCCTCCTGGGGAGAGGCCACCCAGAGCTGAGCACCTGCCACCCAAATGCCTGGAAGGCTTTGCAGTTTATTATGCAACAAGAAGGGCCCGTAGCCCAAGACCCACTTTGCAGATGAGGGGACTGAGCCCAGTTTAGGGTTCTTCCTACAGAACTGTCACTTCTACCAGAAGGTATAACCTTGGCCCTGAAAGGCAATGCCAGCAATTACACGGGTTAAGCATCAGCCTTCCAGATGAGCAAAAGCAGGAGTGGGCACACCCCCTGTGCAAGAATCCCGCAGGTCCATGCAGGCCTGTTCCAGCTCTGGGCCTCACCCACAGCTCTCCCGTGGGCACCTGTAGACCCAGGCACAGGGCTTGAGGTCAGAGGCAGGTGACCAGTAGACCCCCTCCCCAGCTCAATGCCTTTCCCTGGGCCACACATATTCCCTAGACCCTACAGCCAAGATGAAGATGTTTCTGGGACAGGCACAGTTGTTTACACTGCGGGAGACACAGAGCAGGAGCATCAAGCCAAGGGAAGGAGCTGAAGGGAGAAGGAGTCAGGGAGGAGTGTGAGCTCAGCAAGGGGGAAGGTCAGGCTCCCTTCTTACAAGGAGGCCACACTGCTCCAGGACCCGCTGGGTTTCCCCATTTCTTCTTCAGGCAGCCCAGCTCCAGGTCCAGCACCCCATATTTCCCAAGAACCGTGACGCTGCACACGCGACCCCTTCCTGTGCTGCGGAACATCACGGGGTGGCTGTCATCGCCACTGCTCAGAGCAGGAGGCTGCCCCTCAGAGAGGGCAAGCAGCTGGCTCCAGGAGTCAGAGCGTGGATGTGGCCTGGGACGGTCTGCACCGACCTCACTGAGGCCCAGGCCTGGTTCTTGCCGGGAAACCATCACCAAGAAGGCAGGAAGCAGCTCACTTACCTGCAGCACGTGTTCTTTTGATCTGCTCATTGGCCTGCAACAAAATGAAGGAAAAAGTGTGTCGGGGGGACAGTGAGATGACCCAATGATGACCCTCTGAGCACTTGATAAAGCAGAGCCACATCTCAGAAATTTAGCTTCTGTACCTTTTCCAATCCGTGCTGCATATTTATGGCTCCAGTAGGTAGTACATGGAGCAATTCGACAAGAGCATTGTTTATTTTTTTTCTGAAAAAAAAATCAGAGCAGGTGGGAGATGGAATGAGGGGTTGCCTCTTACAACCAGCCCCAGGCTGTCCTTGCCCGTCTGCACGTGCAGCCCTGCCGGGACGGGGGAGGACCACGTCAAGGAGCCCGGTCCCGGCCCTCTGTCCTGTGCCTTTGGCATTGGATGGCCTGGTTCCCACCTTCCCAGTCCCCTATCGGGTGAGCAGGGTGGTGAGGGGACGCTGCCTTCTAGCCCCATAGGTGTGGCCTGGCCGTGTCTGCGCTGAGCTCTGTCTAAGCCGTGCAGAACTGGGGACCCCCGAGGAGTACACCCTGACTGTTCATGGTGAGTACGGGGAGATCCCAACGGTGATTCCACCACAGAGTGACTGGCAGCACGACCGCCCCTCGGGGGCCCTGGAGAGGGCACACTGTACCCCCACACTTAGGGCAGAGCTTGGAAACGTCACCAGGCTCACCCTGGCCCCTCCTGTCCACAGGCCCTGGGACCCTATAGTGCAGCGTCCTCGGGCTCTGCCTGGTGCTCCTCCCACTCTCAGGGGGGTTCCAGTCATTTTCCTCCATGAGAATCTAACCTCCCTGCTACTCGGAACCTCCATAACGTCCCACCTCCCACCTAGACCCTCCTGGGATGCAGGCCCACAGGGCCTTCCTCCAGCACCCTGTCCGTCTGGGGTTCAGGACCCACTCCTGGGCTCACCTGACCAGACTCACTGGGAACATGTTCCCCTCCACTGAAGCACCCACACTTGGATGACACCCATCCCTTCCTCCCTGGTTCTGATTGTCTCCCCCTTTCCCCAGCACCCAGGGCACAAAGTGACACACAACAGCAGGTGCCGGGTATGTCCACCTAGAACTGCACCACCTGATCAGGGAATCTTCACAGTCAGCCTGCTCTAGGGGAAGGGTAGAGCACGGAGGGAAGGACTTGGGTCAGGAGAAGGGCTGGGCTAGGAGGGGAGGAGTCTGTCTACTAGCACAGGGTCCAGCCAGTGCCAGTGCAGAGGCGGCATGAGGGACCCGGGGGCTGGCCTGAAGGTCAGGGTGGGCAGTGAGGGGAGGGTCCAGCACAGCCATGCCTGCACACCCATGGGCTCCTCGGTGCGGGCTCAGGGACCCCCTCTGCTCCCTGGCCATCCCTGTGGCCTGACCACTGGGTCTGCTTTAGGGGATCAGTGAAACACTTACCTGTCCGAGGTCAGCTGCATATTGACGTGGCCATGAGTCGAGTAGGTAATGAACGACATACGCTGTGTGGGGCTTGGGAGGAAACATGGGCTTGTGAGCAACTATACACACAGGCGGAAAGTGATGCTGATGTGCAACAGGGAGGGGGTGCCCACCAACTTCTCTGTTCTCCATTCTGTCTCTTTTAGTGTGGAGTCCATTTCCTGGACTCCAGGAGTTCTCATCACTTTAGTGAAGGATTATGAGGCCTGGAAGGCGTGCTGCCCTCTTGTCAAAGTGCGGCATGGCACCCTGTAGACCCAAATCCCAAAAGTCTGTTGGCTCTCTCTGCCTCTCTCACACACACACATGCACACAGGGCGGCTGCATGCACAAGGAGATAGACAGCTACATGCTCTTCCACGAGAGCCCTCCCAAGCTGGCCTCTCCTCTCCTGACAAATTCTTTGTAACTTCACATCTCCTCCTCTCTGGACCATCTTCCCCAACTCCCTCCCCTCATCTCTAACAAATTTTCCTCCCTCATCACCATTCATATTCTCCCCTCCCTTTTCACCTTCTGGCCCCTCTTCTGATCACCTGGCCCTCATTATCCTTTAGTTACACTGTTCCCATAGTTCCCTGTATGAGCTCCCCACTGGTCCTGGCTCTTGCCCACCATTATGAGACTTCTCTGCCTGGAGTACAACTGGAGCCCTGTCTTTCTGAAGTCCCACCAGCCCCTCTGATCATGCATCATCCATAGCTCCCTATGGCCTGCAGCAGGAAATCCAAGACCTGCTTCCTGGCATTATTGCCTCTCTGCCTTGGCCACAAGTTGACCTCTCGCTTCATCTGCCAGCCTTCCCATGTTAACCATGTTCAGCCAAATAGACCCCTTCCTGCTCAAACGACCTTCATGGTTCTTGTTACCCTGTATTTCTCATCCTTCAGGATCTACAGAAAATTTCCATATCCAGATGTTTAGTTACAGTGTTAAGGAGTTTGCCTATTTCCTAGTCTGTGAGGTCCTCCCGGGAACACTGTGCCCCTGAGAACAAGGCCTGACCCCCAGGAAGGAGCCAGGCAGGGCTGTGGAGATCTTAGGAAACAAATGGGATCTGTCCTCCCCTGCTTCAGAACACTGCCCTGAGCTTTGGGACCTGAGGCAGTCCCAGGTCCACTGCATCTAAATAGCAATGTACTCAGTCAGAGGAAAATGCCCTGCAACACAGAGCTGAGAAGCCGTACTTTTTAAATCTGTTCACCAAATCCTGCACAAAGTGCTGTGTGAACTCCCAGGTGTCATTTACACTGCGGGATCTGAAAAAGAAGAAGATATGAGTCACAGACAGAGGTGCATGTATCATGTGAGCATACTTTCTGCCTTCCCTGCCTTCCTGCAGGCCCTTAGCAAGCTCCTCCATGAGAGCCCCCAGCTCCTGAAATAGCTAAAGGCAGCACAGCTCCCGGACTGAGGTCAGTGGGTTACCCTCGTGGTGACTTTACTCAATGTGAGTGGCAGCAATTGACCGATTAGACCTGTGTGGAAGGGATGGGGGACTTCTCAGATAAGGGGCCTTTGGTGGCAGACATGGACGGTTGATCATCCTACACGGGAATGTTAGGAAATGAGGTAGGATGCATTGGTCAGTAAAGCCTCCGGAAATTCTGATATGCTGGCTCTCCTGCTGCCCCATTTCCCCTTGGGAATCACCATTCCCAGCTCTCTGCTCCTCGTCCACCCCTTGAACACGGGGGTGGGTCGTGGCTCTCGGTTCTTCCTCCCCACCATTCCCTCTGCCTCCATGGCTACATCTAAAACCATCATGAATAGTGAGGAAACTAAGGACAAATGACATGAACATCAAGATTCCAGTGGGTACATATCTACCAGGCACTTTACATATATGATTTCTGATTCCAGAACAACCCCTATGATGGTAATTATTCCCAATTTTGAGATGAGGAAACAGGATTCCACAGGTCATAGAATGTGATACAATTTCAATAGCTAGCATGGATGTGAACCCAGCCCTGGCGGCAAACCCCACACTCTACCCATTGCACTTGGCAGGTCAGGATGACACTGAGTCAGACAACTGCTGGAAAGCAAAGCAGCAGACTTTGTCAACCTGCTTAAGTAGAGATTTACTCTGAGACCCACGCTGACATGCAAGACAACTCCATTCCTAACTAACACTTTCCATTTCCTCCCCATTACCTCTCTCCTGTTATCCCACTGAATGAAAAGGACACTCCAAAGACAATTTAAAGGAAACAAGAGTCTTCAACCCACCTATCTTCTTTGGGATAGCTGTTAATTTATGATAATTTGGAAGGAAACTCTTGAGTCTCTTACACAAGAATATGAGAGCTCATAGGCAACCACAGGGACCTACAGTTCCCAGCAAGGAGGCAGTAGGGAACCCAGCAGACACGTGGGCTTCTGGCACTCAGGGCTCCAGCCATGATACAGTGTCCCACTCTTAAATGAGCATGGAGAGATGGGCATCCATAGACAGCTCCACAATTAAACCTTGAGGCCAAGACATCCTGGTGATATAACTATTCTGGGAGAATGGACGCACAGAGCAGAATCATATAAGTGAGCTGAGATGTAACTAAGCTAAATACTCTTCCTCCACGGTAAGAAGTTAACTGAGAATATGTAACCTCAAGCAGCAAGAACTACCATAAAGTATAAATATGTTTTAGCGTGTGAACACATTATGAGATACATGGTAACAACGTCAAAAAACAATCCTGAAGTACTTGAAAATGGCTGTCTCTGAAGAACAGGATCAGAAGTGGGGCCATATGGGGCAAGAGTCCATATGTGTGTGTGTGTGTGTGTGTGTGTGTGTGTGTGTGTGTGTGTGTGTGTGTGTGTGTGTGTATTTGGAATAGTGTTCCATCTTAAATTTATGTTCAAGCGTTTTCTTGATAAATTTAAAAAGGAAATTACAAACTAGTGGCATGAAGTATGAAAATGGCAGACTTGGAAGCTCTAAGCCTTCAATTCCACAAAGAAGCACTGAACGGAGGCTTAAATCTGATACATGCTACAACATGGGTGGACCTCACACAACAAGGCAAACACAAAATGCCAACTGTCCTATGATTCCATTTATATGAAGTGTCTGGGACAGGGAAATTCGTAGATACAGAAAACAGAAAGGAGGTTGCCAGGAGTTGGGGAGGGGTGAATGTGGAGTTATTGTTCATACAAGTTTCAGTAGCCTCTGTCCCTGAGAAGCACAGAAGCCATGGCTCGCTCGGAGAGGAACACGTGTGAAGGGCCCTGAGCAGGAAGAAACAAAAGACACGGAACGGCCCATCCAATGGGGAGCGCAGATCCACAGCCAGGCCTGCACAGCTCTGCCCTTCCACTCACCGGAACTCACGAGGAAGCTGGGCAGGACGCACACATGCTGAGTCCAGATGCCTCACTGACGACGCCCCTTCAGCTGTCATCCTCTCTGAGAACCTATCATCCCGCCTTTCCCGAGGTAGCCCCAGGCAGTGACGGGCGGCCCTAACATCTGGTCCAGATTGGGACAACCCTGAGTGCCAGCTGAGGCTGTCGGACCCGCATGAAGCTCCACCTAATCCTACTTCTGCCCATTTTGTCCCACAGGGGTTGGTGCCAAGGTGCTGGGTAATGAGCATCCTGCATCCGGAGTGGACGGATCTAGAAGCTCTGCTTTCTCCCCTAGGCCATCCCCTCTTCCTCCACCTTTGTCACGTGTGTGGGTGCTCCCCTGGATTCTGACTCTCCATTATCCTCTCACTGGGCACACCCACCTTGGGATCCTACTTGACTTCCCCCGGCCTAGAATGAATGAACAGGTCTACTCATCACATGGTGACAGCGCCCAGAAAACCTCAGGAGGGCTCCCAGCAGAGACATTAGGCTCACACATCCCCCACTCCAGAGGGCACATGGGAAGAAAGCCGAGTCAGGGAATCTGGGCTGGGTCAGCGGCCCCCGTGGGGCAGGGAGATCCCAGTAGGTGTGATTTTGGCTTAAATGCCAGGTCACTTTATACTTATCTTCCATGACTACGTGTGATGTTGTGCTGAGCAAACTACCTACAAATTCCCCTTCCCCTTCATTGCAACATGGTGAGATGGGTATGAAGACCTTGACTGTACAGATGGAGACACTGAGGCTCAGAGAGATGGAGCAACTGGCCCAAGGCTCCCTGATGGTGAATGGAGACTGCCTGACTGTAGGGCTGGGGCTGCCTCCCACTGCCCGTTCCCCGGGAAGGGCAGGGAGCAGCCCCAGGAGGGAGGATGTTCTCTCTCTCTAAGCACTTCTCACCCAGTGGGCCCTGTCTGGGTGTGCGCAAATCCTGGCCCTGGGGCTGAGGTTGCTGTGGTTTCAGGTCTGGCCTGGCCACTGCAGCAACACTCTGGGCACATTCCCCACTGGTGGCCCAGGTCTGGGAACTGTGTGTGTAAATGCTTTCTGGGGCACCCTCAGCTCCTCCTCCTATTTGCACAATCTGGCAGGATTTAGTCCTGGCCAACGAAAACGGCAAGTGTCAAGGCAAAGGCCATGATGGGGTGTGGGGGGGCACAGTGCTGTGGCACAGCTCGTCCTGGAGCCTGAGTGGGGTACCAGGAACTTCAGTGGCTCCCTTTCCTCTCCTTCCTTCTTTACTTTCAGGACAAGGCCTATACTCCTCACCCTGACATGCCGAGAGAGCCAGCTGTGGTCGGAGGGTTGAGGGCTGCCTGCCAGCATTTAAGAAGCCAAAGGAGCTTTTCCTCTGCGATCGGGAACAAGACAGGGATGCCCACTCTCCCCACTGTTATTCAACATAGTACTGGAGGTAATCGCCATGGCAATTAGGCAAAACAAAGAAACATAAGGAATCCACATTGGTAAAGAAGAAGTTAAACTGTCACTATTTGCGGATGACATGATATTGTACATAATAAACCATAAGACTCCACTCCAAAACTACTAGAGCTAATATCAGAATTCAGCAAACTTGCAGGATACAAAATTAACCCCCAGAAATCTGTGGCTTTCCTATACACTAATAATGAACTAATAGAAAGAGAAACCAGGAAAACAGTTCCATTCACAATAGCATCAAAATAAATAAAATACCTAGGAATACACCTAAGCAAGGAAGTGAAAGACCTATACCCTGAAAACTACAAGACACTCAAGAGAAATTAAAGAGGAAAATAACAAATGAAACTCATCCCATGCCCTTGGCTAGGAAGAATTAATGTCGTCAAAATGGCCATCCTGCCCAAAGCAATATACAGATTCGATGCAATCCCTATCAATTACCAACAGCATTCTTCAATGAACTGGAACAAATAGTTTAAAAATTCATATGGAAACACCAAAGACCCGAATACCCAAAGCAATCTTGAGAAGGAAGAATAAAGTGGTCGGGATCTCGCTCCCCAACTTCAAGCTCAACTACAAAGCTACAGTAATCAAGACAATTTGGTACTGGCATAAGAACAGAGCCACAGACCAGTGGAACAGAACAAAGACTCCAAACATTAAGCCAATATATATGGTCAACTAGTATTCGATAAAGGAGCCATGGACATACAATGGGAAAATGATAGTTTCTTCAACAGATGGTGCTGGCAAAACTGGACAGCTACATGTAAGAGAATGAAACTGAATCACTGTCAAACCCATACACAAAAGTAAATTCAAAATGGATTAAAGACCTGAATGTAAGTCATGAAACCATAAAACTCTTAGAAAAAAACATAGGCAAAAATCTCTTAGACATAAACATGAGTGACCTCTTCTTGAACATATCTCCCCGGGCAAGGAAAACAACAGCAAAAATGAACAAGTGGGACTATATGAAGCTGAAAACCTTCTGTACAGCAAAGGACACCATCAATAGAATAAAAAGGTACCCTACAGTATGGGAGAATATATTCATAAATGACAGATCCGACAAAGGGTTGACATCCAAAATATATAAAGAGCTCACACACATCAACAAACAAAAAGCAAATAATCCAATTAAACAATGGTCAGAGGAGCTGGATACACTGTTCTCTAAAGAAGAAATTCAGATGGCCAACAGACACATGAAAAGATGCTCCACATCGCTTGTCATCAGAGAAATGCAAATTAAAACCACAATGAGATATCACCTCACAACAGTGAGGATCGCTACCATCCAAAAGCAAACAACAAATGTTGGCGAGGCTGTGGAGAAAGGGGAACCCTCCTACACTGCTGGTGGGAATGTAAATTAGTTCAACCATCGTGGAAAGCAGTATGGAGGTTCCTCTAAACACTTCAAATAGGAATACCATTTGACCCAGGAATTCCACTTTTAGGAATTTACCCTAAGAATGCAGCAGCCCAGTTTGAAAAAGACAGATGCACCCCTATGTTTATCACAGCACTATTTACAATAGCCAAGAAATGTCAGAAACCTAAATGTTCCATCAGTAGATAAATGGATAAAGAAGATGTGGTACATATACACAATGGAATATTATTCAGCCATAAGAAGAAACAAATCCTACCATTTGCTAGAACATGGAAGGAGCTAGAGGATATTATGCTCAGTGAAATAAGCCAGGCAGAGAAAGACAAGTACCAAATGATTTCACTCATATGTGGAGTATAAGAACAAAGGAAAACTGAAGGAACAAAACAGCAGCAGAATCACAGAACCCACGAATGGACTAACAGTTACTGGGGAGGATGGGTGGGAGGGAGGAAGAAGGGCAGGGAAAAAGAAAGGGGACATTACCATTAGCATGTATAGTGTGGGGGGGCACGGGGAGGGCTGTGCAACACAGAGAAGACCAGTAGTGATTTTACAGCATCTTACTACACTGATGGACAGTGACTGTGATGGGGTATGTGGGGAGGACTTGCTGAAAGCGGAGCCTAGTAAACATAATGTTCTTCATGTAATTGTATATTCATGATACCAAAATAAAAATTAATAATAAATAATAAAATATAAAATATCAAAAAAAGAAGCCAAAGGAGGCAGTGTGAAGAGAGGGGCAGGAGTGGGGAGGTCCTGGCTCAAAAGCTCTTTCTCTAGTGCCTTTCTCACACGCCCATGTCACACTTCCTTGGGGAAGAGAGGGGACTATCTTCCCACAGTCTAGTGTTTGGAAGCAAATTAGCTCAGCTGACATTGAGTAAATCACTTGCACCTCAGCCTCAGTTCCATCACCCCAAAATAAGGAAAGATCCATTGCCTTAAGGTTTAGGAGGCCTACATGGGAGGGCACGTTGCCTGGCACATGATGCCCAATTATTATTATTACACATGCCCCTCCTGCACCCTGAGCCATTCCCCATGCACCCCAGGGCCTAGATGTGCCTGAGCAGGCCCAGCAGCAGAGAGCAGGGTGCAGGCAGGGGCACTAGAACAGCATGGCAGCTGAGAGGCCCCTTTGTGCTCACTGGCCCTCTCTGGGAAGACTGACCCAAGGAGGCTCTCAGTCCCCCAGGACCATTCAGACGCCAACCCACGCCACAGCTGGGGGTCACTAGCCCCTGGGCTGTGCAGAGGATCAGGGAGGCAAGAGATGCCCAGGGCAACGTAGAGTCCTTCCCCGAGACAGTGTGGAGGGACCTTTCCTCCTGGCAGGGGAGGCCCTGAACTGCCGGTTCAGCTGGGCCTGCACTCCGCTTCCAGTAGGCTCCAGTGACACTAGGGGGAGTCAGAGTCCGTCCCGCCTGGGAGGGAATGAGGCAGCTCAGTGGGCCTGGGTCCTGCAGCCCCTCCAGCCTCTGGGCTGCTTCCTCCAGCCCCTAGGAGCCGCCCCCTTTCAGGAGACTGCACATCACAGGCCTGCCCTGCTCTCCCTCCAGGGACGGTTCTGAGGATGTCAGAGAGGCCAAGAACGTTCTTGGACACCCGAGAGTCCTTTCAACACCACTGTCAACACTGAATAAGTAGCATTTATCCCATCCCAACACAGGAGGTGAATATGGACGCAAGGTCATCTCCCCCAAAGACTGAGACCCCCAACCCCCATCCTTCTCTGAGGGCTGGCAGGGGCCTACCCCACAGCCTAGCTCCCCCAGGCTCTGGACTAACCAAAGTGCCCTGGAGGTGCACACACACACTGTACCTTGGGTCTCCAAGGTGTTCGAGAAAGAAGCAAAGCACTTGGCAGCATGAAAGCAAAGGACTTTCAATTAGTGACACTGGGGATGCCCAAAAGCCACCTGGCCATGTCCCTGGGGCCCATTTACACAATAGTCATCAGTGTGAAAAACAAAACAAAACATGCCAACAGACAAAAACCAACAGCCAAAGCCCAGAGGGCGCTAACTGCTGAGAAGTTTGCCCCCAGGAGTTTCCCTGCCAGCTGATTAAGGGCCTGCAGGTCACAGATCTGGGCCATGTGGTTGAAGGGACTGAGTCACCTAGAAACCAGATGGGGGCCTTTAATCCTTTTCAGGAGAAAAAGTCCCAGGGAACAAATGCCTGGGGCATTCTTTCTGCCCCAGGAACAGGGAGGCAGCAGAGAGTCTCTTGCTTGAATGTGACCAAGACAGTCCCTGCTTCCCTCTCTCAGAGCCTGGGGCCCCAAACTGACCCCAGGGACATTCTATGGCACTGACTAGAGCAGGTGGGCCACTCACGAGTCTAGGATGAAGTACACGTCATAAGTGCTCCAGCAGGATTCCACATCTGCTGGGCTCTCCTGGAGCCTGGAGCTGGGGTGGTGACCTTGGTCCTGGGTGCGGTAGGGGTGGGGGGTGCTGCTGGTGGTCAGGAGCGGAGATGGCAGCAGCAGCAGCAGCAGCAGGAAGACGACGAGCGTGGGCCCCAGCATCCTGGGGCCCGTAACCTGCAGGCCACCTCCAGCCAACACCTCCTCTGCTTCCTCCCGTGCTCAGGGTCCTCGGCACTCCCAACGGTCAGCTCTACTCACGCTCTAATCAATATATCTTGCACCTGCAAGCAGCCACCTGATACCTGCCCTGGGGGTCCAAGTAGCAAGTGGTTGGCTGTGTGGTGAGAGCCCAGTATTTATGCACCTTTGCCCCGCCCTGCTGAGGTATGTCTATTATGATGGACAAGAGGTTGCCATGGTGCCCTTGTGAACTGCAGCTCTGCCCAGTGCTCTCCCTGTGGGCAGCCCCAGGCAGGAGTTTGCAGGGGTGGTAAGATGAGGCCTCCATTTGTCCCTTATCCCCAAACCTCCAGGGTCTTTACAATTTCAGGGAAAGCCAGCCCTTTGGTAAACTGACAGCGGGCAGCTGAGGAGGCCCACACACGGACATCACTGAGTGTGAGCAGGTGGAGACAGGAGTGCTCTGACGTTTGTTTGTAGGGACACTGAAGTCACCCAAGGGATACGAGGATCTAGAAGAAGGCTGTGAAAGCAGGCCAGTGTCCTTCGTGAATGAGGGACATTCCAGCTACCTGCTGCTGTGTATTGAAACATCCCAGACCTGGGAACATAAAAGAGAACAATTCCATATGCTCACAGCTTCTGTGGACTAGAAATTCAGAGATGTCTGAGCGGGCATGGGTTGACTTTCCTCCATGGAAAACCCACTTGCTCTTCCATGTAAATTTTGGAATCATATCATCAACTCTCCACTCACCTAAACCTCTCTCAGTATTTTAGCAAAATAAAGTTAAATACGCAGATACATTTGGAGGGATTTGCATCTGCTATCTGGACTAGTCCTACCAGTGAACATCAGGCTCCCCGCCTACTTTCCTCATTAGGGGCAAAACCAGCCATGGGTTTCTGATCTGAAATGCCAAGGTGCCCCCTAATGGGTGCAGGCATGGGCACACAGAGGGGGACACAGCTCTGAGGGCACACCCTGCTGTAAACACAGCGTGGGCTGCAGTAAACGCTACTCCCAGGTGCATGGTGGTGCTGGGGATGGATTAATTCTGGGGTATCACCGGCAGGTGTCCAGGCTTGGTTCACTGTGGGGATGCAGCCTCATGTGGGACGATTGTCACTGGAGGAAAGGAGGAGCCTGCAAGACTGCCTGCTAGACAGTGAACCATCCTCACCTGAACCCACACGGGAAGCTGATTGGACTATACAGTTTTACTGAGTGGAGGGTCAAGGCACACACCTTGGGGAACCAGGTGGGGACCAGAGGCCACATGTGCAAATATCAATTCATCGCTACCCAGTGAATATTCAACACATCCCAACTCTGGTAGACACAGGAGCTAAATGTTCACTGCGGGTGGGAATGTAAACTAGTTCAGCTATTGTGGAAAGCAGTATGGAGGTTCCTCAAAAAACTAAAAATAGAAATACCATTTGACCTGGAATTCCACTCCTAGGAGTTTGCCCAAAGGAAACAACTTCTCAGATTCAAAAAGACATGTGCACCCCTATGTTTAGTGCAGCACTACTTACAAGAGCCGAGATATGGAAGCAACCTAAGGGTCCATCAGTAGATGAATGGATAAAGAAGATGTGGTACATACACAGAATGGAATACTATTCAGCCAGAAGAAAGAAACAAATCCTACCATTTGCAACATGGATGGAGCTGGAGGGTATTATGCTCAGTGAAAAACGCCAGGCAGAGACAGACGAGTACCAAATGATTTCCCTCATTTGTGAAGCATAACAACAAAGAAAAAATGAAGGAACAAACAGCAGCAGACTCACAGGACCCCCCGCCTGGCGGCCACGTCCCAGTAAACCCACCGGTCCGCTCCTCGGGGGGACCCCGCGCCCGCGCCCCGTCCTACCTTGAAGCAGCGCCTGGAGCAGGTGCAGCTGGAGCATCCGAAGTGTCAACTTTGGAGTCAGGCGCCCGCCGCGCAGCCCCGCGTCCCGGCCGGGGCTCTCGGGCGCCACGCGGGCCCCGCGGTGCAGCCTCCGCCGCCAGCGCTCGCGGCCGGTTGGGGACCACCGCGGGCCACACTGAGGGGCCCCCGCCCTGGGGCCCTCGCACTCGCGGCGCAGCCTGTGAACGCGCGGCAGGGGACCTCGAGGGGAACGGCGGCAGCGGCAGAGGCGTCAACTTGGAAATGTCCGTCCGACCGCCTTCAGCGGCCCCGCAGCCGAAGCGCCCGGGCCCCGTCGCTGCGCCCGAGGCCTGCGGCTGGAGCTGAGCAGACGCCGCTTCCGCGGTCCTCCCAGCGCCGCGCGGAGAAAGTGCGGCCTCACGGGCACCCGTTCACGCGCGGCGCCGGGCCTCGAGGGGCGCGGCGGCGGCGGCGGCATTTTGTGAAAAACAAAAATGCCATCATGGCGGAATGAATAAGATGTTGGTGGAACGCTTGGGATGGAACCCCCAGGAATGGCCCTAGACTGACCTGCGGCAGTGGGTCTGATTGACCTGGAAATGAAACCTGCAAATGACAGTCCGAAGGGCAGAACAGCCGTGCAACCTCTTCCCACTGAACTAGATACATTGTACGTCCGTGTAAAATTCTGCCCGACCTGGAATGATTAGATGGCCTGCAGGCACCAACTAAACATCGTATGACTGCATAGACCACATAGAGAGTATATTTTAGTTATATTAACACTGAAAATGAGCTCTGGAGCTTTTGGAGCTTTTGGATTTAAACCTGGGATTTCTGGGTTTAAATCTTGGATTCATCACTGTCTAGCCAAATGAAGCTCATTATTTTCATTTATAAAACAAAAATAATATTACCCAGTCCTAAAGAAGCTGTAAAGGAGGGATGTTTTTCAAATCACCGAATCAATAGTAGCTGCTCTTATTAATGTCCCCCTTCCGGCTTCCTCGTGTTAACTGTCCTCTGTGGCAGGACTCAAGAACTCAACAGGTCCCTGCTTCTTCCCTTTTTGGCTACAAGGACTCTAACACCTGCCTGGGCCCTTAACATTTCATAGGGACACACAACAGCTTTCATCTTTTACTCTCTGGGTGTTATTGGAGATAATGATCATTCCTTATGCGAGCTGACGCCTCTTAAATTTTAACCAGTCGGACTGAAAATGAACAATGGAATCGTGGTATGATGTGACATAAAGCTGATCAGAGCCAACTATCTTTTTTCCCCTTTTTCCTGCATGGGTACACTTCCCGTTTCTTGATAAGGTGTGAAAGTATCTGTCAGTTAAATGAAAGCCAGAATAGCTGCTGACACTTAAATTTAGAGAAGCTAAAAAGCAAAAGCAAGTTTTCTTAAGCAGAGTTAAATATATCAAGGGGTTCCCAGGGCAGGTAGATTAGAAATAAAGAATCTTAGATGTTTCTGAAATTTTAAAGAAATTGAGAAAGGTCTGCTGGGTCTTTAACATTCTTTTATCCTAAAGAAACACCATCTTTAGCCACAGACTTTTTCTTCCATGTGACTTCTTTGCCTAAACAAAATGCTAATTAGCATTAACATTTTGCATCAGATGTTAACTCACAGGATCTATGATAAAAGGTAATCCTCCAACATTACACTGCTAGTTACCCTTCTGTATACTCCCATTTTTTTTTTAAACTAGACCCTTTGTTTCCCTGGACCCATAATTACAGAAGCAAAACATGGAGAAATTTTAACTGTATTTCAGTCTTTTCACTCATATGAGCAGAAGGAGGTTCACCCTTTTGTTTGAGTAGGTAAACAGCCAGACATGAGCAGGGAAGGTGGGTGGGGACTGGAGCTGCTGTTTACAGTGGATGCCTGTTTCCATTCAGTGGGATGCCTACATTCTACATATTCTGTGTAAGCTGTTCCTGCAGACTGTGGGGAGTAAGAAAATAGATAACAGACCAGCCATAACTGGCTCATTCCAACACACAGGGAAAGCTGACCCAAACTTCTCCCCCAAATAAATTATACCCTCATTAGCATAGTAAAAATCACAGCCTCCCCATGCCATGACAGTTCCAATGAGAACCAAATATAGCTAAAAGCTTCCCCCCCTTGGCACGAGGGTGAAGCAAGCCCGAGCTCCAAGAAGACCCCATCCTGTTCCCTTTGAAACCCATGGCCACTTGGAGGAAATCCAACTCCCTCTGGGTCTGGCCACACTCAACTCTCAGGCATGTCCTTTCTCATTCCTTTAAATTGTTATTTTCCAATGAACTCCTAAAATTCAACGACTTTTGTATCCATCCTTGAATACTTTCTCACAATGAAACCAATAACCTGTCTCCAGTAACACTTTGAATACATGCGAGTCCACTGTTAGGATGAAAACCCACTCTCCCCAGCGTCCCATTCCAGCGCCCGCCGCTGCGTTCTGTCTTCTCACTAGTTCTTTCTGAACATTTGAAGTGTATCTTTCCCGACTGCGATTAAGACTCGCCCAAGTTACCTCTGAAGTTGTGTTCTTTCTACTAAGCTACTTCCTACCAATCAAGCTCCCCCATTTTCCTTTTGCCTCTAAGTTGTGAAAGGACCCATCTTTTTTTTCCCAAAACACTGAGCAATTCTGAAAGGTTCAATTTGTTCTAGTACAAAAGCTTAGTAAGTCTTGAGAAAAGGAAATGCATTTCTGTCAGTATTTCTGAAATTACATCTAATAATTCTGATTTTCTTAGTTTCTATCACTTCTTCACTTGTCATTTAGAAAGAGTTATTAAATACTGTAGCTACAGGGGTTAAGGGGGTTCCCCTCCCGGGACAAATTCCCTATGAATCCAGTGAAACTGAAGGAGGATAAGGGGAAGGGCAAGTTGGGAGAAAGAGTTTTTATGGCTCACAGCTTCCTCGAGTTTGCTAACCAGGTCCCTTCGCTGCCCGCTCCTCTCCCTGCCCATGACTTTGGGCAGGAACTCCATGGGCAGGATCTTGGTGATTGGCAAGCACCAAACAAATCAGGTATCAGGAATGGCGAGGAGGAGAGAAGGGCCCTTTTCCTCCACTCCTTGCCCCAGATCAACCAGAAGCTCTGCTGCAGTAAACATCTACTGGTATATAAACGGACTAAAGCCAGGTGGGAAACGGTTGACATTCGGGGTGAAAACTTCCATTTACCCCGCAAACACATTTCTTGATCTCCAGATCTAGAATTGTTTTATTAAATTGACAGAAAAGAAGTTCTCACTAGAAGCTTTATGAAAGTAACCACTGTGACATTAATTTAACAAGGCAACCACTTAAGTGACAGCCAATCAGATGACTTCTTTTCTTTGCTTGAGTATCTTCTCTACGTAAGTCTCACCCCAGCCCCTGAAGGAATAGCGCTCCTGACCACTTCCGGCTTGGTACTGCCCAGTTAGGATCTATTTTTGCTTAAAAACTTAAAACTTATGATGCCTCGGTTTACTTTTTTATACCACAAACGACTGATATGTATGTTAGACACCGTTGTCCCAGCTCCTCTTTGTAATATTTCTTAAGGATAGTTCAGAGCTTAATTTTATTGTAAGGATTTCTGTTGTCACTAAACTCATCATGAGGAGAAACAGGAGAAATCAGTTAAACAAAGGAGTAAAATAACCACTTGTCTAGTTTTTAGCTCTCATAGGAGAGGACAATACAAACAAACATGGCGTAGTGTTTGGAGACAGAAGGACTTAGGTTCAAATCTTTCTTGTTCCCCTAATTTCTACATAACCTAACCATGAAAAATATGCACCTGGGTTTGTTCAATATGTAAAATGTATAAAGTGTACATACTTCATACAGTTAATTCCAGGATTAATAAAGGTATTAAAGTTTACAGAATTCAAGTCTGCTGCTGGAAAATCCCCAGGAGAAGTCACAGATGGAAAAAAGTTTCAAATCGATTTCTCCCTAAATCTAACCCACATGCACAGATCCTCACTTTCTTGTTCCCTCTCCCTTATTCTTACCACTTCAGCCTAAGGCAAGGAAAAATAAAATCACATTTAAATTAGATTTTTAATTCCTCTAGGCAATAATTAACAATTGCTGGGATTTGGCTCTAAAAAACTTCCATTTACCATTTCTGGTTAAAGGGCTTTTTCCTCTGGAAGGTGTTTCCTCCTAGACTGTCAGCTGACTGCAGATGACCTGGGGACACTGGAGTATATCTTTTTATCTAATCAGCTGATTTGGCTTATTAAGCATTTCCAGACAAGATGACACCCATGTCATAGACTTTCAAACAGTTTACTTTACCTTAGCATCCACGCATTTTATTTTGGGAGGCAAATTGATGCTCAAGAGACAGAGTTGTTCATGCAATTTTTTTAACACAGGTACACTGTGGAGATTCTACAAGCCAACCGCATACAGAGTAATATCTCTTCAGAAGCCAATGAACAAATAACATACTGGAAAACCATGACAGATGAATCACACTATTGTTCCATGCAAAGAGAGATGAAAGGAATCAAGTCCAAATTTAGTTGAGGTGGACCTTTGTATGAGTTGCTGTGCAGCCGCATCTGCGGAGGTCTCTCCCTGAGCAGTAGATGAAACCTCAACCTCTCTGGGGGAAGATTCTTGACTCTGATCAGGAAAAAACGCACTATCAGGTCAAACAAGTGCCAGCAAGAAAGGAACTTATTAAAGCAAGAGCAGTTGTGAATAGTAGCAGCCATGCAAAGAGCAAAGACACCCCGGGAGGTGGAGGTGAGCAAGCTCAGTCTTTATCGTGAAAAAGAGTTCAGAAATGAAGCGCAATAGGTTTCTGCAGCAAGTTTATTTGATAAGACGGTATACACTCAGAAGGCAGTGTATGCAACCTCAGAGAGGAGGTGCACCTAAGGGTTTAGGGTCTGGGGTTTTACAGGGACTTTTGGATAAGAGTCTGCCTCAGGCGTGATGTATACAGGTGATTAATAATTCCTTTGAAGTTTTGTTTTAAGAATATGTTGATCCATATCTTCACATTCTTTACCCAGGTAGGTGTGTTTTCACTTTGGAGGTCTTCTCTCATCCTAGTTACTTAGTTACTTAATTGATTAAGGGACTGGCAGAAGAAGAACAGCATATAGAGTAAAGAATAAGCTGGTCCTTTTTCACAGGTTAAGTAGATTTTACAAGTCTGACCCTTGTCCCATTTCCCTGCTCCATCTCACTGACACGATTTACTTCATTCTTATATCAAAACAAGTTCTAAAATATATATTTTCAACAAGTGGATTTGAAATTGCATCAAATCAATACACGACCCCATGTCATAAAAATGAAGCTTACCCATCATATTCTTACTGTGCAGGGGATAAATGCCAGTGCATTTATACCATCAGGTGTTCCTTATGAATCTCAGCATTAGTAAAATAATATTCTCTTGAATCCATAGGCATCAGAGAGAAAGAAAAACAGATACATCTCACTGTTGATATCAGTAAAAGACTGGTGTGAATAAGACCTGAGCGGGGAGGACTCTGATCTCTATCTGGGCTAGCATCAGGAGTCAGGCTGGCAGCAAATGAAGCCTTTCTGTTCACACTCCAGTTCTCACTCTGAACCTGCCAAGACTTTCAGGAGAGGCCTCTAGAAGGTGCAGCCCTGAGCCTAGCCAGCAAACTCATCCCATGTGCACCAGGTGGAAGCCAGAGGAGTTCAGTTTATACCTCATCTCACACTGTAACAGTAGCCCTGACCTTCCTGGAGTCAGAGGATGCTGGGGGTACATACGGGAAGCTACCCATGAGTTAAGCAGAACTAATAAATTGTTGGTATAAGGGGAAACGACAGGCCTCACCAAGATGTATCATTTTAGCATATGGATTATTCTGAGCAGAAAACAATCAAGGCTCAAAAGACTCAGAAAGAAACTTTGACCTTCCCCCTAATTGCATAAAAGGATGTAGATAAAGGACCTGCTCCTGGAAGAGAACTATCACCAAACATAAGCACATATAGCAGAAAAGGAGGAATTTAGCCAAATCTTGTTTATTAAAATTTTACTCTATGAGCCACTGTTTCTGTGTGGCCCAGCAAATATTTGTTTACCCAACATTTACTCTTTCATATTCCTTTGAATTGCTTCTTTTCCTTTGAAGTCCCAGACCCCTACTCCCTTCTTCCTAGTTCAGAATGACATACATGCCTCATTTTCCCTTTCTTTGGAATCTTATGAGTCTGTGGATGCTTCATGTGGATGTAATTTAGCTTTGATTTTTCTCTTGTTACGCTGTCTCATGTCAATTTGATTCTTAGACCAACTAGAAGAACCTTAAAGGTAAGAGGAAAACTCTTCCTCCCCAGTAACAATAGTCTCTTACTTCCCTACGCCCTCTGCCTCTGCCTTGCCCTTATCTCCCTCTTTATCCTCAGTGCCACTGTAATGGCATTTAATGAGCCGCTCCACTTCCAGTTTTGCCTCGTTTCATCTATTCACACTGCAGCCAGAGTGATCTCTCTGCAGTGTAAATCTATTCATGCTATTTCCTCCTTAAAATCCTATAATATTCCTTGAAAGCTTCCCTTTCCTTCTCCATCCCTCTTCCCCCTCCCACTATCTCTACTCTTATCTTTTGCCACCTTCTACCACCAGCTTTGCAAAACCTAAAATACACAATAAATTCCACTTTCTCTGAACTGTGTTCTCCGACTCCAGGCCTTGGTACAGCTATTTCCTCTGCCTGGAAGACAAAGCAATTACACCAAATCTCTGGTGGAGCCCAAGCCAGGGAATTTTTTTAAAAGCTCCCTAGGTGATCTAATGTATAGCCAGGGTTGTAAAACACAGTAACTTAAACCTTTTGTTTTACAGATAAGAAAACAAATTCAGGAAAAGTATCAGATTCATCCAAAGTCACATGTATAGGACTCTCTTTGCTTTTTGTTGTCAAAATTATTTTAAAATTCACTCTGTGAGAACTATAGACAACTTTTCAAGTTGGAGTTTTTAAACAGTATTTTGAAATGGCAACTGAACTGAAGACAGTGGGAAAACACTTTCTCAGTTCCTCATTCAGAATGATACTCCCGTCAGCAATTCCAAATGGTTATTTTCATCTAAGATATCAGTATGGGACTTTTGAAATTATTTGTTCAATATCCTCTGTGAAAATCTATAGTGGGGAAGGCAGAACCCAGAAATAATTTAGTGAGTAGGAACAGTTCCTTACTACAGATGTTATTTGGGGGCAAAATAATATTTTTCTATATATCTTTTAAGACAGTTTTGTTAAGATCTACCAGAGAAACATTTGCAGCTCATTTTAACTAAAGTATGGGCTTATTTCAGTCTTTTCCCTCAAAATTATAGATTTCTAATTTGGGTTTCCCTATGCATTCCCTATCATGCCCCACCTCCTCGAAGATCACGCTCTCAATGCTTTCACCTCAGAGCTGCTGATCTTTTGTGTTGACATTTCACACAGTGCACTGTATGTACTAGGTTATAGGACTTTTCACTGTAAACTCTACATAATGATAAGGACAGCTTTCTGCAACGCCCAGGCATAACAGAGCTAAGGTACCAGCCCGCAGTCAGCTCTGTAACTGAGGCATTCCAGGAGTGAGCTTCGAACCTCTCCTTTGACAATAAAGTTTCAATACGGAGAAATAATCAAATCTCCTAGTTGGAGCTGTTTCATTGGATAAACTGAATCTTACAAAGGTAAAGCAGATAGACAGGCAAAACATCAAAATATAAATGGCTTCATTAGTTTATGTCTATAACTTAGGAAAGTGTTGATTTTTCTTCTCTGAAACAATTTCTAAGGACATACATCTAACCATACTTAAAAAATTGAGAACATGTTTAGGTTAAATGTATATAGTGATAGTTTATATGACTAGTATAATGAGAAAAGGTTGTCATTTGTTTCTTCGTGTGTGTGTATATATGTACACACACACACACACACACACACACACACACACACACACACACACACACACACACACACACACACACACACACACACACACACACACACACACGTATTTTGCTGCCCTCTACTGGAGATTAATGAATCATGTGCAACCCCATCTCAATTGCAGACCTCTTCATCATGGAAATGAGATAATTAGCTGATAAAGTTCAAAGAAACAAGATTATATACAATTAAAAAAAACACAGATAATAAAATAGAGATGAAATACCCCGAGAGTATAAACTGTTTGTTGATTCTTTTCCCTAAATTGTTCTTACTATACATTTTAGACCAAGATGATCAAAATCTAGCAAAGTCAGCCTTTACTGAGAATTATTTTTACCTTTACGACTGAGAGTTTCACTCTGAATGTCAGTGGAGCAGATTAACTTTATCAGTAATTAGTCATAAAATGTCCTGAATACGTTTTTTAAATGTTTCATCTCAGGATATGCTAATCCCACCTTTTTCTGTGCGGCACTGGTAAATTATCTGACTCCATAGATTAATCTTTTTGTTTCATCTCATTTACTCTTCACAATCCTAGTCCTTACAATGAGGTAAGAACTATTAATAGTCCCCATTCAACATATGTAGAAATTTAGGCACAAAGAGGTAAATAAAGTTTCTGAATTCATACAAGAAAAAGAAAGTGGGGATTTGAACCAAGGCAACCTCAGGACAGAGGCCACACTAAAGGCCTTCCATGTAACATGGCGCTAATGCGTCACTAGGCAACTTGTAGGACAAAATTGTTCACCTTTTCATTCTCAAAAGTCAACATTTTAGAGATTCATCTCGAATTGTCCAAGGCAAAAATGTTAGGAATAACATATGCCATGATAAACTAAAGAAACATTTCATCTTGAGATGCTAATTTTAAAAGCAGGAGGCTGAAAGTGAAGATGTTTTTTCATTTCAGAGGTTTTGTTGTTCTCAGAATGCTCTGTGATTTTTCTAATCCCCAACCTTTGCTCATTTTCATTGTCTTGACATGACTTGGTTATGCCAATGGTTTGTAGCCTTTCAAATTTCAGTTTATAATCTTTGTTTCAGGGAAGTTTCCCTACTCTTATCTGCCTTACAGCTCAGGCTGCCATAAGAAAATTCCATAGAAGGGGTAACTTAAACAACAGAAATTAATTTTCTCACCATTCTCAAGGCCAAAAGTCCAAGATCAGGGTGGGCTACCTTCCTGGCTTGTTGACAATCTCCGTATCTTTATGCCATCACAGGCCTTTCCTACATGCATGAGGGGAGAGAGAGAGAGAGAATTTCCCTCTTCCTTTTCTTATAAAGCCACCAATCTATCCTTATGACCTCATTAAACCTTAATTACCACCTAAAAGCCCTGTCTCCAAATACACGCACATAGGGGGTAGGGCTTCAACAGACCAGTCTGGGCGGGACACAATTGAATCCATAGCATCATCCTATACATTTCTATAGCACTTTCTCCCTTCTGAGAATGGATGTATTGGACTCACCTGCTCATTAGACGTGAGTTCCTTCAAGTCAGACAATGTGACTATAGAGCCATTGCATCCCCGGCACAGTATCTGGCACTGCATGGTCACATAGGCAATGCTGGTTGAATGAATAAAGAAACAATACCAACTGCCCTGTTCTGCTCCTTTACCAGATTTCAACCACAAATGCCAAAATTACCAGGGATAGTAGGATGGTTAGGCCTTAGCAGATACCTGGGACTTTGCAGGAGACAGAACACCAAAACAAGCTTAATGCAAATTCAGCTAAGAAATATCATGCACTTTGCTCTCCCTGAAGGTCCTCATCAAAGTGATACAATGACACATCAGTGAGGCTCAGTTTTGTTCAACAGCCACTCCTTGGCCAGGAACTTATTTAGGTGAGTTAGCACACCTACTGAATATCTAAGTTCTCATTTCCTATGAACCAGTTATTTAAGAAGAGGATAAATAATTTAATAAATTACATCCATTAAATACATGACCATGTGATATGGATCATATACACAATAACCAGTTAATTAAGTATAAAAAAAAGACACTACAATCAGGCCTGTACAAAACTTTATTGCACTTTGAATAACAAGCACGTAACAAAATTTAGAGCATAAAGATGAAATATCTCAAATCATATTCCTTATAAAAGTGTTAAATACAGTACACAAAGACTTTGTAATATTTTAAAGTCTGCTAAAAAATATCAAAACTTAGTAGCATCTGTGGAGTTACCTTTCCACTAGAGCATTTATTCCCATTAGCTTTGTTACAGTGAAAGTTAACATACATGAACATACACATATAATAAGTGAGATGGAAAATGATGTCATGCAACAAACAAGGCAGTATGAAAAATAAAGTCTTTTTAGTATTTCTGAGCTTGCATTTCCTTTGAGCATATTGACCAGACACAATGAAACTTTTTTCTAAAATGTTTCTACCGTTACATAATTTTGACTGTTCCCAGTGTAATCTATTTGCTTTCTTAGCAATAATTATTAATCAAATGTGAGGATTTGCAAATGTAACAAGAAACACAATAATTTCATTCAGAGGTGATATTCGAAAGAGTGAACAACCAGCCATCCACTGTCCTTATCCAATAGTCACGGACACTGGAGCAAATGACTGGTCTCTGCCACTCGAGTATCAGCCATGATCTTATTTCCAATGACCAGATACATGTTTGGGGGAATGTAGAAGAACGTGCAATGAGATATGAAACATGAACTTCACACAGACATGAAATTAAACTCAAATACTCTGCTGCATGGAGGCTGGATGTGAAAGATTTCACAGTGACTGAAACTGACTAACAGGCAATGGTGGTTTTATATTCAACGTTGATTAAAATGAATTGACGTATAAGGAACCCTTGAGATTTAGTTAATGCTACCAATCTAAAGGCTCTGAATGACCGAGGAGCCTTTAAAATCAGTATATGTGACCTTTTATATATTTTTCCGTAAGGAAAAATAAAAAACACCGAGGTACTTTAGTTTCTTTTCAAAGGATTATTGCTGTTATCTTCCTGAGATGATAAGACTGTGAGACCGCAGGAGAAAAGCACCACGCCAGCACTGCTGAATGAGGCATCAGACACTAATAGTTCGGTCCTTTTCTAAATGGATCTCTCCCGACAATTACACTAAAACACAGGGATGGATCACAGATGCCAGGGGAGCCTGGCTGTCCTTGGATTCCAGGCTTTCCGTGATCTCCATCTTTGCCGGGGAGACCTGGGTCTCCTGGAGGACCTTCTTTGCTTATCCCCGGAGGGCCCTCTGGACCTAAGATGGGACATTAGCAATATGTGAACAGAGCAGTTTGGTTTCTGATGGTGGGTGATACAGCTGACTCTGTAAAACACTTAAACTGAAAAAAAAAGTGCTCTTGAAAATTTTATATATTTGCATTAATATCAAAAGAGGGGGTCTTCTCTTGCTAATTCACAGGCCTTGCAGTTTGAGAACTGATCCAAAAGCAATCGGTAATTTTTGCAAAATGAGGCTAAGTTATATTAATATAACATGCATGCTGCTGATTGAGACATTGAGCTAGTGTTCAAATATTTTAATTTGTAGTTACCAAAACTTATTTCTTTTTCTAACTATATCTTTTGCCAATATTATTATAAATAAGTGATATATCAGTAAGCTAAAACTGTAAAAAAGTCACATACATGCCATGTTCGTCGTAAAAATGACTATTCGTTAGACATATTTTTTAGTTTTCACATCTAAACACACTGTCATTATTGCAGTTTAATACTGATCAATACCCAAGGTGTTTTAGCACTAATTTGTTAATCATAGCCTAATTTGTTCAATTAGCACACTCAAAGATAGGAGAGTAACAGGATATTGGCATTTTAAAGTTGATGACTCAAAATAACAAAAATGAAATATTCAGGTTTGGGGGCGGAGCACAGTGTTTGGGGCACTTCCTACTGGTAACACTTTCTGCTTCCCCTATTACTACTGAACATTTAGTTAACATTTAGCTACAATTGTAGGTATAATTCTAAGTGTCTTACATAAACAGCATTAAATCATTTAATCCACCCAAAAGCTTCATGAAGTAATAACCTTTAAAATAATAATAATAGTACACATTCATGGAAAATGTAACTATGAGTGTGATGCATGGTTCAAAAGTACTGCATGTATTCACTCATTTAATCTTCTGGTAATGTCATGATGCAGATAACATCTTGTCAGCATTTTACAAACGAGGCGTAGCCAAGTTAAATGACAGCTCGCAGAGTTTGACTTAAGAGTCCTTTTCAGAACTGTTGGCTTCCCTGAGAATCATAACAATCAAATTATGATACACGCTAGATAAGCAGGGGTAACTAAAACCATTCAAAAACTATTTTAAGGATTGTGTTCTAAGGAAAAATGATAAGTAAAAGAGAATCCTGAAGGATTTATGAATGTAACATAGGAAAAGAATTCCAGTATAGTTGACCCTTGAACCAAGTAGGAACTAGGGGTGCTGACATCTCACACAACGAAAATCCACGTATAACTTCTGACTTCCTAAAAACTTAACTACTAATAACCTGCTGTTGACCAGAAGTCCTACCAGTACTGCCAACAGTTCACACACATTTTGTATGTTATATGTAACATATGGTGTAGTCTTACCAAAGAGGGAGAAAAAGTAAACTAGAGAAAAGAAAATGTTTTTTCAAATTGTTACAAATCCAAAAGGTTTTCTAATATATCTTTTGAAAAAGATCCCAATGTGAGTAGTTCAAACCCGTGTTATTTAAGGGTCAACTGTAGTTAAAGCTCATTGTGTTAAATGGGAATCACTCAAAAAAATGAAACAAACGTCTTCATTTCAAATCTTTTGACACAGATTTATGATGTTTTTCTCTGAGTAAAATGCGCGGCAATACGGATGAACATCTATCAGCTCTCACCTGGGGGACCAGGAGGACCTTGCTCTCCACGGTACCCGGGCCCCTGGCTCCCCTTTGCCCCATTTCTTCCTGGTAGGCCTGCAGAGGGTCAAAGATGGGAAAGCTTACTTTTCCTATAAAACAACTTCCTCCTGGATTGTTTCTTTCAAAGCTATTATTACACACGTTGAAAGAAAAAAAATCTCTTAAAAATAGCTTACCACCTTTTTGTAGCACAGAACAGAATTTTTGAAGCAAAAATTTATAAAATTATCAGTGATCTAGAAAGATTGAATGGGGATTAAATATTAAGAAAGGAGAGTAGTTTGGGATTATTAGCTTTTCCTGTTCATCATAGCTGTTCTTTTATTACTTTGATGAAACACCGAAATTGTTCATATACCATTAAATAAAAAGGGAAGAATTATCAACCAACGTTTCACATAAACATTCAAAGGCAAAGTTGTAGGCTATTAGGAAGTTTGGCCGCAAGACATAACTCTTCCTATAATAGAAAAAAATTCTTTTGAATAAGGTAACAGGAGTTACCAAAACCAAAATAAAGGAAATGGTATCTGTGATTTTCTACTGAAAGACCTTATACTCAGTAAAATTTTCTAAATGCATTGTCAACATTTTTTAATGTGTAATTTCATATGCTTCATAACTTTAATCTTTCTGTCTCTACTTTGGAATATTACTTCCAGAAACTAGAGTAACTGCTCTTTAACTCAGTTGACAAATTAAAGATTTAGGGATATAAAAATCTTTTGTCAACATAAAAACAAAGATGAACTCTTGCCGATTAAATCAATTTAGGGTATAAGTACCAAAAATACTTTTTTGTTGTTCATCTGCTTGTGCACACAAATTATTTACCTTTTAATCCTTTGACACCTGGGCGTCCGGGAGCACCCATTAATCCAGGAACACCATCTCTTCCTGGCAAACCAGGAAATCCTCGGGGACCTTCGGGGCCCATGGGACCAGGTGGCCCAGGAATTCCAGGGGAACCGTGTTGGGACTGGCAATGATCACAGTTTTGAATTCTTCCACTCTGAAGTAAGACTGGTAACTGGTCTTAAAAACAAAGAAAGCCCACACCCTTTGGATTAAATGGTGCATGGGCATTAGCTCCAATGGTTTGTAAAACTTTCCAGACCTTGGCCAATAATTTCACTTCTAGGAATTTAACTATAGAAATAGTCATTGCTCTGTATAATAACTTCACTGTAACAATTGCTTAAAATAGGGGGAAAAGTGAAATTGCTCCCCATAAAATAAATTGGTAAATTAAATTATAGACATCCATATTCATTGATTAAATGATCAGAATTATGTCAGGAAAAAAATTTACTGAATGGTGAAATAATAAATTTTGTATAAAAGATTACAAAAGGGTGCCTATATTTTATTTTTATAAAAATACCTAGAATAAAACAGAATTTATAAATGTCCTTCATTTTCTTATCTTCCTTACATCTTTTACAATTTTTCCCAAGTATTTGCATTACTTTTGTAATTAGAAAAATGTTATTAGAAATCTGTTTGAGACTTACCTCTTAATACATCAGTGCAAACTTGTCGAATAAACTGTTCTGAAAATTCTCTCCCCTGCATTAAATAATTAGGGGTTATAAGATGTACATATCGAGTAAAAAGACATGCAAATATGAAAACTATGAAAGAAGCAGAATACATACAGGTTTCCCGTCCAGTCCTGGCGGTCCCTGAGGCCCCGTTTCCCCAGGTGGCCCCTGAGGACCCACAGGCCCCATCAGCCCATCCACCCCAGATTCTCCTTTCGGTCCGATGGCACCTCTGACACCAGGATCTCCCTTTTCACCTCTCTAAAACCAAAAGGAATCTTCAAAATTTTTATTGAAATATTTCAGAAACTACAACTGCATCATAAAAGTCCTTAAGAATATGGATGAATACACACGCACATGGACACACACACAAGCTATATAGGAAACAACTGGGAAACACTGTTATTGATCACGAGGGAAGTTTCATATCATGTGAAACTATCGTTTATCCATTCATCCAGCCACCCATCCACTCAACCCGATAAATATCCACTCAATCTCCTGAGCATATTATATAGGCAGTATGTAGAGAGCCACAGATAGGAGGAACGCCACACAGTCTGTTCCCAAGGAGTTTAAATTCTAGAGAGACAAATACGAAAACATAACATTCTTCACTGCAAAATATGCAGAAAAATTTAGCTCTTAATCCAGAAGAAGAACCAATAATACAGGCAAATACACAACATTTCATACCTAATTCCATGAATATATATTCTGAAAATCACTATTCAAGACTACTGATGAACATGGAAGACATTTTCTGTGTCTGATGTCAATAGCTAGATTTACACAGTATTTGAAATCCAAACAATAAAGACCAAACAGAGCAGCACAATACATAAACATACCTCTCCTGGTGCACCATGATGGCCTTGAATTCCCTTTGAAATTAATAAAAAAAAAAAGATGATAAATGTGCAAGCTGTAGTCCTAGTATTGTGGTATGCACCTTTTATCATATACTTAACCAAACTTTAATTTTTGGTTCAGAAAATAATTGATAGAATTAGTGATAAAATTACATATATAAAAGGTCTTTTTTGTCTTTTAAAGGAAATGAATGACTAGGCAATATGCTAATTTGATGATTTAAAAATTCTAATTTAGATGACTTTCATTCTTAGATATTAATGTTTTTACATGTTACAGGTCATATATGTAGGTTAGAATGGGATTCTACCTGAATTCTCTTTAAATTCAATCCTGAATTTTTAAACTATTACAATTTTAATGAAAATTAAAACTCAAATCAGTTAAGGTATGTTTATTCTTTTACTTTGTGATAAAATGAATATTCTGTTTTTCCAAGTTTGTGTTCTTAAAATTAAATTTTGATTATTATTGACACAAAATGAGCTAATGTAAATTACCATTAAAAATGATTAACAGAGCACTTTTAATACTCATTCGTCCTACGCCTAAACCACTCACTGCTGGGAACCAGATTAGAGAAGCAATGTGAGGTACAATGTGGTATTTTCCCCCAGTGATACAAACCCTGAGGAATCCATGCATGTAACTTACTCATTATAATCACTGGTTACCTCTGGAAGACTATTAAATTATTTCCCACCCATGTCTTCCACATATTCATTCCAATGGCATATTATAGGTGATAAGAACTTTCAGGAAAGACATTAAATTTTCCATTTTTGAAATTCATTGTACACTCAGGCTCTAAAATCACCCAATACCAGCTCAGGAAAAATTGGTCTGGCTTTCATACACAGAGGTAGGATTTCATTATTCAACTTGAACATTAAAAATTCATGTCCGGCAATTCATATAAAATTTAGTGTATAACATTTCACAAAATAATTTTGAGTTTAAATATTTGATTTATTTCTAGGTTCCATAAACATGGACATAAAAATTAGACAAAAGGAAAGAAAAAAAATCAATGCATGGTAAAGAAAGATAGATTCTCAAATTAAAATGTGAACATAAAACCCCTAACTCAGTTTTCATGTAAAAACTGATCAGTGAGTAAAACACTCTCTGTAAGGCCATTCTTTAAATATTGAGGTTTCTGAAGACATGCTGGGGGGTTCCCTACCAGACATAATCCTATAACTAGAGCCAGTGCAACAGGAAAGGTGAAATAGGAACTTCTCAGGACTAGAATTACTGGAGCTGAAACTGAAAACAGCTATCATCTGAATATACGCTAAGATGATCTCCTGAGAACAACAATCAGGTAGACGTAACACACGTGCAGCACTTGGTAGGACAACAGATGACTAAGACTTTGTTTACTTGAAGAGCGTGGGATGACCATACCCCTAATAAGCTCAGCTTCTGGTGGTTGGAGATGCTGTTTCCAACAAGTCTAACCCAGATCCTGCCTTGGGGCAGGGAGAAGACTTGACTGTTCCTTGAGAATGGAGTAAGAACGAGTTATGGGAACCCTGGAAAGAGCGCCCTGTGTAAGCCAGTGAGCCAGCTAGGCTGTGAGCTCAAATCCCAAAGGAAACCTCTTTCTTCTCAGAGTAGTATTATTAGTAACAGTTTTTGGTGAAAGGCTTGGGTTAAGGAGGTTGGACGGATGAAGGGGTGAAGGTGGAGGGAGATGGTGGAGAAAGCTGTTTCCAGATATTGTGTGACAATGGGAATCTGAGGGGGTTGGTGCTGCCAGGGTGGGAATTGGGGCAGCGAAGGGTGTGTCATCAAGTGGGTTTGCAGCAGCGCTAAATTAAAAGACATGCTTTGATTGGACGTAACTGTACACATGCAAACTCAGTCCATTTCCCCTCTCAGTTAGTTCTGTTCTCGTCAGCTTCTAAACCCTCAACTCTTCTTAATATCTAGAGCTCACCTTCCACCTTACATCACAGACAACCTTTCAGCCATCTGTTTCCAAACACTCTCCTCTGGGACCTCTCAGATTTCTGCAGGTGAGCTAAGGGACACAGACACCCTGTCCTTGAGGACATCATTACACAGTTTTATCCCTGTATCTCCAGAACTGGTGTAATTCCTGAATCCTTCTCTCACCCACACTCAAGAGATTGAACTCCTGGGAGGACTCACTTGTACAGCTTGCCTTTCTGGTGTAGGCCAAGTTGGAAGTGAGTTCAAGTGCAGCCGGTGTGACAGCAAACATGCTATGTAAGTAAGTCTTCACTTTAATGCTCTTCTTTTTTGGTCCCGTTTGGCTCTGACTGACCTTACGTGCCACGTGGCACTCTCACTGCAACCCTGCTTAATGAGGGGAGCTAAGGCGGGAAGGAGCAAAAGAAGCGTATTGTGCATCAGCTCCACGACACGGCACCTCAAGAGGGCATTTTAGTGAGTCTCTAGCACAGCAAATTCTCTCTCTGAACAAACTAGAGGGAAACAAGTGCATTCCTCCACTCCATACGTCCTCAGCTGCTCACATCCAAGACGCAAATCAAGACTAAACAGGAGATGCTGCAACTCTAAGGCTGCCTCTGGCAAATAACTAAGAAATGGGTGGACCTACCTACCTTCAGTCATTCACTTGCCAGATAAAAGCACGGAAAAGCAAGTTCATAGCCACCAACAGTGTCAGCAGGGGAAAATAAAAGTATAATGCAACCCGTTACCACCACTACTGCCTAACATTTTCATCCTTGCATGCTTAGAATGCACATGATGTCGGCCCTTTTTTCCGCCCATTTTTATTTCTAAGTAACCGTCTCTCAGCATTGTCCAGTCATGTAATTCATTATTTCATTTTCTATCAAAGAAAAAAGATACCTGTTGCCCTGGAATCCCTTGTCTTCCATTTTCTCCCTTTTGACCCTTTAAAATGTAATAAACAGTATTAATTTGTTTGCATACCTGTGATGGCATCACATGCACAATACAAACTCCACATTATCCTGCAGTCTAGGGAAAAAAAGTCACAAAAGCAGTGATGCAAATATGTAAAATGATGTTAGAGATGTGGAAGTTAGTCTCTCAGAGAATAAAAGAAGAGGAGAATCAATTTAATCTTATAGTTAAAATGGATAGAGACAAGGAACAAACTACTGACTTTTGGGGAACATGTAAATAATTTTAGATAGTTGATGATATTGTGCTGACTCCACATGAACATGAAAATAATTTAAAAAGTCAATGACCATAGACAAAAAATATTTTTTTAATGTCAATGACATAATTATGTTCAGTGTTGACTATATGCATGTGAGGAAATGGAGACCTCTTTATTTATTTTTATACTGCCTTGATCATAATTTTTTTAAATTAAGGTATCATTGATATACAATCTTATAAAGGTTTCACACGAGCAACATTGTGGTTTCAACATTCACCCGTGTTATCAAGTCCTCCCCACCCACTGCAGTCACTGTCTGTCAGCGTAGTAAGATGCTGTAGAGTCACTACTTGTCTTCTCTGTGCTATACTGCCTTCCCTGTGACCTGCCTATATTTTGTGTGCCAATCATAATGCCCCACAATCCCCTTCTCCCTCCCTCCGCTCCACCCTCCCCCATCCCTTTCCTTTGGTAATTGCTAGTCCCTTCTGGGAGTCTGTGGCTGTTTTGTTCCCTCTGTTTTGCTTTGTTGTTATACTCCACAAATGAGCAAAATCATTTGATATTTGTCTTTCTCCTCCTGGTTATTTCATTGAGTGTAATACCCTCTAGCTCTATCCATGTTATTGCAAATGGCAGGATTTGTTTTCTTTTTATAGCTGAATAACATAAAAGGAGACCTCTCTAAACAAATTTTCAAAAATTAAAAATAAACTATAAAATGGAACACTAGTCAGCCACAAAAAAGAACAGAATCTTGCCATTTGTAACAACATGGGTAGACCCTGAGGGCATTATACTAAGTGAAATAAGTCAGACAGAGAAAGACAAATGCCATATGATTTTACTTACATGTGGGATCTAAAACGAAGAGGCATACCAAACCAAACCAAAGACAAAAACACAGAAAAAACAAGCTCACAGACACAGAGAACAGACTGGTGGTTGTTGCCAGAGAAAAGTAAATGAGGTACAGGTGAAATGGGTAAAGGGAGTCAAAAGCTACAACTTCCAGTTATAAAATAAGTAAGTCATGGGGATGTAATGTACATCATGGTGACAATAGTTAAGAATATTGTGCTGTATATTTAAAAGTTGCTAAGAGCAATTCTTAAAAGTTCCTATCACAAGAAAAAGAGAATTTTGTAACTACATATGGTAATGGGTGATAATTATACTTTTTGTGATCATATCACAGTGTATTTCAAACATTGAATAATGTTGTACAACTCAAAGTATATATTGTTATATGCTAATTATATCTTAATTCAAAAACACTATAAAATGTGTTTTTGAATGAAGATCATTAAATCAAGACACATAAAAACAGAAAAAATTAATCAAGATTTAAACGCACTTGCCCATTCAATAAATACTTTTGGATGTCTATCATATATAAGATATTCTGCCTGACCCTGAACACTACTTCATCCCTATGTTGGTCAAGATAATCAGCAGTTTCTAGGAAAATATATAGCTAGATAGTATAATCAATGAGACACCTAGTGACTAAAAATTTAAATCACATTTGCATAGTGATTTATTTGTTTAGTTTTTTTAGTGAATTCCCAGTATTTATTGAGTGACACCTATTGGCTGGCCCTTAGGGACATCAAAACAAAGATATCATTGTCACCTTTAAGTTCCTTACTGTGTGGTGAGAAAGATAAGCAACTAAATCAAGAATGATGAAAATGTACAATTCAACGTCTGGGCTGGATACTACTGGAACATAGGAAGGGGCATTTGACAGAGAAGGTAGGGAAAATAATTCTGCCTTGATGAGTGAAAAGGTGGCCAACAGGAGAAAAGACAGGAGGGTGTGCGCAGGAGAACAGACACAGGGTGAAGGCAAGTGACTGCCTCTGGCTAAAGCAGCAGGGCAGGAGTGGCGTACAGTGGGCAGAATGGCAAGAGGTGAAACTCAAGATCCAGTCAGACCAGGAGGCACTTGACGGGACAGACTTTGTCGTGGAATGTATGTATGGGACACCATGGAAGGGTTCTCTGGGAGATGTGTGCTTAGTTACTGCATGCCGGAAAAGCATGGGGAAGAGAGTAGATGGGACTCAAGGAACAAGCAGGAAGGTACTGCGGTGACCTGGGGCCTCTGCCCGCAAATGACTAAGACAATGGGTACAGGGAGAAGGGGCCAAGTTGAAGAGACACTCAGGTGTGAAACTGCATGTGAATAAAGAGGAAGAGACTGAGTCCAAGGACGGCTTCCAAGATGTCTTCTCCTGAGGTGATTTTGTGGTGCTCTTAATTATTATGACCAGGTATCTATGAGTAGAAGATGGTTTTTAGGGAAAGATGACAAGTTCTGTTTTGGACATGTTGAGGGACATATGGGTTTAGAGTTTACAGACACTTAAAATTTACCTCACTCCTAATTTCAAAATTAAAGGAATCATAGAAATGCTTAAATATCTTTAGTAAAAAATTGTGTGAAAATAACTGTTGAGTCTGAACCTAGCAGATCTGACTGTATTATTATTTCAATTTGAAATTCCTTTTAATGCTCCAGAAATTACAGAGCTTTTAAAACTCAGTGAAATTTTGCAAAGTCTTTTTCTTTTGTACATTAAGCTATTCTCCACGGCAAAACTCAGCCACTATAACTGAGCTTTGTAATGTTAAAACATCAAGAAACTATTTGGACTATGGATTGTAATTTCTAGTTGGAAAAGTCTTACATTTCTAAAGTCTAGAAGATTGAAAGGCCAACAGATATCATTTATTCCTGATTAAGTATATCATTGATTCAGCTAATGGCTTCATATTTCTAGGTCCATGCTGTTAGCAAAACAACACGTTCAGTAGCCACTTGAATTGAAACTATTCTTATCTCGCATGGAGGTGGCATGGTCTTCTCTTTGCTTTTGTTGCTAAGGCACTAAAACAAAACGTCCTTCTAACCTCCCTAGATTTCCTGAGCCTGATAAATTTTTCTGGTATAATTCTTCTCCCATTTATTAGTTTGAATATGTCTTATGTTTGGTGTTAATGGTTTCTTATCAACTTTATCTGTGTCATAAGCTATAAGCTATTTCAAATCATTTTTAGAAACATGTATACTATAAATAGACAAAAAATAGGTATTAGAAGTACATAAAATCCGTATCTTTGGTTTGTTAAATTACTTGGCTCTCAAGTTTTCTACAATAGTAAAATGTTGAAGAGGCTTAAAGTTAGGTTTGATGTTGCCTGAGGAGTTTAGCAGCAAAGGGAAAAGTTGGGATTAATTAGATATTGATGGTGAAACAGGAAGGAGCTGGAAAAAACAATACAAGAATTAAAAAGAACAAAGCCCTGGTTTTATTGCCCAGCGAAAGAAGAAGGCAGCAACATACCTGAATGCCTTTTTCACCTTGATTTCCTTTGTCGCCCTGCAAAAAGGAAGCTTAGTATATATCATAACCTAGTATATTCTGTATCCTTTCAAATAAACAGTTTACTTTAGCAAAGAAAAATATATGGTCTCACGTAAATCCCACAATTGCCTTATATATAGAGTTTGGCTCTAACACAATTTTGGGGAATAGAGTAAAATTATATCATGTCAAATGATGTTCTAGATGAACGCTTTTTTGTGTTCTTACATTTGAAAGGAAAATTTACTACAATTTCTATTTTACCAGGAAGAGAAGTTTTCTATATTGATCACAACCTGAGATTAAACAAAGAAGAAAGGACTTACATTGACAAATGTTTTATGGAATCAAACGGAAAATCTTCCGTTAAGCTAGGAATAGCCACAGATTTACAGGAAACAAATGAAAGATAACACTGAAATGATACTGTAGAAAAAAATACACCTCAATATTGAACTTTTGGGGAAAACGTTTCCTATGATTTCTCAGCTAGAAGAACAGATACCAGCTAGTTCAATGTTCTCATTGTTCTTAAAGATACTGAACCCACAGATCAGGAAAGGTAAGTACTTGTTCAGAGTTGAACTTTAACACTCTTCCCAAATTTCCTCTCTATCTCATCATTCTATCTAAGCACAGAAAGTAGAGTTTTATGTTTACAGAAAAAAACAAATACAGATTTCCTTTTAAAAGGCAAGATTTTGAACAAGAAAATTCTCTAAGTCCAAATACATATTCACAACAGATTTTCTTGATATTCCCTAAGAGTCTAAAACTTAATTGCTGCTACAAGGGTCGCCCCATCTCAGAAGTGCTGACTAGGGCAAGAATCATACTGGGTATTATAATCTAGGGACCAAGTAGGTAATACATGAAGAACAAAAAAGTGAAATTGTAGACTAACTAAAAAGCAAGGGATATGAAGACAGACAGGTAAGAGTTTTGTATCATTTCTAGAATCAAAGCCAGTTTATTTTTAACCTGAAATGTATCTATTTGCAGTGGCATGGACTTTGACAAATGGGCAGTCAGTTATTGCTTAAAACCTCTAAACAAATAATAATATTTATACCTATATAGCTCAGGGCTCCTTTACTTGACAGAGGAAGAATCTGTTGCTATCTTATCTCACCAAAACAGTTTGTATCAGTAAACAGGATTTGTAGTTCAAACTCCTTAGGTTAGTTTTAAATGAAATTCCATGTAATACAATTATCTCATGGATAGGAACTTCAGGGTCAAACATTCTGGGTATAATTTTGATCCTTTCAGACTTCTGATAAGAGTGACACTCCTATTTTGTTAAGAGGGCCTGACACTGAATACTTCTAAAAAATTGTTGACTCTCCTGGATTGGCTGCAAAACAATCTGAACTTACAGGATATTATTTAATTGTACATTTATTTTTTCTGATTCCATGCTTCTTCTAAGGTCTTCATCTAGGAGACCAAATCCATCGAGGGACATGAAGGATGCCACAGCCATTATTAGCAGGGGTTTGAACACATTATACATACACTAAATATATAGGTTAGTTTATCATTAAAAGTATAATCAGTACTACAATGCTACTTTCACAGAAGGAAAACTATACATTAATAGCTGGTTAAAAATGAATAAATAGCTCCTAAACAATGCATACCATTTTTCCTTGAATTCCAGGTAAACCCAGGTATCCTGGTTCTCCTGGGGGACCCACTCTTCCTTGCTCTCCCTATGTAACACAGAAATTACATAAAGATTCAAGATCTACTGCTTATGAATAACACCAGTCTTTTTATCTCTACACACATCTCAAATTTTAGATTAATGGTTAAAAAATTTGTTGATATTTAGAGTTACTATTACAGAAATAGTAAAGAATGAAAAGTTTAAAGGAGTCCCAATAAAACTTGCTATTTTTTCCTCTTTGCTAGTTAAAAAATTTCTGATAGCACATATTTAAAAATTTTTATAAATATTTGTTATTTTTACATTTTATAACTTCAACAATAAATAATAATGTAGTGAAGATAATAAACACAGGTATCTCTTGTTTTATTTACCAACACTTTCTGTTTCTCCTTGCAATTGCTTATTCTCATTTTATTGCTACTTTAAAGAAGTTATTGTTACAAAACTGGAAGGAAATAGAATAAAAATCAATGAAAATCTTACTACTATTTTTATTTTGTTATATATTTTCAATCTACCTCCCACAAACACACATAATTTAGTTACTAAAATGTGCTCACTATGTATGCATAACTTTGTCTTTTACTTCATGATGTATTAATATTGTGAAGTTCTTTATATGCCACTTACATGCCATTTTAGAAAATACTATTTTTAATTACAGAATAGTATTCGACTGTATTGATTTGCTATCTTTTATTTGAAATTTCAATTGTTAAATATTAGTTTTCATATTTTTATTTACAAACATTGGGATAAACCTCTTTGAACTTAAATTGTATGCACAATTATTTTTTTTCTTTATACATATGGAAATTAATTTTCTTGGAAGCAAATTCTTGAGCTATTTCAGTACAGGTAATATTCCATGAGTTAGCTTAACTCAGGTTCTCCACTCTCCATTATACTACAGACATTATTTCTTTTATGAAATAAAGGTTTTTTAAAAGTATTAAATAAGGAAGTTCTTGTAAGTATATAGCAATGATATGCCAGTGACATAGGTAATTTCTGTAAGAGATGGGACGCAACCTTGAACTTGCTTCATGATTTTGTGTTTTACCATTAGTCCAAAACTATCACATTAACTAAAGAGTGCTCTCTTTGCAGAAATTAAGTTTGGTTTTCTTTGCTCACTGTGCCCACTCCTGAGCTCTTGAATATTACTCCAGATTTTTATAGCCTGAAAGAGAGTTGAAAAATCCCAGAGAAATAAACATAAACGACTTGGTTTGGATGAAACTGAAAAAAGCAGCTATGAGTCCCCACACTGAAAACAAATAATACCACTTGCGGGAGCCACACAGTCTTGCTTCCAGCCCTGTACCAGAGTGATCTTCTCCAGACCAGAGAGCATGCTCATACTAGCACACAACTTTTACCATGTCTAGAAAAATTGAGCCAAAGGTATATTTCATATGTTTATAATCCAAACTAGGATAGTATCCAAAACACAGAAATGAAAACCCACATTAGTCAATTCCTTTCGCATAACTTAATTTTGTGAAATAAGTTATCCTAATTTCAAGTATCTTTCTCTTTAGGGTTATAAAACTATTAATCTCAGATGACAAGGGGAATTCATAACTCTTTGAAAATACTACCAAATGCATCAAATCATTATTACCTTGAGCCCAGGAGCCCCAGGTGTCCCTTGGAGTCCAGGTTCACCTTTATTTCCCTGTCAATGCATCAAACCATTTACATTATTTTTTTAATGTAGTTGCAATATATTTTATACTCTTAAGGGAATATATTTAAAATAATTTTTACATTTTCAACTTTCCAATTATTTGACATATAGACTCGGTGTATTAAGCCTACTTACTGAAAAAATTCTTTTAAACAAGGAAGCGTATCCACAGATTTACAAAGCTTTCTAAAAGCATGTTTTAAAGCTGACAGCTCCAAGCAAGGGAAGAGATTCAAGTCTTCAGAGACCAGCACTAATTAGTTAGGTCTTGTTACTACACATTCTTCCGCCATGTATTGTAACAGCATCCTATGAGTTGAGAATCTTCATCTTTGTGCTATTTTATTTCTCAGTTAAACTCACCTTCAGTATGCAATTGAAGGAAAGAAAATTGGCTTCAGATGTAGAGTGGCTTTTCTGAAGAAGTATGAATTAGTAAATGTTTAGCTTGTAACAGAGAGAAACTTTGAGAGCAAGACCAAGTTGGCAAAGCAGAGAATGTAAGGTAAGAAGAGAGAACTGGATATAAAAAAGAGAGACTACATGTGTTGGGTAATAAGGAGAGACTGTCAAAGGTGGTCTGGTTTTCAAATATATTTTGATACCTGAAATCACAACCTAGTCCGTATCTGGCAAAAGTCCATAATTAAACAGAGAGGTATAGCACCCGGAAGTGGGGCGGTGATGATTACCCAAAGTCACGCTGGCTTCACTAACAAGTTAGGGAGACCAACTTCATTTTCAGGTTCTGAAATTTTTCTAGGCTGCTTGTGTTAAGAAACATGTGAATGTGATAGTTGGTCTTCATTAAAACATTGGCACATAACATTATTGAAACATGGAAGAGTGGTCTCTTAAAATTTCTAATATGACAAGTGATTAAGCTGAAACTCAGAGGTGACTAGACTTTGTTGAAAGTTACATGACTTGATTATGTTAATATGTCTTATCATTTAGGTAATATTTTTAAAAACTGGAATACAATATGGTATGGGAGACTTATCTATGGTTCAGCAGCTATTTTTAAAATGGTGGTATAAGCTAAATAATAAGTTTTTTAAAGATCTACCACAGAGTTTCAGCCTCATCCCTTTTCTGCTTAATACAGCTTTTTTTCTCCCACTCTAAAAATTGCACCATTGATATTGAAAGCATAAATATTAGTTGACAAAACTGGCAGAGGTAAGCTAATATAGAGGTAAGTAAACTATGGCCTCCAAAGACTAAATAAAACACACTCATCTAGTCCTTTGCAGAAAAAGATTCCAACACCTGAGCTAATATACTGCATGAAAGGAAGTGGAAATGTTTCATTGAAAAGACTGCATTAAAAAGGTACAATTTTAACATCTTAAATCTATTTTTAACAAAATAATTGTACAAGTATAAGATGAGGGAAACCAAATTTTATAGTAATTCATGAAAAAATAACTCTGATGCTGGCAACATCCACTTGCCTCCCCAGCCATAGCAGCATAATCTACTCAAGTGGTGGCCGCCACAAATACATTGTTCTAGAATGTTCTATGGAAAATCTAAAAGAATTAACTGACCTCCAGTTCACTGTCAGGCCAAAAATGAGAAGTGGTTAATTTTAAACAGCTGATGAAATCTTAGGCAGCATTCTTAATTATTAGAGCATCTAGAAAACCCTGGGAGAGTCCACTGTATCCCCAGTTATTTAAGGAATATAAGGCTATCTCCTTACAAAATGACCTGGAGAAATTATGGAGACTCTCCACATGGTTGGCCCAGTCACTCAAGAGTTGTCTACCATCTCCGTAGACACTTACTGCTGCCAGGACACCCAGTGCTCCAAGGACTCATAAGGACCCACCACTGGTGAAAGGATAGCTACTTTTCCTTAATCACTGGGGGCTCCTATGACCCTTTATCCTATCTATTTCTCTAAGTACCTTAGAAATGAAAAGTAGATTAAGTCATCTACTTATTTTGTATGCCCGGCTCTATTCTCCTGGGATAATGTCTACTTAAAATTGAATACTTTTAAAACAGTGATTCTATCACTTCCTTTTGGAAGGTTGTCCTAGAACCTACTCATTATGTAGTTGAGAATAGTTTCTTGAGTCTATCCATAATGTACTTGATTTGATCCTCTAATAAAACAAGAAAAAAAAATTCTCTTAGTGTGGGATCCCATACACGTAGAAAACGGTCAAACCCTACATTTTTAAGTGGGAATTTCAAGAGTAATTTAGAGAAGAGCATTATGAAATTCAAACAGTTTCAGTTCTACCTTGAGAATAACCTGACATCCTAAATACATTTGTCGAGTGTAGTTTACTTTTTTTAAGTTTTAAAGTAAACATAACATGCTCTCTTACCCACAGTCCTAAGGGAGGGACTGCCTAATGAAACTCACTGCAAGGCATTTTGCAAATAAAAATTCCATATACATTTCACTAAATAAAAATACCAAGAAGAGGACTTGAAAGTTGGTAAAGTTATCCTCAGTCATAATGACTAACACTGGAGATTGGTGGGTTTGGCACCCACCCCACAGAACTCTGTAGAACATACTCCGCAGTATACTCGGAGACGCCAATAAGGGAGGAGGGGACTGAGTACTGAGGAATTCTGGACTTTGTCTGATTTAAACCAGATCTGCATTACATTAGCTTGTTTAATATGCTTAGTTTTTGCCTAAGATTTCATTCTTACAACTGATTGTTTACAGAATTAAAACCACATACAAAATAAAATCAGTATAGTTAAAACTTACTGATGTACATAGAGGTCATTTTTCACAAACTTCTCACTCTAATTAATTTTTTTTATTTACCTTAGATCCTGGTGTTCCAGGTTGACCAGGTAAGCCATCACTTCCCATCAAACCCTACATTTTTAAGTGGGAATTTCAAAAGTAATTTAGAGAAGAGCATTATGAAATTCTAAATCTATTTCCAAATTACATATTCTCATAATAATTAATCCACCAAAAAATAATGCACTATTTGAGAAAGTTGCCTACGTACATCCAAATAAAGGATAACAAAGAATCAAACTATGCAGATAGCATGAAGGCCAGCAAAACCCTGATAACTTGGTTGGTCATACAACCAACAAATAGCAACAATTACTGGGTGGCTAATATAAGACAGTGACAAACGTTAATTGTTTTTCTGCATCATACTTTCTTTCTTTTGTCATGATGGCTAAGAATTAGGTTTCTTCATAGATATTATCTTTGCCAATTTTACTTACAATTTCTATTTTCTTGAAGAATATTTTGAAAGTTACAACCTAATAATTCTCTGAATATAATAATCTCTCTTCAAGTTATAAAATAGCCATACTTTTAACTAACCATAAGATTCAAAATAAGACAATGATAACTATTCTAGCAACAAGGAACCGATTTAACTTAAATTCCACTCTCAATACCATTACATATATTAAAAACATGTACTTTCTCTTAAAAATAGCAAAGAAAATGTGGTGAGCAAAAAAACATTCAATTACTATTATCAGAAAACATAATCTCAATGTGGCCACATTGAACATACCATGTCATCACTACTATGTGCTTTGCTGCCAATTTAGGATGTTATTGCAACTATAAAATGTAAAACATACTAGTTTATCGTATAATGTATAAAACATTAGAAATGTTAAATATAGATATTCTTGAAGTTCAATACCTTCATTTTCTGGAGGTTAATTTAGACACCAATAAATAACCAAGTGTAATTTACTATTTCAATGAAAAAATAGCTTGGTAGTAATGGTGGAGGGCAGAGGAAGAATATTTCATTTCAAAGGGAAAATCTTCTTCTACATCTCCCCAAAATTGAATTCATATCTAATGGACAATATTTTTTCCTATTTATTCTTACATGCAAATTCACCAAATCTTTCAAAGCACTGGGTAAAACATTTGGTTTTTTAACTCATGTGATTAAATGAGAAGTCATAAACTATCAAACATGAAAGTGATCAGTTTTATTTAAAGAAAAAGCCATTACATAGGCAATTTGATTTATAGATTAACATCAACATCACTTCAAGCAATATACTTAGGAATTTCTTATGGAATCTTTACACACACAAAAGGAGTCTCATAATTTCTAATATCAGACTCACATGTAACGTTTCACTCCCAAAACTTCCAAACTGTTCACTTATTTAGGACCTTCCTATACTACCTCTTCTGAATATATGCTCTCTCGTTAGAGTAATAAATTTGTAATTTTTTTTAATGAAAAAAGAATAACCATTGATTTTTTAGACTTTTTCATGACATTTGGGTATTTTGTTTGTGACGAATAGCTAGAATATTTGTTGTCTGGTTTGTCAAGAGTAAGAGTCCCTGATCTTTCTTTGGGTGGCCAGTTTTCTGAGAATCTAAAGAAATCTGGACTTTGTTAGAAAAATGGACATAAATATAATCTTTTTTCATAAAATAGATGGAATTTGTGGACTCCAAAAATATCATTGCTGGATGTGATCTCCAGAATAAAAACTCCTAGTACGATGTAACAATATATCAAACTGATAATAAATAATAATGATATTAACATACAGGTATCCCTGGAGCTCCTTTTTTCCCTAGTGGTCCTGCAGGCCCAATCTCTCCCTAAAAATCAAATACAGGTCACATTTAACATTGTAAATTATTGATTCATTTCCATAAATTTCCCACCAAACCATTATGGAATGAAAAGTCAATACCAATGTACCCAGGGTGTCTGCCTTCCCTTCCTCTACTATAAGACAGGAGCAACCCAAGGTAGAAAAACCAAGAATCTAAAACCTTAAAGACCTGCGCCTAGGGTCTATGGATTACTAAGTCAAAGATCTTCATTAGGAAACCAAGAGGGACTCTGCCATTCTTTCAAAAGAATACCTAGCCATTCACACAGGGTTGTTGAGGTGAGACAACCGGGGCTAAACAATCTTATTTGTCATAGTTGAAGAGTTATGAGAGTGAACACAAGTTAAGAAAAATGCAGGTACATGATAATATCATTTGGACTTCGATTTCTGGCATTGTTGCTGACCAGATGCTCCAAGGGATTCTCTGAATCCAGAACAAAAAACCTTGGAAAGAGCAACCTCTGTGGGAAAGTGCTGATCACATTAAGAAACAGGAAAAGTCTTCAAAAAATCTCTTATTTTAATAAAATATACTATGGGTTGGGGCTATATTTTTCAGGATTTGGAACTGTGCCCAAAGCCTGCCAGAGATAGAGATGCAGGAGCCAAGAGGCCTCGAGGTGTCTGAACACATGCACAGCTCTTGGGAAGCTGACCGTGGTGCCCATCATGGGAAAAGGGCAGCAATATTTCATACCTATGATGACTCAGGACTCTCGAAGAGGGCTGAGAATATACTATACTCTGAATATGCATAGTGTACAGTATAGAATATGCTATATACTCTGAAACAGCAGCCACGGCTACCAGCAGCAGGCAGCTCTTCAAGCCCCAGTTAGGCTCACAGGACTCCCACCAACTAAGACAAAGCAATGAGCTCAAAATCAACAATAAATAAAGAGGAGGCAGCAAGCCACAAGAACGAGAGTTAGCAGGACTAACAACTATCTGCATATATTGGAATCGTGTTAGCAAAGGAATTGCAGACTACATATGAAACAAATCAAAAAATAGAATCACGAAAGACTGTTTGGACTGAAAATAAAACAAGAGACTATGAAAAATAAAAAGATGTCATTTAAAATTTTAACTTTTGGAAATTAGAAATTTGATTTTTTAAAAAATTTTTTAAATCAATTGATGGTTTCAACAGCAGATTAGACATAGTAAACGAAAAAATAAGTCCTCCGGAAAATATATCCAAAAAATTTAACTAGAATATTAAGAATCAAGGATATAAAAAATAAAAGTCGTTTAGAGATGCAGAAGATAAAAATAGAAAGATTAAAATACATCTATCTAGAATTCCAGGAAGAGGGAACAGAGAGAATAGAATAGATGTAACAGAGAGATAATGGCTAAAATCTTCCAGAGTAATGGAAATAATTCCACAGATCCAGGAAGCAAAATGAATTTCCACCAGGATGAATAAAGAGAAATCCACATTTAGATACATTCTAGTGGGTTTTAAGAACACTAAAAACAAAATACCTTTATAGAATTCCAAAGGAAGGGCAGATCATTTACAAAAAATGATACTTAGATCAGAGCAGATTTTTTCATAGTTATCAATGGAAGTCAGGAGACAATAAAAGATAACCCTCAATGTATTAACAGAAAATAGCAACCTTGAGCTGTATACCCTACAAAACTACCTCAAAAGCAAGAGTAAAATATATTTGTAATTAAATAAAAACTGGAAGTTTATTACCAAGATGACTGTACTAAAGGAACTTCTAAAGATATAATTCAGTTAGTACTAAAATTATCCCAAAAGGATAGGCTAAGAGCACAAAACACAGAAGGAACCAAGTAAAAGCCTGTATATAAATTCACATTATCTGTATAAAATAACAAAAAATAATTATGAGGGCAAAATAGTAGCATCTGAAATTATGTCATATTTGAACAATTAACTGTTACCAAGAATGTGGTAAAATTGTATACTATATGAAGACACATCACCACTTAACCCTGTTAATCGGCAGATTCAGGCCAAAATCTTCAACTTTCATGAAAACTCACCTTTTGTCCCAGTAATCCTTGATTTCCGGGAAATCCTGGGATTCCCTAAAAAGAAAGAAAGGAGATTTTTAATTTAAAAAATTGTAGATGGTATCATTAGAGAATCATAGGTCATAACTGGGTTTTTGGTAATGTTTTTTAAAAAGGCTTTCTAGAAGAGAAAATATGAAGATATTAACCTTAGTTCTTCTTTCAGACCAACAAAAGTGATAAAACAAGGATATTTCGTTTGAACATATTTATGTAACTTACAATCAATAATGCAAGAAAACCTGTCAAATAATAGGGGCTCAGCTTCAGTACAACAGTTCCAAAGGCCTTCACCATCTCACAACCATAATTAAAAACTAATGAAACCAATCACCAATCAATTCCTCCAAACTGAATTCTGAACACCCAAGAATCTAACCTCTGGTGGAAGATATGGCAATTTTCTCCCAATGATCCCTTGCTGACAAAATCGGGAAGAATATGAACACCACGGTTTGTGGAGAGACAAAAGGAGTCTGAATCGCTAGGTAAGATTCAGAGAAAATTAATGTTAATTTATAAATTTGAGAATAACAGTAGCACTTTCATTCATGGGAAAGCAGACCTATTATCAGTGATTCAATGCAATTATCAAAATGATCACTAATCACCCAAAACAAACAGTGCTGGTATAATTAATTTTCACTTATTCATTTTTCTTAGCTCTTTTCTTGATGACACTTCAGTTTAAATAGTTAACATCATTTGTTTTTGTACATTTGTATTGGCTCTGGCAGAAAAGGAAACTAGAAAGACAAGGAAATGAGGCCCTATCAGTGTTTCTTTGAAAGCCCTCTGCATTCTCAGGGCTTTCAAAGGGCAGCAGTGCCTCTCAGGAAACCAGGGCCAGGGGGAGAGAGGCCATTGCCGACGAGATCAGCACCTTCTGTTCTGGGGGGTCTCCACTGTTTTGATTTCCACATTTTGACTTTATTAATACAATACCGATCAATGTGTTAGTCACAATTATAGTGCAGGATACACATAGTTCCAGTTTTAAATTCTAAACTTGAAACATAAAGTGGAAGTCAATTTGATTCTATTTGGCTCAACTTGGTTTTCCACGGGGTTACAATCTTTGGAGAGAACAAAAGTTGTGAGCAATGACTTAACAAGGGGCTCAGTCGAGTTAAAAACACATAACCATACTAGAGCATAATATAAAACAACATAAAATTTTAAAGTATTATAAAATGAGTACAGTATACCCTATAAGCACTCTAAAACACCAAGCAGAAGTAATTGAATTATGAGTATAATAGATATGAACTGAAGCAGAAAATGCATATTCACAGTGCAGTCAATTAAGATCAAGTTGTTAAAATAAAGGCCTCCATTTCAATAGTTGGCATGAAACTACCTGTAACCAACTCTCATTCAAATACACACACACACACCAACTCACTAAACGTTTAGATTAAGTTCTAAATTTAAATCAAGTGTCTGTCTATAAAATATTATCAGATGTAAACCGGCCATACATTGTTCTAAGCTGAAACTGGTGTACCTATGTGAATGCAGTGTCTCTTGGCCCCAGGAATTCCTAAAGGAGTCATGCAATTGCTCATGATGCTGTCAGACCTGAGAAGCAGAATTTCTTGCCGCACACAGTCTTTTATTACTCAGGGTTCTGTCACTCCGCAAGTCCCTATGCCAATTCACAACCTGCGATATTTGTAGGAATTAGAGATACCTGACTCTAGTCCTGTTTCTGGAGCCAATCGCCCTAGCAACAAGGCTATATTCTCACTCTGGGGAAAAAACAGAATTATCCCCAGGCATCCCTGAGCAGCACACTGCCTCGACCCCCCAGGAATCCTTGAGGGCCCTGACCGTTCATTCCCTGGACTGCATTCAACACCCTTTCATCTGAATAATTCTAAGATTGAGCTTGAATAACGCAGGATTGAAAACACTGTGGGGTTCAACTGCAAATACATTTGATCCTTTTGGGCATACCTTTCTGAGAGAATAGTGACGATATTTAAAATATTCAAAAAGCAAAAATCTTTGTAGCATTTTTCTATAATCCAGGTCAGCCAAAGGTGAAAATCTTTGGACATAGCCACAAATCTTACATTATTTCAACATATCAGATATTGAGAGTACTTTGAGGGGATTCTGTATTAGGAAAAAAGAACCCTTTTCCTATTGTCTCTGTCTTAAGGTAGTAAAATGTTAAAATACATTTCATTGATATGAAAAGGAATCATAAGATTTTTTATGTCCAATTATACCAAGAATTATTATGTATTTTACAAATATCAAGCAAAAAATATATAAAGCTATATAATACTAAAAAACAAAAAGGAAAACTGACTTACAAAACCAATTCTTGGCAAAAGTAGCATAATACCATGAGCTTGCATGGGATAAAATTCCCATAAATTCAGAGCTATATTAGTCTATAAAATTCCCCCAGATCATATTTTCCTGGGCTCTTGTTTATTGAAATGTGCTAACCTTTTGTCGATTTTACATCAGCAGAATTATTCAACGCCATTTGAAATTTACCAGTTTCTTGATCAAAAAGTATTCAGTAACAATTACTTCATAGAGCAAATGTTTTTCCAAGCATACTGTTTTATATTTCATTTTCAGCCTGTGTGGTTTTGGGTTCAGGCAACTGAAAATGTGTAAGTAAAGAGACAAGTATTTTATTTGGTAAGAGTAAAGGGATATATTTCTTCCACTTTTGTGATTTCAGTTTGGACTTGAGGAAGAGCAGAAAGTCAATTGGAAAAGCCTGCATACTGCTGTGGTGAAAGAATGTTGACATGAAAAAATGTTCCAGAAGCTTCTCTATAACCATTAAACAATTGCTATGCAACAAAAATGTCATTAAGAATAAAAATACAAAACTTACAATAAAGGGTTTGACCCCTACTTCCTAAAGAGCACTTTTCAATGAAGGAAATATATACATTATACATGACTTAGAAAATAAAAATTATCACTTTATACTTTCCCATATGCAATGAATGCACTTCCCTTGGTCCTCAAATTAGAGCATCTTGGATCAAATCTGCTTTTAAGTAATGTAATATTTTAAATGTACTAAAAGCAAATCTAATCCATTAATGATGCTTTAAAATAAAAATGTTCAACTTTTCCACATAGTGGTAGAGAGATCTGACAGCATACAGGTACTAAAATATTAAAAGCACATTGTTTTTCTTCTATTATATCAAGAAGTGATTTATTCATTCCTAAATATTCAATGAAGAAAAACACATATGCTGTAAGTATAATTCTTACTAGCTACAAAGATTACAATGATTATGGACTCAGCTGATCAGCTCCAGGCTGATGAGTTTTTAAAATGTGGAATTTCAGTATCCCCATTTTATACACGGGACAGATAATCAAACCTACCTCCTAGGATTGGTACATTATCAATTAATTCTCAAAAGTGTTTAGCTCAGTGCAGATACTCTAATGAACAAATTTTCACCACTGTCTTCACAGCTCCTCCTTGACTGTGGAACACTGTGAAGTACGTAAGTCAATTCTCTTCCATGTCTCAAAATTTGTCCTCTTTCTCCATTTTGAGGATATCTTTTTTTGTCTTTCCACCTCGCCTTTCTCTACCCTGATCTCCAAATGTTTCCACTGTATCCAAGATAACTCTGGCAATCTAAGGCTTCCCGTTAGCGGGGTGCCAGCAAGTGTGCATTGCTCCTCATTTATGACCTTTGCCTTTTCACCTTTGGCTGACCTGGATTAAAGAAAAATGCTACAATGATTTTTGCTTTTTTGAACATTTTAAATATTGTCACTATTCTTTCAGAAAGGTATGCCCAAAAGGATCAAATGTATTTGCAGCTGAACCTCACAGTGTTTTTCAATCCTGTTTTAAAAATTCCACACTAACCAGCAGACCATTATGAAACACAAAAGATTACTTGGTGGTAAAGTAACTCCAAAGAGAAGTAACTCACAATCATAAGCTGCCAGACCTGAAAGAAACCAATACAGAAGTACTTACACTAAACCCTTAATAAGGAAATTACCAGTTTTACTACTCCCTTATATCTTTAAGGGGGAAAAAAAAATAACCTAAGTAACATTAGACGAATATATTCTCCCTAGCCTACAGACCAGGACCCACAGGGAACTGGACCCAAATTACTCAAAGACACATAATTTCAGTAGAAAAGGCTTTGAATATTTTTGGGCTACTCATATTTACATACAACAGAAAATGTCACAGTTTGACATAATAAGTTGCAGAGACCAAGGATATCTTGAGAAGGAAAAGCTATCTGGGGACTCTTGCAAATTGCTGCATTTTATTGGCATCTCTTCAGTACCTAAAAGCATCTTAACATTTTTCAAAGGACAAGAAGATATTCTAAACAATTTTACTATTGTAAGAGTATCATTTTTTCAGGACAAAAACAAAAAGACAAATGTTTAGCAAATTACAATAACATACCTAAAAACCCAGAGGACAAGAAGGACGGCGGGATTAAGAGACCCAGGCTCAGTTTCCGCAGTACCACATCCTGGGAAAGTCATGTAACCACCCTGAATCCCCAAATCCTGGGGAAAATAACCTGCCCCTTTACATCAGCGAGTAAAGTGAGGATCATGCACGTGAAATATATTATTGAGTTAAAAGGAACATAAAGATATACACATATGTAAACCTGGAAACTGATTGCATTTGAAAAACAAATTTCCAAATAATACCAGAGTTGTTCTAAAATGAGCTCTGATCTTCTGAAAACCTAAAAAATGTATACCATACTTTTTGGGTACATGGAATGTCACTGTGTAACTCAAAACAAACTGGTGAATTTCTCATTAAGAAGAAAACTGAAACTGGGTTTTTCAAAGACCTTCATAGCTGATTCATTGCTGAACAGAATTTAGGCACCATTTTACAGAGAAATCTGAAAACTGTATTTTTGAAATTTTATATATGATAGAAGTCACCAAACAAAAATATTTTAAAACACCAAATCAAACTGAAGCTAGTTTCATGAAGAAAACAAATTAATTTTTAACTTTAATTTACAAGGTAAAAAGTAAATAATTCCTTATTTGAAAATTGCATCTAATTTATATTATTTATAATCTCATATTTTAAAATACTAATATACTTTTACATCTAAATCATTGTATTATTTATTGTAACTCAGCCCATTATGAATTGTCTGTTTATATAATGTATCTCCATTTTTCTATTGAAAAATTGTAAGATTAGATAGATGAATAAGCATTCACTAAAGGAAAAAATTTAAAGGAAATTACATTAGTTTTCCATTGACACACAACAAATCACCAAACAGTGCCTTAAAACAGGTCTCTAGGACAGATGTAAAACATGGGTCTCAATGGACTAAATTCAGGGTAGCAAGGATGCACACCTTTATGGAGTCTCTAGAGAAATCTATTTCCCGTTCATTCTGGCTACTGGCAGAATTCAATTCTTTGAAGGACCACGGTCCCCACATTTTCTAGCTGGCTGTAAACTGAGGGCCATTCTCAGCTTCTGGAGGTCACATGATCCTTGGCTCATGACCCCCTTCCTCCATGTTCAATGGCCAGTCAGGTCCTTCCCAAGTCAAATCTTCTTGACCCATTCCTCATCCATCTTCTTCTACTTTTTATTACTTGTGATTAGATGGGTGCACCCAGAATCCAGGATATTATCCCCATCTCAAGGTCATTAACATTAATGCCAAGTCCCTTTATCATGTAAAGTAACATATTCACAGTGTTTGGGGACTAGGATGTGGTATCTTTTTAGGGAAGGTGGAGAGTCATTATTTTGCCTGCCATAGAAATATTATCTAATATCAAAGGACCAGATAGTTTTTCTGTTTTTTAAACTTCTCCAAGACATTAAAAAGATGGAGATCAAACTCAGATTATGAAGCCATCATAATCCTAATAACAAAACCAGTCAAGGATAATACCTAAAAAGGAAATCTATATGCTAATCAAATTTGTTAATAAAAATGGCTTTACTATAATGTAAGTCAGTCAAATTTAGCAGTGCCTTAGAACAAAGGAACAACATGATTATGTGGGGCTTGTATCAGGATGCAGTGAGTGTTCAACATGAAGAAATATATCCATATAATATGTTATGTTCATGGACATTACTATAGTAACAGAGGAAGAAAAATACAAAATCATCTCAAAAGATACTAACAATGTATTTTGTAAAATTTATCATGCATTATTTATTAAAAATTTTTACTAATCTAGGACTAGAATGTTGTAAATCTGTATCTGAGTCAATTAGAAGCTAATTGTAAATGTCACATTTGGTGAGACGCTAAACATTTCTGTCTAAAATCAGGAATAAAGCATAGGCTATATTTTGAAGTAATAATTACTCTTACAGGAATACATTCTTCCTAAAAAAGATTGCATAAGAATGTGGGACTATTTATAACATTCGTAGGGGAAGTTAGATAAAATACATTCAAGTTATAAATGAAATGAGATAGATTTTCTATTCTGATAACCAGGTATGGTAAAACATCCATAATATTGTGAAGCTAAATAAATAATAAATCACTAGACATAATTTTTTATTTTAAAACTAGATATGTATTTTTAAAATATGTATTTTAAAACTAGCTTATGTACTTGTGTATGCAAGAAAAAGTTTGGAAAGAATCTCATTGAATGAGTAACAGTTACTATCTTTGGGGATAGGAATGGGATTTGGGTAAGTGAAACATTTTCAAACTTACACCACAACTTCTATATTTTTTGCCCATTTAGGAGAAATTAGATAAAATAAATAATTACAAACAAAAATTACATATTAATAAAATTTTAAAATGTACAGAAGTAATAAAAAGTTGGGGTTCTTTTTTTTGAGGTTTTTATATTTCAAACAATTCTACTCATATTTAGGTCATCCAAGAAATCTAGGTCACAACACTGATCTTTCAAAATTAAAAAGGAAAGATATTAACAGTTGTAGCTATCATTGGGTTAAAAAAATGTAAAACAAGAAAAAAGTACCCTGCAAACTCAAAAGATCAATTCTGGAAGGATCTTTACACGACTCACTGCCATGACCTCAAAGGGTAGCACATTTGTGTAGTTTTCAGGCCTGGGCAGGTTATTCTCACAGATAATTTTAAGGATATTCTGCTAGACAAAGGCACCTATACTTCTTAGGAAAGAACAGTACTGCGTTCAAGAAGCAGTTTCTTTGATAAATTTGCACTTGACAAGATTAGCCTTACCAGGGAGTATTGCCCCATTTTTTTCCCACAGTAATAGAAGGTAGCTTTTCTAAAATAAAAATGGTAATACATCAGATAAAATTATTTTATTTTTAAATACTATATACATCTTCAAAGTAAATTTCTCAGAAAATAGCCTAAATATGTCATGTGACATTGAGAATATAATAAAACAAGTACATTTAAATGAATGAACTCCTGTCTTTGTGAGGGTATGTCTATCATCACATGAACAAGTTTATTCTTGTTCAGTTGCATCTAGATGCCTCTTTGTTTTGCAAGGTAGATTTGTTTCTAAGACTTTGTCAAAAATTAATAAAGTATTTTAAATACACCAAGAGAACTGAATTTATTTGGAAATGTACTTTCATATTATCATTCATGGTAATATTAAAATTTATTTAGTCAGAGGAAGATATTAAGCACATATGGCCTAAAAGGATAAAATGTCATAATTCCATTTCCCTTTACCAATGTCACTAAAACTAATTGTTCTCCTAGAGTAGGTAACTTTTGTCTTTTTATTACCTTTATATTCCTCTTTTTTGATCAATCTAAATCATAACTTCTATAACACTATCAAACTTTATATCAGACCCACATATAGCAGCCAGAAAATACAGTTTCCAGGGTGTCAGCCTTTGATTCTGATTCATTAGGACTGGGGCCCAGGAAACTGAATTTTAATAGCCATCTCTGGTGATTCTGATTAAGGTAATTCTACATCACAGTTAGAGAAACAGTGCTCTATTAAAAATAAAAAAAGATTCTCTTGAAATTTATCTGTATTTGAGGTATTAAGCTAGAATAGTTATCAAGAGTTTTTATCTGATTTATGATTATCAAGTAAATTTCATATAATCCATTTTATGCCTCTCTACTTAAAAATTATCACAGATCATTTTCCTACCAATCTATAACTTTTCATCCAAATTCTTAATACCTCACCTTTCATGATTAACTATACTTGTCTCTAATACCTTTTAAAAGTCTTAACCCACCACAGAATATATATACTTCTGCACAGTATGTTTTTTGAGTGACTTTTTATTTTCCTAACTGGAGAATAAATGTTCCATCTAAAACCACCTGGTACAATGTTGTACATTCTATGATTGCTCAACAAATATTAGCACCTAACTGTGTGTCTCAATAAAAATCTGCAACAATTCTAAAGCTCTCTAGTAGTGGTTTCTTATGTTTTGTGATTAATCATTTCATTTTTAAAATTTATTATTCATAAGTTCTTCCTATTTCACCTAAGTCTCATTAAGGCCTTCTTTGTATGTACACAGCAGACAGAAAATTCACAACAAAGAAATTATTCAGTTTTTAGAACCAATAAATCATCATTGGACTCCTCTGCCATGATTCAATTTTAATATTAGGTTATCAAATATTACTCTTTATACTTCAATTCCAAGAAGGAAATTTTTATTGAAAAAACCTAGTCCCTATGTTCTAATAAAATGCTTAAAATAAATTTATATCCTAATATCTTTTGCTGATAATTTCTACTGGATTACATTCAAAATGAAACATTAAAGTAGTACATGACTTCTAGAATGTATTTATAAATACTCATATTAACATAGTTTTTTGTGAAAACATAACTTTTTTTTCCTACAGCCCACAAAGTATGTATCTATGCCAAAAAATATTTCAAAACCACAATCTTTTAAATAACCAAAATTAAAACAGCAAAACAGCTAACTATGACTTAACTAGGCATATCTATTTCAAATAGAACACCAATATTAAAATTTACAAAATTTATTTTTATAAGCCATCTAAGTACCTAGAACTTCTGGCAATCACCTATTTCCTGATTATCAGAAATAAAAATGCATATTGAAATAAACAAAATAATTATTTTCAAGTGCTCTTTTTCTCAGATATTTCCCATCTGTGTTTTAACATCCCTTAAACACACCCAGAACATAAATGACATTCTGGTATGAATTCTCGGCAGCATTAAACATCTGTCTAGTGTTCATGTAGTAAGTACACTCAAGTATTTTGAAAATATTTCTTAAAACATAAAATACAAGAGATCTTTAGAATGAAATAATCTAGTTACCAAAGTGCATACTACTGATCACATAAAAGATGTATCATATAAAAATGCACTCATGAAAGTAGAATGAATATAAAATATTTTCATCTCTTCTGCTAAAATAGCTGTGTATATGGATCATGAACTCAGTACTAAAATAAATGTCTTGAGTAACAATGTTTTGTTAATTCTGTGTTTTCATGCTTCAAAAATGGAGAATGCATTTGGACTAATTCAAGAATACCATATGAGTACCTTACTTCAAAGATTTTTAATGAAAAGTATGCAAAACTACCCTCACCCCTGTATGACTAAAGGACATAATTTTAAAGTCAAAGTCCTGAAAGCCTTCAAATCTAGACTGACTGTCCCGTGAAGTGTTTCTCTCACTCACTATTTTACTATTTTCAAAAGAGAGATGGATATAAACGATCACCATCGCCAGTGAGATTACTGAGCCTATCTATGTAAGCAACTACATAAGTAAGATTCTGTTTCCCAAAGGATATGTTATCCATTTTGAGAATTAATCATGCATCGTTTCATATGATTAATTGCATCTACTCCTCTTGTCATTTCAGGGTTCAATAAAGCTGCTATCAAATTATAAATAAATGAATAAAGAATAGGAAGATTCAAATAAGTATCTTTTAATGCTTATTAACGGCCTTACAATGACCTTGTTTTAAAAGATTTCTTCAGAACAACAAAAGTATCAGTACTATAGGTACAGAGCCTCTAAATTTAAATGTACAATGTTGCTTTGTAAAATTGTTTAATGGTGGTCTGGTTTTACTATGCCAGTGAAACTATTTATAATAGGAAAGAATCAAACAGATCCATGATTAAACCTGGTAGGACTTTATTAACTAATTTGTCCAGATAATGAGTCAACATTTGCTTTGTGGTAAAGGAAAAAGATAAAATATTTCCACAGTCATTACAATGCCAAATGCCTTATTTGGGGAGACCAAAAAGCTGTAGATACTGCTTACAAATTTAGTTATTCCTGTAGATAAATCAGACAGTTATATTACTTAACTTAGATAAAACTTACTTCAAAATACATTCTAAAAGTTACTCTCAATCCAGTTTTAAAACATAACCCTAAAACTAGCAGGGGATTATTACAATAATAAATACAATTGAACTTCCAAATTTTTGTGAATTGTTAAATGTTGCCTTCACACTAAGAAGTGCCATGTGACATTCTTAACTGCAGAAAATCAGGTTAAGGTTGTTTAATCCAACACAGACCAAGGACGAGCCATTCCTGGTGCCTGAAAGAGGAGTGGGGAAAAAAATATTACAAATTTGTACAGAGGTCTTTAAAAAGCTTACCATACAATCACAAATTGAATAAGAACAAGGACAGAACTAGTGAGGTTTTTTCCTCTTATGTTTCTTCTCAATCTAAATTTAAAAGTCAAGTGAGTAAATAAAGACATTACTAGTGTAATAAAACATTAAAACATTACTAGTGTAATAAAAGTGGATTATCCCATATGGGAAACCATAACAGCAGTTCAACATTAACTTTCCCCAAGAATTGTACGCATGTCTTTGGCCTATATGCAAAAAACTGGCATGTCAAATAATCAACCACAGAAAAAGTGATTAAACAAAAGACCTACTTGTCTTTAAAGTAAACGAGGACTTGGGCCAGCTGAGCAGTTAACTTTACACCATCAAGACTAGCATAACATGAGGTTTAAAAGAATTCAAAAGGCATGAGGAAAGGAAACAACAAAGCTCCTATGAGTCAATGTCCTCAAGTATAGCTCAGCGATCTCTACACCTTCATTCCTGGGAAAGCGATACTGCCAACATTTCCATAAAAAGGCTTAAGACATCCTTAAGTAAGCATCATGTGCTCACCTCCATCCGTGGAGAAAGCGTGGCGTCCTTTCTCTCATCCTCATGGAGTTCCAGGGATCTCGGCTCAAACTGTGGAACCCAAGCCCTGCCTACAAATCCACCAGAAGCCCTCGGGCCCCCTGGGCGCAGTGGGCCTGGCTGGTGAGCAGACCACTAGCAAGCGAATGGTTCAAACTGCCTGAGGAAGAATGTTACACTACATAAAAACAACACCAGGATGGGGCACCAGGACAAGAACAGCTAAGACAAGAAGCAGTGGAAACACTGATCCTTCAGGAAGTTTGGTGAGCAATTCTCCAAAGAAAGGTGGCTGGGCAACATGATAACTTGGTCTAAAAGCTGACTTGGTAAAAGCTGAATCTTTCCAGTTATCTTTTTTCAACTACTGGTAAATTTGGTGTGCTGCTGTCCCTATATCGCTCTGTCCCACATCCACCTAACTGCCCAAGAGAAATTCAGAGGGGTTTTGTAAGAAGTTAGGAAAACACACTTCCAACAATTGAAGATTCCTTGAAACAATCTGATTGTTCTTCATCCCTTGGCACAAAAATGAAAATGCAGTGTGACAAGTTTAACATGTTTTAAAAGAAAGAAACATTCTAAAACAGGCCTTGATTTTGTTTTTTACAATGTATTACAAAAGAAACAATAGCATGCTTCACGGGAGGGCAATAAATAAAATACAGACAAGCAAAAAGGACCATGGCAGACATCAAAAACTAACCTGGGGAAAAAAATAAGCAAAATAACTGAAAAATGATTAAGCCATAGAGTTACCATGTCGATTCTTATATATATTCATATAGTATCACATTTTTAAACTATGGTTTATATACATAATACATTAAGTATCAGACATTTAAATTGCTCCAACTTTGCAATATAAATAGTACAGAGAGGACATATGGGCTAAAAGTTACCAAATAGAACATAAGAATGTAGAAAAGTCCATGTTGATAAAATACATTTATGAAAACACAGCAGGGTTTAGCAAAATTGATCAGTCAGTAAATACTGATTGAGGAGCCTTGCTTTTAACCAAATTGTCAGGGAAAACTGAACCCATGTACCTGCTTTAAACCCCTATGTTTTTGATCAATACATGTGCTACTAAGAGTTTGATAGATGTCATAATATACTCACATGCCTTTTTACATAGGTTTATTACACAACTAATTAAGGATTAGACTAAATGAGAAACCCAGTGTACTAGTTTCCTATGACTGCTGTAAAAAAAATTACCACAAATTCAGTAGCTAAAACAATAGACTATTATTCTCTCACAGTCCTGGAGACCAGAAATTTGAAGTCAGCCATACTCCCCACTTTTAACTTCTGGTAGCTTCCAGCAGGGCTGGACATGTGGCCCCATCTTTCCAATCTCAGCTACTCTGTTTTCACTGCCTCCTCTGGGGAACTTCAGTTCTGCTCTTTAGGCCCAACTGATTGGCTCAGCCTCCCCTCAGGTAATCCAGGATAATTTACTCAACACAAGATCTTAACTTAATCATATCTGTAAAGACCCTTCATTCCAATAAGATAACATTTACAGGTTTCAGGTGTTAGGGTTGGATATCTTTGGAAGGGGGGGCATTTTTTAACCTACTCTACTTAGCATTCATAAAACTAAAATTTCTTGAACGTGACCTACTATATCTTACTGGAATGGTATTTGTCCCCATTTAAAAATGTGTAATCTTTTCCAATTACCCAAAGCATAGGCCTCCTGTTTAAATGCCTTCATTATTATTTAGATGAGCTCCATTGAAAAATATCTCAGGATCACCTCCCCCAGTCAAGATGGTTCTTCCGGCTCTTATTTCCTGTTTCTTGTCTGGTCTTCCTGTGCCTCTTACCCATGCAGTAAGACTGTCCCATCTACCCCATCCCCTCCATGTATCCCAAGCAGCCTGAACTAGTGACAGCTTTTCCCCAAGTATCATGATTTCTTTTACTTCCATGTTTTGCAACATGCTACAGGTTTATGCCTTGCTAAGCCAAACAATTAGTCAGCTCTTATTTTTCTTCCAGAATTTGGCCAAGAGAATACCTTGTTTAAAAATGTATCCCTACATACACTCAAATAAGTGAACTGTATAGTATGTGAATTATATTTCAGTAATGCTATTAAAAAGAAAAAGAATGCATTACTCTGGTGATGTCCCATACTCCTTCGGTGTCATACCGTCTTCTTCAGGACTCCTTGTGCCTCCCTCCGTAACAGTTACACTATGCTATGATCTGCTGACTCATCTGACTGCTTGAGGGCAGGACCATGAAAAATTAATCTTCACAGTCTCCTCAACTGGCACAATGTCTGGCCCAAGGAAAACACCCAGTAAATGCTTGCTGAATGGGTGGCTGAAAGATTATAATCTTTAAACACAGTACTACCTCGTTGAAACCAATTATAATAATTCAGCAAGTGTTAGAACTGAGTTTACAGTCACCTGGATTGATGTTAAATGGATATAACTTGCCACTTAGGAAGTAAATTACCTTCGGGATGAATTCGTATTAGGATTGACCAATACTAGCCTTAAAATTCAAAGCATAGGCATATGAACGTAACTGTACTTTAAAGCAATGTAATATCACAATGAAATGCAGTCTTTGTCCTCAATTTGAATTCCAGGAGTCAGGGTTAATACTTACCAACCTGCCTACAGGGATGAATCATCAGTTGGCTGCTATTAGCTGTGTTTAATTAGCTTTAAAGCATTTTTCTAAGAGCTTCTGTCTTTCCAACTTAAGTTCCATTTTCTTGGCTGCCACATTATAGAACAAATAAAGTGAGCATGTCCTTTTTAGTGGGGCCAAATCACTCATTATAAATACTTAAGACCAGCATCCACATGCAGTGGAAAAGTCTTTGTGTCACCAAGTATATAACCTTTCCTTTTCTTCCTGCTCTCCAAGCTCTTCCACAAATGGCAAACATCAGTCTTCACAGGATGTTATTTCTAACAACCAAGTTTTCATTAATTGTCAGAATAACAGAATAGTGTGTAATGCTGTATGTTCTTACTTGGGAGAGAATAAAGACCCCAAAAGTATACCCAGATAACATGGGCCAATTTTAGATGCTTAATCTATTATTTGCTTTCCTAAGAGATTATGTCTACTGGCATAGGAACCTGGCTTCCTCTTAGGAGGAAAGACGGGAGTGGGAGGAAAGGAACAAGGGGCCCTTTCTGGCCTTCCCTGACCTGGAGGGATGGAGTAGGCGCGGCTGAAGCGTCTGGCCGAGTAACTCCCAGTTTTCTGTCTGATTGGTACAGAGGACATGATGTTCCAAACAACCTCCACTACCCCACTGCCGTTCTTGCCTCGGCACCTTGCTTATCTGTTTTTTCGAACTTTGTAGTTAGTTTTTGCTTTCTTCTTTTACTGTCTATCTCCTCAGCCAGGCTGCAAGCAGCCATGGAGCCGTCTGTATGTGTCTACCCGCCGCAAACCCAATTCTGGGAATGCAGTGAATGCTGGGAGGGTGGCAGAAAATAAACGAAAAGGTTGCAATCTGCAGGGCCAAGCTGCCCAGGATGAAATGAATGCCAATGCAAAAGCTCTAGATGGGTAAATCCTGCATAAAGTGGGAGCAGGCAGGGCAGGGAAAATGCAAATGAGCACCTGCTTCTGGGTGACAGGAAGGCACAGACAGCTTTGGGAGAGAAAACACTCCCTCAAGACCTCCTTTCCTACTTTATTTGATTGTATCAGCAGCACAATAGTATTATTTTCAAAGCAAATACACCCGCTCACACTGTATTGCAGTTTACGTAATTGTGTCTCTGGAATAATGAGGGTCAAATTCCAAGTAACTGACTCAAACATTTAGAACACAATTAATTCAAATTATAACCTGCTTTCATGTACACTGTCCCTTATTTCTCTCTTCTCTTTCCCTTTAGCTTCTCTCTCTCTCACCTGTCTTCCCCTCCCCATTCCCCGTTCCACGCATGCATGCACACACACACGCTTTCTATGTTTTTCAGAAAGAGGAACATAAACAAATAAACACATCCAGTCTCATATCCAGCTGCCAAGTCCTCGAATTCTTTAATAACAAAAATTATGGGTCAGATATATTGAGTTCAGACTTTACTACTGAATTCTCCCCATTCCAAATAACACCCTATGTGAGGCCACATTCCTCCATGCCTGGCGTCCCAAAATAGTCAGCTAGTTAGTCCGATTCCAGTCTCTTCTCCTTTCGATCCATTCTGCATATACTAGGAGCACATAACTGCCTCTAAAGCACTACTTTGGATAATGATATTATTTGTTCACAAACCTTCCATGGCAAGTGAATAAAGTTTGCTTCCCCAATTCACAGCGAAGGATCTCCATGTATGACCCTAACCACCCTCCCAACTTGACTTCCTGCCACTCAACCTTTCGCTGCAGCCTTAGAACCTCATGAAAGCTATTTCATTATTTCTTGGGTACAGGCTTCACCATCTCACCTGGGTGTCTTCACTCCTATTAGTTTTTCCTTTGGTCTTCCTTTCCTTTCCAGCCACACTTCACGACCAAAGCCAGCCCCAAATCCTTGGTAAAAACTTCTCAATCACCTCACCATACAAGATCTCCTTCCTATACTCCCTCAGCATGTAAGAAGACCCCAGGAAAGTTCCAAAAAACAGGTAAGCAAGGGGCCGAAAAGCAGTGTTTTCACTATTTTTTTTTCATGTTTCCTATGTAAGCCTCACAACAGCCCTATGAAACAGGCATTGCAAGTATGTACACTTTTCAGATGAGGAGAAAGGTTTTCACAGATGTGAAGTCCTTTATCCAAGCTCATGCAGCAGGAATGTGGCAGAGACTACCTTCAAACCCTAGCTTGCTGACTCCATGTTAAATCCATATTTGGCATTTACTATAAACTGCCCCAGGTTGGCAATTACTTGCATCGTTTTTTGCTCTCTTGCAAACTACATTATAAACTCTTTGAAGGTAGTAGCTGTGTAGAGAACTTACCCCAGTGCATGATAATACACAAAATGGGAATTCATTAATATTTGATTGTGAGAGAACCAAGCGAGACTTGACCAAAGAGACTCCATCTTGGGGAAGTTAAACTTACTTAACCAAAGAGACTCCATCTTACAGAAGTTAAACTCTTACCCCATGCCCCTACCAAGAGTCTTACCCCATAACTGTACCAAGAGCCAGTTACTAAGAAAAACCACAAACGCCCGCTTCAGCCAATCAGACTCGGGCGGGAAAGAACCCTAAGAGCGTTACACGAACAGAGAGAGAGAGCTAACCCTCTAATGACCCAATCAGCTTGAAACAAGTTAGCCCTAGTTAAAGGTCAACCAATCCCAGTTCTGCCTGGGAGGAAACCCCCTAACTGCCCCTCTTGAATGCATAAAAATCCTGTTGTAACATTCACAGGGGCTCCCGAACCAAGTCCCGCTACATCGGGCCGGTTGGGTGACCAAACTGGAGATTGTACTGCTTTAATAAAGGCTCTTTGTTTTTGCATGCTATCTGAGTCCTCCAGTGGTTCTTGGGACTCGCCGTGATTCGGGCATAACAACTGATTCTAAAAGTAGTTCAATCTCACCCCATTTAAAAAGCCCTGGGGATTCCTCTCTCCCTCTTACCTCCCATATTTAGATTCTGAGCACTCAACTGAACATTTTGTGCTAAACTGCAATATATCTTGGCTATTATTTAATTTCCAAAACAAATTATAAATTCTCTTAAGACAGGAAACTTTGACAAATAAAATAAGATCTGCTGGTATTTAAATGCTGGCCAATGCTGGCCACGCTCTGTAGGAACAAAAGGTAGGGAAAACTGTATTTCCAAAACTCATCTAAAGTCGAGTCATCTGGAACACTTGATTAAAACACAACATTCAGACTCAGTACTTTCTCTATCATGTTTCTTTCCCTGTTTTTTTATTGAACACATGATCACACAGAGCATACTACCAAACAATGCAGTGGCAAACTGACACTGACTAAAGGTTCAGCAACAGACTCTAGTGCTTGTGTGGCCACCGGTTTGCGTGGGCATGAGTATTTGTGATTGTGATTCATACTGCACAAACATTTCCTGCTAGCAAAATTCTTCCTGGTATGCAAAGAGGATTAAATATTTCAGTATTTTATAGTGTTCTACAGAGAGCTTCTACAATATCCAAATCTGGACGGGAAGTGACTGGACAAGGGCTTCTGGGAGGAGACTTTAAATAGTCAAAGAATTCATGACAGGAAAAGTACTTCACCTTTAGAAAAGAATTGAGAAAGTACTCACAGGCTCTCCCCTTGATCCGTCCTGCCCTGGGGCGCCTGGAGGTCCTGCTTCTCCCTTTCAATGATAAAAAGAAATAGAGAATTCCATTTTCAGGCATGCTTATTAAATAAAAATAACTGTTACAACTTAAAATAGTAAAGCCACTAGATACAAACAGAAAATTTAAAAACTATTTCTAGATTATTAATATTAACTTCTCTTGACAGCAAATAACTTATTCTGAAATTCATCAAGTGACTATATAAATATCAAATCTATAAATGACAGTAGATAAGTTGTTATTAAATAAGTGGTACTGTATACTCTTAAGAGAATAGGATATCATTCTTATCTTCTTTGATCATTGTTTATATCAATCCTTTTCATATTTATTTGTATTTTCATTTTTACTTTAAAATTGATCATCCTTTTCACCTAATTTGACCTTGCTTCCCAAGAATTGCATTTTAAACCCAAAATAAAGCTTTCATTAAGAATGGAGTTGTTTACGGATTATTACTAGAAATTATTTGGCATCTTAATTTAGTATCGCCCTTTTTAAAATAAATATCTAAAATGCATATTTTTTGCTAGCTGCCAAAAGTATAATAGTTTTCAGTTATATAGCTTTAAATTACTGTGTTCAGATTATTTCAGCATCTTATTTTACATCCACCTTTTAGCACCCTAACAGTTTTTCCCAAATGAATCAATTGCTAGTATATATGAAAGTATCTGACACTATACTTACTAACCGTAAGTATTACCTTAGATTAATCCTAAAATGTATCATATCCACACAGATTAAACCAAATAAAGAGCAGTGGAGGAGAGCCTCTGAAATACACACACACACCCCCCCTCAAACATTTAGGCTTTTTGAAACCTAAGAGTCATTAAGAGCCATGAATTTGTTTCTGTCGTAACAAGGCAAGTTCTCTGCAAACAATTATGCCACACTTGTTTCACACCAGAGAGAATATTTTATCCTACTTGAGAGCAACAGAGAAAGTAAAACAAAAGCATTTTTTCTTGTAAATACCTCAAATGCCTGAGTTACATAGGTTGGAGGGGGAAAGACTCTCAGAATACATGTTCTGAAGCATATGCCACCACTCGTTTCCACAGTTTCATATTCTAATGAATTTCTCAAAATTATAGACAGTGAACCACAGAGGGAAGAACCAGTAACAACTGGAGAACATACTCAGCACTCACAGGAAAAATTCAACCATACCACATATAAACACTGATTCCCCTTCTTTTATGAGTTCTGGCATTTCATTAGCACAGTGAAATGCCAAGTATTTCATGTTTCAGTTCTATTTACAAACACTAGCTGACAGTCGATGATAGAGGAAACAAAGAATAATGTTTTCCTGTAAATTAACCAAACTGGGGGAAGGGGAGGTTCTGTTGACCCAATGGTTCTACAGAAAAGCTTATGAAAATAATACAGACAAACAAAATGTATTTTGGATTTACTTGGTTCAAAGGCCAGAAAATTTATAGAGAAAAGAGCTATGTTAGGTCCTAATACAAGAGGGAGATAATGCAATGGTGAAACCTGAACCCAACACTTGTATGAACCATCAGGGAGATTCATTGTTCTCAAGTACGGTCCCCACACCACCCAGGTCAGCTTCACTTCATGCAGGAACTTTTTCAAAATGCAAAACTTCAAGGGCTACTGGAGACCTTCCAGAACAGAAACTCTGGAAGGTAGAGCCCAAGGATATGTTTGAACAAATCTCTGGCTGATTCTGATGATTTGAGGATTATTGCATAGTTGCAAGTCAATCATTAGACCACTTAATTTCCCCCGTCTCCGGGGCCTGTCATGTGTGACTCATTAAACAAATCTGCAGTTCAGATCTGTATACAAAGCGGGATAGGGCAGTTGTCAAAGAGTAGAAATGACTAATTTGTATTACATGACTACTTTGGTTAGAAAATTTCTCCTTTTACTTCTCTGACCTTGACCCAGTCTGATTCTATTTAGCAAGAGATTTTTTTAAAAAGCAACTGACCACGAGCAAGGTTTACCAATGATAAAGTTCCACAGTTATCTGAGGATTATTTTATTCTTCCTACTTCTTGTTAGGACACATAATCAGAATGATACAGAATTATTTGAACAAAATATCATCTATTCTTTATAATCTACAGCAGTGATTCTCAAAACATGAGCTGCACCAGAATCCCCTGGAGGGTTTGTTAGACTGCAGATTATGGACTTCACCCCAGTTTCCAATTCAACAGGTCTGGGGCGGATTCTATGAACTTGCATTTCTAACAGGTTCCCAGGAGGTCTTTGGGTTACTGATAGTCCTTGTTAGTCACCACAAGATGATGGTCAATAATCTTTACCTCGGAGTGTTGCCTTTATTCTTTTAATAACATTTCCTTGGGAGATGCAAGGTAATTTCTACTTGGCTATTTTCCATAAAAAAAAAAACAAATGCAGTACACAGCTGACCTGTGAAGTTCAGTATTGTAACAAGAACTTGATCACTTGACTGCCTTCACGACCTGGCTGGCAGAAAAAGGCATAGAGCGTGTGTCTACCTCTAACTTGTCATTTTGCTACTTTATTATTAACTCCTTCCATGGTATAAAATAATTGTGAAAATATCATACTTAACATTATTCCTCGACCCCATTTCTACAGCTAATGTCAAAGGTGATTTATTCCACAACAAACCTGTTATTTTTAACAAGGAAATTGAACCAAAAGCAGACAGTGAAGCTTGCACTGCATGTGTATTTCCTTTCATGCTGTGGTCTTTGGTACTTACCCATAAAAACAAAAGGATGCAGAGTAGTTTAGTTTGTGGCCATAGCAACCCTCCAAATCAGGTGTGTGACCATTAAAATATAACCAAATTTTGAGGATGATCCTTACTTTGTTATTAAACACTTTATTTTAACTTTGATCTCACTGCCTGGTTTATTCTAGTTTGTAAACAAATCTCTAGCATGCCAGAGGGTATTTTGAAGATGTAAAACTGGGGAAGCTTCTCCTGGCTGACCAAATAAACAGACAAGGAGCTTGGAGGCCATCATGTATAGAAGGGATCACACGAACTGAGCCTGGAATTCCAGCCCTGCCATGTAACTGATGGCACTTTGGGGTAAAGTCTTTAATCTCCCTTAATCTGATCTTAATGCCTAAATGACATTAATACTACCAACTTCACAGTTTCAGTTTTTTTTTTTGGGAAATAAAATAAGAGCCTTTGTGAAAGTGCCTTACACATTTCTCAGCACAGACTGGAAGATCCATAAATATCAGTGGCTCTACTGCCACCAAAAAGTTAGGATTTAAACAATCCTTTACTTTTATGATTTGTTTTAAGCTGCATTAGTTTCAAATGGTACATTATTTTTACATTTGTATTGCTATCTTTTGGCATTATAATTTAGGGAAAATGAGTAATTAAAAAAATGTCAGTCTTTATTTTAACCTAGTTAAACTCTCATAAAAACAGTAGAGTCAATAGTTTCATCATCATTTTCTACATTTCACTAAGGTTATTTGAAGATAACTTGATTGTTCAACAGTTCAGTGTAATAAATTCTCTTTGTTTATTAATTTATGGCTATTATATGATCTTGAGCAAGTTATTAATCTCTCCATTCCTTAGTTTCCTTATCTGTAAAAGAGTGAATGTTTTTTTACTTGTAACTAATAATAATAATATATGAGATTAATGAGAATGCATATAAAGTACAGGGAAAATAGCCAGGCATTGTAGTAAGTATCCAATAAATTACATTTTCTGTTATAATCTGTCTTTGTGTTCACATATTTTCCTATCCAGTTTAAATACCATGTTTCAGAATTTCAACTGCTAACTAAAATTCTTACCCCTTTTCCTCACTGTTTATCTATTGCATTTGCTTATGAGTAAATAATGCTGAAAACATCCTCAGACCAATGCTTGGGTTTCTAAATATGGCTATGGGAGGAAAAAAACCAATACCATGGACATCTACTCTTGGACATACCACAAGAATCTTACTTCTCATTTCTCCATTTCCACAGAAGAAGACATAATCCGTTCCCAATAAATAGCTTCATTGATTAAAGAAACATCTAACTTCACCATACATAACAAAGGAGACACTCTAGAACTAAGAAGCCCAGTAATCCACTCAAACTTGTATATCCCTGCCTATTATTGTGGGCCTAAGTATATATATAAGACATTTCAAACTGAAACAGAATTTGGAGAAAGCATCCAAACAAAATTCCTAAAAGCAAAAACAGAAAATGGGAATCAAAACATTTCAGTAAATTTCCCTCACACAAAAATAAACATGAAGAAAAATGCAATAAAATGCTGTAAACTGGATTAACATTATACAAACATTTTCAGATGTAAAAAAATGAAATTTGAAATAAGAAGTAAATTAATTCAGGAAATAACTTGAAAACATTAAATAATCTCAGTTTGACTAAAGTACTAGAAACTAAGGAAGAACAGATTTAACTTGAAATTTAAGAAGGCATTAAATGGAAAACTAAGCATGTACAATAAAAATGAAATTCTAAAAAAGATTAAAAGGATCAGAAATTGAAAAAGGTAGAAGACAGTTCAAGAAGTGTCAACATATCCATAGTTGGAGTCCTTAGATGAATCTGACAGAACTTCTATTTAAAACTATAATCAAAGAGAATATTCCAGAATTAAACTAAGTCCTGAATCTACTTATTGAAAGGATTACAGGGTAACTGGAATTCTTAATTCTGAGACATAAGTTATGCTATTAGACTTGCAACATAAAGGCTTTTTATAACCCTCTGGGCCTCTATACAAAAATACAAAGCCACTTACACTTGAAACACAATTAGGTTGGTATCAGCAATATACACGACAGCAGTGGAGCAACATATCAAATAAATTTTTTAAAAAGGCAGTGAAAAGCAGTGAGACAGGGTTTAGAGTAACAATGAGAGTGACAAGACAGTAACAGCTAAGTTGTCATTCAAGTAACAAGAACATAAGAAAACATGTTAAAATACAATAATTCAGAGAATATTGTATTTACAAGCCCTTCCTAAGTAATATACTAGAGGAGGAGATTTATCAAACCCAAATGACCACTATGGAATACTGGTGAAGGGGCTGGTGATGAACACTGAAAATATTTAATTGCAGATTTGAAACAAAGATGGGGAAGGAGTGGGAAATGTTCCATAAATATCATAAGACCTGACAAAGCAGAAGTGCTATGATTAAACAAGAAGAAAAGTAGAAAGGGAAAAATAATAAATTCATTAACTGTCACAAAGACGATAGGAAACTATTTAAAGTTAACAAAGCATAGATGCCGAAGTAAGGCAAAGGGGGATTAAAGGAATTCTAAAATGTATTTTTGTAGATTACCAAAGGTATTACTATAAAGATCATTAATAGTTAACTGAACTATATGGTAAATGTGAAAGTTACAAGAATACATCTTAAGAATTCTCATCACAAGGGAAAAAAAATGTGTACCTATATGAGATGATGGATGCTAACCAAACTTACTGTAGTAATCATTTCATAACACATGCAAGTCATTATGCTGCATACCTTAAACATACACAGTGCCATATGTTAATTACCTCAATAAAACTGGAAGAAAAAAGGACCACTGAAAAATATATAAATCTTCCTAAATCGAAAGAAAATAAAATCCAAAAAGGAAAAACAACAGACCACATTAAGAAACGCAGTAAACACTGCATAACGCACATGGTAAGTATAACAAAGTTATAACATTAACATTATGACAGAGGTAAAACCAAACCTATTAGCCAATGAATAAAAACAGACTCAGTCTCTAAAAAGAAACAAATTTCAGATTGTTTTAAACACCAGACCAATTCTATGCTTGATACAAGAGAAACACAACAAAGAGATACAAAAAGCTACAAGCCAAACAACAGACAGATGGGCAAAAGTATAGCAAACCAATCAAAAAAATCAGGAAGGAGAAACGTAATCCTCAAATAAGACAAGGATTAAAATAAAAATACTTAAAGGAGACAAAAAAATGACATTTTATAATGCTAAAGCCACAATTCAAAATGAAGATTTAATGTTATGAATATCTATGCAGAAAATAAATACAAATCACCTTCATAAAACAGAATATAGAAAGAAAAATAGATGGCCATGAGCTAAGAGCACACAAACACATCACTCCTTCAAGACGATGTGTTACACAAATGAAAATTAAGATAATCTACAGAAGATACTCAGTAAGTTGATCTGAAGACTGTACATTGAATTTTTCACTCTCAAAATAGAGATTTACCTTCTCATGTGCACAGGAAACATTCCTAAAAATTGAACATATAATAAGTCAAAGAAAAAAATTCAATAAATCTTATAAGGAAGAAATAATACAGCTAATATTATCTGGTACAGTGCAGTAAAATCAGAAATTGACAACAGAATCAAAATTAAAGGTTTTCCAACCTAAAAAGCTTTTTAAACTCTTACGCTCCTCTAGGAAAAAGAGAAATAAAACCAAAATTGCAGAATTAAAAAAATAATAATATTAATCAAAATATTGTACATTAAAATCAAGGGGATACAATTGAAGCAATAATGAGAAAAATATTTAAAATTTAATACTAAAAGCAAAAAAGTAGTAAAATGAACATAAATTAATTTAATTCCTAACTGTAAAAGCTAGAAAAAAAAAGATGAAGGAAGAAAGAAAGAAGTACTATAGATAAAAGTAAAAAACAAAAACAAAAATCGACAAAAATCGATGAATAATGAAATTGCGATGTTGGATATTTGGGAAGGGGGAAAAACCCAGCAACAACATAATAGAAAAACCAAAAGGTCATATAACCAAACATAACACACACACACACACACACACACACACACACACACACAAACAATAGAAAGTAAAAGCATAAATGTTCAAAGAAATGACAGAAAATAATGACTGAAACAGAAAACTTTCAAAATCATGAGATGAATTTGTACAATTCTATGCAAGTCAGTTGAAAGATCTAGACGGTATGTCTAATTTCCTAAGAAAATAAAGTTTACTATTATTGACCCTATGAGAGAAAGAATGCTTAAGTTGACCAATTCCCATGTAAGAAATAAGAAAAAGTTATGAAGGAACCACACAACAACCAAAGCCCAAAGCCCAAATCACGAAGGAGAAGATGGGGAAACTCCTGTGGCGCTTGATTTCAATGACAAATCACTATCACTTAATTTCATATGATCATTAACAGTAATACATCATTATTACAAAACAGATACTATCAGGAATGAAAGCTCAGAAATCATACACCCTACACAAAGAGGGCAAGAATAATGCAATGTTATAAACAATATATGCCAACAAATTTTAAAATTAAATGACCAAATTCCTTAAAAGGTCCAAATTACAAATTATTGAGAAGAAATAGAAACTCTAAATAGCCCAATACTTAGTAAAGGAATTTAATTAATAACTAAAAGCTTCCTTATATCCACAAAGCTTGAGTCCAGATGGTTTCACTGATGAATTCTACCAAATAAGAAGAAAATTATACCGATTCTACACAAACCTTTCAGAAAATAAGAACTAATGTTACCTTGATACTAAAACCACACAAAAATGTCACAAGAAAACCACTGACCAATATCTCTCATGAACATAGATACAAAAGTCCTTAAAAACATATTTCCAAATTGAATCCAGTAATGTATAAAAAGAGTAATATAAGAATGCCAATTGGGGTTTATCCCAATAATGTGAAGTTAGTGTAAGATACCAAAACTATTAATGCCAAAACTATTATAGGGAAATAAGGAAGGAAAACAATATAATCAACTTAGTAAATGAGGAAATGTTTTTTACTGTTCAACATCTAATCGTAATTTTAAAAGAAAGAAAAAACTCTCAAGACATTAGGAAACAGAAGGAATCTCCTCAAGTTGATGAAGGTTTCTATGTAAAACCAACAACTAACAGTGGTGAAATACTGAGGCTCTTTACCTTCAGATCAGAAACAATGCAAGAATGTGTGCTCTCACTACTTCAATAGAATACTCAATATTCTATTCAACAGAATATTGGAGAGCCTAGTCAGTGCAATAAATTATTAAGTAAAATTCATAGAAATTAATACAGCAGGAGAAAATAGTCTTGACTTGCAAACAATATGACCAACTGTGCAGAAAAAGAAAAGGAATTTGCAAAGGAAGTTGCAGGAACCAAGAATTGGTTTTGGCAGTATTACAGGATATATGATCAATATATCAAAACTAATTGTATTTTCACATGCTAACAACAAAAAA